>NC_000073.6:123023874-124223874 GCF_000001635.26 Mus musculus | reverse complement strand
CCAATTGCCTATCTCAACAATCTTTCCAACAGACTCAGCACTGCTGAGAAAGTAATCTGTGTTTAAGCCACTGCCTGGGTTTTTACACACAAACCCATGAACCCTGGCAGGAAAACCACTTCACAACATAAAGACGATGAAATACGTAACTCATAAGCCATCTATCTTTCAGCCAGTAAGAACAAAATAAAATTGTACTCTTCTTCCATACCCAAATTCCATACTCAAGGCTCCCCAACTGTCTGCCAACCATCTCCCAGGACTTTTATGCCCCTCCTATGTATCCAGCATCATGTCCTTAGTTGCAATTTGCTCTAAGTGTCTTGGCTGACTAGACCTATGTCCATTGTGACTAAGGTTGATACTGTACATGGCTCTGGAGATAGGGTATTGCTGTTTAGGTCAGTCCTGTTGACCATTAACACTGACAAGTGGGTCCGAACCCACAACCACCCTGAACAGGAAAATTGTAGTGTTGCTGCCAGCTGCTGTAAACTGCCTGGGGAAGCCCCAGCCAGAGACTGCCCCATGCCTATTCACTTCCCTCCTGGCTCTTGTGGCCAGATGGACTAACTCTAGACCCCCAGCTGGAAGTCCTCCCTCAGCAATCTTGAGCTAACTGCTAACTCTGTTTGTTTCTTCTTCTGTCCAGTGGAGCCCCCTTCTATGTAGAGGGCATATTCCAGGGCTTTCACAAATGACTGAACCACACAAACCATCAAAAACTATATTATACTTACTGCTTTTTCCTATGTATTTATACCTTCCATCCGTGAAGTATAATTTATAAATTAGGCACAGTGAAAGATTAATAACGTCTAAGAATAAAACAGAACAATTATGACAATGTGCAGTTAAAAAAAGCTATGTCGAGGTTTAAGAATTGTTTATTTCTGGAATTCTCCACTTAATATTTTCAAACAGTGGTTGATTGTAGATTACTGAAACTCTACAAAGGAAAACCACAGCTAAGTAGGGAGGTGGGAGATGACTCTAATTGTAAATCAATTATTTTTCACTGATTGTGGAGCTAAATACCTGAGTAAAACTATTTAAAAGTAGGAAAAAAAAGGCTTTTGGTTTCAGATGTTTCAGCCCACAGCACCGGGCCCCTTGCTCTCAGGTCCTTGGAAAGACAAAACATCATGATTCACAGGCCTATGGAACAAAATTGTTTTCTTTATAGAATACAGAGGGCAGAGAAAACAATAGAAAAGATGCAAGAACAAGTTGGCCCTTCAGAAACAGGACCCTAGTGTTCTCTCCCACCATCAAGCCTTACCTCCCAATAGCCCTTCAGTTATGGATATAACTCATGAATGAATTCATTTTCTGAAATCAGAGTCCCCCTGATCTAACCATCTTCCAAAGGTGTCCCAATTAGTGTCACTATCTAGATGTAGACTCATCGATGTCTGAGCCTTTGGGAGGGAAGTTTTATATTCAGACCATACATTCTACTAAGTTATTTTTGAAACTGCATCTCTACAATCTTTGAATTGAGAACCCTTCTGGTGTTCTATCCCAGCACTGTCTGTTGCCTCCCAGAGTAAATGATGATGCAAAATCTGGTCCCATCCTGCTCATTCTGTTACATGCCTTTTCATCTTCCACAATAATCACAATCCAGCTATTACAGATTAATCAATAAAGCAGATTCACATAGCAACTTCACTCCATTACAGGAAAGACAGAGGAGAAATGGAGGAAGGAAAATTTGTATGGACTCAACTACCTGTCCACTGAAGCCTGGGCCATGAGAGCTGTCAGCCAAGAGAAAGCTGGGAAGTCTGTATAGAGGATTTGCACTGCTCTACTGCAGTCTACACACAGCCCATATAAGCACAGCTACTCAGAAACTCTACTCTTGACATTTCTCTGATAGGTCAGTAGGTCAACTCCATTGGCATGAGTTTAGAGGTGGCAGAGTCCAGGCAGCCACATATGAAGCTCCAACAACAAGCCAGAGGAAGAAAACAATTCCAGCCAGGAACACTACCAAGCAACAAACAAAATGTCACCAAGGACTTTCTCTTCAGCAACAGTTGATCCTCAGGATTCTTTTACAGTGGCCGATATCAACGCTTCAGCCTGCCTTCTTTGTCCCTTAGACCTGATTCCGTTTCCTGGAACCAGACCAGGCTAAGCCACTATAGTCCACTTCTTTCTCATGCTGGCACATCTATGAGTTTGTTTTGTAACAAGGTCTGGCTATGCAGCCCAAGACGGCCCTGAAAGCTCCTTCTGCTCCTCCTTTCAATGTGAAGGTTCTACCTCTGTGTTTTGAAGGCCCTGCTTTCTGTCTAACCCCAAACAACCAACCTCAGTTCCACTAGCTATTTCTGCCAGGAAACAGCTTGTAGATCTTCATATAAACCTGGCTGCATACTCTCAATCCAGGAATGCTTTGCAACATCTACAGGGCATAGGGCTAATGAGCCAAATAGGAAACAGACATCAAGAAGTAAGTTAGAAACACATCTACCTGAGCCACAAGAATCACCAAAGTACCTCAAGGTCAAGAGGCATTCAGGAAGTCACTTGAGCACTCTAGAAAAGTTGTAAACACTAACAAACCCTGGGAAAACCAGGCTGACGCTCCTGGTTCTGGAATGGACGGAAGAAACAAGCGGCTAAATCTCCTAAGAGCATTGTGACAACTGATGCAAAGTACACACAGAAAGATCGACCTTCACCATGCCATCTGAATTTTGCTTTCTGCTAGGAAAAACTGGAAATACAGTTGTTATTATCTTTTTTTTTCCCTGTCTGTGATAAATCTCACTTCAAAATGTAACTGAAGATGGAAAGTCAACACGAGGCACCTCTGTTTGGGGTGATGTTTCATCTGGGAACCAATTATCACCAGGAAGAGTGTTGGAGAATTAGGGAAACTAACCTTTTCTAATCCGCTGTCTAATAGAAAGTTCTCTGCAGCCAATCAATAATGGCTGTGGTGAAGAGGCCCGGTAGAAGCCTCTCTCTTCGCCTCCACATCAGTAATTAAACCCAGTTTAATGAGATTGCCCGAGAGCTGGGTGTCTGAGAGCAGAAGCAGACAGCAGCAGTGAGAGAGAGCGGCTTGCAGCAGGAAGCTGAGAGGGAAGCAAAACAGAAGCTGAAGCTGTTCGAAGCAAGTCCTGCCAAGTCTCTCCAGAAAATATGAGATGTGGAACCGGGAGGCAGATGCCTACTCACAAACACGGGTAGCTATGGTTACCTGTCATAGTGACCGTCTTTGATCTGTTCCTTCCTCCCAGTTGGTGAAGATTCCTAAATCTCGCCATCCTTTCCCAGAATGTTGTTCGAAGCCTAGGTGTGGACACTAGACTCTACTCAGCCTAAGGGCAGTTTAACCATTTCCCCTGAGACAAGACTCATCACCTTCTGAAAATCGGACAGTGATAGCCCACATCTCTAGAAAATTGTCCATGCTCAGCAGACCTTACCTTTAAGGCAAAGCACAGTGCTGGACCCCTAGCTAATAGACTGCTCTATCAAGTAAGCACTGTTGTGGGGCACTACCAGTGTTCCCCAGACCCTCAGTCATTCCCTCCAGGTAAGAATGGCTCAAATTAGGATGCTGTCAGATTGCCATGAGTTACAGAGTGGGAAGGACTCAACTCTACTTGTCAAGAAGCCAGTGCCAAATGGACAGCTACTATTGTCTACAAAAGAGTGGGAGTCAACAATGAATGACAAGTCAGGAAAGGACTTGCAGGGCCTGGGCAATGCAGATATCTGGCAGTGAAGAGTAGAGATAAGGGAGATGAACCATCAATACAAAGTTTACACTCTTTCCTTAGAAAACCTCCACAGTGGAGAAAGGAAACCTTGGGGGTCTCAAGTCGCTCCAAAAGGAAATACTCCCTCAAAAATGTAAACTTTAAAACCAAAGGCAACCTCTGCCATGTTAAGCTGGAAGAGCTGAAAATCCTGGGAAACACCTCAGCAGCTGGGGTGTTGTCACCCCCAAGAAGGAGCCATATGGCTTGCTTCATGGTACCCATAAATTACCTTTGGGCACTTCAGCTTAACAAAAGGACATAAAACAATTCTGCATTTCCATAACAGACTCCCCTTCCCAGAACTGTTTCCCACCAAACAGAATCTATCTGCATAAGCCTGTGCCAAATGCATCCTGGCCAGCCACTCTGTGATTTAAGATCAGCTATTTCTTGTCTCCATCCTCCATAATGAAGCCAGTCACATTTTATTGCCAAATGGCCCTGGTAATGCCTCCGTAACTGCCCATCCAAGGTGCTTCTGCTTTCGGGAATAAAGAGCAAATCTGAATTTCACCAAGATAAACTCGTGGCTGGGTCAATACATCGAATGCTTATCGTTTGCGCCCCACACTTTATCTATTTTTAGGCCTTGTTCCTGAAAGGCTATAAAAATGTATCACCTGCATGTGGAGAAGCCAGGGCCTGGGGGATGGGTTTCTGTGAACTGTTTTCTGGAGGGCAGAGATGCAAACGCGGCAAGGCCCCCATGGCTGGAGGAAGAGAAGGCAACAGTGATGAGTGATCAGGGTGTGGAAGGCAGAGGATTAAAGTCCCTGCCTCCAGCGCCAGCCCTGCATGTGACAGGCATTTGTCTGAGGCTGGTCCTCAGCCCTGCGAGCATCTCCCATGAAAGAACTGAAGCCTTGCAGGGTCAACCCACTTGAAAGCTTTGCTAGAGTGGGCGCCAGTCCTCTTGAGACGCTCACACTCTCCTGGCTTCCTGCTGTGGCCTGTCACTTGGATTAATACCTGAAGTAAGTATGATGTTCAAATAGAAAGACCACCAACCCTTTAGAGACAGACCAACAAGCCTTTGGAGTCTAAGTAAACCTCAACTCTCCCAATCTCTCTCTCTTTCTCTTTGTCTCTGTTTCTGTCTCTGTGCCTCTGTGTCTCTCTGTCTGTCTCTGTCTCTCTGTTTGTTTTAGGATACTCTCTTACTGGCAGTATCCCAGTCTCTTGCTATAGATCAATCTCTGTAGTTTTTTTGGGGAGAAGGTGTATTTGGCTTGATTTTTATTTTATTTTATTTTTGAGACAAGATGTCACTCTGTAATCTTCAAACTCACACCAATATTCAGGTCTCAGACTTCCAGGTGATACAAGCCTTTTGGTATACACAGTGGAAGCTCATGGTCTCACAGCATTCCTCCTTGGTGACTTGTCCCCATGCACTTATGCAGAACAGCATGGTACCAGAGTCATTCAGATCTTGGAAGACAGAGAGCTGAGAACAATGTCAAGTGGGCAATGATACTTTGTATCCCTCACGAATGGACCACCCTACTTCTTCTACCTATGTTTCATGTCCTGAAGTTCCACAACCTCTAAAGACAGTGTTCCAAGTTGGAACAAGCAATTAAAACATGAGCCTGTGAGGCATTTCCTATTGGATCCATCAACACCAACATTTGAGACTGTGGCTGCCCCATTGGCCTGCGTTCCGGTGTGACCTGGAGTAGAGCACCAGCCCATCCCAGATGTGAACAGAACAGAAGTGACAGGAGTGGCCTTGGTGTCTCATGTCACTGGAGACATGAACCTTCAGAGAATCTAATCACTTCACAGTCAGGTTCATCCTAAGGTACCCCCAGTGCCTTGCCTTTGGACTTAAGGTAGAGCTAAGTATTCAAGAAGGGGCACCGTCTGAGTGATGGCTTAGCGAATGAGATGGTAAGGGCAGGAAACAGAACACAGCCATGGCTCCTGCGTGATTTTGAAGATGACCTTTAACCTCCACGAGCCTCAGCTTCATCTGTGAGGCAAGGCGGTCTTCACCGTCCTCCTCCGTCTAGTTTTTATCACTGGTTTCCTGCCCTTGATTTGCACCCTCAGCCCAAGCTCTCTCAGGATTACTGCTGTCTTAATGCTCTTCCCCACTCCTTTGCAAGGTGCCCTGCTCAGGCAGAATGTTGAGCATTCGCCATCCCTCCCCCACTACATCATCTTTGACTTGACCTTCTCAGATGCCTTCAGGGCTATAGATAAAATGGCTTGGATTGGATCAGTGCTCAGAAACTCAGCTGACTGTGTAGCCACGAGGACTCAGAAGTCTGAAAGGGGAAAATGTCAGGCCCAGGGACACTGGATCATGACACACTCACAAAGCAGGGAAGGGACAACTACTAATCCCAAGATCTTTGGAAGATGTTTAAGAAGCAAGAGAAATCACTGCAAAGGAATATAAAGGTTGTTTTGGGTTTTTGTTTTGTTTTGTTTGTTTATTTGTTTGTTGACATAGGGCAACACCATGGAAGCACACCAAAGAATCCTATGAATTCCCAGTGATGTATGATGAAGGGTTGTTCTATCAGGAGATCTCTCACTTGTGGCTACATCATAATCGATGCTGTTTTTGTTGCTTCCTTCCCTGTTTGTTCTTTTTTTTTTTTAACTGCTTGACTGCTATAACCAATCTCTTTATCAGCTATGGGTTCTTTGATATTTATCTTAAAAAAACAGCAAAAATGAGTGTTGTTATGCTGTTTGCATCATTGGTGCAGAGCTGTTTAACTAAACGGGTACACAGCATCTATGCAAAGACAATAGCAGGTAGGCTTGCAGGGTACTCTTGCATGAGATTAGTGAATTGTGGCCACTGGGTGGCACAGCACTGGCTGTGAAAGAAGGCTGTCACATTACTTCTCAGGAGACAGACTGCTGAAGACTCAGAATAAGCTCTGAGCAGCTGAATGAATACCAGTGGGCACAGACTTATCCACACCATGTCCATGCACCAGTAGATTCCTGTGGCCCAGTCTGTAGTTGCATTCTGCTACCTCAAGTGGGGAGCAGAGAGTAACAATGTACACAGCCACAGGCTCTCCAAGACAGAGTGTTAGGAAGGCGGCTCCAGCAATTCAACCTGATGGGGCTTCATGTGTGAAACTCAGGGGCTGTAAACTCATATGCTCCAATTGTTCTATGTGTTTCTAACTGATGAAGTTGAACAAAGGCCTTGTCTTTTCTACTCACGGCTACATCAGCACTTACATGGGGATGATCAATACCTACTAACTGAATTGGTAGGTGGAATATGAAGGCAACAGAGGATTTACAATGAATCTCCAAGTTATTCTGAAATATCCAAAAAAATCTTAGGAGAAAAAGAAAAGAGTGAGCTGGGACTCAGAAATCACTGCTCACCAAGAGAGCTCTTTACTTCATTGCGCCGTACTCTTTATGTCTCCCTATGGCATTATACATGGTGAGTTCATGCATCTCCATCAAGGGCCATCACATAGGTACTTCAGCTTCTTGATCATAATCTATGTTGTTGTGATAATTCTCTAGGACTGGGAATAGGGTAGGTAAAGTTTATTCTCATCCCAGAAGAGTCAGAAATGTCACTTGAACTGTGTCCTCTTGAGGTATCTGGTGTCCTTTTTTTTTTTTTTATGGCCAAGTGTCTGGGAGTTAGGAAAAGCAACGGTCACAAGAACATGTGGTTATCTTGTTCTTCCTTTACTTTGAATATCCTCAAAATATTGAGTATGAACCTTTAAACAATAAAAATAAGCTAGACTAGTTTTTCTCTGAAGCTCTCAAAAGATCGTAACCCACAAACTGATTCATAAATGCTGTTAGTTATTATAACATCTCATCCCAGTGGGCCATTGCCTGCAAGCAATCAACATGGAAGAAATCAGACCAATGATTTCACTGATCAAGGAAATCAAATAACTTCATATAAAATTAGTCAAAGACCTTAGAGTATTTGGCAACTCTTCTCCGTGCCCCTAAAGCTAACAGGGTGTTCACTGATGAGAAAGAAAAATCGTACCTGAAGCGTGTAGACCTGTCATGACCAGGGGAAAGACTTAGCTCCCCAAACAGACTTAAGCATATGGACACCACTGAAGTTTTGTGGTTAAAACAATGGATTTGTAAGCTGCAGAGACTGGGTTTGAGGTCTGGGCATGCCATTCTGTCCCTGAGCGCTGCTATGCTCTCAGCCTCAGCCTAGTGGTCACCTGCACTTGCCTCTAACAATGGTCAGCTTCTTGTCAAAGTGTGTGAACATTAAATAGCAATTGTGGGATTCTGCTATAAACACTAAAAGGAGAAGAGAAGCTGCAAGAGCTAATTTGCTACGGCTGCCCACTGTAAAAAGTAAACAAACAACAAGAAAACCAGCAGCAACAGAAACTGGCTCTACATAAACCATGGAGGAAAGGTAAATGTTTTTCTCACTGATCTAGAGATTTGGCTCAGCATGGAAAGAGGAGGAAGTGGTACAATAGCTTACCTCCTGCAGCCAGGAAACAGAGCAAAGTCACAACAAAGAAGAGACCATGAGCAGAAGGAACAGCCTACTAAGACACATCCCAAGTGACTTTTCTTCCAACCAGGTCCCACTGTTCACAGTTCCATCCCTGCTCAATAGTCTGTTTAGATTCCAAATCATTCAACAGCTAAAACCCTTCATGTGCTCAGAAACTTCATACTGTAGTCATCCCTGGAAATGTCCTCAAAGACACATGTAACGTAGGTCTATCTCAGTCCACCCAAACAGAACACCAATCTTAACCATCACAGTGATCAGGTCCCCCATACCCACCCCCCATCCCCTACCCACCCACTCCCCCTTTTTGGCCCTGGCGTTCCCCTGTACCGGGGCATATAAAGTTTACAAGTCCAATGGGCCTCTCTTTGCAGTGATGGCCGACTAGGCCATCTTCTGATACATATGCTGCTAGAGACAAGAGCTCCGGGGTACTGGTTAGTTCATATTGTTGTTCCACCTATAGGGTTGCAGTTCCCTTTTAGCTAAGCTGTTCTAAACAGGAACAACGTGAACATAAAACCACAGGTCACATGGTGAACATAATGGATGCCTGTGCCAGTCCTGTATAGACTGCTCTAGACTACTTACTGTACAGAGATGTTCACCTAATAGCTCAGTGTAAAAGAGAAGTCGATGGAAACGCTACTTAGAAAATACACAAACAGCAATGACCAGATCACTTAACAAACATGTGCAAAACACACTGAATCTTAGAGGACAGAACTACTCTGCCAAGGGGAGTGTCAAGTTCACAGAGAGGCAAATCTCCATCGAGAGCTGGATTACTGGTTGCCTGGGGCTGAGAGTGGGAATGCAGATTGATTAGAAAATAGCACAGAAGAGCTTGCCAGGGAGAAGAAAATGCTCTAAATCAGCTGGGGATAGTAGCTGTACAACTTGCAATTTTCTAAAAATGCTTGCAATACATGCAATTATTTCATGTAAACCTTACCTCACAAAAATTAGCAGATGGGCATCATTTGATGCCTTCAGGATGGGCATTATCCATTATAGGAAGGCAGAATTTTATTTCCTGAGAAAGGGTCTGGCACAGGATTAAAGGTTGAGAAAAGATTGAACTCACCTGATCAGAGGTCAGTGTCATGGCATGTAAAGGGGAAGATAGAAGCTATGGTGGGTGAGAAGATGGGGTGAGGCAGGGGTAGCCTGTGGATTGGTATATCTCTGCCTTGCCCATCTCCAGCAGTGCCCAGCCACAGTTGCTTGGCATTCTATTGCTCACTTCCATGGCGGCTTTGGCTTTGCAAAAGACACATCTGAGCTGACTGTTTGAAACCGCAAATCCCCTTATAGGACATGAGAGCGGAGCGAAGTGTTTGATTTCTCTGATGCTTCCCTTGTCGACGCTTCCCCGTCACTGGTACTTAGGGGATTTGCAGCTTCTTTGCTGAACAGACACAAGAGGTTTTGCTGCTTAATCCCCAGATCTTTAAAGTTTGGGCTGCATTCAGCTTGTGTTTCATGAGCATCACAAGGTAATCTGTGACCCTGAGTTCCAGCTTTGAAACAGAGTGAGCTGGGAGAAACCAAGGTGCTCAGAAAGTCAGAGCTGAGAGCTGTGCCTCTCAGAGTTCCTAGCAGGGTCACAGTTCCCACCCGACTGTCCTACCGTCTCCTTCAGAAGACGGGGTTACATTACGTAACACTATTGTCCTGGAACCTGGTCCTTGGACCCCTCACCCCACCTGGGCCAATCAGATTGGCTCTCTAAAGTTTGAATGTGAAGACTATTATTAACTGGTTGGTCGTGGACCCTTAACCCACACATGAGAGAAGATATTTCTTCTAAAATACTGATATCTGTTCTAAAGAGTGATAAAACTGACTGCCAATTTCTATTGTCAACTGCTGCCTGGCAAATGAGCACATTGGTTTTTTTTGTTGTTGTTGTTTTGTTTTGTTTTGTTTTTTCAAACTAGATTCACTTAATTCTAATTCTTGGATATATTCAAGGCCTCACATGCTTTCAAGATATTCCTCTCTGCTCTTTAAATTATGTCCAAGAGTGGCTTTCCCAATATCCCTTGCTTTTGCAACGAGCCAGAATGTTCATCATCCAAGATGGCAGATAATAACCGTGCAATCAGTCCAGAAAAACCATACAGAACACACATAGGAACACACAAGAGTAAGTCTATTTCAACTTCAACTTAAGAGGCTTTACTTTTAAAGATTCACTTTTTATTAATGTACATGTACCTGCATGAGTTTATGTACATCGTGTGTATGCAGCAGCCAGAGAGGCTGGAAGAGGAAACCAGATTCCCTGGAATGGTAGTCACAGGCAGTTGTAAGCAGGCATGTGGGTACTAGGAACTGAACCTGGGTTCTTTGCAAGAGTAGTAGGCACTCTTAACGACTCAACCATCTCTCCAGCCCCAGGGACCCTCAGTTTGTAATAGATGGAAAGTATGTAGCATAGAAGCCTGAAATATAAAGACAGATCAGTAGATGCACATAGGAATCAGATACACAAGGCTTTCTATGAAGTAAAGATGTTGCAACAATATGTTTTGCTTTAATGGTTGCTATATTAGAATGGGTAAAATAGGCAAAATGCATAGAATAGAACATTATGCAAAGTAAGTATTGTGTACAGATAGTAAGTAATACTAATATTATTCCAAGGGCAATTGAAAGTACCTGAAAAATGTTAGCCAAAGTGTAATATTAGTCCCCTTAGATGTGGTCTGGAGTAGAGCCTTGCTGAGTATCAGAGACAGATAGGAAGCTGTTGCTACCTTGAAAGTTAGAGAGGAGAGTATCTTTAACTGTACTGGCATCAGTAAATATGAAGAAAAGCTGATAAATCTGAAAGAATTCAAGAGATTAAGCAGGATATGGTCACGGGTTTTCTGTAGGGAGCAAAGGAACAGACAGATCAAAGTTAGCTCTCAGATTTTATAATTTTGGTCATGTCCTTTTACCCTTTATTTTTGTTCTCCTTCCAAGTTCTCCTATATATCTCTCATATATTCTTTGCACTCCTTCAAATTCATGGCCTCTTTCTTTACTAGTCCTTTTGAACACATATTTGTATATACATATATTCCAAAACATAAGCTGTTGATTCCATATAATGTTATTTGTATGTATTTCTCAGGGCCGGTCATTTAGCACTGGACAACCAGATGGTGTGTTCCTTCCTGGGGAAGGCCACCTCTCCTGCTTGCAACTTTCCTCAATTTACTGTACTTCATTGTGTAGGGTTGAGATCCCATAAGTTCTCCATCCTGTCTGGTACACTCATTGGTGCCATCCACGTTCTGCTTACATATGGGCAAATATGTTGATAAGATTTGATAGGTATAACTTCTGACCTTATTAGGAGGCACATTCTCACAGCAAATTCTCTGATCTTCTGGTTCTTAAAATCTCTCTGCCCCACGTATTGCAGTGTTCCCTGAGCCTTAAATGTGGGAGTATCTTCTAGATGTACCCACTGTGAATAGACTCCATGTGTAGCATTGTGATTAGTTGTGATGTCTATAGTGATTTCCATGTGTTGCAAAAAGAAATCTCATTTGATGAGGGGTGAAGACTACACTCATCTGTGGGTATAAGGACATGATACACTTGTTATTCATGTGGTTCACTGGCATCATAGCTGGGTAGGGCTGAAAGCTGCCTCTCTCCTTTGGAATCTCACATGGTGCCTTTTGATACCATACAAGGTAGTCCTCAGGGAGTGGGTGTTCAGGTCAATTCTAGGTCAGTGGTCTCTGGGCCCTGTTTCTGAAGTGCATGCTGCAGTAAGGACTTACCTTCCATCTCCTGAAGTAGTAACCAATAGCCTATATGTTTTGAGAGTCTCTTGGAGAGCCCTGGCCTACAAAAAGAAGGCTGGTGCTGGGGTTTTGTGGCCGCTTCCCTCTCAACAAATCATGAATGCCAGAAGAAAATTAGAAGGTGTGGGAAAGATTACAACTTTAGGTTTTAGATACAGTGAAACCAAGGTAGACTTAAAATATCCAAGTGGAGATGCCAAGTGGGTTCTTGGATATTAATGTCTGGAGCTCAAAGGGGACCATCAATAAGGAACTTTGCAAGCCATCTTGTGCAGAGTTGAGTTGAAGCTACTGGTAGACCTCAGCTACTTCAAAGGGAGTGTCCGGGTCACATTCCCAGAAAAAGCCAATGGAATCCACTTAGCCATGATGGATGTGACAGTTTACCTAGAGTGTCCTCCATGCTTCAAGTCTAGATCAATAAATATCTATTTATTGAACAAGCAAATCAATCAATCAATTCATGAATGGGATTTGAAGCTAGAACCGCATAGCTGGTCCTCCTGTAGCAACAGCAGAGGGAATCAGGGAATCATGGCCTGCAATGAACTTTTGTTTCTGAATTTGAGGCTCTGAGATTATTTTAATTGTCTTTTTTTTTAAGTCATGTAAAACCAGGAGTTTCAGGTAACAATACACTGAAGCATCTCCAAAAAACAAACAAAAACTTAATACAGTTTTAGAACTATGCTCACTATAGATCTGTCAACATTCTTTCCCCTATAAGAAAATCTTGGGTAGCAGGCTACAAAATCCCCTTGAGCATTCTCTGTTTAGTCATCCCTTGAAGCAACGTGACAGGTCAAGCCCTGACCTTCCCAGTGCAGACATAAAGAAACAGGAAAGAGTCAGGCAAGCCTTGCTCAAAGCATTTAGTGACCTTGGTTAACATGTAGATAGAATTATGCATATTCTCCAATTAACATCAGCTTCTCTGCCCAAGTCAAATAGTCCACCAGAAACCTTGCTATCTCTTTGGGAAAAAGCGCCAATGAAGAAAAACCTGGGATTTGAAAAGGCTTCCCAGAACATCTTCTTTGAAATTCTCTCGGCATATGTGTTTGTGCAGCAGTGGTTAAAAATGAAGGAAGAGAGAGAGATCAAAACAAGGTTGCTGAATTTTATGTGGTGAAGCCAGAAAAACCCAGTTTTAAATGATACTCTCTTTATCAAGCAATTATAATTTTATCACAGAAATTTATATTAGGTTTCAGATGCCTGACACTCTTACAGGCCCTCCAAAGGAAAACTATCCAATGGCTCTACCCATCTGCCACAGATGAGTAGATCAGGGTCAGGCACAGGCATTTTACACGTAGTGAGGTGATGGGTCATCATAGTCAGTGAGGCCTGAATTCAAAACCTGGCTTTATGACTTATTTGCTGATCAGCAAGTAAAGATTATTAAAATCCCCTGAACCACACTTTCCTCACCTGTAAGTTATACAGAGAGTGATTTCTACACATTGGTGACCGGAGTGTTTGGGGAGTAACGGCACAGTGTGCAAAGCCCTAGCCCTAGTCCCCACCACTGCTCCCAGTACCAGAACAGTAGATGAACAGAAGCATCTTGTTAAAGCACAGCTTTCTAAGAAGCATGATCTGACGCTGGAGTAAGTAGACATGCATCCCATGAATCTGCACTTCCAATCAGCATCCACTGATGCTGGTATACTGTACCCAGGAAGCACTATAGCAATGACACTAGTTAGCGCTACTATCTCCTCAAGGAGAGAAATATCCAACATCCTAGGCTACAGTAATTTTTCAACCAATATCTGTTGAATGAACAATTCTTTCTCAAGGACTTTACTTGTTTTGATGGCCTGTGCCTTGGACTTGTTTTTGATTCTATATTAAAATGCCATTTTAATGCTTAGCTCATAAACCAAAGAAATGCATTTATTGTTCTCGAGGCTGAGATGTCCAAGATCAAGGTCTCAGCAGATTCTGCATCTCATAACATCTTATTTCCTAACTCAAGATGGAACCGTCTGGCTGTGATGTCACAGGGTGGAAAGAACAACATAGCTCTCCAAGACGGTTTCAATAAAGACATTAATCACAAGCAACTGCACATGGTTCTGATTCCAAATATCACCACAATATTATTTGAATTCAAAATATGAATTTTATAGGGATGCTATCATTTGAACAACAAGGGCCAATTGTCAAAGAAGTGGGAGTCAGAAGAGTTCGGTGGAGAAGGCAAGAACAACAGAAGCCATGGGATTCTCCTAGCCTATGAGTCAAAAGCTAGGAGAGAGATAATCAACAGGATCCAGCCAGGAAAATGGAAGCCAAGGCTGAAATTCAGAGCTGCCATTTATCCAAAGAATTGGAATAGGCACCACAAAGCTCTCTTGCCAGTGAGGTGACAAGAAAAACAGATCGTACAAGCTTCTACTGTTGAAAACCTTTCCAGTCCCAGTAAAGGGAAACACTACTGCTTCCTGCCTTCCTGTGCGGTCCATGTTGCTTCCCATGGATGAGTCTTCACAGTCAGGGAAGACCTAACACCAGCTCAACTTGGTCCTGACTTAAATATCTGGCTTTGTGACTTATTTCTTGATCAGCCAGGAAAGAGTATTAAACTCCTCTCAATCACAGCTTCATCATCTGTAATATATCCAGGATCGCCTCTTTCCAAGAATAATAGGTGTAAATTGCAAGATGCAGTAACTGGCTCAGTATATATGTGCAGATTCTGAGTCTCTTGACTGAAGTGACAATGTTGGAAATTTGAAAATGCAGTTAGCATTTTTCTTCTTCCTTCCTAAATTATACAGTTGTTTTTGAGCATCTGCAGTTGTTCCAGGAATAAGTATTTGGACAAAGTAACATACAAGAGTGATAGAGACCTTTACTACCAGAAAGCTGACATTAAAGCAATGGTGCAATAATCATAAAGAGTATGATAAAGGGTAGAATATTAATAGAATTGGGAATGGTTGGTCATAAATGTTCATAAGCCATGTTTATTCACTTTACTTTTTTGTACATAGCTTTCCTGGATGGAATGTGTTAAGAGGATTAAAGGAAACAATTTTAGAGATGGCAGCCTAGAAAAACACTGCTATATACAGAAGGAAAACAAAACTGAGGGAATTGAAGGTTACAAGGGGGCCTCTGGGATTAGGAGGATTGAGCAATAGGTAAAAACCTGGGATATATAAAGAATGAATAAAGCAAGTTTGGGATGAGATGAAGCAAACGCAGGCCAGACGTCCAAGGCGGACTTTGGATCTGGAGGGATGATTCATAAGAGTGTGGAGTATTGGGTGCTGGAGAGAAGGTACAGTAGTACATGCTGCTCTTTCAGAGGACCTGAGTTCAGTTCCCAGCATTCACAGTGGGTGGCTTACAACCTTCTATAACTCCAGTTCCAGGGGATCTAATGTCCTCATCTGGAGGGGTCAATATAGCTACTCAGTGGAAGTAAGTCCGCTGTTATTGTAGGCAAAGGAGAGGCAGGGGACACGACTCAGATTATGACAGCAGTTAAAATAAGATTTTATAGAAATGGAGAGGCAGAAAGATGACCATATCAACATTGGCATTAAAAACAAAGGCCTTTTATGTAAACTTAAAGATATAGAATAGAGAAAGGCACATGTCCCAGATGCCTCAGACCTATCCCTATGCTTTGTGGTTGTGAATCCTGAGTCTTCACTGGAAACTCAGAGATGTGGAACTATTCTTCTCCCGCATGTCTTGTTGACTCAATTTTCTGAGTGCATGTGTAATGTGTACACAGACATATGCATGTAGGTGTAGATGCCATAGGTCCATATTTTTTTACCACTACCTATCTTATTTTTTTTATTTAAGTGTGTTTCTGTGTGAGTCTGTGCAGTGCCCACCGAGACTAGAACAGAGCATCGAATTCCTTAGTGCTTGAATCGTAAGCAGCTGTAAGCTGCCCGAGGTGGATGATCTTCTAGAAGAGCAGCAAAGACTCTTAAACATGAACCATCTCTCTAGCACCTGCCCTACCACCACCACATTCTTGAAACATCTCTCACTGAATCCATAGCGCAAAACATAAGTCTGTGGGTGATACCTAGCACCACGCAGCCTCTGTTCTTACAAGGGGATGGTTTGAAAAAGGAGACCCATGGGTGATGCCATTACCTGCCCAGCTGGCTTGAGTTCATGCACATATAATGCCTACCTGACACCTGTAGATTTGGAATAACAACTTCTATTCCAGGCTCCTCTTGCACCTTTCTCTTCCTAAGGTATTCTGTGGTTTTCTTCCTCTCTGACTGACAACTGTGTCATTCTTTACCAAGTTGCCCTTCCTCTTTAGATTTCCATCACATGTTACTTCCCATTACCTATATTGTCAGCTCCCATTGACACTGTTCATGTCCTATACTTCTCCACACTGCCTCCAAGTTCTGTGTGTGCATGTGCTGACGAGTGTAAGGCCATTTGTCTCCATATAGCCTCTTAGCTCTATATGCCCATTATCTGTGGGGTTCACCGTTACATGCCTGGTACCCAACATAAATCAAATATTCATCAAACATTAGTGAAACTGAAGTTATTGACCAAGTGAATGGCATCTGTTTTATTATATTCAGAGAGTCATCAGGAACATAGAGATAAGAGGACACCATCTTTTTATTGTGGACATATTATTAGTGGATCAAGTAAAATTAAAAGGCAGCATTTTATTAGACATTTCATATCTATATCACCCGTAGAGATTTTCCATGCAACAAATGTGTGTCATGTTGAATTGCTATGTTATAGGTTTGCAGAAAGACAACACAAAAGTCCATGTAAGCAACCAGGCCCCTCAGCAATGCTCTCACCCACCCTATCACAAAAACAGGCTCCAATCGGATCCTAATAAGATTCTGAGATCTTAAAGTACATGTAGTTCGGATGGATCAATAAATATATGGCCAAGGGCAAAAGATTTTTCACCCTGAACAAGTTTCTACTTCTTACCTGTTTGTTTTATTTTTTGAAAGGCATCTGAAGTTTGTCAATAAAGGTGAAATTTATTGCTTGAAGGTTTGACCAGAGAAAGGAAACAGCTGCAGATTACAGAACTCTGTCTGCTTCCCCCCAAAGCCTAATAATTTCACGTATCGACTTCATGTTACAGCAAAGATCAAAGTGAAGGTGTGCAATGATGGGGAGATACACAGAAGGTCTGTTGGTCAATGTGGTCAATGAAAGGAAGCTCAAGTTTATCCAAAAAAGGCCCAGGGCAGCACCTTTGCTCAGCCTCCCCATGAATTCTATATCTGGTCTGTTAAGGAAGAGTGATGACAGTCTGAATTCTCACTGAGACCCAAGTACACATCAGAACTGGGGCAAGGCCATTTTAAAGCAATAGATGCAATGTCACTTCGCAGAGATGTTGGGAATGAGTCTAACAGAAGTTAAACATCCTCACCCAGGTCACAGGACTAAAAATGGTGGAAGGGAAACAGCCAGCCATTTTACGAACATATTTAAAGACTAGAGCACAGCACTACAAAAAAAGGAAGCAGAGAGTTGTGAGGCACTAGGCAAAGCTCTGATCGTTTGTTTTAGAAGCTTCAAGGCCTTAGTGTAAGCTTATCATAGTAAGTGGGCATTGCTTCAGAGGCACATACGTGCTTTTCTTAGGTCTTAGGGTTTTCATTGCACTGAAGAGATACCATGATCAAGTCAACTCTTATAAAGGATAGCATTTAATTGGAGGCTGACTTGCAGGTTAAGAGGTTTAGTCCATTATCCTCATGGCAGGAAGCATGGCAGCATTCAGGCAGTCAGGGTACTAGAGGAGCCCAAGATTTCTGTCTTGATCCAAAGGCAGCCAAGAGACCTGATTCTGCCGGCAGCTGTGAGAAGGGTCTCTTCTGCACTGGCCAGAGCTTGAGCACTGTGATCCCTCAGAGCCCACCTACACAGTGATTCACATCTTCCAACAAGACCACACCTATTCCAACGAGGCTGCTCCTCCTAATACTGCCACTTCCCATGGGCCAAGCATATTCAAATCACAGGAGTGCTGATTTGAACTTTCTGCAATCATAGCCTATACGGTGCCAGAGATATGCTAAGTATCTCTGGGGTGCTTGTCAGTGGGTCATATGCTACAGTGTTGTCTGGCATATCACAGATGATAGTTTTCTTTTCCCCTCCTTTCTGACTAAGGAAGTAAATAAATATAATAAAGTTGTGCCTGAAACACTGTTAATCCTGATCAACTTCCTTTCCCAAGGAATTGCTACAATTGCTGAGGCCTTCTAATGCCATGTGTCACCTAATCGTCCCTACAACTGCTTTCTTCCTACACAGCTCATGCATCTGTGGCTTAGAGAAACTAAATAGCTTTCTCTAACTTAAAATGGCCTCGGGCCTCAAATAAATGTTGTTGTCTTCCTTTGCTGTTGTTTTAGAAACAGAATCTTGCTATGTATCCTAGGCTGGTCTTGAACTCATGATCCACCTGTCTCAGCTGAGACAAGTCTCTTTTAAGCTGCAGCACACGCTACTCTACCACAATGTATCCTGTACATTCCGACAGTACTCTGAACTAATAAGAATTTCAAAAGTATAAGTTGTATTGTTTGCATCTTCACAGGGGTATAGCCTACCTAGCATTCTTTGCTTCTGCAAAAGCAACAGCAAAGTTTAAGGCTAGTACATCTCTGAAACATCGCCTTAGATCACGTAAAAAACTCAGCCTCTCTGGTCTGATATGATGATGAACAACTCAAACACATCCCATCCACAGATATGGAAAACTTGAGATTTTCATCACATACCTGTATTTTCCTCTGCAAGTGCTTCTGCATTGGGAGGAAAGAGGCCTAGAAATGAAGGAAAAGGCAAATACTTTTCCCAATTTTTAAAACAGAATTCCTAAGCAGCTGTGTCTATGTTTCAACTCCAGACAGACCCTGTTCCTCTGCTGCTTCAGAGAAGCAGCAAACAGATCGATGGGGCTCCTAGCTGAACCTACTCCAGGAGTCTCGCGGACTACTGAATATTTGAAGGGCCTGGGCATCCATGAGGTGAATACAAAGAGTGAAGAATTTCAAGCTGAAGAATAGTGGTTCTCAGCCATAGGCTATTTCTTACCCCAGAGGATGTTCACCATGTCTGGAGTCATTCTGGGTTGCAGTGGCTAGGGCTCAGGGAATTCCAGCAGTATCCAATAAGATGCCACGGAGCACAGAACAGCCACCGATAGCCACCACAGACTCACCGGGCTGGCATGTCAATAGCCCTGACTGAGAAACCCTGCTTTTGAGGGAGGATATCTGGTTTTATTTTCGAACCTGTATCCTTTTAAAAGAAAATTGCTGTCAGCCAGTCAATAACATGTTCTTCCTCAAAGGAAATCCTTTAGATTGTTTTCTTAACAAGCCTGCATGGCTCCCTATGTGGTCCAACCCTGGCTTCCCATCACACCAGACCTCTGGATCCAGTGAGAAGCCTGCAGCCCTACAACACATGCCCCTCAGACGCACTTCTGGACACATAGATACATAGCACACATAGGCTATATATACCACATAGTGCACATATGTCAACATATGTACATATTGTGTGAATATATGTGTTTATATTAAAACTATTTTCACAGCACACATGTACACATCAAACACATATACACTACACACATACACAGCATACATAAACATATAACAACACACAATACACACCCCAAACCTATATAGTCACTCACCACATATGTACTCTCCTCACACATGTATATCCTACATCTTCAAACAAAAACACCACATAATCACATGCATATACATCACACTCCATAAACACTTGCACACAGCCCTACCTATACAAATATGTCAACTCTGTTTATATACATTCCACACCTACACATATCCATTCATACCTCAGATGCACATATATACACCATACACATATCACATACAAGCCACGCCTTTGTATTCTATTTTCTTTTATCCTGATAACTCTACTTTCCTTTATACCTTGTGTGGTGTTTTGAATAGGAATCACCCTGGTAGGCTCATATATTTAGAGGCTTGGTCATTAGAGTGTGGTGCTATTTGCAGGGATCAGGAGGTGTAACCTTGTTGAAGTAGATAGGTCTTCATTGGAGAAAATATATCATCGTGGGTGGCCTTTGAGGTTTCAAAAGCTCAAGCCAGGTCCAGTGTCTCTATTCCTGCTGTCTGAAGATCCAAATATAGAACTCTCAGTTGCTCTCCAGCACCATGTCTGCCTGTGTATCACCATGCTTCCTGCCATGATGACAATGGAGTAAACCTCTGAACTATAAGCCAGCCTCAATTAAATGCTTTCCTTTATAAGACTTGTCCTGGTCATGGTGTCTTTTCACAGTAACGGAACACTGAATGAATAAGACACCTTGTAAAACTCTATTTCTCCAGGTTTATCCATGTCACTTCTATAAACCTTTAAAAATACCACCCAATCACCCAATAAAAGTATTAAATTCTTTTATATGAAGGCACATGGATGAGACTTACATGTCAAGTGAAAGAAATCAGGCACACAAACACAGTAACACATGTTTTCACTCATACATGGAAGAGAACAGTTAATCTTTGGGCTGAGGAGATGGCTTAGTTTATAAAGTGTATGCTATGCAAGCAAGAAGACCACCTGAGTTTGGGTCCCAACGGATATGTAAAGAACCAGGCACAGTAGTGCCAATCTGTAATCCCATCACCTGGAGACAGAAACAGGCAACTCCTTGGAGCTTACTGGCCTGCTAGTTTTGATGGATGGGATGAGCTCCAATTTTAGTGAGAGATTCTTTTAAGACAGGGATAGAGGAAGACAACCAGTGTCAACCTCTGACATCTATATCCACATGCATACATACAAAGATACACACCCACATACCCAGGAACACGTTCACACATACCCCCATACACACGCAAACCCATAGGCAATTGTATAAAAATAATGGAAATTAATCAAAGGAATCTGAGAGGAGACTTAGTATCTACTAGACTCTGAGGAGGGTGTGAGGGAAGAGTGATGGGAAGAGAATGGTTAGAGGGTACTGGGATTCAGGTGGACTGGAAGAACTACTCTAAGAATTTGATGGCACAGCTGACAAGCACATTAGAGAAAAGTGACAGTATTTCAGAGTATCCAGTGGAAGTATTTTGAACATATCTAATATGAAGAAACGAAAATTTCTGGGTAATAGGCCAGTTCTCCTTATGTACTATATGCATGTTACTGCAATGTCACAGTCTATTCTATGAATTATTGTATCAATTAAAATTAAAAACATAAAAATAAAATATTTACTACTCAAAACATGGCTTATGGGATGTGGGAATCTACCCAGGTTGCTCCAACAAAAAGCCTTTGGCTGGGTGGCTTACAAATAACTTACTTCTCACAGGTCAAATTCAAGTGACTAGGGGACTTAGTGTTGGGTGAGAGCTCTCGGCTTCAGCAGTGGCTCCTTCTCACTGGTGGAGGAGACAAGCTCCCTGGGGACCTTTCCATCAGGGTAACGATGCCATCCATGAGACTCCACCCTTGAGACCTAAGTAACCCCAAATCTCCATCTTCTTAATGCTTATGTCTTCAGAGGTTCAATTTTGACATGGATTTGGGGGGAGACACAAATATTCAGTCCCTTCCATGGTCCATTGGTACCAGTAGCAATATCGCCTTAGAATTTGTTAGAACAGTGGAATCTTAGGTCACTATCCTGAACCTGCCCAAACAGAATCTGACTTCTAGAAGATTCCAAGTGTTTTATTTGCACACTGAAATCTTTCCAGCAGCTGTATTCCTCCCGACACCTAGAACATCCTAAATAGACCTCCCATCTCAGAATATTCACTGTCAAGCAACTGTCTCTTAGCGTGTCTCTATCCACCTTGTGATGCTGACCTGGGAAAGGACAATATTTTGGCTCCTCTTTATAACCTGAAAATAGAACTATCTCTTAGTAGAAGCCAACCTATTCTGGCTAAAGAAATATGTCATCTATCCATGCTCTCCAGTCCCTGCCAGATACAATTGTTGCATTTCTCTAGATAGTTAGGCTCAGCACTAGTTCAGAGGTAGCCAAAGGCGTTGTATGATTACATCTTCACCACCAGCCAACACTGCTCAACCAGATGTGTAGGCACAGCACTATAGAAAAGCAGACCTGGCCCCTCTCTCTGTGCTGGAGCTGATATTCTAAAGAGGGAAGTGGTAAATGAGCAGGGGAGCTTGAGAGGCTCTGGCAGAAGGTGTGATTTATGGAATGGGGACAGTGTACCAGCTAAGCCTCCTTTTAAACTTGGCATTAAAAGAAATAAGAAATGATCTCAAAGAAACATGGCAAAGGGGATGAGGGATGAACCCACTAAATACCCAAGGGGGAAGGCAGGGGAGAACCTCACTGATGATTCATGAGAGATCAAGGGAACAGTGGGATAAGACACAAGAATATTGGCATAGATCGGATCAGGTAAAGTTCTACCGTGAACCATGGACATCCCCTAAGTATGGCTATCTCTATTCATGCCAGCCTGCTCCTGAGCCAAATAGCAAGAATAAGATGAGCTTTTCCTTTGTTCACCTGGTATGTTCTCTACTGAACGACCTTGAGGCATTCACAATCTGCAGCCAACACAGAGCCTCTGCTCTATCCAGTTTCTTTGGGGGGCTATTCTGAGGCTCTATCTTTATTGTTCATGCCCTGGCTACTCTGGGTCAGAGCTCACATTATCTTTTCATCTCTCACTTGATCAAAATTTGGAGATGTTGGAGAAAGTAAGGGTAAGTAAAACCCACCTCTCGCTGCATTCTGCCAGAGCCTGGAAAGTGTGAGGTGAAGAAAGGGAGGCGAAAAATCCTAGTGTTCTCCAGCAGGTTAGATGACCCTGTGCCAGCCATGAAGCTCGAACCCTGAGATCTTTACTCCATCTCTCTACTCCTTTAAAATCAACTACAAATAACTCTATTTGCCCCATCCTCTCTATGCTGCTCCTGATGAACAGGAAAAAGCAGACATTTTCTCAGGGACTGCTTTCCTGATTCTTTATAGTCTGATCAGGCAGAGTATTACCAGCGAATTGACAACTGTCTTTAACTGGTAACATTTATCTTGGGGACTCTGCCTCAGAGAGATTCATTCTATGATTTCTGAATCTTTCAAGGAATACCTTCACATTTCTCAATATGAAGCTGCAGCCATGGTGTTGTTTGCTGGCCCTTACAACTTCATTACTAAAGAGGCCAGTAGTGCCAGGCATTCAGCTCCCTGTAATTATTTTTGCTGTATTCTCCATTCAGACTGGGCACTGTTGGTCATTTGCAATGGAATTAAATAAAGCTACATTTATGGCATAGGATGTGTCTTTCTTCTGCCCTGGGCTTTTGGACCTCTGATAGAATCTTCTTGGTAAAACTCTTAGAACACTGTTCAACAGCATGGTAGGATACATCCTGCAGGCCAATCCTGGAAATGGGAGTTCACTAGCAAAACTACCCACTCCCACCCATGCCCTCCTCATGGAATCTGTTTTTATATAAAAACAGCTGAACTCAGGAGCTGCAACAGACACCTCAAACCTGCAAGCCCTGGAGAATTTATTATCTGACCTTTAGCAGAGCATGCTGGCACCTACACAACACCCTATGCTTCTAAACTATAAGCCACATCCAAAATACTTCACAGGGTTTGAATGCCTTTACCCACATGAAATCCCTTTTCATGGATAGGACTGCGAAGATTCAAGAGTTCTTCAGTGATGGCCTGGCATCTTGGTGCTGCATGGTAACAAAGTTAAAAGACTACTGTTACATCAGCTGTGACTGACTTGTGCTTCCATAGCAGTGGTTATCTGTAATCTTGATATCTGAACTGCACTGATCTTCCCAAGCTACTTGACCCTGCCAAAGGAGGCAAGGCACCTTGTCTAATTCTGAACCTTTATTCTAAGAAGTCTGGGATGCAGGATAGCCAGTAGTGTTGGAAAATTAGATGATATATGGAGGGGGCATAAATACATTGAGTCTCAATTAGGAGTTTCCCAGTGATTATTAAGTTGATAAGCAACTTATGCCAATCTATTCATAGTGGTCTAGGGCCCCTGGGAATCTACTTCTATAGGACTCCTCTAGTTCTTGCCTCAAAACTCGATCCAATCTCCAGGAGCAGGTGGCTGGACTATGACATCTTTCTGGATCTTATGGGCTCTGGCAATCCCTGCTAGGATCCTGGAAGGTTTGATGTAACCACTTTTATTTTTTCATTCTGCTTGCTCTTTCTACTGAGCATTATACTGTATCATGCCAGGCCGGATGAGGATCCTGGCCCCCTTTCCTTCCTGAGCTTAAACTTGAAGACTTCTCCCTAAGCTGGCTCATTCTTGATGTCCCAAAAAGCCTCATGATAGCACACCCTGCAATGTAACACTTAGCAACTCCTAGTCAGCAATGCAAAGAGCACCTGCTCTCAAGCTAGAAAGAGATGCCTTGTCCTTGAATATCTGCTGCGTGTCTCTCACAGCCCAAGATTCTAAGTAAGCCCTGGACAAGAAACAGATGTTCAGTGAAACTCCCACAGATAAGTTTCCAGCCTCTCATCTACCTGCTCCATCACCATATCTTTTAGTAATATAAGAAAATAAACATCATTAAATGACCCAAGCAACTGTTCAGCACCATGGACAGAAGAAGCTTAAGAACACATCATTCTATAAACTTGGCTGGCTAGTTGGAATCTGAGCTTCCTAAGGGACTCAGCTCTGGCATATGTCATTAGGTCCAAGCTTTGATGCTGCCAGAATGGGCTTGCGCTGACTGCCAACCTCCAAAAATCAGATATTCTGCCTCAGATGCCAGCAGGCAGCTCATCTCCCTCCCCGCACCTATGATTCATCCTCCCCTCCCCTTTTCTATCACAGACACACATCTGTTCCGACTTAGGATAACTAAAGGAAAATTAAATGAATCTGTTTCGTGTGTCTCAGGGGTTATTTATAGGAGTTTAATACAGGCTGATTCAAAAATAAAGAAATAAAGAGAGAAATAAAAATAAGTTATCTTCCCAGAAAGCCAGGAGAAGTTCAAGGGAGAGGAAAATAAGTCATGTTCTCAGGCTGATGAAGCTGTAAGAGTCTTTGGTTTATCACAGTCTTTCTTCCAGGTCCTGTGGAAATCAATGAGGCCTGTTGGATTTTGAGAGATCGATATTAAAAATGCGCACTTTGCAATGCAGAACATGTACCCAGTGTGTGTGTTTCAAGGGGCTGTGTGCCAACGGAGCAATCTTAATCAAGCACTTTGAGGAGTGTAAATATTGACTGTTGGGATAAGGATATCTCTGGGTCCTCCTCCAGGATGCTCTGCTGATATCCAACTTTTTGTCTCACGCTACGTGGCTACAGCAGGTGGCCGAGGCTCTGGGTCACTACAGATTCTTCAGGGATACTTATAGTCTCCCTGTGATGAAACCTGTCAGAACACAGGTCAGGGAGATAGCCATAAGTTCCAAAAGAAATCTGTATAAGGCCAAAGACAATATGGATTTTCATTTGGAAAAAAACACGTAATAGGCTTGAAACCTGCCAACTCACTCTCTGCATCCCCATGTCTGCATCATCCTTCCCCAGCCCCCTTTCTGAGTGCTCCTAAAACCAGGCCCCAGCTATCAATCTTCCCAGACAACTACTGTGGCCCTAATTATACCCACCTCTCCTATTTTAAGTATAACCCTTCATTAAGACAGGCCTCCCACACTTTCTCTATGACTTGGGGTCTGGTAGTTCATTAGTAATTTATTTAATTGTGGTGCAATTTCCATACACATTGCCTAGATTCCAGCCACAATGGCCCTCAATGGGTCTTGGTTTTTCATATCTCCAAGGATTTTATCTGTAAATAATAGTAGTCTCCGATTTATCCACAGCTGATGCCCCACACTGTGGATAGTTCTAACACTTGAGTGACTAACAGAAGGGTCATATAGGCACAATGGACACTATGGGCAACTGAATGATTCACATCTAAGCAGGATGACCCAAGAGTGGACACAGAGTCTGTGGTGCACTTAGAGGAATGTGGAATTTGAAATGATAACTTGTTTATTTCTGAAAATTTCCACACCATTGTTGACCACAAATAGTTAACACATTGAGAGGGAAACCATAGTTGGGGTTATTGCCATAGGTATCAGTATGCAGATCTAATAACTTCCTTCTATTCACTCTTCTTGATTTTTGTAGAAAGAAATGAATACTTCTTGGAGCAATTATGAAGAAAGAAAAAAAACACTCCAATTCCAGTACTTATTTCATGATATCTTTCTTATTTGCCTGTCTTTAATCAGTGGAAGTCCCTTGAGAGCAAGAAACTTCTCATGACCATTGCTTCCTCTGAGCACCCTGGCATTATGGGCAGACATGAAGTAAGGAACCTGTAAACAGAGAATGAGTAAAAAGTCTCTCTCAAAGACTAGACTATAAATTAACTCTAATGATTCTAGTTGAGTTTATATTCTGGCCACATAGTAAGGCATCCAACATAGAGAGTAATGAAAAAAAAATGTGCCAAAACAAACAAACAAAAAACATCCACCATAGTTTGTTGGATTAAACTGACTTGGAAAGTATTTCACAGGAAAACTTATAAGGGGTCTCAAGATGATATCTCTATCTGTGCACACAGACAAGCTGAGATCTGAAAAGTAAGACTGCCTCCCACAGAAGAAAAGCAAATTTTACTGAGGATCAAGGACAAAAGATGCCCAAATCTCAACACCCCAAGTCACCAATTATGCTCCTCAGGCTCAACAATTCTATTTATGAACATAAATCCTCACCTTATCTCAAGCAAACATACTGCAATGTCAACTCGATTTTAAAAGACCTTTATAGTCACCACAACTTTGATATATACATTTTATTGTGGCACCATTTGCAGTGTGAAAGTTAAGATTGAGTCAGCACTTCCAGTAAGAAATCCGCATTCTAGGGATTTATCACTCGGCCATAAACACTCAGCTATGGCTTTGGCAATAAAGTCGTGAAACCCGCTCTGATGACTGAAGATATAGCCAGGAACATTCTAGAGCTGTCACCCCAAAAGGCTCAAGGAGAAATCAAAAGTCTGCCCCCCTCTTACAATGCTAACTCTACATTAATTTCAAGGTGTGTGTGGGGGGGAACATTTACAAGTACTATAACCCTCCTCACTTCTGAAGAATCTAACTCCAGTATGTGTTGGATTTAAGGGACTCTGTCGTTCATATCCAAGTGCTTCCTTACTCCTACCACCTGATCTGTGCTCTTCCCACGATTCACTGACCCTATGATCATCCAGGGTCTTGCTTATGCATACTCACAGGAAGCATCAAAGTATGAGGGGGAGTGTGAGAATATCTTTTTTTTAATTTCCCCAGGATGCCCCTCCCAAGCCATAATTACAGAGTCCCCAAAAGCCTACTCCTCTGTATCTACACCTTCCTTCATGCAGACCCTGTTCCTTTCATATCTGGCCTATTTAATAACTTCCATGCTCTCACTCTGGCTATCACCGTTCATGTTATCCCCAGGCCCACCTGTCTGCATTTCATCCTCCTGTGGCAGCTGAAACATTTTGATAATCCAGACTTTACCTGTCCCAATTAGACTATATTCTTCTGCCATCCCCAGCTACTTGGCTATCTCCCCACAGACAGGTTGAGTCATTCCCCTGGTCTCGCCACTTTCTATATCCACCACTAAATCTGTCAGAAAGTTTTCTAATTATTGACCTATGTCTCTGTCAAACTCAACTGACTGTGAGTTATTAAGAGGTAGGAAGCATATTTTACTCAGCTCAGGGTCTGCTACTCAAGAGGAGTTCAATCCATATTTGATGAGAGGAGGAATTCATATTTTAAGGAATTTATAATAGGAGCTAACATTTATTTATCAACTCCACACCAGAGGCTGTACAAGATGCTTTCCATTTATTAACCCATCGAATTCTCAGAACAACCCTAAGAGTTAAAACGATGAGCCTTTTCTTCTACAGGAATGAAATGGAGTTCATAAAAGACACACGTGTTGCAGACTTTCAGTGTAGAAAGTGATATGCCTGATTAAAACTCAATTCTATTAAAATCCAAGATTGTTTCTCTTAATTGACAAACTGTGGGGGAGACTGATTAAAAATATTAATTGAAATGTGAATAAATGAATAGGTAGAGGAATGAATGCATGACTTCTATTGTCCTTGGGGACCTGGGCAACCTGTCCCCACAAGTCAATGAAAGTACCCTATTCAGATGACCAAGTTCTAATCTATAAAAACAAAAGGGGTGATTTATGCTACTGCCTTACTGGCTCTGACCTCTGGCAGCTCAAAATAAGATTTGATTTTAAAAAGCAAATGTGTCTCCTTGACATGAGATGAAGGACGTGAAGATGTGTGACCAGCAAGCTGGACTCAAAGCAGCTGAGGAAAAGGGTGCTTCTGACTTATGAGGGTGGAGAGGACAGAAATGGCAAGTGCCACTCCCTCATTTATGTGCCCATCCATCCTCTCCTTGCTCATCTATCCACCCATGTATTCATATTTTATTCATTGATTCATTCCAGTTTTCTCTCATTCACCAAATATTCATTAAGCCTTGGTACATTCTAGGAATTATTAAAGTGCTGGAAATATGTCAAGTTTGGAAGAGAGTGGTCAAAGGAATTTTCCTAAAACATAATAAATCACCTTTAAAAGCTTCCTCGGAGTTTATGTAAAAATTACCCTAGCAAAAAAGTGTGTGGATCGGTATTGTCTATCACATAGTGCATGTGGGAGGAGGGGATGGAGGTAGTGCTAGACATGAGTAACAGCAGCACGTGCACACTCTGTAGGAGAGAGCCTAGCATATTTGAGGCATTGGAGCAATTCGGGGTGACTGAACAGATATTAGAGAGCAAAGAAGAAAGGAGAGACAAACTTGTGAGAAAATACATTATTCCATCTGCCCTCTACTCCCAGTCATTAGTGGATCTCACTTGTACCACACGGAGCAGACTTGATATAAGCATGCCCATATGTATATCCACATTCTTATACGAAATAACAAAATCATGAATTGATTGTGAGGCGGTATATGTACCATATATTCTCATATACAATTTGTGAATATATTAGTATCTACACATATATTCACACATGAATGCATTTCATATTCCTACAAAGTAAATTAAATCCTGACCCAGAGAGTCAATCCACTGAGCAGACAAGAGTGTCAAGGAAACAGGAGTGCTGAGTTCTTCTTGAGGTTCATTGGCACAGTCCTGGACATTAGGGTTACATCCAACTACACTGACTTATACAGCCAGTATAGCTATTGTGGTTTTGCAGATTGTCTCAACTGCTCCATGTGCTTCTATAGAATACTTCATTTACTTCCTGAATATTATTGATGACACCCAAGACTCTGTTTGCTTAGAGCTACCCCATTGACAACTCCTTATGCCCTTCTGGTTTCCATGTATTCACCTAGGACTTACATTCAGACTACTTCTGTTCTCTATAGAGAACTCTCCCTTAATCCTCATTATTCATTGTCCAAATGGGAGAATTGAAAAGGAAACTCTCTTTAGGGTTCTTGTAAGGACATGCTACAAATTCTCATGATGGTACTTCATATTCGAGATCCTTGCCCCATCAAAGGCATCAACTTTTGATCAAAAAAAAAAAATCAAGAAGAAAGTCTGGGGAGATGACTTAGTGTTCTCCCTGCCTGTTATCTTCCCTCAACATAATGAAATGAGCAGTATCCTGAGCCTTTAGTTACAAAAAGATTAAGAGATAGGTGAATGAGAAAGAAGAGCAAGTCAGTGAAACACAGATTAATAAAGCTAACATTACAGATGACATAGACTTGTAGTGACAGATCTAGTGGAAGTGGCCATAGGCATATTACAAGTTAAAACAATGTTAATCAACGTGTGTTTCCTACTTTTCTATAGTCCCTACAAGCTAAACTCATTGTTTTCTACTTCCCAACATGTGATTAAAGGCCCAGCCTTACCAGATAGCTTGGGACAGAATTTTGTGATGGCAAAAACTGAAAGGAGAAAAGGACCATGAGAGAAGCAAGGTCTAAATAATATTAGCATGCAGTTTATGGGTAGAGGTGCTGAAGTAGCCCTTCTACAGAGGAACAGGGAATCCAAAGGAAAGCCATGGGAACATTTTAAGAATGGCTGTTGAGCACTTTGTATTATTCAGTATAGGTGAGCAACTGGACTCCCAGCATCCATCCTATTGTGTGAGATACTACACAGATTCTAACATCTGTACTTCATTCCTACCTGTCTCTGAGAACCTTCAGGGAGTCAGAGTTAGTAGAAAAATATTAAAATGGAAACAGAGAAAGGAGATTATCTTCCAGTAACCTTCCTTGTGAATGTACCAAAGTTGCTTGTTAAAGAGGATTCGATGCCTATGAGTTTAGGAAAAACTTAGTCCCACCCTTAACTCCACATAAACAGGTAGGCACTCAACCTATTGATCGCAAGTATGCATTGATTAAGGCCATGTCCTTATTTCTCAGAACAGCATCACATATCAAGGGACATATCTATGAAGCTTCTCAGGCAGGTGGTACTTTAACGACACAGCAAGAGGAGCATAGCAGCCAGAGTCACCATAGGACTTCATTATAAAACAGTTGTAAGTAACATCTATGGGGATTGACTTCAGGACCCTCTTGAGAATACCCAAGTCTGCAGAGGCTCCATCCCTCACACAAAATAGGATCCTATTTATACATAACACATGCACATCCTCCTACATACTATATAAATTGTCTCTGGTGACCTAAGGTCTCCATTGCAGTGTAGGAAATGTGCAAGGCTTTTTATACTGTATTGTTTAGGGACTAATGGCAAGAAAGATTCTAGACATGTTTAATACATGTGCACTTCAGTTGTTTTCAAATATTCTGTATGTGGCTGACTCTGTAGATATGGTACCCACAAATATTTAAGGCTAACTAAGTATATCTATCATTTCTAAGTCATCACTCCTCTAAAAGATGTGAACAGTAATAGTTTCACCCCTGTGTTGCATCAGCTTACATAGGTAACATGAATGGCCTGAGCTTCAAATACACTCTGTCTCCTTTTATGCTTCCTTGAAGGTGCAGAAGTATAAACTTTAAGTAAATTTAGTGAGTTTAAGTGAATTGGACTAATGTAAACATAATAAATAAATAAACATATATTTAAATGGTGTCAAAACGAAGTGAAGTACAGAAAAAATAATGTAGTCTTTTTTCTAGTATAAATCTCAATAAAGTTACAAAGTAAAATTTGCATAAAAACTAATTTCAGCAAATCTTGCTGCTGGTGAGTTATTCATTCATTTATTAACTCATTTCACTGTGATCAATAACAAGGATCAGACAACAGTGATTAAGGACCCAAGCTCTAGAGTCAGACAGACGTGGGACTTGAATAAATATAAGTCATTCATTGATATTAAAATAATAAGGATGAAAATAGATATGATACCTTCTAGGTCCTGTGTGAAACTGGCTCACAAAGACAAACTTATAACTCCACCTGAGATCTGCTCCAAATCCAGGAAAGAATAAGTCATTAAAGATGATGCAGAAGACTAGAGAAGACTGACACTGTGTGAAGGAGTTGAAAGAAACAAAGATTTGACAAGGTCATGGTCAACTATCCTTCCTCTTTCCCAGTAGTACTCTTCCAAGAGGCTTTTTTATAAAATACAACAGGCAGAGGAAAAGAACAGGCAGAGGAAAACAACATTGTAAAAGATCTTGTTATATGGCTCAGTGGGTAAGAGTGGTTGGTTCTTGGGCAAACATCAGAACCAGGGTTTGAATATTCAGCACAAACGCAAAAACCAGATATTGTCATTTGGCCCTGTAACTCTAGTGCTGTAATAGTCAGAGACAGGAGGACCTATTGTGGGAATTGATGGCTGCATGCCTTTAGGGTTCCAGGTTCAGTGAGGTACATTTTCTCAAGAGTAGAATGTGATAGACACCTCACTTCCTCCTCTGGCCTACCCACCTGTGCACAGGTGTACCTATCCACAAAGACACATAAATGTGGACCACACACACATTCCCACATATATACATTTTTAAAAGAGAATCATGGTGCATGAAAAAGTATTAATTACCCTATGAATTCTGATTTAAGTCTTGATGTTGCTGTGTCTTTAACTAAATCTTTTGACCTTAACTCCTATCCCCTTCAGCACTAAGAATGTAGCACTGTAATGTCAGGCAGAGAGCCTTGACAATACTCCCCAGCTACAGTTCAATGACACTACTTGATTTGCTTCTGCTTTCTTTGTATTGATGCCTATGGTTACCTTAGAGAACATGAAGGACACTGCATTTGAATGAGAGTTGTAACTTATTTTAGTGTATACAAAAATTTCTGAAAGAAAGCGAATTTTCAGAGAACATTTGAGCCATACTGCCTTAATGATAGACAGACAGTAGAATGCATAAAGATCATCATATCCATTAACTGACATTACAGAACCTAGGGGTCACATGCAAATGAATGAGGCATGAACAACTTTGCTTCTGTAGCTAGGGAACCACTTGTATCTTTGCAGAAACAGGAATAATATCAACTCTGCCTTATGAATAGTTGCATTAGCTTTGAAGAACAAGTGAGTTCCTACATTCCCAGAGAGTAGAGTTGGTAAAATAATATGGAATATATGAGGGTCACATATCAGAGATCCTGCATATCAGATATTTACATTAAGCTTCATAACAGGAGCAAAATTATAGTTGTGAATTAGTGACAAAATAATTTTATAGTTGAGAGTCACTATAACAAGGAACTGTATTAAAGAGTCACAGTATTAGGAAGGTTAAAACCACTGTGCTATATTCTTAGATCAGTGCCTTATCCAAATCCATCAGAGAGGCTTCCCCCAGCAGCAGATAGGAACAGATGCAGAGACTCAAAGCCAGACATTATGTGTGAGAGAGTCTAAATTGGAGGTCTTCATCAAATCCCTCCCCTCAGAGTTCAGAAAATCCCGTGGGAGAGGAAATCTAAAAAATTATAAAAGTCAGAGGGGATGGAGGACACCAGGACAACAAGGCCCTCTGATTCAGCTAAGCAAGGCACATATGAGCTCAGAGTCTGAAGCAGCAAGAGCATGGCCGACATGGGTGCAGACGAGGTCCTCTGAGGACATATTATAGATACTAGCCTAGTACTTTTATGTGACTCCTGAATATGAGTGCAAGTAGATATATGACTCTTCTGCCTGCTCTTGGAGGCTCTTTTACTCCTTTGAGGCTGTCATTACAACCTCAATATGATAGCTTTCACTTCATCTTGCTATATTTTGTTTTGTCATGTTTTGTTATTATCTTTTAGAGGCCTTTTCTTTGATAATGAGAGTCAGACAGAAAGTGGATCTGGAGGGGAAGGGAGAGTGGGGAGAAACTATGTAAAGTAAAGGGAAAGAAACTACTATTAGGATACAGTGTATGAGAAAAGACTCTATTTTCAATTTTTTAAAAGTTATTTTTTAAACAAAGAAAGAGATTCATCAAAATTTAGGAATAAGAGGACATAAACTTGAGAAGAAAGAGCAAACCTGTGATGAATTGAAATGAAGAAGAGGAAGAAATGCTGAAAATGTAGTACTCATATATGAAGTCTCAAAGGGTATTGTTTTAAAAAGAAATAAAAATGACAGAGTTAAATTATTACCAAATGCCATTTAAGTTTTTTAAATAAAAGATCTCCAGGATCTTTTTAAAAATAGAGTTTGAGGAATACAAGGTACAATGCTCAGCCTACTGCCTTCCGCTCCCTCAAACAAGCCATTACCCTCACCCATATATTGACTATCTCTTCCACTTCCATCCTCCACCTCCTTGGCTACTACTGCAAAGTAGATGAATCCACTGAGACTCATCTGCTGTACCTGATTCCCCATGTAGTGATATCAGAGGATGGGCATTGCCTTTCAGAGGTGAATCGGTGATGGTAGCTGAACTCTCCTTCCACAGAAGAAGAGATATCTAGGAGAATTGGCTTCTTTCTAAGCTTGCCATCATGTGATGACACAGAAAAGAGGCAGACATCTGGAAACTAGAAGTAGACCCTCACCCAACCCCAAAGCTGCCAGCATCCTGACCTTGGTCTTTCCAGCCACTAGAAAAATGAGAGATAAGTGCCTGTGTTTTCCATGGTGTGATTCACAGTGGCAGAAAGTGATAGATCATCCCCCACACCATCTCTGCTCTGTCTTTCACTCACTCCTGCCCTGCTGCTCGCTCACCTGCCACCTGTTCTCTGATAGCTCTATTCTCCATACTACCTCATCAGATTCATCAAAGGGCTGATGCTGTCAGTGTTGAAGGCTGAAACCTGTCATTCTTCACAGCCAGCACTTGCCATTTCCAGGCAAACATTTTCTGGTCTTTGTCTACTACCTAAGATTAATTCCTACATGCCCTGCCTCCCAGCAAACACTGGTTCATAACACCCAATCCCTTTGGGCTCTCTACATATGGCTCTCATTTCCCAGAATCAGCACCCAGGACCTGCGCACACACATACATGCTGCCTTATCCATCCACCACTCCTCCCCAACCCCAAAGCTCCCCAATCTACTCTATTAGAATTCTCATTAGTTCACTTGACATTACTGACTTCTCAAACCATCTCCCACACTAGACTTAATCATTAACACTTAACTATTGATATCTACATCTCTACTGTCCAAGATTTTGTACATAGTAGGTACTAAGTAAATATTGGCCCAATGAAAAGGACTATACAGCATGATTAACTCTATATGGGAAGGGATCTCATCTTCTGCTTTGCAAGTGGCTTCTCACTTGGACCTCCAATATCCATGAGTTATTATCTAGTGATTTCTTTGCCGAATTTGGGAGCAGGCACAACTTTATTTGCATACTATGATGCTTTATTTCAGCCAAATAAGGCTTAAGCTTTGAAAAAAAATGCCTATTCAGCTAGGATTTACCAATAAAGCATCTGAAAGTCTAATGAATTCCCTAGTGCTCCAAGGAAAGAGACTAGAATCATAGTAGGACTCTAGGGAGAGACAGGAATTTACCCAGCTTATATAGGGAAGCCAACTAACTACTTAAGGTGAGATGCTCCTGTCCTCTTCGAAGGCTCTGCCTGGATCATCCACGGGCTCCCCTGGTGGGTTTCACATGGCAGACCAAGATCACATAGTTAGAATCCACCTGGATCAAACCTGGAAGAAATCCCTCTGTGTTGGTGTAGTCTCCTAGTGGCTGGGCTGAGGAGCAGTGAGAAAGCTCTCTAAGGACAAGCCCAGGTTGAAACATCACATTGCAGGCCTGCTACTGGTACTCAGGGAAGATTTTTATTTCTGTCTGCTCCACACCCACCCCCCACTTGTTACATGTTCCTATATTTCCATCAGTAGATGGAGTGGGCTGACCACATTCCCAGAATCTCCTTCTGTCACTCAAAATACTACATCAGAGACTGGTCTGGAACCTTCACTGCCACAAGGCTCACCAATGAGATTCCTTCCCTGGGACAAGACCCAGAAAAGCAATCCCACTGGGAAGAATGGCAACTTTAATACCAAACTCTCTACCTCTGCAACAAATTCTCCACAAAGTCAGATGATCTTTGAAGCAGGAAGAGAAAAGCATATTGGTTTCATGCTTTAAAATCTAATAATTTCCTTTTATACATAAATTTAAATAAAAGCCTCATATCACGGCCACAATCCCAGAACCACACTCCAGGGTGCCTCTCTTTACTCTCAAATGGCTTTCCTTTCTGGTCACCAGGGCCCAGCTGTACCAAACTCCTTTCATTTATTCAAACACAACAGCTTCACCACCGAGTCTCTGTACATGCTGCTCCCTCTGCCTAGAACACCATGTCTCTCTCCAGCACATGCCACCCCCCCACACACATCATCATCATCTTCGTCGTCGTTGTCATCGTCATCGTTTTCGTCATCGTCCATACTAAACTGCCAGTCCAGAAACCTCCTGTAATTCTCCCTTTTCACTGAGTTCCCAGGCTTAACCAAATCTTTAGTGTGACACTATTAGAGCTTATTCATGTGTTTTTGTTCGTTTGTTTTTTTCCCATTTTTCATATCTATTCAATCTTTCCCATCTAGGAGGAATCGCATGCCCACTGCTTTTCCTTAGTGCCTAAATCCAGGCTCAAGCCTACCAAGCTCCCAATAAGTACTTGATGGGTGAATTAACAAATGAGTTGGCTTAGCCTGAGAACAGAGGCAAGTAAGAGGCCACTGGCTCTCCAGGACAGAGGAGAGGAGAAATTCGTAATGGCTGAGGCTATCTCCTCTTGGACCATTTAAACTGAGGAAATAAATTTCCTTTCTTACTTCTGCTAATTTGATTTTCCATCACCTGCAACCAAAGAGCCCTGATTTACCACAGGAGGTTTGTGGATATATATTGGAATCCAGCTATGCAATGCCTGGCTCTGATTCAATTCCTGTTGTCTAATCATGTACAAAGAAACTTCTCTCACAAGCCTCTTCCCTCCATCACTCACTGTTGACTTGACATGGTTTTGTCCCCAGCCTTTTACCTGACAAATAAGAAGCTCAATGAGACACAGAGAGACTTACACAGAGAGATGTGAAAGGTAGACTGGAGGGTCAGGATTGTTAGCTGTGAGAGGATGCAGCCTCAATTCTGCCTGTGCCATCTCATTTCTGCAGCCTTGTTCTTTGCTGGCCGCTAAGGTGGAAGCCCCATCCCAGAAATCAGTTCTGAGCTCGAGTCGCAGCAACGAATCTGGCCTCGGATTCTACATCTTAGCATTAGATCGCAATGTCTACTGAATTAGCTAGAATGATCTGAGTCTGGTCACTAGATCCCTGGATTATCTCATTACCAGAATTGACTTGAGAACCTTCCTAGTGATGATGATAACAGGAGACCTTTGCCTTGGCTTGTTTCATGGGGGGCAAGCCCCGATTTCACATGTTGGCAGTTCAGTTGAAGTTCACAGCGATCAGAACCAAGGCGTAACACTGGAGACCCCTTCGGAGAAGAGAAAGTTGAGGTAGGCAATGACCTGCCCAATAGAATGCAACAAGTAAGAAGTCGTGTCAGAATGTGAAACAAAGGGTCTGATTCTGGAACCTGTGTCATTAACAGTTCCATACTCACACTCTGCTGTGAGTGCCTGAGGAGACAGGACTACCTAGAAATGCCTGAAATGCCTCCTTTTCTACAAGCATTCCCTCTAGCACGAGCTTTTCATCCCTCCTACCGGAAGTGACTGCATGTGCCCTCCCCTTGAACGGTACTATATGGCAATCAAAGGCACATTTTTCTGGTTAGGTCTCATGGGATGCTCACTCCGAATGACTCACACCATGCTGTGGGAAGCCCACAGTGGAGCATGTGAGAAAGCTCCATGAAGGGGCCTCAAGGGTTTTGCCAGATCAGTTGATATCAGTAAGCATTGTATCAGCACTCCACAAAAGAGTACCTCTTGGTGGCTTCTACTTCCAGTCAGTGGGCCACCCTCAGTCACCAGGTCTTCCCAGCTGACACCTCACACAAAAGGGAGCATAAACCAGCTCTTCTAATTTCTGATCCACCAAACTGAGTCCTGAAATGCCTTGTTATACAGAAGAAGTGGAAAGAAGGTCAGTTCCTGTCCACAACGTGCATAACTCTAACTATGCAGGGTTTGTCCAGTGACAGGCCTGCCTGTCATAGTCGGCCAGCCTATTGCATCTTTGTATCATTTTTGTGGACTTCTCTAGGGCCAGAAGTGAACCTTAGCAGCCCTTATTTTTACTTGGATCCTCTTGACATCAAATGCCACCAACTGGACTGGACCTGTTTTCCTTTCTGAAATTGGTTCTGATCACCCCCACTCATCAGAGTTTCTCTATGGACCTCAATTTTGTAGAGAGAGATTTAGCAAAATAAATAAAAAAAGTACCAACTGGCATCTCTCAAATGTGTTGTACTATATATTCCACCCTCACACGTTATCCCATTGTATAGAGACAGACGCTGACACTCAGAGAGAATAAACCAATTTTGCTTATGAAATTTTGTTAAGTTACCACAGTGTCCCCACACATGTCAGCCTTGGAAAGCTGAAGACTAGACAGATCATTGTTTTCAAAGCTGAAAAAAATACAATTGGTTTCTTTTAAAGCTGGAAATGTTACAATAAGACTGCTGCTCTGGTCTGATTTTCCTCTCCCTTGAAAATACTGCTCTTGTAATCAAACACATCTAAGGAACACAGATGGCCTCTGCTCAGAAATACCTATGGTATCGATAGCTAAAAAGATATGCATTAAATAAATTAATTAAATAAAAAGATATGAATCTATTACTATAATGTCTTCTGATTATTGCCTTAAAGGTCTCAGAAGGCATTATTTGAAGTAGATATAAGTATAAACACAGGCACTGCTACTAAGTAGATTTGGTGTTTGACTTAGGGTAGGCAGAAAACATCCATGGAGCCACATGCCCTCATCAGTAGTGAGAATATGAACAGAATATGTGAGGTGACACAGCATCAAGAACATAGAACTGTCTAATTGTTGTTATTACCAATTCTCGAAATGTCTATCAAACTGCAGTATACACTTTCTGTATACTATACTTTAAAAGAATATTCTCTTTAAGTTCCACTAAAAGGCAGAAGTACCAGCCATCAAACTCCCAAAGAACTGTTTCCTTACTTGATTTCAGCCACTTATTTCTCCAAAGTTGCTAAGAAACATCAAGATACTGACTCTCAACAATTGTAAGATGTTAATCTCTTAATTACATTCTTCTCTGGACAGTGGTAGCAGCTGAAGGACCCTGCTAGAACTGAACAACCAGATGGCACAGCGCCAACATTCTTTGTCTCCATTAAGAAAACAACTAAGGGAAGGAAGGAGACAGGGAAATGGAACAAAATACTCAGAGTTCTATGTGTGAGAAGAGAAAGAGAGAGAGAGAGAGAGAGAGAGAGAGAGAGAGAGAGGGAGAGGGAGAGGGAGAGGGAGAGAGAGGGAGAGGGAAAGGGGGAAAGGGAGGGGGAGGGGGAGGAAGAAGAGCGAGGAAGAAGAGGGAGGGAGAGGGGGAGGGGGAGGAAGAGGGGAGAGGGAGGGGGAGGGGGAGGGGGAGGGGAGGGGGAGGGGAGGAAGTATCCATAGGAGCAAGGGAGAAAAGATTCCATTGTAATCCAGCCAAAGCATCTCCAGAAGGGCAGCTGCCTGCCACAGAGCACTGTCCACTGACGGAATGGATTCAGCCTCCAGTTCCTCTTGCTGTGGTGCAGAATGGAGTGGGGTCGGACCAGGATGGAAAGCAACTCCGTGTTAAATACGGAGCCAATGAAGCCTGTGGCTACAGGTTCCAGCACTCAATGGCAACCCAGGTTCTTGACAGGCACCTAGAGACCCTCATCTGTCAGCTGGTGTCAGCCTGAGGAAGGAGAGGGTAGGGAAGGGACATCATCAAGACTTGGATTCTGGGTCACATCCTTGTTTCATAAGAAGCCCCTGATGTAGGTTTGAGTTCCCAGTCCCGAGAGTATGATGTTGGGTATCCATTGCTCCATTTGTCTTTTAGTCTGTTTCAAACATAGACATCAACTGTTGCTTGGCCTCTTCACTGTTGCTTTACTCATCCACACCACCCACCTTATCTTCTCCTCTACCTTTCAGTCTATGGTTTAGCTGAAACTTAGCCCACCTGCATCTTTAAATGCAGGTACTTGTGACTTCAGCCTGTCCAGTTAGCAAAGAAAGACTCCAGACTAAGTAAGAGCATCAAGGATGTGTCAGAAAGGGAAATCAGAGAGGATTTAATTCAATCTTGGATGGAGTGTAGTTAGTTTGGTGAGATGTTTGTTTGTTTGTTTGTTTGTTTAATTCATTTGTTTTATTGCCATTTTCTCCTCTCCTCTCCTCTCCTCTCCTCTCCTCTCCTCTCCTCTCCTCTCCTCTCCTCTCCTCTCCTCTCCTTTCCTTCTATTCTCAGAATCAAACCTAGGGTCTCACTCATTCAAGGCACATGTTCTATCCCAGAGCTACATTCCCAATACTGTACCTGTTTGTTAAAGTAAGCCATGTCGTTAGTAAGACAGACAGAAAGACAGGCTGCAAACCCAAGGCTCCTGGCACTATCTTCTAAAAGTAGAAAGAAAATGGAATCCAGGGGGAAGAGTGACAAAAGATCAGAGGGGCATTCAGAAGTTAAGAGCAATGGCCGATCCTCCAGAGGTCCCAGGTTCAGTTCCCAACACCCAAAATTGGCTCACAACTATCATAATTCCAGTGCCCAAGGATTTAATGCCCTCTTCTGGCCTCCACAGTTACTACACAAATTTGATTCACTGACATATGCAAGGAAAAACACTCTAACACATGAAAATAAATCTGGAAAACTTGATTTTTAAAACATCAAGTGGGATCATTTAAAATAGGATTTACATCTTCTCAGTTCCAGGCTCAAGTTTTACCTGATGACTCTCTTGGAGACGTTAAGCTCCTAGGTTTAGTAATTTCCCTTTTATTGGTCTTGTGTGAAGTGGACTTATCTCTTCAATTGTTTCCTTACTATAATTCTGATGCAGCTTTACAACACACAGTGCTAGCTATCCCTGGCAGGCAAGTAAAGCCACAGTCGATCAAGGCAATTAGTAAACTCTCCAGCCAAACCCATTATTTGAGTGCACAAACACATGTAGGCATACTATTATATATTTCACATGACAAAAGGAAAACAGACCCATTAAAAACAAAATGTACAGATGCGAGGCCAGATGTATCAGGTGCTGGGACTGGGTGCTCCTGGCATACCTACTGCAGCAAGTACTAAGGATCGATGTCTCTCAGTAACCTACTGCAGAAGGTACTTGAATAGGTGCTCCTCATATACCTAAGGCAGCAGGGGCTGGGCACAGGTGCTTCTCACACACTCACATACCTAAGGCAGTAGGTGCTCCATCTAAATGCTCCACCCAGAATCACTAGACTCTCCATTTCCATGCTCACCATTCTGACTGACAACAATCTGAGCCCCTGTGTTTACAGGGAGACTTCCCAAGCTGGATAGTCTTCCTTCCTAGCCCTGTGACTGGTCAGCACTCCCTGGCTACTAAAATATTCCCATGAAACTCCTATACCCAAGGCTTAGGAAACATTGGCTAAGAGGGAGCAGATAAAAATGTAAACGCTTTCAGAAAAATCTTGCTGAAAGGACCCTGATATAGCTGTCTCTTGTGAGGCAATGCCAGTGGATGCTCACAGTCAGCTATAAGATGGAACACAGGGCCCCCAATGGAGGAGCTAGAGAAAGTACCCAAGGAGCTGAGGGTGTCTGCAACCCTATAGGTGGAACAACAATATGAACTAACCAGTACCCACAGAGCTCGTGTCTCTAGCTGCATATGTAGCAGAAGATGGCCTAGTCAGCCATCATTGGGAAGAGAGGCCCCTTGGTCTTGCAAACTTTATATGTCTCAGTACAGGGGAACACCGGGGCCAAGAAGTGGGAGTGGGTGGATAGGGGCGTTGGGGGGAGGGTATGGGGGACTTTTGGGATAGCATTTGAAAGGTAAATGAAGAAAACACCTAATAAAAATATATAAAATAATAAATGCTAAAGGTCAAGGACTATTGTGAGGTCGTGCTTACTAGCTATAATAGGAAGCTATGCTACTTATAAAATCTCAACAATATGGCTGCCTAAGAAAGACCTGAACAACTCTAACAACAGTTCACATCCCAACATGGATGGAGGGAATCTTGTGGAGCTCCATCCCTAGATGAAGAACTATAGGCAACTAACACCGCTGAGAATTAGTCTTTTCCAGAAATGCGTTCTCTGATTGGTTATCCAATGCCAGGCAATTAGTCCTAGAAACGTAAATACAGGGAACTAGAAAGGACTCGGTGGATTATATTTGTATGTTGATTCATTTATATGCATATGTAGCAATGGCTCAAAAAGAGGAGGCTGTGAATTTGGGAGGAGGCAGACATGAAATAGAGAGAGGAGAGGGAATTGCATAATTATATTAAATTAAATGATAATAAAATGAATAAAATATCCCTATGGACAGGTTTTTGCCATTAGTTAAGAGAAATGTTAGATAACCTACTGGCCAGGCATTTAAAAAGAAATATTCTCCCTCAGCTGTCTTCCCTTTCCAGTGTCACCTCCATTCTCCCCAGTGGTGTCCTTGAACCTTCTAAGTGAACTACATATGCTCACTCCTGACCCATTTCTGGTGTTGTATAAGGAACACGAAGCATCATCAGCTCCACCTCGGGACAGCTCTGCTATGGCACAGTGAAGTGTTTCCACTTTGTAGACTTTCTTCACTAGGTAACCCAACCTTCCAAAAAAAACTCCCTTCATGATCCTTAGAAAGCCATCTCCTCTCAGCCTGCGTATCCCACAAAGTGAAACAAAATCCTAGAAACTCTCACAACCCTTCTACAAACCCCAAAATCTTATCAATGTAGTCAGGGAGCAAAAATAGTTTTTTTTTTTTCCCAGAAGGGTAAGGCATTACCACCCAAATACGATTTATCTATAAATAGCAAAGCAGAACACGGGCATGCGCAGGCTCCCACCTACTTCCTCTCTCACCTCTTGTCTCACCCTCTCTGCCTGCCTTATGGCATTTGATGCAAAGCTAGCCTAACTGAATGAACCACTTGGAGTCCCCTAAAATATGCTATGCTGCCTTCCTCCTTCTGCCTTTTTAGATGCTGTCTCCATCTTCATGAGATGTCTGTACTTCTCTGAGGTTTTCACAAAATAAGTTTCCTTCTCACTCCATCCAGATTCTGGTATTCCAGAGCTTTCTCGTGAGAGGAAGAGAAGAGGGAGGGAGACAGAGACAGAGACAGAGAGAGACAGAGACAGAGACAGAGACAGAGACAGAGACAGAGACAGAGACAGAGACAGGCAGAGAGCGAGCTTGGGAGAGGTTACTTCAGAAGATAAAGCCTCCTCTCAAAACAGATAATCAAGGCCGCCTTGGGGATAACCTGGCCAGCTGTTACAGATGGAATTGCAAGCCTGGATAATGACATCATTCCCAAGGGTCAGGAAAACGTAATCATCCCTTCAAGTGGTTTGCAAGGTGACTTTAGAGGTTCAGAGCACAGGAAAATACAAGATGAGGAAGGCACTCCTGGCTCCAATCTTTTCCTTACACTTTCCTTATTTGCCTGCATGGGGAATGGGAAAAGGAGAAGGGAACAGGAGGGAAATGAATGGGAAGGGGGACGTGGAAAGGAAGAAAGAAAAGGAGGCGCTGGAGTAAGAGGGGCAGGCTGGGAAGAGAAAGGAGGTCTAGGGGAGCAGAAGGGAGGATGAGACAGGGGAGTAGGCTTGAATGTGATCATGGTGCATTATAAACAAATATGATACTGTCACCCATTATTTTTTATTATAAATACATGAGAAAGTCAGACTTCTGCTACCCTTCTCTCTTGCCCAAAGTTTGCTAATTTCTCATGTTAAAGAAAAGCAAACGTTTTTTTTCTTACTTCTTGTACCCGACTGAAAAATCCCCTATTTACAGAAAATAACACCATTTGTTCCTCTGACCTTTATTTGGATGACACAAAATTTTCACTTGAGCACAAGAGTCAAAAATATCAGTACATATTTATACAGATATACATATGTGTCAGTGAGAGAGGGTGAGCACATAGTATGCAACCTACGAACTGACAGTACTTGGAAATAACAAGAATTGTGAAGGTGATACAGCTGAAATTTGAGTTGGGGACCTGGAATAACTGGCTAGAGTAACTGTACTTATGCAAAAAAAAGAAGTCTTTATAAAACATATCACTACATATAATGAACATATGTCAACCTTATAAAGAAAATGTCAAACAAAGAGAAACAATGTTTTAAGGAAGAAAAAAAAATTAGTCCTTCCTTTCTTGATGTCCCATGACCATCTGAAGCATGAAGGGAGGCAGTCCTCAAGGCCTCCATGTCCTCTGCCTTGGAGAGGACAATATGCCAGGCTCCCTGGGGCTGCAGAAACCAAGGATCAACTGAGCCTTCCCTTCTGGCTAAATATCCTCCTTCCTGGATAACTACAGAGCTGAACCCCCACCATTTCAGCTGCACTTAGCTCTTCTGAAGTGTGAGGTGGAGGAAGTTTCCATCCTGTAGAGTCTCAACTGTGATGTAGGACGAAGGCTTTTCTGCCTGTGATAACCAAATGAAGCTCTACATTAAAGGTGCTTTCTGATCCTCATTTAAGGAAGCAGGACCAATGGAAATGAGCCCAACCTCCCCAGGACGCTTTCCACATCAAGGTTGGAAAGCAGTAAGGGTTAGGCATGCCATGTCTGTTCTGACATGTGCTTAGAGATAGGCAAGACGGCCATTTGTCCTCTGACTTTTCTGACTGTGCCTTCTCGTGAAACCAAAGTCTGTCACATATAGTCAAGGGAATCAGGTGTTGGTTCCAAACACCAGGGTAGAAGCAAGGCATCAGCTCCTGCAAATGACACAACTTCAAAAGCCAATGGCTTTACGGGTTCCAGAAAAGGAAACATAAGGATGTGAATAAATAAAAAGACAACTTTAGGAAAAGTTGAAAAGGAAAGTAAGATTTGCCAACATTTATCTGTGGGATTTTGTGTGAAAACATATTTAGTATTAGCTACGGTGGTCCCTGATGGCCCCAAAATATTTTGATCTGAGAGACAGATCCTAAAAGAAGCAGCCCCTTCAGGTGCCAGGAAGAACATTGCTGGTCAAGGGAGTAGTATTTGTGACAACCATGGGACTGGGCTCCTTCATTTTACCTTCTGTGTGTCTGCCTTCCATGTCGTTTCCACAGGCCCACCCTTTCAACAGTGGCTGAAGGATGTGACTTTGAACTGAGTTTAATTTCTAATTCCAGCACAAGCTAACTAAGTGACTAATCTGGTTGACTCTCAGTATTTTTACCTATAAGACGATAACAAGAACACTATGTGTTCCATTGGGCTGCTGGGAAAATAAAGACAGTAAATACTGAAAATGCTCAGTTTCTTTCTGGGGAAACACAGACTAAGAGTTAATAGACTGTTATTGATTTGTCTTCAGACACATTCTAGGAGATACATTCATGTGCACTAAAAATCATCTAATCCCTGGCCCTAGTCACAAACAAAGAATGAGAATTCCGAGTGGCCTCTTACTGGAATAAGTCTGGTATTGATTACTGTGAAAGCAAGGCAGGATTGGTTCCAGGCATTTCTTGTGTCCACTCGATAGCTTGAGTATTCTATATCTTTGGTCCTCAATGTAGGGTTTGGAGCTTCTCTCTCTCTCTCTCTCTCTCTCTCTTCTTTTTTTTCCAATAGGGATCCAAAGAGAAAAAAGAATCAGGATTTGGCTTTTGAGGTTCAAAACAGGCCTTTGATACTCCACACAAGAACTTCAAACTTGAGTAAAAAGGCATTTTGAGTTATGAGAGCCTGTATCTTTTGAGTTTTAAAAGACCAAAATTCTGAGCTAAATAATAGGCATAGAAGAATACTCTCACTGATCTGCAAGAAGAAGAAATCCTCCAGGTCAGGAAGAAGAAGCAGAGAAATGTGGTGCTTGGACCCTGTCAGGATCTCTGACAAAGCCAAGTTCAGTAAACTGTAAGTGTTAGGAATCAAACTACAGAGATAAAGATACAAAGAACCTCCTCTGACTCCTCAAGTGGGGACCAAGAAAGTGAACAGAATCTATGAGCTCATTATATACTTACTGTTCAAGGAGGTTTACTGTCATGGCAACCCTCTATCAACAAAGTAAAGCACCAGAGAAAATGCCACTGAAACTTACTGACATAAGAACAATACTACCCCCTGCTGCCCCCATCCTCTAACTCACCCCCTTTCCTAGACCAGAAATGAAATACAGGGTGGTGCTAGACCAGGGCACCATGCTTTGAGATCCCCTAGCTTATGCCATCTTCTTTCTGGATGCCACACTGCAGAAACCTTTCACAAAAACAGCTATGTGCAGCCTTGAGAAGGAAGGCATTGAGATGGCGTCTAAAGGTGGACACTGTTCATTTAGTCTTGGACGCACTCTGAGCTCCCTGCAAGACAGAAACCATGACATGTACTATTAGCTTCCCTGAGTTTATAGTGGCTCGATTCCTATTTAGATCAACAAACAAAAACTTTGATGGTTTGAATCTGTGATGTCCCCACAGGCATGGAGCACTTGCTCCCCATCTGGGTGCTATTGAAGGCTGGGGAACCGCTAGGAGGTAGAGTTCAGATGCTGGAAGTAGGTTTCTGTGGATGGAGCTTGAAGGCTCTATTTGTGGCAGGTTTCAGCCCAATGCGACTGCTTCCTTGTGCTCCCACCCCTCTGAACTCAACCTAACTCCCACCATGATCACTGAGCCCTCTGAGACCATGATCCAAACAAGCCTTCCCTACATTTCCTTTCTTTTATTAGGTCATTTGATCCCAGAGACATAAAGGTCACTAATACAAATACAATGTGTAGCACCATCTGTTTCTCCAAGAGAAAGCACTGGTCTTTAGCACGTGGAGACCCCAAGAGGAAAGCTATAAGAAGCCCCTCCTTAGCTAGAGTTTCCCATGAAGACTGTCCCTTAAAAGAAACTCTTAGAACCCAGAGACGATGATCAAAGGCTTTTTAAATAAAAATAAGATACATGCATAGTAAGCCATATTTTCAATCTAAGCAAACCCCATGGGTCCTTTCTCCTCTGACTCCTCACCTATTCACTCTATACAGTTCAACATCCACCCAGGAGACCATCTTCCTATAGCCTGTAATACCCACAAGTTTCTCTGATAGAAACGGGATGTAAGCTTTCTTTCTTTCCCACGAGGCCAGCCACTGTCCTGAATTTCTAACCTGCTTCTCTATGGCTGCTGAAAGAGCATTCACTCTTGCTCAAGGAAATAGCTTGTTCTAGCCACTCACCTCTCTGATGGGGCAGCATGTGTGTAATCAACCCTGTGAATAGGCCTTATCTCCTTCATTTCATGGGATTTTAGGCAGAAGTAGAGGAGAGCACCCATCAAAAATGTCCACCACATCTTCCCATAAAGCCATTAGATGCTCCCCATGTCTATGAAGCCCATTACTTCAACCCTTACTTCCGCCATCCTCTGTATTTAGAAGATACAGATGCAGGGCAACATTCTGTGTGGCGATGTCTTTATTCAGTTCACATGCCTATTTCTATTTTCACTCTATTATTTCATTTCCTAATTTAGCCACCCCAGCACTCGGTGAGTTATTTAGCAATTACCAGGGACACACAGGTCCAACACATGGCAGTGAGGAGAGGGGTTGACAAATGCCCATTAGCACCAGGCCCAGTAATGGCCCCATAATGCTTCCATCCACTTAGCCAGATGAAGGCAGCTGTATATTCTAGGGAATTTTAAAAGGTGTCACAACCCAAATTAATTCTCAGCACACTGGGAAGAAAGTATTTACTCCCACTTGGGATTCTGTGAACAAATGTGGTGAGATGGTTGCGTGTCAAAATAAAAATACCCTAAGTCAAATTCACCTGACACATTACCAACCCGCTTGGAAGCACATTTGCATTTGACACTCTTAGTTCATTCAACAAATATTTACTGAGCATTTAACCATATCCCAGGCACAGTCCTGCGCTCTGAGAAAAGCAGACATGATGCACCACAGTTCCCAGCTCAGTAAGGCTTAGAGTTCAGGAAATAAAGTAACCATAACCAACTATACTTCAAGATGTCATTAACCACATAAAACTGCTTACAAACATGCAGAAATGTTGCTTGTTAGCCAGAGAGGAGACTGGTATCATGCTGAGCCTCAAACAAGCTAGAGCAGGGCTTGGGTGCACATAATTACCACCACTTGCTCTTTGAAACCTTCCAGAGCGTCAGAGTTTTCTAGTATGCACCTTTCCAACAAACTTCTGTGAATGGGCTAGGTACACACAGGGCTCAGCAGTGAGAACTTTCTGAGCAACCTGAAGATATGAGTGTTATTCCCAAGCACACAGAAAGCCAGATCAGGTGGTATGTCTCTAATCCCAGCACTTCTACAGCAAGATGCGAGGAGAAAGAAAGAAAATTGGCCAGAAGATGGTGGGCCAATGAGCCTGGAGCATGCTCAACAGTAACTGGAGAGCCTCTGCCTCAAAATAAAGTAGGAGGTTAGAATTGGCCACTTTAAGTTGTCCTCTGACCTTCACACATGGGGACTCACCACACACACACATGCACACACACATGCACACACACACATACACACACACCACTACATACACGACAGACACATACTCTCACAGGCTCACACACATGCTCACATGCTACACATACACACACACACAAATACATACACACACACACACATGTGCATACATATGTACATGTGCACACACACAAAAACAAATGTTTAGCAGTTCTGTTATGGGACTGAAACAGTGCGTGTATCTAACCCAAAATGAGATGTTAATAAAATTAAGTGTAGCAATTATAATCATCAACCTGAGGCCTATAGTGTGACTTAGCTCTTAACCAAAGACACATCAGTCAAACTCAAAAGAAGCTCTAGAAATTTTCAGAATTGAATGAACCACAAAGGTCTGAAAGGTCTTAACTTTTGCCAAGAGTTGACCCTAGGGAATTTAGCTGAAAGGCCCTGAATCAGTGACAGTCTTATTTCTTTCTGATCTCCAGAGTTTTCCTAAAAACACCAGCTAGAACACCTAGCTGAGAGATGTGTCATGCTTGCTCTTCCTGAAACACGTAGCTGATATGGCTTTTCTTGCAGGGCCTGACATCAGCAGCCTAAGACACTGTTCATCACGTTAGCAAGGAGACAGGACACTCTCAGCCCAAGACTCATTGAGAATTTTCATCAAGGGCTTGGATAAAGGCTGACAAAAATCTGTGTGCTGTAGAAATCTGCACCTTTACCTTGTAACCAACATGCTATGTAATAGAACTAGGATCCCAGAAGAATTCTACCAGCTGGTGTGGAAGGCTGAATTACACAACATGAAATTTAACAGAGAGGAACACAAGGTCCTGCCCTTTGGGGCCCAACAGCCATCTGGACAAGTCCTTGATGGGGAATCAGGTGTGAATGTGCCTAACTCAATCACACTGCCTGCAAGCTCAATGGCAGTAAAAGGTAGAGAGACCATTTCTGTTGCATTATTTGAAACAGAGTTCTAGAGAAAGGGAAATAACCCACCTTTACTCCTCCTGCCCTTTCCTCTTTCTGATTCTCCCTCCCTCCCTTCTTCATTTTATAGTTTCATATTTTTGAGATAGGGTCTCACTATAGATCACAGGCAGCTGGCTCCAAAGTCACAAACCTCCTGCCTCAACTTCCTAGTGATGGCATTATAGGTATGTGCCTCCATAGCTGCCTAAGAGGTGACATTTCTGTTCTTCATTTTTTGTTATGGGCTTGGTTATGGTTCAGATAGATATTGGTGTTCTTGAGTAATGTCACCTGGAGAAGTAATTAGTATTTAGAAACCATACCTTTGGTAATTGAAAAATTAAGAATGATTAACATAGGTGAAGATTTGCTGAGGGGAGGGGTTAATATGTGCTCTTTCTAGAGAGAGAGAGAGAGAGAGAGAGAGAGAGAGAGAATGAATTAGCTTAATTCCCAAATCCAACATTAAATTCCAATTTAAATTCCATTTCCTCATAATATATGTCTGTATATGCTAATGACATTAGCCTACAAAACCTGACATAATTTTCCATTCCCAATTTTTAATAAACTATAAAAATCATAGCTTACATGGATCAGAGAATGAGTTAAACACTTACTACACATAGACTCACTCAGTCCTTACCACAGGCCCATTGTTGTATCTACTTTAAGATGAAGAAATTGAAATTGACATATATTGAAAAATATATGGCTGGGCATGATAGCACATGCCTCTACTCCTCACACTCGGCAGAGGCAGAGGCAGAGGCAGAGGCAGAGGCAGAGGAGGCAGAGGAGGCAGAGGCAGAGGCAGAGGCAGAGGCAGAGGCAGAGGCAGAGGCAGAGGCAGAGGCAGAGGCAGAAGCAGGTGGATCTCAGAGTTTGAGGGCAGCTTGGTCTATAGAGTGAGTTCCATGTCAGCCAGGGCTACACAGAGAAACCCTGTTTCAAACAAAACAAACAAACAACAAAAAAGAAAGATAATATGGCACTGAGAGAGAGTCAGTTGGTAAGTGGTTGATCTGGGACATACATGTAGAGATGTATCTTCATGCAATATTTAACACATTGCCCACAACTTACATGCAGTAGAGAAGGCAAACGCATTTCATGTGACCACACTTAAGATTAAAACAATTAGACAGAATGTCTGTTTGCTTACATTCCTTCTACCAGATGACAAAGTCCTGGAGGACATGGACACTGTTCCATTCGTCATCACATTGTAGTTTCTGGCATACAGACACACCTCATAAACTCCCAAGGATGAATTAATGAGTAAGGAGAGCTTGTGCAGAGGATCGGACTCTATAGTAAGACTCATTGCCATGTTTTCTGCCTGAGTTCCTATAGAGCGTGCCATAAGCTGGGTACTTTATTTTCCTTTACAGCAGAAGTAAGAAATCAGGTGTCAATTGAGGCACGCTCTTCAAATCAATGGTGAAGAGACTTCTTCCCTTGCTCTCCTAGGTGTAGGTAGTTGTTGGCATGCTTGGTTTATAGTCATAGCCATAGCCATGAAGTCTCTGCCTCTACTGGTACATGGCCTCCCTAAATCTAATTGTCTCTTTGTCTCTAATAATCCCTTCTCATGAGTACAGCATTAGAGTCATTGGACTTAGGAGTCATCCTCACTCATGATATTGACATCATCTTAACTTGGTTGTTACTGAAGAGATCCTATTTCCAAACAAGTCACATTGATGAATCCTGGGAAGAATGAATTCAAAGAGGAAAACTCATTCACTAGTCCAGGGCAACCAATGAAGAAGATAAACCAATATTAGTTGGAGGTCATCGTCCACCAGGGAATACTGGATGAGTGGGTGGGGCATTCAATGGTTAGCATACTGGCAATAAAACTAAATAAAGATCTTTCATTCAATCAATACTAATGCTAACTGAATACACAGCACAAGTCATCAGTCTGAAATTCCCCAACATGAGCAAGGTGGAGCTGTGGAGAGTTTCTGACCTGTGCCAGGGGGACAAAACTACAGAAAAACAAGTAAATATGGCAGGAGAAAGTCGACTCTGAAGAACTATGGAAACCCACAGGATAAATGAATTAGCTCAGCAAGCACAAGCAAGAGGCAAGCATAATGATCAGTGAAGAATGACATTTTCAAGACAAAACTATTGAAAACTGTTGTCTCCAGCCCAGAATCTCCAGGCCTCTTCTACTACTGTTGACTGGAGTGACTTCACACACACTGATGGGGAATTCAGGCCATTCTTGGGCATGAATTAGAGCCAATGAGAAAGAAGGAATGGTGGCTGAGGCTGTCAGGAGGGAAGTACAGGTTCTTCTTGCTTATAAGAGTGTGAGGCTGCACAGCTGCTAGAACCATCTTGAAACCATAAGTGGGAAGCCATGAAGCTGCCAAGCAAAACAGCAGATCCTGGGAATGAAGCCATTCATAAGAACTGTGCCAAGGGTTGCATCCCTTGACATAATCTATGTCCTGAACAGACACCCAGATCCAAACCACCCATGCCTGTTATGTGAGTTAATAATTAAATTTTATTTTGTGTTTTATTTTTCTTAAGCCAGTATGTATTGGAGTTCCTGGAAACTGTAGCCATATGACACTTAACTGAAACATCAACCACGATGCAGAAATGAGTAGTGACATGTCAGAAGTCACAGAGCCCAAGATCAGAGTGACTTCTTGGAATGACTGAGAATGTAGTGTGGGTAATGGGTGAAGGATATATGAAGAGGCTGGTGGAGGTCTCCCTGGAAGGGACTTAGGTCAAATCAAATCTGAGCCTCATGGTAAAGATTATATCCCTTGCAATTCCAAACTCCTTGCTTTTCTCAATCTGTGTCCAGAAATTTTCATAAGATATAGACCATTAGCCCAAGAGCAGCAGATCTGCCTGAGTTATGGCCTCTGATCCTAATGTGCCTGGCTGTTGGGTACTTTATCTGGATCCATCAATCTGCTCAACAGAAGGAAGTCGGGAATAAGAATTATCACCCTAGACTTTGGGAGTCATGATCTTTGGTCATATAGATCACATGCCTGTCAATAACCTTCATACCATATGACCTATGGCCATGTCTCTCCATCATCTAGTACTTGACATTTAGACATGGACATGGCTGCCAGAAAACTCTGCTTCTGGGCCCCAGATCATTTATAAGAATAGAAAACTGAACGGAAGCCTAAAGTCACAGTTCAATGTGCATGTGGTCACCGAGTCTCACACTGAAGTTAGCAACTGTCATATACACAAGGACGATTGCCCTTTGCCTGGCAGAAACTCATTTTGCCCACTCTATATCAACCCTGAGATACATCTGTCCGTGCTGGGGAGGAGATGACATCTGAAAACAAAACGGGACTAGGCAATTGAGCACAAATAGCTAGCATTTTCATCAGTGCCACATAAAACAGGCAGTGCCCTTTGTATTTTGAACAGGACCAAGATAAAGAGTAACAAGTCTGTATAAATGGGCTCACAGTGACATATCCAAGTAGCAGGGACACGGGAAATGTTTCAGATAAAGCCAAAGCTCCAGAAAAGTTTGACAGTCTTGGTCATCTGTTTGTCTGGGTGTTAATTATCTGCCTAATTCTCTAGAACATAGACCCAATGAGAGCAACAACCTTGTCACTTTGAATCAGCACTATATCCTTTCATTTAATGACAATAAATCAATAGCACTACAATATGGCTATAAGTCACACAATATTCCCTCATGTTCACGTGGTTGGTTTGTGTGTGTGTGTGTGTGTGTGTGTGTGTGTGTGTGTGTGTGTGTGTGTGTGTGTGTTTAACCTTTTCTATAACCTCATGATATAGATACTATCACTAACCCCGAGTACAAATGAATGAACTGAGACGCTGAGGTGCAGGCATAATAACTTACATGTGTCCACATAAATAGTATGTGGAGCAAGGATTTGAACCCAACACTAAGTGGTTCCATAATTCAAACCTTTGTTATCACTGCATGTAGTTGACCTTCCAACAACCCACAGCATTCATTTGACAATAATTTATGGAATAGCTACTACACAGCAGCACTGTTTCCTGGTTTTGGTGATTTATCTGTGAGGAACAGAAGAAGTATATCAAAAAATGTGAGAGGGTAAATGCATAAAGAGATGGAGATGTATGGGTAAGTGGATGAACATATGTGAAAATGGGTAAACCGAGGAACAGAAAGATAGATAATCTTATGGACAGACTAATTGGGGGATTAGTAAATAACAAAGAAAGTCTGAAATATGTGGAAAGATCCCCCTGGGTCAGTAGATGGGGCTGTGGGTCTCTCTTCCTGAGGCTTGTTCTTGCATTTCAAAGATAATTTGTCGGCAGAATGCACACAGACACCATGATTAGAATCCTGGCTCTATAGATAAAGCACACAGCTTGAAGGTAGAGCCTCTGCCTAGAAGCCTGGCTCCATCCTTCCACCATCTGTGTTATCTGGAACAGATCACTTAACCCCCCAAGACCTTTTTCCTCCATTGTAAAATGAGAATAACCCCAACTCCTCACACAGTTGTAGACTGAATATTATTTCCTATTGTTTAGAGCCCAGATCAAATGTCACCTCCTTTATGTATCTTTTGACTCAACTCAATTCAACAACTATTTATGAATTGTGCCCTTTTTCAGATTCTATGCTGGGGGCAAGGACAGAACAGTAAATTAGACAGATAGAATCTTTGTGTTAGAAAATATATTAGTTAAGCCAGAAGAAAAACAAAGGGGAAAGCCAACCAGAAGTGTTGAGAGACAGGAGGTGTGGGAAGCCATGTGTATATGATGAGAATAGCATCGGCTTTCGTCCTTGATGGCTTCACACTGCTTCCCTTAGGTGGATGCTGTGTGTGCTTGTTTCCACTACCAAGCATGGCTATTAGAGAGGGGTCTACACAAACTGAACATAAGAAATAATTTTTAAAGTAGATTTAAAAGGACAGGCATGAGGAAGAATGAAGAGGAAATCAATCAGCAAAACTGTTAGGACCCTCCACTTATTTGTGGAAATGATTAGTTGGGATTTCTTCACAAAAGTCAAATTCAGGAGCACACCCAAGTTGCTGTGAAGTAATATCCACATATTTAATAACTGGATGGAATAAGATCATCCTGTCAGAATGGTACAAATTCAGCAATCTCAAATGAAACAATATAATGATATTAAACAGGATTTAACCAAAAGTGATTCTAATGGCCAAACACCTTGTATATCTAGACCCAGAGAGACAACAGTAGAACATTGAAAAATGCTCACAAATGTTTCCCAATCTTACAGCTGCGTCCTTTTGCCACATCACTCTGAAGTTATCCCCATCAACCCATGGGATGAGCTCATCCATCCTTTGGACTTGACCTTGCCCACATTACATGCTCAGAATGACACATTAGAGGAAGCAAAACCAGTAGAAGAGAGAAGGGTTTACACTATGGGGCCTGCTTTCTTGACATTTGGAAACTTTGCCCACTTTTACTTGAACTTTCAGGCTAGCTAAGCCTGCTAGAGAATGAAAGACACATGGCTGAGTCATGCCAACTGCTCCCACTGACACTAAACCAACTGCCAGACACAAATGTGGCCATTCTACAAAAGGCAGCCCCTGCCAGGCTGCCATCTGACTTGAGAGATCAACTGGGTGTACCATCAACCCGAAGAGCCATCTGATCAACCACTGAACTCTGATAAACAATAACGTCCTTAGGATTTAAAGCTGAAAAACTCCCTAAAAAAAAAGCAAAACATGGACCTGGGCTGAGGAGGTAGCTAAGTCAATTAAATCTAGCTATACATGTATGAGAACTTGAGTTTAGAGTCCAACACCCATGTAAACAGCCAGACACAGAAGCACACACCTAAGCATTTGCTGGTAAGCCAATATAACTGAACAAGTGAACTCTAGGTTCATTAGGAGACCTTGTCTGAAAATGTAACGTAGAAAGTGAACACACTGTTGTGGGTGATGCCCTTCTGTCCCCTGTTCTTCAAACAGGAAGGTAATTTCTGCATATTTTCTTCTCATCTGTAGAATCACATAAGCAGAGCACTCTCTGGAATTTAAGAAATATTCTGCATATGTATAACAGGCACTGAATAACTGAATATACAATCACGTTGAAACAGTTGGTCAACATACAGTAGTTGAACACCAGTGTGGCCGCGGTCTTCTCATCAGAATAAAAGATTAGGTAGACATACATCCTGTCGTTACCTGACTGAGTGGCTATATCAAGAACTGTAATTTAGCAAAATCCAGCTGGCCTACTTCAGATCACCATCTTCCATTACTGCTATGCTTTGAACACTTGAGACAAAAGGCAGGGCCTTAGGTTTATATCCCCCCCCCTACCCTGGGGTGAACATTCTAACATACTATGCTACATAGATACTTCCACTGGAGGCCTGAAGCAGGAAGTAGCATTATATCAAGTGTTTGGTCTTATCCTGGATCTTTAACAAAATTCTATGTACATACTACTTGACAGCACCCAGGAAAGAGAAACCTGTGAGTTCAAAAGACAATGGCTGGGAAGACAGATTCTGGGCTCCACTGAGTTTGGATCCAGGACTTACTGTTTATGTTAATTAGCTTCTCTGTACTTCAGTTTCTAATCCTAACTGAAATGAGTAAATATTACGACTCTGCCATGTTATTATAAGGACTTAATTCGAAGAGGCACATGCAAAGGAACACCTGGCTTGCCGTACAAACACTGGGAATTCCATTATTTTTCAGTCTCTTCTTTCTGACTCCACTTAGAGTACTCTGTTCTAGTCATACTGAGCTCTTTTCATTGGTAAAACTAATATCAGCACATTCATATTATAATATCAACAGAGAAATCTGATAATGGAAGAACATAAACAGACAAGAAACGAACATCTATAATCCCAGTGCCCAGGAGGCACAGGCAGGAATATCACAGGTTCAACATCAGCCTGGGCTACAGAATGAGACCAGAATGTCTCCAAACTTTTTAAAAAGCAAGTAAGTAAACAACACAAATAAAAGGTCTAACACAGAGACAAGAATTTAATAAATAGCAAGGGACAGATTATCCTGGGTCTTACTTTCCTCATTTATCTAATAACACAGATAATAAAGTTTCTATAGAGTTAGATCGTGCATTGATACAAGACTTGCAATGGATATAGACTCAATAAACATCACCTCTTCCACTGTTATTGAATAAGGATTTCACACACATTTGATGCATGTCCAGGATCCCACAACTGACCTGGTTAGTTAGCACATTCTGAGCTTCTCTGTAACTACTTACAAAATAGAAATAGTCACCCCCACTGAAAATGATGTGTCAGTCAATCACAGAGATGTCATGATGCCAGAAAGTATGAGTCAGATTTCTGAACATGCAACATGCTTTGTCACTAAGTATATCCATAGCTTATGGAAAAATATTAACTTCACTGACAGCAAATTTTCATATCACTTAAAAAAACATTTACAGATCTAAAATATGGGCTCAGGATTTAACACAAAAAGATAAAATAATAAAATGAAGTAGTTATATTTGGTATAAAATGCTTTCACTAATTTCTAAAATACAAATTTGTTCTTCAAATATTTTTTATATTGTATATGTAGAAAATTAATTCTGATATTTTTCAAGTCAAAATGTCCTTTCTTCTGAGTGCTATAGGTCTGAAAATCATGGCAAGGATATTCATTCAAATGTACATCTAAATACTTGTAAAAGTTGTTTGTTCTTTATATTTAAGATGCATTTGCTTTTCTGTGTTTCTAAAATAAACCTTTCTTGGACTTTAAAAAAAAGAAAAGAAAAAAGAAAAAAAGAAGTAGTCACCCCTTTACCCATGCCCTGAAAGTCACCCCTTTACCCATGCCCTGAAAGTCACCCCTTTACCCATGCCCTGAAAGTCAAGGAGATAGCAAATAACTGCTCAAAGCTACCAAATTTACAAATAAAAAGCAAGTGTGAATCAGGGGATAACTGATGCCTTCAGCATCTGCTGCTCCCCAGCTACAGGCTGTGATAACCATATCCCTGCACAGAGAAGGAGGCCATAGCCAGCCCTTTCCTAGTTCCTAAGACAGGGATGTTATTTCACAGCACAGACTTCCTTTTGCTCAAGGGGAGGCTGTGAACCCACACAACCAGCACTGTTTCTCCATGGACAGCCAATCAGCAGCCTGGTCCCTGGGGCTGTGACTTGACAGCCAGCCCCTCCTGCGCCCCCAAGAGCAGATGGCTGCCTTCAAGGCCATCTTTCTCCAAGCTCCTTCTTGATACCCCAGGAACTTTCAGTAATTACTGCTATCATTCTTACATTAAATAAGACTGAAAAAAAAAATCAAAACTCCAAAGGTGCAGGAAAAAGAACTAAGCATATGCGTAGGCACACACAAACATAGATACAAGCACATAGACACATCCAGGCAAGCACTTAGATGCCAAAGGGGTTTTAGAGGCTAAGACATGAAAAGAGACTCTGGGGTACCACACCACCATGAACCTGCTTGCACACAACTCCTTTAATCTGGCTCTCTCCCTTACAGGCTGACCTTGTGGTTTTTCAAGTTTGCTCGTGCCTGCTTTGCCTGCAAGGAACATGGCAGGGAGTCTACAGTCTACACTGACAAGAACCATTTCTGTTTCCCTTGTTTCAGAACCAGTTTTTAAAGTTGCCGATCTGAATCACAACATTTGCTCCTTAAAGAAATGACTCACTGTGAGTTTAGCCTCAGAGGAGTAAATGTTTGGCTTTTCTTTTGTTTGTTTGAAGCCTGACCCTCTCCAAGCTGCATTCTGTCTAAGTGGTTTCTGTTTACAAAACATTTTCTTCCCCAACTTAAGCCATGCTTGCATTCTTCCTCATCTTCCTCCCCTCATTCTCCTCTTCTCCCTCCCTCCTTCCTTCCTTCCTTCCTTCCTTCCTTCCTTCCTTCCTTCCTTCCTTCCTTTCTGAACAAGACCAAAATTCTAGGAGGCTATAACTAGGAATCAAGGTATTCCCAAGCAAAAATCTACTGCAGGAGGCAAGGGGGAGGGATATCTGTTGTCATCATCCTGGATTCCGTCTAAAGGAAGAGGAAGAAGCAAAGAAAAGCTGCCTGCTGCTCAGACCAGATTCAGTTAGCATCTTATGGTGACTTTTCAATGTTTCCAAAGAAATCAGCTTTTCTGCACAGAATTCACTTCATTCTGCAAAGTTACAGAGGGTTGCAAAGAAAGAGGCTTGGCCCTGGATTTCAGCATCTTGGCAGCACCCTTATCCTCAAGCTGGGAGATGGGACAGAGAAGAAGCAGGAGAAACAAGACAAGCAAGGTGGCTCTTCTCTTGCTCTCTTCCCCTCTTCCCCCTGTGTCCCTTCTCTCCCCATTCCCTTCCCCCCATATCTCTCCACCATTCTATGGCCGGCCTCCTCTTCCTCTTCCTCTTCCTCTTCCTCTTCCTCTTCCTCTTCCTCTTCCTCTTCCTCTTCCTCTTCTCTTCTCTTCTCTTCTCTTCTCTTCTCTTCTCTTCTCTTCTCTTCCCTTCCCTTCCCTCCCCTTTTCTCCCCTCCCCTCCCCTCTCTTCTCTCTTCTCTCTCTCTCTCTCTCTCTCTCTCTCTCTCTCTCTCTCTCTCTCTCTCTCTCTCTTTCTCTCTCTCCCCTCCTCCTCCTCCTTCCCTCCCTGTCTGTCTGTCTGTCTTTCTCTGTCTCTACCCCTTCAACTCCCTCCCCATGCCCTAAATAAATGCTATTTCTATACAAAAAAAAAAAAAAAAAAAAAAAAAAAGACAAGGAAGGTGGCTATAGATTCTGCCTCAAAAAACACCTGGAGATGATAAAAATTTATAGATGTGTGTATTCACCTACCTGCCAGGTTATCTATCATCTTTCTATCTATTCATTCTGCGTATCTGTCTGTCCATCCACCTACCTATCTACCTGCCTATCAGTCTGTCTTTCGGTCTGTCTATCTATCTATCTATCTATCTATCTATCTATCTATCTATCTATCTATCTATCCATCCATCCATCCATCCATCCATCCATCCATCCATCCATCTATCTATCTATCTATCTATCTATCTATCTATCTATCTATCCACCTTTCTATATAGACACTTACCTTTGTATTTTAGTACAAAAGCTGAAGTACAGCAAATACTTCCTAAGCTCACATTGCAAATCAATCTATGGTTAAACAACTTCCTTGTAACTGGGTGCATGGAGACTGACTCAGAGCTCTGAACTTCACTCCCAAAGCACTTAATCTAGATCTCAGTGAGTCAGTAATTCTTAATCTTGATTGCAAGGTTTGTCAACATTCATTCGACCAACATTTATTAAGCATTTATTAAGTGGCGGCACTATGGCTGGTGCAAGACAAGGTGAACACCTGAGAATAGTGATTATGTAGAAATGCCTTGGGATCTTTATAGTCACAGAGCCACCTTGAGTGTTTGAAAGCATGCATGTGTGTATGTGTGATCGACACCAAGGACATGCAAATTTACAATGTACCATTGCAGAACATGTTTGACTACATTAAAGAAAACTGGTCTTGGTAGCACGGGATCCTGAAGTCATAGTCAGCTGAGCCAGAGACAGCAGATATTCCCCTTGAGACTCAAGAGCAGTACCTGGCCTCATTTTTCCCCTTCCAGCTAGAAAACACAAAAGAACTGGCTTCATTTGCATCTCCCAGCAGGATATTAATTCCATCATTACCTTCCTTGTCCCATCCTCTCCTCAAAGCTGTCTTTAGATGTTTCTTTTTAAGTCTTTAGAGAATTCCATGAGGACAATGCCACTATACCAGAAGGCAAGTCCAGGATTCAGACCAGTCACAAGGTTCAGAGATCAACAGTTCTTCTATACCTCAGTTAGTGGGATGATTTTTAAAAAGATTTTACTTTGAAGTTTGTTGTTTTAATTATATAAAGGAAAAAAGACAACCTGGGTTGGAGACATTTTCTATGGCTTGATAAGATCCACCCTCATTTCTCCTTTATGTGACTTAAAGGGTGAGCCTTCCAACTGGCGTACTTATCCTAAAAGTCATGAACATAAGGCACAGGCAAGCCAATGTGAGGTGGGTGGTGCTATCTATGAAAATCCCTCTGCAAGAATGTGGAAGAATCAGCCACCCTTAGAAATAAATGCTATATTCAACACAGAATAGTAAGACCTTAAAGGATAAAGCACTTTATGAAGATCTGCATATAAGTTCAAAATGAACTTACATCCATAAGTGACACATATGTCTTGATTATCAGTCATTTTTATGGTCCCACTTGTGTCTCCCCCTCAAATTTATACATTGAAACCATAATCCCATATCTCAGAGTGTCAATACATTTGTGGTTAGGGATCTTTAGGGTGTAAATGGTCTTTTTATATTTTCTGGATATTAATCACTATGGTATGTACAGCTTGTAAATACTTTCTCTTCCATAGGTTAGTAAATATTGTCTATCCATATAAACTGCATGTTCATCAATATTTACCTAAGTACATGCACAATTTAAACCCATACAAAAGTCAGCACTATAATGTTTATAACAGCTTTTATTTTGAATTGACAAAATGTAGAAGAAACCAGGATGCCCACCTGTTAAAAGATAAACACAGCTTGGGGATGGAATATTACTACACCTAGGTAATAGACTACTACTCAGTTGAGAAAGCCAGATGAAAGTTTAAAGTCACTCCACAAGTGCAAAAATAGGATCACAAATCAGTTTTCTTGAGGGTGCACCCAGTCCAGGTAAAAGAAGTGAGATACAAGGCCATAGAAAACATGATGGAATGAAATGCATATTCCACATAAAAGAAGCCAACTGAAAAGGCACCACACTAAGCCATTCCAACAGCACAACAGTGTGGAAAAACAGGAGATTTAGACAATAAAAATCCTGCCATTGTCAAAGGTGACGGAATAGGGAGGGTGGAAATTTGAACATTTTAAGGCTCTGGATGCTACTGTAGTACAAGAGCTATTCCGTTATGTATGTGCTCAAACTCAAAATGTTCTATAACAGGAGGGAACCCCAATACAAACTATGGATATCTGGATGACTGCAATGTGCTATTGTAGGTTCATCAGTGAACAATGTACCATCTTGGTGGGTGATGCTGATGTTGGGGGATGTTTTCATCAAAACATGGGATTGGAAGTGTGGTGCTTTAAATAGGTTTGGTGCACATAGACTCGTGTTTGAATGTTTGGCCTATAGGAAGTGCACGATCAAAAGGTCTGGCCTTTTTAGGTGTGGCCTTGTTGGAGAAAGTGTCACTGTGGGAGTGGGCTTTGAGGTTTCCTATGCTCAATCTCTGCCCAGTGTGAATTCCAGTCTCTTCCTGGCTGCCTTAAGGACAAGATGTAGAACTCTAAGCTCCTCCACCACCATGTCTGCCTGCACACTGCCATGCTTCCAGCCATGATTGTAATGGACTAAACCTCTGAAACCATAAGCTAGGTCTTATGTTTGCCTTTATAAGAGTTGCCTTGGTCATAGTAACTCTTCACAGCAATGAAAAACCTAACTATGAGAGGGAGAATATGGGATATCTCTGAACCTCTCCCTAAATTTTTCTGTGAATCTAAACTGCATTAAAAATTAGAAAAACAAGCAAACAATATAAGGAAAAACCTACATTCCCAGTCTGTCTCACTGGGACTGTGTAATATAACTGATACGTTGCTTAGATGACCCTTGTGACCTGTTGATTTGAGCAGAGCTGATCGCATCCATTTTTGGTAGTGTACACCAGCACAGAAAAGCCATGGCCTGGTGACCAGAGCTGCACTGAAGACAAGAAGAGTTCCTGGTGAGCTACTTGTGTGTCCCCTGCTTAGAATCTACTTATTCCATTGTTTTCGTCAATTCTCTTATGCTGCCACACGATCCAATGGATCCATTTTTTTTTAATTTAAATCATTTTATTCTAATTAAGTCAAAAGTAAAAACATCACACAGCTAGTTAAGAAAGTCCTTAATGACACACTTGCCCACCCCAAACTCTTTGGACCTCAGCGAAGCCCTGTGCAGACAGGACGTCAATTCTGAAGCTGTAGAGCGGTGCTTAGGGCTTTATAAATCCACCATCAATTACGTTATTCATTTGCTGCCACAAGAAATAAAACCATCATAATGGAGTAGAAACTAGAAAAATAGCTTTATGCCTTCTTTAGTAGCACATACATTCATTTCCCTGCATTTTGCTCTTCACTTTCAGATATTATCCTCCCTTGATTTCCTTCCTAAATATAAACTACACCTACACTAACAGCCTTATATTATACATGTGTGTATATGTGTATGCCTGAATACATTACAGTACATATATATATATATATATGCCTATATTATGTCTATATGCCTGTATTATATATGTATATGATACAATTATATATACATTGTGTTACACATTATATACACCATAGGCTAGGAGTTCTCATGTGAGGGAGGACATGCAGGCTTTGTCTTCATTTAGGTCACTTCACTTAATATTGTACTTCCAAGTCCATTCATTCCCTGCACATTTCGTGATTTCTTTTTTTTCTTTACAGCTGGATAATACTTCGTTCTGTATGTGTACCACATTTTTATTATCCATTCATTTGTGGATAGGCATCTAGGCTGGTCCATTTCCTTGCATAAACAGAGAAGCAGCAAGCAGGAGTGAGGAAATAGCATTACAGTTAGGGTAAGGGGCTCCTAGGGTGTGTGCTCAGGAACAGAGTAGCTGAATCAAATGACAGTTTTGTTTTCTAATTCTCTGAGGACACTCCACGCTAATTCCCATGACTGGGGATAGTAAACTTTAAAAAAAAAATAGCTATTAACAATCTGTGCTTCTGCCTTTGAGCACAGTTTACTTCATTAGCCCATTTGTTGACTGACAGTCTCATTTCCTTGGTGTTTTGTAAGATATGGGTACCAGCAAGTCTGAGATGCAGCTGATAAAAATTCTCTGCAGTTCATGTGGGCTGTCTCTTTGCTCTGTTGATTATGTTTCTTTTCCTGTGCACAAACCTTTCCTTTTCACGCAGTCCCACGTATCGATTCCCAGGACTGGTCCCTGTGCTAGAGATGCTCTGTTAAGAGAGTTCTTGCCTACCCCAAGGTCTTGAAAGGTATTCCCTGTGCTTTCTTCTAATAGTTTATGTGTTTCAGGTTTTTAATTGCAGTATTTGATTTGTTGTTGTTGCTGCTGCTGTTGTTTGAATTAAACGATATGCATCTAGCTTCAGTCTGCAGCTAGATACCCACTTTGCCAGCACCATTGGTTAAATAGCTATCTTTTTTTTTTAACTATGTGACTTTTCTACACTCGTCAAAAATTATATGAGCATAGCTTTGTCTGTTTATTTGCAGGCCCTCTCTTCTGCTTCATTGGCCTAACTGGCTATGACAGTGACAGGCTGTCTTTATCACTATAGCTATGTAGTGTAAGTTGAGAACAAGGGTTGTGATACCTCCAGCTGTGTTCTTGCTTCTTAGCATCGTTTAGCTACCTCTGGTCTTTTATGATCCCAAATGAATTTTTAGTCTGTGTTTCTAGACATGTAAAATATATTATTGAAATTTCATTGAGTTTCACATTAAATGTGTAGAATAGTTTGGGTAGTATCATTAATTTCTTGATAATAGTTCCGCCAACCAAGGAACGTAGGAAATCTTTTGTCCTATAATATGTCTGTTTACCCTCAATTTCCTTTTTTCAATGTCTTAGAGTTTTCATTATAGAAGTCTTTCATTTCTTTGGAGAGGTCTATTCCTAGGTACTTTTTGTTTGTTTGAGCTATTGTTAATGTGATATTTTTCATAATTTCTTTCTCCATTTATGTATAATAAAACTCCAGCCACTGGGATATGCCCAGGATTTATATTTTGACTTTTCTGTTGGTGGTAGGTGACTTGCTGAGAGAGGGTCTGAGGTCTCAAAATAACGATCCTCCTGACTTAGCCTCACGCTCCTGTGCTGCAGCTGCGAGCTCAGACCTGAAGTGAGGGCCTGGTCTTGTCATCTGTTTGTGGCTTTCATTGTTGTGGTGTCCATATAAACTTTGTCAGTGTGAAGTAAGACTTTAACTTAAAAAAATTCACCAAAGGGGGCTTAAGAGATTGCTCATTGGTTAAGAGCATTGGCTTCTCTTCCAGAGGACCGAGGTTAGATGCTCAGTACCCATGCGATAACACAGAACCATCTGTTACTCCAGTCCCAAAGGTGTCTGATGCCCTCTTCTGGCTTTCATGGGCACTTCATGGTATGGTGTTCAGAAATAAGTATAGGCAAATACACATAAAACTAAATTAAATTTAAAATGTTTTAAATGCACAAAAATAAGACTGAAATAATGACTAGTCCTGTATGCATACTCTTGTCAGGAACAATAAAAAACCCAGGCACCATTCCAGCCCCTCTTCGGGCTTCTTCAAATGACTAGATGAAAAAAAAATCCTATAGTTAGAGACTTTTGGCTTTCTCTGGCTCTGTTTTCTTCCCTGTAAAATAGGCATCATTATATAGCTCCCTTGTAATGCAGAATCAAAGGTCATATAAAGACCATGCTCTCATTTCATTCTCTCACTGTCCCCTTCCAAGATTTTCTTATAAGTTTATTTCATGTGCATGTTCAATCTGGTAAAACATATCATTTCTTAAAATAGCTAGTTCATTAGTAATGAATACATATAAGGTTGGATCGATGTGTGAATGTGTGATTTTTAGAACAAGAGACTGATGTTTTTTTTTCTCCTCTAAAATTCAAAGAAATGACAAAAGAATATTTAGAACCAATTTCCCAGGGCTGGGCCAGGGAAGTAAGCAGACAGTACATGCCCAAGCCTGTTTACCCACATGTAAGGCCTCGAACCCACAGATAAAGTCAGCAGTGCATATCTGTAGCCTCAGCACTCCTATGCTGAGATGGGAGAATTGCTTGGAAACTCATGTGCCAGCTAGCTTGGAATACAGAGCAGAAATACCTCAACTCAAGGTAGAAAAAGAGAACCACTCCCAGAAGTTATCCTCTAATCCCGATAGGCATGAGAAATGGTATACCAGTGCCTACACACACACACACACACACACACACACACACACACACACACACACACACTCACACTCACACACACACACATCGCATCGCCACCACCTCCACCACCATCTACAGCACCATGTGCACATATTCACAAAAATTAATTAATTATTACTTTCAAAATAGACAAGACAAAATGCCACAGGTTTCTTGGGCATTCTTGAGTTAAAGAATTTGGAGTTATACTCGAAGAATCCCAACATTCTCGGAGAAGACACATGTATGATGTTCAAAGCTTTACAAATATAAGGGAGAATTTTAAAAATGGAAACTTATATAAAATTTATACCACAAAGTTGGAAAATCCATGCAAAATAAATGAGTTCTTAAGAAAATATAATTTACTGAAGCTGACTCAAGAAGAGGTAGAAAATTTGAGTGGAAGGAATCAGAAATGCTGTCAATATGTATGTACACTGAAGACGAGGTACCAGTGAAAGCATTTGGAAATAGCTACCAAAATTAAAAACACATATACCTTTCAACTCAGAAATCCCACTCCTGGGAGTCTATCAAATAGAAATAAAAGTGTTGGTGCCAAAGGATATGAGTTGAGGTTATTAATGCAGAATGACTTGAGGAAGGAAAAATGAAGAAAATGCCCAGCCATAACAGCTGTAGTGTCACGAAGATGCCAGTTGTCAGCAGCTGATCTGCCACAGCTTCCAGAATGAGTGGGTAGTGAAACAGGCAAGAGGAGCCGGGGAGCAAACCTCATGGTCTGCAAACAACAATCAAAATAAATCCTTCTCTATGTATCTGTGTCTATATGGTATCATAAACACAGAGAGGCTACAAAAAGTTACATCCAATGCTGTATACAGCATACAACATACATACAACACTATACAATATGGTTCAGATTATATAATAAGGACTGGGTATGAGTTGAGAGGGAATGTAGGGAAGGCATTTAGCTAAAAGAGTGAAAGCAAACTGGTTCTAACCTAGAAACTTCATCCTTACAGCTCAGTTTTTATGCATAGAAGGCTCTATGTATGCTACCATGAGCAAAAAGTACCCATCAACTTTATCTGGATGTGGACCTTGCTAACTATAATAACAAACATCCTGAAAACATATGCCCATCAATACAAGAGTGGTACAGATGTTATAGGAGTAACTAATCATTTTCTGTTTGAATTTAAAGTTCACTCCATAATGCCTGAAATTATTAACATGGCCAAAATCTGAAGGCTACATAGGTCACAAGCTGTAGGGGGAAAGCATTATTATTCTGCTAAGTAGACAGTATTAAATCACTCCTGATGATGTATCATGTACCATAGATAAGTGCATCTCTCAAATATTATCTGAGAATATGTTTTGTGATATATCATAATAAATTATATGCCTATATAAAATTTTCAATCAGTAAAAAAGAAACAAAAGATTACATGTAAGTTAGTGGTGATAAAATTCTTTCATGTTATGATCCCCTTGATGCAGAATCATATATGTGTATACCTGAGTATGCAAGCCATGTGTGTATTTGTTTCATGATTATAGCTATAGCTTATGAAAACATGAATAAATGAAAAGGACCCAAGCTTACCCTTTGCAAAGACAGGCGTGGCTGTCCTCTGCATACAACAGAAAGCCCTGAAACTAAAATGGTAGAAAGTTTTCCAGCTCAGTCCATCTATTTTGGTAGAATAGCCAAACAAATATCATAGGTCACAGAAAAGCTATAGCCTGGCTCCACAAATGGACAGGAAACAACTATATCCAAAGGTTCTGAGAGGCCATATCACTGAACCATGACCACTCAGGGCTGGTGTAAATGATACCAGTAGAAAACTTCGAGGTCCTTACTCCCATTCTTACAACAAGGAAGTGTCTAGCAAACTGAGGGTTTTCTTGGATCCATGGTAGAACTAAAGTCACAAGGCAACACCATCGCTTTGAAATCTGGAGATGCATGTGTCACAGTGGGTTAGAGTCAAGAGCTGCCTGGAGAAGCACCCTCAAGACCCCATTGTGTGGAATACTTAGCTGATAATCCTGATGAACCTCTGGGGCTGACCAGAGTAGTGTGAGGTTGGGATGCCCAGGGGTCCCTGTCATAGAGGGTTTGATATTAATTAGATATTCAGAATTCTACTCCATTCTGATACCAACTACTCAGCACAGCCCACACAGGTTCAAGAATTTGAGTAATTTTACTAAAATGGTTCTCAGCACCATGAGATCAGTCTGCAATAACTGTTTTTCTTACAAAGGTGCTAACTGTTTTTCTTACAAAGCTGAACAGCAACTAAGAGGGAGAACTGGCCATGGGGCAAGATAGAGGGTAGACAGAGGATAGGAAGTCCCATGCCTTCTCTGCACACTACACATATCTGGTACATCATGGTCACCAGGCCAAAACTCCATGGTTCTTCAGAGGTTTCCTTTAGATGTTTCTCCATGTAAGCAGAATTGACTAATTCGCTGCAGTGGCGACTTGACCTCCTGTCTAGCCTTTCTCCTCTCCTGAGGTAGTGGCTGGAGCCCAAAGTCATGGCTGCAAACTAAGCTTGGTCTTGCTAATGACCTGTCTTCAGGGGTCATCTCAGGAGCACACAAAAGATTGTAAATTCCAAGAGCATTTAAAACTCTATGCCAGGAGATAAGAACAAAGACTTGATATATTTTTATTTCCTTAGTTTCTTTTTAAAATATTTTCAGCGCCATGCAGGAAACCTGGGGCTGTATGCATGCTGGATGCCACTGAACTCCAACCCCATGCCTGAATACATATTTTCTGTTATACTGCAGGGTCCCCTGCCCTTTCATAAATTTCATCTCTAGCAATCCCTTCACGGTGTCTCTGTAAAGAACAGAATAAGACCTCTTGAAGATCTAAGTATTGGGGAGAAGAGCTGCCTACTGCAGACTAAGCCCAGAAAAGACCAGTGAACCCTCAGTAGGAAGAACCATTCTCTAGAGGAAAGACTTCACTTTGTCTCAGCTGGGGGAAGGCAGCCTAAACTCCAGCTCCTGCTTCCCCCCTGCTACCTTCCAGCCTAGAGGAAGAGAAGCAGTTCCGAGCACCACAGTAGCTGCAATCCTCCTTAGCCTTGGATGCCACAACCTCACTCCAGTCATGATAACCAAAAGAACTACCCCACATGGGGCAGGGGGTATTCACAGAAGTCTGAAATGCACAGAGGAATAAAAAATGAGAATATACAAAGTTTCTGGCACCAAAATTAAAGGGAATCACAACCCTACCAAGAGTCAGCTTAACATAAGCACCTCACAGTGAAGGGCTATTTATATCATGCAATAACTTCTGGTGTGTTGTTCAACAACAAGACATGCTATAAGGCAATGGATGTGAGGACTCACTATTTTTAGAGACATTAGTGGCATTTGCTAAGTGACAGATTAAGAAACAATTATTCATTTTCTCAAATATATTATAGAAGAGCATTTTACAAATGTTAGACTTCATATATCTCCTACAACTCAAGAAAGAATAGTTACTAAAAGCCGAAAATAAATACAAACAAAATAAAAATTCTACTACATAATCCAGAAATGTCATTACCGAATATATGCTCACAATAGTTTAAAATGGGCTCTTGAAGACATCTTTGGTTGTCTACATTAAAAGTAACGTTATCTACAATAACTAAAACAGAAAAGCAACATTGTCCATATCTGAATTTGTGGATAAGAAAAATGCACCCAACTATTACTGGAATTTACAAAATAAAAAGTAGTTGTGAGAAGGCTCAGTGGCTAAAGCCTGAACTGTGCGAGTATGAAGAGTTGACTTATGATCCTTAATATAAAGCTCCAGAATCTCTGAGAAAAAAATAAGGTGGATGACAGAGGAAGAGACCCAACATCAACTGCTGGCATCTTTTTTATGCAAGCATGGGCATGTACATCAACCCTCAAACACACACACACACACACACACACACACGCACGCACGCACGCACGCACGCACGCATGCACGCACACGCACACACACAGACACAGACACAGACACGCACACACGCACACACATGCACACGCATTCACATGCAGAAATGAGAGAGAATGAGAGCACAACCCCAAGGCTCAGAAGAACATCTCTAACCTATAGCTACAGCTACTGAAATGAACTCCCATCTAATAACTGAAAAACTCATCATTAAAAAAAGAAGGAAAGTCAAACAATTTACTAGATAAACAGAAACTGAAGGACTCTAGCCATCATTAGACGTGTCTGCAAAGGAATGCAGATGGCAGACCTTGGATGAAAAGAAAGAATGCTGAGAACATTCAGCCTTCTGAACATACAATATTCCCATGGAGGAAAAACCTTGGCCAGATTAAGATGCTACTGTAATAGAAGTTGGCAACCACATTCAAGTTTAGTATAAATATTAAAAGACAGAAATATTTAAATTAACTATAGGCATAGCCTGTTAATGAATATATAGTAAAAAAAAAAGTATAGCACATTAATCTAAAATATTAAAAGGAAAGAAGGCTAAGTTTAGAATTTCTATGTGCAATTGCACTGAACCTGTTAGTGATTCAAAGTAGACTGTAAGGTGTTGCATGTGAGCCTCATGTGTAGATAAAATAGTAGCAGTAACAACACTAAAGATAGAGAAGACACAATGAATTCAGCCACAAGTGACCTTATCAAAGAAGACAACAGAAGAAAGTAACTACAAAACTAAGACTTGTTAGTGTGCTAAGAATAGCTAGGTGCTCAATGGACATGTACATCAACCCTCAACATGTACTCAATCCTACACCAGACTCCAATATCCACCACCACCCTCCAACCAAGTTTAGGAAATACTGTGGAAGAGGCAGAAAGAATGCAAACCTGGAAGATGGAGAGGAGAGCTGGGAAATGCTATTTTCTGGGCATGACTAGTGCAATCACAACTCACACCAGCTGTAGTTTACCTGCACAAAACCTACGGGAGATCAAGGCAAACAAAGTCAAGTCGTGATGGATGAGCACCATTCCTTTACGGAGATGTGAACACTGGTAAGGTTTCCATGTTCCAGTGCTCCAGTGGATGGGAAATACTAACTGGATTTAGTCAGTTGCCAAACGCAAATGAGGAAAGAACCATGAACTTGAAAGTAGGATGTATTAGGAAGGATATGGTGGGAATTGGAGGCAAAATTTGGAATGGATAGAGTCATATTTCATTTGCATATGTATCAAATTCTCAAAAATAAGGAAAACTCAAAGACAAGAAACAAAAAGGAATGTTAAATCGCTAATTACCAATAATCTTTTTAATGTAAATGGGTTAAATTCTTTAGTCAAATGATACAGAAAGGTCAAATTAATTTAAATCAAAAATTCCATATAATTCATTAAGCCTAAATCTTGGAGACACAGAAATTTCTTGATCTCACAGAAAATTTTCACAGTAATATAAGAGGAGACTGGATCAATAAATACAAACCCTCCTGACCTAAGAGAAGCTCAGGACCCAACGAAACATCTAAAGATCAAGTGATGTCAAAACTCCACAGGCACATCCCAAAACTGCAGATGTTCCCAAGCCAATGCTTCAGAATTCAACAAGTTTCTGAGACCAAAACCAAAAACCATCATGTCAAGAAAACTAGAGGCTAAAATTATAGAGCACAACCTAAAAATGCTAACAAAACATTTGCAAACTAATTTATTTTTTTTAAAAACCCTACAACATGACCAAGAATAACTTAATCGTAACATGCACAGGTGGTTCAACAAATGCAAATCCAAAAACGTGATATAGCACATCAGCAGAATGGAGAATAGATGTCATGTGAGCATCTCAAAAGACTCAGAGAAACCACTCAACAAAATGCAACATTCTCGGGGCTGGGTTAAAAAGCAAGTGTTAGAACACTTACCTAGTATGCATGGGGCTCTGGGCTCCTTCCCAAACCCTGATAAATACTCAACAATATCACTCAACATACTAAAGCCACTATGGCAAACTCACAGTTAACACAAACAAACTCACATAAGAGATACATAAAACACTTCCCGTTAAGATTAGGGATAAAACCAGGATTCTTATTATTGACATTTCTGTTCAGTATAATACTCAATATCATCTCCAGAGAAACTAAGCAAGAAAATGAAAAACAGCAAACTGCATCCAAAATGGAAAAAGAAGAAATTGAATTTACTCTGTTTGCAGAGAATATTATCTTATATATAGAAAACACTTAGGATTCCACCAAATTTCTGTTAAGATCAATAAGCAACTTCAGTGCAGCCATGGTATATAAAATACACACAAAAGTCAGTTTTGTTTCTATATTTAGGAGACATGAAATTAGGAAGACAACTTCTTTTGCAAACACAAACTCTTTAAAATTCACTGGAAATGAATTTAACCAAGGAGTTTACATATCTACATCCTGATGAAGAAGCTGGAGAAACAAGCGTGTTGTTGAAGTAAAAAGAAATAAATAGACTGGGAAGATGAAACACAACCATCTAGAATCAGAGCCACAACTGTAAGGAAGCCAGAAACGAAAACCAAAGAAGCCTGGCTCAACAGATGTAACAAAGACTAGGGTTGGCATAACCAGACACAAATTTGTAAAACTCTACACCATCATTTTTCCTGTTGCACACAAAATTAGACTTCAGATAAATTGGCATTAAAAATTCAAAGCAATTAGAGAATAATACATGATAATAGTTTTATAATGTTGGGGTAATATGAAGCATGAAACAATATGAAATCTCAATCAGGCAAAATATTTTGAGAGAGACACTGGCTTATTTGACAGTGTATGATTTAAAATATCTGTCTGACAAAATACTGTAAAGACAGTCCCACGATCAATTTAAACATAGGTAGCCTTGTAAGTAAACTTATTTTACACTTCAAAAGCTTTGAAAAGAGGATAAAGAATAATGTGTTTAAAAAATAGAAAACATGCATAAGAAATCCCGGAAATGTAAATAACAGATACACACAGATTTGCTTGAGTTTACTAATAATGGGGGAAGGTAGTATCTTACCCCTGTTCACAGCCTGGCTAGTTATTCTACACAGTTCCCAGAGTTGGCTGGGTACACATCTTTTCTGCTGATTTGATTCAGCATTCTTTACTTATTAATGTCTTTCCACTATATTTCTTCTTTGTTTTATAGGGCCAGGCTTTTGTAACTAACCCTGTTGGTATAAATTTTGAGGAATTTTTCGATATTCAAAAAGTAAAATGTCCATGTTAGTGTTTATATTAGGTTCCCAGGGCTGCTATTTAAAAGTGCTACAAACTGAGTGACTTCAAATGACAACAATTTATTTATCTCACACTTCTGGAGGCTAGAAGTATAAATCAAGATGTCAGCAGGACCTAGTGCCCTGTGGTGTGCTGGACTGGAATCTCTCTCTCTGCTTCTTCCTGGCACTGGTGGCCCAAGAGTTCTTGGCTTGTGGCCCCGTCATCTCAATCACTGCTTCCATCTGCAGCCTCTGCCCCCCATCCCTCCTGTGTTCTTTGTCTTCACATAGTATTCTTCTCTGTGACTCTGTCTTTATGAAGATGTCAGACACGAAGGCTTCCTGCTCTTCTCTCATATGAGCCTGAGTGATTACAGCTACAGGGACCTTCTTTTCAGCTAAAGTCACATTCTGGAATACTAGAAGAAAGAACTTCAGTAAACCCTTCCCAGAAGACAGCTCATATAAGAGACTTGGGTGAATCGTAGAGAACTGTTGAGTACAGGAACCAACCTCAAAAGGTTGTAAACAATAAAAACCCACTTACATGACATTCTCAGAAGAATGAACAAAGAGAAGAACTGAAAATAGTATTTGTCAAGGGCTATTGGGCAGGTGTACCATCAGAACAGAGCACAAAGGGTAGGTAATTTGGGGAGGAGTCAGCCTCACAGAATTGCTCAGTTCATATGGCACATAGGAATTCACAGGAATCTTTGTATGTAATTTAAATTCATATAGCTATGTATAGGTTTGACACCTACTCCAAAAGATCTGATATCTGAACTCCCCTAACACTCAGAAGAAATCATGTTTTGGAGACAAGTTCTCACTGTGATTACAGGCTGTCCTGAAACTTCTGCTTCAGCAAAAGAAATAACAAAATTTCTTCCATACTGCTCAACAAAGCCACTAAATCGATTGACCTGTGGTTTCTAGTAGGGGCTAACAAATAAAAAGCCCAGAATCAGGAGTGGGATACCTCATGGAGTTGTTGGCCGGTGAGGTCTCATTGGCACCACAAATTACAGGATACTCTCAATGATCCTGGTTACCATACTGAACGTGATGCTAAGCCACTGTGGTTGAAGACACCACGTACTTAAGTCATAACATGGGGAAATCAAGCTGGTACTCATTTGGAAGCTTCATCCCTACTGGTTATCTTTCTTAGTGTTCGAAGGAGCTAGGCAAGCTTCCAGAGGAGGAAAGTACTCTTTAGTCTTACCCAGCTATAAATAATATGGGCTACAATAATGACCATCCTGGAAAGACATGCACACTAGTGCCATAGAGGAATGATGTCATGAGAATAACCAACCTCTTTCTGATTGGGTTTAGATCCTGCTTCAAAAGTTGAAAGGCATACATGGAACCATCACTGTGGCCACAGACCTATGGCTAGACAGGTCATAGGCTCTAGGGGAGAAGGTAGTTCTATATTACTCTGCTAAACAGACAATATTCTAAACCAACTCATAATGACTTTTCCTTGTACCTATAGATTAGCACATCTCATCCCTCATAAAAAAAAGCTTCTTTTTGTATTACATGGCTATCAACTATGTAGTAAAAATTAAGGAAACGAGAATTTGGAATGAGAAAAAATTAAGCCCTAACCCTTTTAAGTGACAATGCAACATGCAAGTGGAAATTCTGATGATGTGTGGGCCTACTATTTCTCTCATTTAAAGGTGTCTCAGTTCACACATATGAATTAAAGGTGGTTCAGTCTACACACACACACACACACACACACACACATGAGCCTTATTTTCATTCATAAAAGTATAAACAATATTGTGTGAAATTAAATTTAGGATACATGTACAATCATACATGAAACAAAAATAAATATTGAGCTTAAACTTGGATCCTATCACCAAAATATTTCATTATGAGCTTGAAAGATTCCAGAAACAAAAAGAAAAATCTAATTTCTACAATACTTCCAGTCCCAACCATTTCAATCTACACTTTTTAAAAACTAAGTTTCACCTAACAGTAATAGAAATAAAAATAAATACATCACAGGCCAGTGTTTTCAGGTGTTCAAACTGATGTTTGCAAGCCAATCAAACAGTTTGACTAAACTTCTACCCCATTCTTATTTCTGCCCTCCCCCCCCCCCAAAAAAATCAGTGCCAAGCAGAGCTAGGGGATTCTGGCATGCTCTCACCCTGCCAGAGCTTGCCTTCATTTACTGACTTCTCTTCTGCTGAGAACTGAAACTCAGCACTGTTTACTCATGCCAAACCACACAACTGACTACTATTCCGACAGCTCTACAAAGTCACCGAGTTGCTTGAAAAAACAGAGGAATGGTGGGAATGAGCAATTCTGGTATAATTAATTCAGCTCAGATATGAGTCCTATTGGTGTAGACACATCAGTAATGGCCTGGGCCTTTGTTTCCTGTAAGAATTATTGCAGCTAGCATCACCCCATGATCATATTATTCTGCTCTTTGCGTATAAAAACACTCAGCACATGAAGGAGATGAACATTTCTCGTTGATTCAGCCCCTGAATGAAATTGCTGTCCAAGGCAATGCATAATTTTGATGCAATTCTCTTCTTGATTCTCAAGTTGTGGAATCTGAACAATTTCAGTCATTTGCTTAACAAAATTCCCCTAAGCTCTAAGAAATGTTAGCATATTGGTATATAACCTATACGCATAATGAAGATGATAATAAACACCTACCCTACCTGGGTATATTTACCTTTTTCAACTTTTATTGTTTTTATTGTGAAGTTCACATCATGGACCCAATCTCATTCATCTTCCCCTCCTCTCATACCAACCCTCTACCCATTCAACTTCCTCCCCAACAGAGAACAAGAAATCTTGTTGTGGAAGCTGTAGTGTGTTACAGTATATCCCACAATATACTCTTTTGTCCACACTTCTTTGTTCACAAATGTTTATTCTAATGACTCGCTGGTCTGATACAATTCCTGTGGCTTCTGTTATTCTATCAGTACCGGAATATCACTGGGACTCCTTTTGGTTACCCTATTTATTGTTGCCCTGTGTCATGGAGATCCTCTAGTATTGGATTTGTCGAACCAGACCCTTCGTACACTCGAGCAGTTCATCGATGGGGTGGATGTTGTGATGGGCCAATTCAAAGCTCTGGATCTGGGTCTGAGAAGTGTCTTAGATGGTCAGACCACAAGCTCTCCTACTCTCATGCCTTCAGGACTAGTTCATTCAAAAACCCTGTAACTAGGGCCAGCTCTACCTTGCTGCCCAGGTTAGGTACAGGGTCTGTTCTCCCAAGTATTGCAGCTGGTGAGGCATGTGGAAAATCCTATCACTCTTATAACCCTGGAGCTAGCTCTCCAGGCTGCGATATGTGGTGAGGGACAAGTGTGAGGAGCGGGTGTGGCGGCAGTCCCAAAGGCACCAGGGACTGCAGCTAAGTCGTATGACCTGCACCTGACTTTCTCATATAAGCCACAAACATCTTTAGAGCTGCGCAGGTGTACCAGGATACTGGTGAATCCATTTTGATGGAGATATGCCCTGCTGCCCTGATTAGCTGAAGCTGCGTGCCTGGTGAGGTGGCGTGGCCTGCTGTGTGTGGATGGGAACTGAGAGTATAAAAGAGTGAGAGGCCCAGGGTTCGGGAGATATAAACAAGAAGAAACAGGACTGAATAAACGTGTGCAGAAGGATCCTGTTGCAGAGTCGTTCTTCCTGGCCAGTTGGGCGCGCGCAAGAGACAAGGGGAGAAGGGTGTCTCTCCCTCTTCTGTGCCACAGCCCAGCAGACAGGAGGCAGGGCGAGCTGTCTCACACTTATGTCCTTGGGGCTGTCTCACCAGCAGCCCCCACACCCAGGGCCAATTCTACTTTGCTGCCCAGGAAAGGTGCTGATCCTGTTCTCCCAAGTGTTGTAGCTGGTGAAGGGCAAGGACAGCTCTCCTGCTTTAATGACCCCAGGGCCATGTCTCCCACTTGCTGTAAGTGGTGAGGTGTGAGGGGAGGAGAGTATATTTCTGACATACACGCCACTGCAGGGAGATAGGTGGTAGGTCCAGCTCTCCCATACTCAAATCCTCAGGCCAGCTAATCCACAACTCCCATAATGGGGGGGGGGGGTGCACTTACCCCATTACTGCAACTTGGAGGCAGAAGGGCAGGGTCAGCTCTCCTGCTTCCATGCCTCTAGGGCCAACTATCCCATGATGCCCAGGTAGCGAGTAAAGATAGTTCTGCACAACCCTCAGACATCAACATCTGCCTGGCCTTCCATGGACTCAGATGTGACCCCTGGTGGCAGCACAGACCAGGACTTCACCATGGTCCTAGTTGGCATCACCAGCTACTCACAGTTGACTTTTCCTTATTACCCTTGAGTCTCCAGTTCTACCTCTCTTCTTTGTGTACACATCCTTCTGTTTCTCTTTCTCTTCCATTTCTCTATCACTCACTCCTTTTAGTGGTGCCTGCGGTATCTGGCTCTGGGGTTGTCTTAGGAGTGGTCTCAGAGGTGCTATACCCCGCTTGTGCATTGTGTCATCTGGTAGGGGTCACCTCGAGCATGGTCTGAACCCCCAGGCCTGTGTGGTGCTGGACTAGTGGTCATCTTGGGCTAGCTTTCTGTCCAGGAACCCTGCTACCAGTTTGGTGGTTGTCCTGGGCTCACTCCTCACACAGCTCACCCAAGTGAGTGGGCCTTCGAGAGGGTCAACTGTCTCTGACTCACTCCCACCCAGGGCCTGTGGTCCAAAGCAGTTCTAGTTTCCAGCTTGCTTCCTGTTCTGAGATCCCTGTCTGGACTGCTGGTGCCAGACTGGTGGTGGTGTCAGGCTAGCTCCCTGTCTAGGTCCCCCGGAGCTGGACTGGTAGTGGTCTCATGTTAACTTTTTTTCAGGAAATGTTAGGCTACTCATTCAAATGTTCATAGGTCAGAACACTGAGTGTGGACATGGGTTTTTGCCTCTCTGCCACCTACTGATGTACTCATGACGCAGCAGCCACATTTGAAATGTCTCTAGGAGCATGTATTTCTTACTCTCAATATAAGCATTAATTATATTCTTATATATTATTCTTAAGTGGTTGGCTAGGACCTCTCTCCAATTTCCAATTATGTTGGTCAAGAAACCCAAGAGACTCTCACAAAATGTACATACCTCAGAAAGTCTTGAGTGCCTTGAGTGGATCAAAGCTGGTAATTCAGACTGCAAGGGCTAAGAATGACCTCTGGCCTCTGGACCCACTCTTTGGGCCTGATTCTCTGTTGCACCATTCCCTGGCTCTAGAATTCTGGAGACGTGATTGACCTCTCTGAGTCTCCACTATCTCTTCCGCACAATGGAGATAGGGACAGTAGTAGTTTCATGTGGTCTTGGAGACTTGATGTATCTGCTCAACAAATGAAGATCTATAAGTGCCTCTGCCATCATCTTGGAAGTGACAGGCCATTTGGGGTTTAAATGCAATCTGACATAATCTGTTTTATTAGAAAAAAGCACACGGTTTCCCGTTTTGCTGTGCAAGGTGGGGATGAGGGAGTGCTAGAAACACTGAATGGATTTTCTGTTCTTCCTGAGTTGTATGTGTCTGGGTGGTAAAAGGCAGAGGAGCATGTAGCACAAAGTTGATTCATAGATGACCCGATTTATTACATTAGTAACTGGAATGTGGAGGCTCTGTGGGTCAAACACAGTGTGTACATGGGTCCCTGCAGGTAGAAGAAACGACCAAGTTGTGAATCACATGAAGCCTTCCATGTATAAAGGGATCAGAAAGAAGTCATCCTTGGAGAGAGTTGGGAGAGTAAGTGAGGGCAAGAGCTTCAGGAATTTCAAAGGAAAGAGAGTCCAATAAAAGGCAAATGGGAAAGAGGATGTAAATGAAGGCCACAGTGGTGGCAGAGTAGAGCAGGGCAGAGGGCAGCGGGCAGAGGTGGGGTGGCATTTATCATGCAGACTGGCTGTTTGGCTAGTTCTAAACATCTAGCCTTATCTTGCTGAACTAAATAGAACTGATTCAAATCCCAGTTCTACCAGCCTCCCAGTTTTACATGATGGGCCCTTTAATATCCTCAGCGCTCGATCTTCTCTTCTGTAACATTAGATAATACAGACCCCACATATGGTATTATTGTTAAGTGTATAGAATAGAAGAGGATTCAATACCCAGTCCTTAACAACCCGCTACTGTAACTAACTCATGGTCAAGCCTACTAACGTGTTGTTAGAGAATGTCCATTGTATTTATCACTAAGAAATTACAAGTCACTGTCAATAGCACAGCAGAATGGCCACTTTTGGAAGTGTGTCCACACATGATCACTTCCTGGCTATTTATATGACACAGCATGTTTCAGGAATCCGAGTTGCAAATATGCCTCCTTGTTCCTGGAACTGCTCTTCCTTACCCCACTTGCCTCTACTTAGCTGTTAGATCTGGCAATGTTTTCTTCCAAAGAAAAAGGTGTGTAAATTACCTCTGGTTTCTAGGGTGGACAAGGGTGGGAGTGGAAGATTACAAGACAGCCTTGAGAGCAATCAGAATAGAGAATAGTAATGGGAATCATTTAGAAAAGAAGAGACCTTTTGATGCTGGCAACAGGGGACAGAGTGCATATGCAGCAGAGACAGGAGAAGGTGGCACCTTGGAGCATGGGGAAACTGGAAGGTCTTTATTCGGCCTGATATGCAGCACCTCAGAAAAATGAATGCTCACAGAGATGAACAATGGGAAATAGCGGTGACTCCATGCAACATGCTCTCCCCCATGCAATCAAGGATGGAAAGCAAACAGCAAATGCAAAGCCAAACAACCCAGGCACGGTACCCACCCTGCCAGTCATCTCATAGAAAGCAAGCATGTAGTCTATACTCCCAATGGAGCACACAGCCCATACAGGAATACGATGCAGTATTTAATGGCTTAGTTCTTAGCCATCTCTCATTTCCCATAGAAAATTTTTCCTTGTGTATATTTTCCTTAAGCTTCACTCTTGAAAACCCAGTCCCTAAACTTTTGAAGTACGATAGAAAGGAAAAAAAGAAAAAAGACCGGATTCCCCAAGACTTCAGAATGAGAAAACAGAGAACCTCCCTTTTCACATAACTGATGCTTTTGCAAATCTGTTCATGTTCATTTGTCCTGACCTTACTCCCTTTGCCCTTCTTAATGCAGAATTGTTTCTAGGCACAATAAGGGTCTGGGGAGGTGACAAAAAGGAACACTGTCTTCTTGCCATCCCTAGGATTTTGTATAAAAATTTCTTCTCTTTTTCCACTTGGCAAGTACCCCAGATACTAAAGTGCTGGTGCTCAACCTTCCTAATGCTGCGTGATGTTCCTTGCATTGTGGTGATGTCCAAACATAAGATTATTTTTATTGTACTTCACAACTATAATTTTGCTTTTTTTTATTAGTCATATTATAAATAACTATGTTTTCCGATGGTCTTAGGTGACCCCTGTGAAATTGTTGCTCAACTCCAATAGGGGTCATGACCCAGAGATTGAGAACTTCTGTACTAGAAGGGTGACCCCAGAGAGCCCAAATCTCTACAGAAGCAAGAATGCATTAGTGGGGATATAGATCAGAGTGTGTGCAAGTTTAAGGACCAGAGTTTAGGCTCCAGGAACACACACAAATCCGAATTCTCTAGCGTACCTTTGTCGTCCTTGCAGCCCTTCTGCAAGATGGGAAGCAGGGACAGAAGGATCTCCCAGAAGCTCACGAGCCAGTTAGCCTGACATGAGCCAGTTAGCCTGACATGAACCCCATGACCTGAGCTTATGCCACGGCAGGCAAACACTCAAACATGTACAAATACACACGCACATGCACACGTGCCCAGGCACACATGCACAGGCACATTGAAAATTCAGAATGATAATATTAGGATATTATTGGGAAAGATACTGGGAGAGTATGAAATAAGGAAACGTGTCTTTTCATTTCCATGAGTTTATGTGAGGAAGAGTGTGAAGCGATGGTGCTCAGTTGACTTGGAGCCTAGTTATTTCTAGAAAGGTTTCACAAAGGGGAAATAGTCAAACTCCATCTAAAAGGCAAAGTAGAATTTGTCAAGAATTCAAGACCTATGCCTTTTTTTCTGCGTATAGGATTTTAAATTTTGATTCCAAAAATAAATGATTTTTATAAGAAGACATCTCTATATTCATTATAATAAAACACAATAGTGTTATAGAATATAATTAAAATAAGACAGCAAAATGTCATTCAAGTAAAAGAACAAAATAACAAATGGGATTAGTAACACAAGTGAAAAGACTTTAGACTTAAGAGAGTTGCCATAAGAAAGAGATGTTAAACTAACAAAAGACATGTAGGTTCTTGTAGAAGCTCCCAGAATCATGGAAAGTGACTGATGAAATAACAGACTATACACATGCACATGCATGTGTGTACATCTCACTCAAATCACTCAGAATTCTATGGAGTAGGTGGCAAACATTCTGCTCAGAGAGTTATGAATCAAAACTCTTATAGAAAGAACAATTTTAGCAATGAAAATTTAGCTTGACCAGATTGCTTGTTGTAAATACTCCAGCCTACACAAATATATATGTGTGTGTCCATACCTGCATGGCTATTATATTGGTCCAATTTTGTTGTCAATAAAAGAATGCTACATTTTAAGTGAATTTTGAAGGAGAAAACTTTTATTTTGGCTCAGGTTTTGGAGGAACAAGGTCAAGGGTCCACCTGTATATAGACGGCCTTACCTGCAGAGTCCCAGGTGACACAGGGAATCATGTGTCTAGAAAGAGATGAAGGGACGGAGAGAAGGGGAAAGAGAGAGGAGAGAGGGGAGTCCCTCTCTTTCCTTCTAAGACTGCCAACACTTCATCCTAGCAGCTCCCCACTTACCTAATTCTAAGTGCCACCCCAAGGCCCCACTTTCCAACTCTGCAATCACAAAAAGCTTCTAGCTTCTCAGTGTCTTAGAGTGGATATCAATGTTCAAGACACGAACCCTTGGGGTGCACCTACACCATATCCAAGCAACAATGTAAATCAAAGCTTTAACATGCTTATTGGGTCAGAAGGAAAACCAAAATAAATTCCTAAGAGAACAGAATTGTTAAAAGTACATAAAGAAAACAATGTGGTAAATTTAGACACTACTAACACCACAAAACTACCCATTTGGAGATTTTAAATGGTTTTCTAAATCATCCTTGGGTTATGTGGACATTTAAACCTGAAGTTACGGCTTATTTGGAAATGGAAAGCGAGAGCAGTGCACATCTAAATGACGCAGGGTAGCAGTACTGTGAAGTAATGCTGTAATTTTAAATGTGGAGTAGAAATCAAAGAGGATTGTAATGAATGGCCCGAGCTAAAATGTTCAACTCAGGCAGCCTAGTTAAAGAATGCTTCTTTAAAAGCCTAACAAAAGGAAAAAGGAAAAAGTAAATACAAATAAAATCAGAAGTAAGTAAAAGAGAAAACACAAGAAAAATGGATCTTGCAAGCAATAAAATGAAACATTAGCTTTGTCTAAAGAACAATAAAATACAACAGACTTCTGAGCCAGAAGATCAAGGGATAAAGAGCCAGATCACGATGCTACAAACGATAAAGAAATCAGCTCTACAAATGCACCTCGCTCTACACATCACGTAAATTTTCAGAGATAAATCGGAAAACTTAAATAAGTACGAGAAATTTTATATTCTAAGGTAAACCCAAAGTGGGAGGCGTTAAGCCGCATGTAGCTCTCCTGAGTGGACACCCACCACCCCGGGGAGGGGGTGCGCAGTGCCATTCGTAATGATGGAGGTCTGTTGGCTTTCCTGTCCCAAGTGAGCAATGTACTGTAACTATTTCAGAACACTGGGAAGCAGTTCAAGACTCCTCAAATCATGCCAAAGACTAACATAAAACTGACACAAAGCTAAACTGTGTCTCACCACAGATAAACATTCTCCAAAGAATACATGAATTTAGTACATAAATACAAATGCCAACAGTGACAGATAATAAACCAATGATTTTATTTTAGCAGTGTTTTATTTTATTTTAGTTTAGTTTAGTTGTTTAGTTTAGTTTAGTTTAGTTTAGTTAGTTTAGTTTAGTTAGCACCCTCAAATCAAAGAGGATGTTCTAGGGAGGGTCCTAACAGTCTATTGCTATTTCTAAGAAAAATGCTACCTTCACTAGACAAAAGGGAAGTTTTAAACAAAACTCCACAGGTTTATTAGATGCTGGTAAGCTTTAAAAGCAAGGGTGTTTTGGTTTTTTTTTTTTTTTTCACGCTGATAAAAAATATTGAGCTCAGATCTATAAATATCTAAACATCACATTAACAATTATACAGTAAGATAATTACTGTTAAAACTAGAATAAAGTTTAATCATTAATGTTCAAGTTATTTTAGCTATTCTCAGCATGGTAGAGTTACTCTGCAATGTGCATTAGTGTCTTGCTGGCACGTATGTCTATCCAACACATGTGTGCAGTACTCGAGGAATCAGGCAGAGGGTGTTGGATTCCCTGGGACTGCAGTTACAGATGGTGGTGAAACACTATGTCAATGGGGATTGAACCTGAGCCCTCTGCATGAACATCCAGTGCTTGTGACTGTGGAGCCATCTCCCCATCCTCAACACTGTATGGTTTTAAAAACTGAAAGTTATTAAAATTATAGCGAAAACCACAAATTTTCATTACTGGCCCAGGTGATAATATTCTACTTGGAAAACAACCTGTTAAAATCAAATTACTTTTAACAAATAAGTAAGAGACTAAATTGATTATATAAGTTAAAAAAAAAAAAAAAAAAAAAAAAACCAGAATGTTTTCAGGACACTACTGAGAATTTATAATGAGAGGAAATCCCAACAATGATAAATAAACAAATGCAATGTCTGGCCATATGCATAACAAACCAGGTCACAAACCAATTGAAAGAAGAACCATGTTCCTTGACTTGTGACTAAGTATGCTAATCTACAGCCTCAGGGCTACCCAATAAGACTCTCAATTTAGGGCTTCAAAGAAATTTGAGTATATGTGGGCTTTCTGTTGTTTTTGTTGCTATTGAAGACCAGCCTTAGTCCATGGTGATCTGATAGGATGCATGGAATTATTTCAATCTTCTTGTATCTGTTGAGGCCTATTTTGTGACTGATTATATGTTCAATTTTGGAGAAGGCACCATGAGGTGCTGAGAAGAAGGTATATTCTTTTGTTTTAGGATGAAAAATTCTATAGATATCAGTTAAATCCATTTATTTCATAACTTATGTTAGTCTCATCGTGCCTCTGTTTAGTTTCTGTTTCCATGATCTATCCATAGATGAGAGTGGGGTGTTGTAGTCACCCACTACTATTGTGTGAGATGCAGTGTGTGCTTTGAGCTTTAGTAAAGGTTCTTTTGTGAACGTGGGTGCCCTTGAATTTGGAGCATAGGTATTCAGAATTGAGAGTTCATCTTGGTAGATTTTCCCTTTGATGAGAATGAAATATTCTTCCTTATCTCTTTTGATAACTTTAGTTGAAATTCCATTTTAATCAATATTAGAATGGCTACTTCAGCTTGTTTCTTGGGACCATTTGCTTGGAAAAACATTTTCAGCCTTTTACAGCATGCATTTCCTGTATGCAGCAAAATGCTGGTTCCTGTTTATGTATCAAGTCTGTTAGTCACTGTCTTTGTATTGGGGAGTTGAGTCCATTGATGTTAAGAGATATTAAGGACCAGTGATTGTTGCCTTCTGTTATTTTTGTTATTAGAGGTGGAATTATGTTTGTGTGGCTATCTTCTGTTGGGTTTGTTGAAAGAGGATTGCTTTCTTGCTTTTTCTAGGGTATATTTTCCCTCCTTATGTTTTGAAAATTATTCTCAACAATAAAAGAATTTCTGAGGGAATCACTATCCCTGACCTCAAGCTGTACTACAAAACAAATGTGATAAAAACTGCATGGTATTGGTATAGAGACAGGTAGGTAGATCAATGGAATAGAAATGAAGACCCAGATAAAAACCCACACACTTATGGTCACTTGATCTTTGACATATGAGCTAAAACCATCCAGTGGTAAAAAGAGGATCAAGCCCAAATAGATCAAGAACCTCCAAATAAAACCAGATACACTAAAACTAATAGAAAAAAAAGTGGGGAAGAGCCTCAAGCACATGGGCACAGGGGAAATTCCCTGAACAGAACACCAATGGCTTATGTGCTAAGATCAACAGTCAACAAATGGGACCTCATAAAATTGAAAAGCTTCTGTAAGGCAAAGGACACTGTCAATAGGACAAAATGGCAACCAACAGATTGAGAAAAGATCCTTACCAATCCTACATCCGAAAGAGGGCTAATATCCAATATATACAAAGAACTCAAGAAGTTAGAATCCAGAGAACCAATTAACTCTATTAAAACATGGGGTCCAGAGCTAAAGAAAGAATTCTCAACTAAGGAATATTGAATGGCTGAGAAGCACTTAAAGAACTGTTCAACATCCTTAGTCATCAGGGAAATGCATACCAAAACCCTGAGATTCCACCTCACACAAGTCAGAATGGCTAAGATCAGGTGACAGGGATGTGGAGAAAGAAGAACACTCCTCCATTGTTGGTGGGATTCCAAGCTAGTACAACCACTCTGGAAATCAGTCTGGCAGTTCCTGAGAAAATTGGACATAGTACTACCTGAGAACCCAGCTATACTGCTTCTGGGCATATACCCAATAGATGTTCCAGCATATAACAAGGATACATGCTCCACTATGTTCATAGCAGCCTTATTTACAGTAGCCAGAAGCTGGAAAGAACCCAGATATCCCTCAACAGAGGAATGGATACAGAAAATGTGGTACATTTACACAGTGGAGTACTACTTAAGTGTTAAAAACAATGACTTCATGAAATTCTTAGGCAAGTGGATAGAATTAGAAAATATCATCTTGAGTGAAGTAACCCAGTCACAAAAGAACACACATGGAATGTATTCACTGATAAGAGGATATTAGTCAAAAGACTCGGAATATCCATGATACAACTCATAGACCACATGAAGGTCAAGAAGAAGGAAAACTAAAGTGTGGATGCTTTAGTCCTCCTTAGAATGGGGAACAAAATACTCACAGGAGGTAGAGGGTAGGAGGCACTTGGGAGGAAGTGGGCAGGGGAAGGGGAAAAGGGTGGCAGGATCAGGTATGGGATAAGATGGGGATGATATACAGAGGATCAGGAAATTGAACAGAGGTGTGTAGCAATGGGGGATGGGGAACTGGGAGTAGCTACCCAGAAAGTCCCAGATGCCAGGAAAGCAAGAGACTCCCAGGACACAACAGGAATGACATTAGTTGAAATGCCTAACAAAGGGAAAAGAGAACTTGTAGAAACCATATCCAAAGATTAGGCAAGGACCCCAGTTGGGGGATGGGGCCACTCACTCAACTCCAAATTTTTAATTGAGAATTTCTCCCATCTAAAGGAAATACAGGGACAAAGTGTGGGCCGAGGCTGAAGGAAAGGCCATCTTGAGAGTGCCCCACCTGGGGATCCATCCCATATACAGTTACCAAACGCAGACACTATTGTGAATGCCAAGACGTGCTTGCTAACAGGAGCCTGATATTAGCTGTCTCCTGAGAGGCTCTGCAAGAGCCTGACAAATACAGATGTGAATGCTCACAGTCATCCATTGAACTGAGCACAGGGTTCTCAATGGAGGAGTTAGGGAAAGGACTAAAGGAGATGAAAGGGTTTGCAGCCCCATAAGAAGAACAAAAATATCAACAAACCAGGCCCCTCCAGAGCTCCCAGGGACCAAAACACCAACCAAAGTGTATATATAGAGGGAGAGTATATTTGGAGGGACCCATGGCTCCAGCTGCATATGTAGCAGAGGATGGCCCTATCTGGCATCAGTGGGAGGAGAGGTCCTTGGTCCTGTGAAGGTTCGATGCCCCAATATAGGGGAAGCCAGGGTGGTAAAGTAGAAGTGGGTAGGTGGAGAGCACCCTCATAGAAGCAGGGGGAGGGAGATTGGATGGGGGGGTTGTGGTGGGGATACTGACAAAGGGGATAACATTTGAAATGTAAATAAATAAAATAGCCAATTTAAAAGAAAAAGAAATTCAAATACCCTGCTGAAAATAACATGTAAAATATTCTGTGTGCCTGGCCACTAACACAATCTGGAGTTGAGGTAGCAAAGGGTAAGCAGGGTGTTTGCCTTCTTCTTTTAGCATCAGCATATGCTGGAAGCTGCCGTCATTGAAAGAACGAGGCTTGGTGAACAGCTCAGTTCTTATGAGTCTGGCAAAGAGATAATGATGCTGGGGAAACTCAGGAAGAGGAGGGAAATAAAAATCATTTCCCACAGTAAATCATGAGTAGAATTTAATATACATTGACTTTAAAGATGTTTCAAATCAAAACTAAGCACACCTTGGAGGTGACTGAAGCTATCTTAGCAGTTAAGAGCACACCCTGCTCTTGCAGAGGATCCAAGTCTAGGAATCAGCACCCATGGCAGGTGGCTTGCCAAGGTATCCAACACCTCAGCCTCCAGAGGGGATAAAGCCCTGTAGTTTTATCATTTTAAAGTGTAGTGGGCTCTGTGTGTGTGTGTGTGTGTGTGTGTGTGTGTGTGTGTGTGTTTGTGTGTGTGTGTGTGTGTGTGTGTGTGTGTGTGTACTTCTATTATCTTTTAAAATACAAACATCTGTGAGTGAAAGATGATATAACCCTAAGAAACTAACAGCAAACAGAAAGGATACAACTGAGGTTGCAAATCCAACCATTTATTAATGATGAAGCAGGAGTAACCGAGCCTCTCTAACTCCTGATCAACCTCATTTGAGTTTCTGCTCCCACTACACACATTAAAAAGTTCCCTACGGGCTTGTGAAAAGCTTTAGGTTTCTACTAAACAACACAAAATGAAGCAATAAAACCAACACACCCAGGACACGTGACACCAGCCCAGCCTTATTCTTGAGCCCTGCTCAAGAGAAAGTAGCGGAAAGACTTAGAAAGCCCAGGGCTGACTAGTAGCCCGAGCCCATGAACAAATGCCAGCAGCTTCCTGACTCTAGACTTGTTGCTGTGTAAACAAATAAATAAATCCTTATTTGCTAAGTCACTATTAAGCTTGTTGCTATGCCTTACAGGGGCCATATCTAATCTCTAGCAATAATGCTTTTAAAAGCAAAATATAATCCCAGCATGTGAGGCTGAAACAAGGTTAGGAATTCATGACCAGCTTGGACTATAGAGACTCAAACAAGCAAACAAACAAACAAATGAACAAATAAACATCAAAGCCTGCAGGGACTGGAGGCTCGGTGGATAAACACAACGGTGGTGCCAGTATGAGGACATGAGTCTAAACCCCTGCCACTCACGTGATAAAAGCCAGGCATAACTGCTTTTGCCTAGAGCCCCAGTACTGTGATGGGGCAGAGGAAAATGGGGTGGCTGAGGCTGGTTGGCTGCTAGCCTAGCTCCAGGCTAAGTGAGGAATCCTGCCTTAAAGGAATAAGGAAGAGAGAGATAAAACATGACACTTGACTTCATTCTTCTAGTTCTGCATGAGCACATGAGCCCACAGACACACATGTGCTTATACTACATACACACATGGCAGGGGAGGAGCAAATGGGCCTAGACAAAGAGTGAAGGGGTGTTTCGTAAGCCAAACTGGCAGAAGTGCCAAGAGAACAAACGCCCAGCGCCATCAGAAAATGGAGTCACTGCGATTATCACACGCTATGCCTTAGCGCCTGTATTTTGAAAATCTAATTTTTCAGCAGCAATCAATCACAACTATCAGTTGGCCTTCCTTTTGACTCAGGGTCGTAAACATACCTCAAGAAATTAGCTGAGGAAGGCAAGACTTAACTCCAGGGTTTTAGTTCAAGGCAGGCTCCACTGCTCTGGGGCTCAGATGAGAGTCATAACAGAAGGGTGTGGCAGAGCAGGGCTACCCACCTAATAGCAGATAAAAAAAGACAAAAGAAAGGAGAGGGGAGGACAAAAGGACTGGGGACAAGATAAAAGCTTCAAAGACACCCCTGTGCTACTTCCTCCAACAGGCAACAAATGCCTGAGAGCCCAGGTAGCTTTGAGCGCATTAATGCACTAATGGTTGTTGAGGTGAAGCCTTCGCTTGTTGGTAAGTGTTTATACACTTTATTTATTCAATTCTAGGGGTATATGCCTGGATATGCACATGCCACCACACATCAGCAGGCAGAGGACAGCCCTTAGGGCTCTGCTCCCCCCCACCCCTTCAACCATGTTAGTCCTAGGGATCAAACTCAGGTCCACAAGTTTAGTGGCAAGCACCTTTACCCTCTGAGCCATCCCGATGGACCCCCAAACACTTGCTAACAGAACTGCCAGCTTGGGTCTAAGCCTTCAACCCATAAACCTTTTGCACAACATTTCTTACCCAAAGCTGTCTTCATTTTTTTAAATGTGTATGTACCCAAAGCCACATACCCAAAGCCACTCTCTGATCTCTACTCTGTGTGTGTGTGTGTGTGATTGATTATCAAATTATTAAACGGGAATAAAAATCTTATAAGAGGATCAGAAAGTTGGCTGTAAGATTGTGTCTCTTAGTAACATCAGAAGCTACACTCATAATATCTCATCAACATGGCTGTCTAAACATTGGCTGCACAAGGCCATCAACAATATATATGCTAATATGGATGGAGGTAAAGCCAATATGGCCTCAACCCTACACAAAGAACTACAGGCAACTAAGGAATGTTGAAAATTGGAAAAAAATAGTCTCCAGGGAAGTACACACCAACTGGCTATCCAATACCAGTGCTCAGCCCTGAGAACATGTTTACCATAAAAGTGATGTTATACAGACTAAGCAGGTTATGTTTAGGAATATATATCTACATAAACACATAAATATACGTGCATATAACAGTAATTTTTTAAATGTGCTAATAATTTGAAACAGAGAAAAGAAAGGTGTGTAGGGAGTTTGGAGGGAGGAAAGGAGAAGGAGAATTATTTAATTATAATTTCAAAAATAAAAGAAACCATTTTCAAAAGATGTGTTACTTTTGAAATGTAAGGTCTTAAGCATACTGGTTCTCAGTAAATAATTTCTGAGTGAACAGAAATGAATTTCCAGATGAATGAATGATCCCAATTTTGCTTAACAAGTAGCAAGCCCATAAACATAATGTGAAGAAGCATAGAAAACAGTATCAGAAGATGGAGACCCAAGCGTTAAAAATGTAGATAGATACCCCAGGAGAATGGTAATGAACTAGCATGGGTAGGTGATGGGCCTTTCTGATTTAACATTTCTATGTCATTTAAATTTTTTGATAAACATGCATTCACTGAGGGATTTTAAAACTAAATATATGGAAATCTGCCTTACGTGTTTGACAGTTGGGAGCTGTTAATCTAACTCATCTGTAGTAACGGAACATTCACACTGAAGCAAACTACTGTCGACTGCTTCAAGAATGCCTGATATAGACTCCAGAAGCCTGGGCCAGCTTGAGAAGGCCTATTCAAAACCCATTAAAGTGAGGATCAAGCCATGTCAAGGCGATCACCTTGCACTGAATAGTCACTTTCTTGGGATGGCAATGCAGTTCAAGATTCGCATGATAATCAGATACTTGTGCATGCCACTGCTGCAGGCTGCCATATGAGTAACCGAATCCATTAACAGCCATGACGGCAAGGATGAACCTGATTGGGGTTATTAAATATAGATAATCATAAGACAGATCCCCACACGCTATCTGAAAGAAGCTGAGCTGGTGGAATTAACCAGTCTCAGAACACAGCCTCTAACAGTGTTCCCTACCAGGAACCACACCTCACAGTATTCACACCCAACTGGCCCCAGATGCAGCTCTGACCAACAGGATGGTGTGGACGTTTAAGGGTTGGCTCATATACAGTACAACTTCCTTCAAGCTTTCTCCTATGAAAATGACATATGGCAAAGACCACCTAGCTATGAGAATATGGAGAAAGTTCCTGGGGGGTCTCCAATGAACAGCTCCCAGCAGAAGGTCTATTCCCAACAGCACGAGTTAGTCTCCAGCCTCCAGAGGTTGCCATGGGTACTGCCTAAGAAACCGCAAAGGAGACTTGTCGTGCTGAGTCAAAATGTAGAACTGTGGGAAATCATGAAGGGTCATTTCAGCCCTCTAAGGATAGATCATAGACAGCAGTGGATAACTGGAATGATGTCCTGTTTTCCAGGAAGAAAGTGGTCTCAGGGAGAGATTAGTGAAACTTATGCTGCAGAGGTAGTAGGCAGGAGCAGCCTTCTTCTCAAGACCTGGTAAGTGGTTTAGAATATTAGTCACAGTGTTCTCTCTTTATATGTTAATTTCATAAAGTACACTACCTCAGAGAAGATTAGGTATTATTACCCTATTTTAGAGGTGAAGAAATTGAAGTTTCAGAGAATAACATCTAGAATAATATCTAGCTCAAAAATCACATGACTTAGGAACCACTGGAGCCAAAACACTTTCAAGTTGCTGATTCACCTGGGAAAGAGTAGCAGGAAGACTGTATCAACATGGTCAAATAGTCCTAAAAGGATGCTCATCTCCACGCATTGTAATAAACATAGATAAATAAAAATGCTCATTTCTAGAATCCCAGTCTTGAAACCATAGTCGATTGGCTTTCTTATGATGCACAAACCCAAAGAAAGCATCAGGATTAATCAGTTAATCTACTGAATACCTAAGATATCTACCTCAAGTCCTGGATTCTAGGAAGAAAAGTGAACACACAGTTTGCTTACTTCAGAAATATCACAGTCTTTCAGTAGAAAGAAAAAAAAAAGCACAGTATAGTGTGATCCTTCAGATAGTCTAAATCTATACAAGATATTATAAGATAAGAGATATGAAGAGCAGTGTTGATGGCCCTGGAACTTCCCCTGCTAAGTCTGGGCTGTGATGATGTGGAATGGACCTAATAAAGCTTGGCACGGGGGTAAGAGCTTTAAGTTGTATGAGTCTGGGTTGAAGTTTGGTCTTTTGCTATATTGTAAAATATTGGCCCCTAAGACCTGATTGCTCCCAAGGACTAGAGAATCTGCACATAGACCCAAGTGACACTATGTGACCTTGCCACCCCCCCCCCCCCCAGTTATCCCTGATTCGGGAATAAAGATGCCTACAGCCTATAGCTGAGCAGAATTGAGATAGGCAGGGTTTGAGGTTCCCTGGCTTGAGTACTGAGGAGAATCATGAGGAGAAAGAGAAGGCAAGAAGGAAGATGCCATGGGTTAGAGGAAAATCGTAAAGCATAGCCATGAGAACTGGCCAATTGAAGTTAAGAGCGGCCCAGATGGAACATGGTGAATTATAATTTGGGGTTATAGATTCTAATAGCTTAGAGGGTAGATATCTGCCCAGCTCTAGTGTTGATTAAGGCTTATTATAAGTTAAAAAAAAAAAAAGAAGCAGATTGAAGAAAGCCTCTGCTGTTTGAACGTATCAGTAATTGCCCAATATATTAACATAAGCTCAGATCTTTGCGTGTAAAATGCTTATATTCCTCAATACTGCAAGTACTTCGCTAAATCTACCAGAAATGGTCCACAGTGCCTTGTGTAATTTACAAATCTAAGCCAAGGCTTCCAGACTCCCTGAGGTGACCTTTTCTTCAACAAAAGGCAACCTCATCTGAGCCACTTCCCTGCACGGTGGAAAGAGCAGGCTCTGCAGCTGGACTTGCCATATGACGGAGAGTCCAAAATGTCAAGGAGCCATTGACTCTGGAGTCTGTGCCAATGCAGAGCAAATATGGGTTCTTGCCGCGGTGGAGCTGGGCTCAGCCCCAAAGTGCCAGATGGTTCTGAGTGCTCAAGAATAAAGCCATCTGCAGAGCAACGCCTTCTACGGCTGTTACAATTTGTACTGATTACTAGCCTTCATCAGAATGTCTTTAGGATGCTTACCCACCAGTAATCCTGTCCCCTTCGTCACAGCTCTGAATTGAGGACCACATTTTTGCTTATAAGAACAGGACAAGCATATTGAATAAATATTCCCCACGCCACCCACTGATGCATGTCTTAATCTATATTATTCCACCTACATAGGAAACTCATAGACTAGATGATGATTTAGACCCTGCTTGGAACACAAGAGGCTATATGACATTGACCCTAGTTTGGAATTTGGCTGAAGGATTAAACATTATGAGAATTAAATACAAAGTTTATTTGGCTAATTATGATTGCTGCTCCCCACCCCACCCCCCACTCAAATCCTACTTGACCACAAATGGCTCATGAACTGAATCCGGCACAAATTCAACCATGTACAAATATTTGGGTGCAGCTCGCAACCACAAAGGTTTCGTGTTATTTATTTAAGCCAAGCTGGGGAGATGAGTGACAGTTTACACTGGGTGCTACTCTTTATTGCATCAATGGTAGCCCTAGTAGGTTGATACATTATTTCTTTACAGCACTCAAAGCATTAATGTACTAATAAAATGAGTTAATGACCCATTTCAAAATGCCCTTTATGGAAAAAAACTTTTTTTCTATTCCAAAAAAAAACTGATATTACATTATTTTTACCATTATCATATGATAGAACCTGATAACATGAGAACCCTAGGCTGCTAGGAAGTTACATAGTGACCAACAATCTATTTGTTATTGCTTTAAAAACAAACAAAACAAAAACAAAACAAAACAAAAATCCTACAAACTGTCAAGATTCTAGCCTGATTCCACAGGTCCACACTGTGTGGATTACAACTGGCCTCTTTTTGAAATAGTCAGAGAGAATCTTGAGCCCACTGAAATTTCTACAGCAATAACCAAAGCTTTCTGCCAGATATGTGTAACAACTGGTTTCTCAAAAACCCTTTTCAGGACATTTGTGTCAGAGGAATTTAAAGGAAGGGAGGCAGGCACCTGACCTCTACAGTCTCTGTTACGTACCAGTGTGCTATCAGGCATGAGCAGATGGTCAAAGATGCCCTGCCATGTTGTAAGAGAAAAGAACTGAAAATAATGTGTAGGTTTGCATTGATCAGTGTGCATAGTGTTACTCAGCGGATCAATCTGAACCCACCGTGGGGTCACAGCACAGAGATGCTGTATGGTGGAACTGTTAATCAGACAGTCTCATCTCTGCCTGTACTTTCTGCTTTAAAACCATTAGTGTTGGTCTTTATGTAGGGGATTGAATCCGCCTTAAAAGAGTCCAGTGCAATTCCATCAAAGTAGATGCTTTCTGGCTTTTGTGGCCATACCCTTGCCTAGAAAATTAGATGTTCCCCCAGAAGGAGCATGTCAAAGGCAGGACAGCCTATCCAGACCCTCGTGTGGTTGACTAGACTCCCATTTAACACTTTATCACACAGTAAACACTGCAGGGCTGTATATGCTGGTCAGCAAGGCCCCTGAATTTGTATAAACACTGGAACGCAGCGCCATGCTTCAGAAACTGCTTCTTTGTAACAGAGGTAGAAGGACAGAGCTCACCGACTTACTGAAACTGCTGGCTGCCAGAGGGTGCAGGGTCGCTTGCCTTTGCCTGTTAATCTGTCCTCATGCCTAGCTGAGGAAGCACAGCAGATTCTCCTAAACGGATACAACTATTCAAAAATTCTTTTTTTAAAAAAATGGGGAGAGAATAGAGTAACAATCTCATTATTTGCCTCTGAGTGGCAATGTATGATTTCTCTGCCAGACAGAGGGTCACCTGTAGAAAGGGAAGAGGTTTTCTTTTGTGAGGTTTTATGTGATGCCCTGATCCTATCAGATATTTCTTCCCAAACAGCTATATTAATAATGAAGTGATCTGTTCCCTGCATTCTATAGTACATTAGGTCTGTTCTGAGAGGTTAATCTTTAAAGACTATTTAAAAGGATCAATACCAATGCAGATATAGACAGAAGCTGGATTTACATGTCTGATAGTTGGACTTCAGAGCCTTTTAATGCAGGCTATTCCTGCACTCTAGCTAGGCTTGAGAGCACAGTGCTTGCTGTTACCTGACACTTCAGAATGAGTGGGTTCCTCAACCTGCTAGATCCCCCAACCAAAGACTTAATTTCACAGTGCCAAGGCCAAGTCTTTCCTGTTTTATTTATGTAGAATAGTGACACCTAGTGGTTGGGACAGCAAATCCACGAAACAGAATTCTTTAGTGGCAACACCCACTCTTCCCTGGGATTAAAACAAAAAGAATCCCCTAAGGGGTTTGACCCTCTTCTTGGGCAAGCAATAAGGCACCCAATGATACATGCTGAAGAATAACCTCGCTGAGTTAGACTTCTCCAGATACCCTGGAAAAAAATGGAAAGCTAGAATCATGCCCAAGAAAGGGAGGATCCATGGGAACTATGGAAGGATGAACAGGTATTGGTGTTCTAAAAAAAGAAGTAGGAACCAGTGGGGCCACCACAGCTTCTAAGTAGTCAACTGAGGACATGTGAGGCTTGTCCAAAGACTGTGGATAAAACTGCATGCTGAGGATATTGTATCAATAATGAAGATGGAAAATGGGCTGCGAAGATGAATCACAATCAAACATTCCCTCCGCTCTGTCTTTAGGCTGTGGATCCTGAGAGCTGAAAACTATTATCCTTCCCTTCTGTTAGAGTCAGCTACATCTGTCTGACAAATGCCAGGTGCATAGTAAATGCTGAGTAAGAAGGGGAAAGGGAGGGAGGGAGGTAAGGAAGGAGGAAAGGAAAGAAGGGGCAAGGGAAAGATGGAAGGAGGGATGGAGAGAGAGAGGGGGAAGGAGGGAGGGCGGGAGAGGGAGAGAGAATATAAATCAGGGCAGATAAGTACGACTTCTGGGAAGACTAGGCTACATCAGATAAGAAATGCATTCCACTGAGCTAAGGCAGCTTTTAGCAAACTGGATGTAGGTAAACAGTGATGGTAACATAGTTGATAACCACCATTCAAAGTTATTCCTCCATTAGCACCATCATTTAGTGTGGAGACAAAACACAGAGAGGAGCTGCAGAATTGATGGTAACTCAGATTACCTGGCTCCAGAGTCCTGTTCCTTCCCACCCTGATATACATTGTAATAAAGGAGGTCAAGTTCAAGAGGACTCCATTGGATCAGAGAGGCAAATCAGGACCCTCCTACAGGGGTTCTGCTACACAGGGAGCCTGTAGTTAAAAGTCACATAGCATCTCAGATAGGTCCAGGAAGGCATGAAGCCCTTCCCCATCCTACTGACAATGGACTTTTATAAATTTAACATATATTATATGAGAAAGATCTCCCTCTGCTCATTTCTCTCTATTTTATGTCTACTAATATGACAAGTTTATTTTTACTAATTATCTTAATAATAAATATTTGTGGGATACAGAGTAAAGAATCAGATACATATAATTTGATAAATTAGGAACACTAACAATTTTGTGCATATACATTTAACTATCACGTTTACCCTGCAAATATTCATGATACTTATGGGATAACATAAACTGTACTTTTTAAGACAGGTTATTACTTTGTCATCCAGGCAACTTCACGTTGTTGATGGAGCCCAGGCTGATGAGAAATGTAGGACCCTCCTCCCACAGCTTTACAAATTCTGGGATTAAAAAAAAAGTGTGCCAGCATGCCTGGCTGAAAAATATGTTTTAAGGAGAAGAGGAAATTATAAATACTTCTAGGTCTTTTAAAGAACAAGATCCTATCATATCCTAAGAGGTCTTCAGCACTGTCTGATGTGTGGAACCAATTATTTCTTTTCTCATATTCTCTCAGCAACAACCATTTAAATCCAAGATCAAACACATGCCAGGGCAGGCCCTAAGCCTGGATGCAGGAGAGTCAGGATTTTTGTTTAGGTTTTGCCTTGTTGGTTTTTATTTGTATTTTTCTTGTTTGTTTATTTGTTTATTTGTTTGTTTGGGGTGGGTTTGGTTTTCTTTTAAGAGAGACAGACAGACAGACACACAGAGGGAGAGAGAGAGAGAGAGAGAGAGAGAGAGAGAGAGAGAGAGAGAGAGAGAGAGAGAGAATGTGAAGTCGGGTGTTAAGGAGGTGTGAAGGACCTGTGAGGAGCTGTAGAAGAGAAAAAATATGACCAAAATGTATTCTATGAAAAATTCTTAATTTTAAAAAAAATAGTAAAGAAATAATTTCCATCTAAGTCCGTAACACCAGCTTGGAATGCCTTCCTGGTGTCTTGATCTAAATAAGAGAGCAACAAATGCCAGGCACAGGCTCACATGTGGGGTTTGCACTGGTGTGTCATCTGAACATGACGGGAGAGGAAAGGGATCCAGTGAGCTTTTGTGACCCAACAATACTGTGAAAATAAAATATTTTTGCCTTCCCTAAATGAAGTCAGCTAAGAAGAAAACCAGATATCAAGTGCCATTCAAAAACTCCCCCAAACTACAGAGTGAAGAAACCTCCCATGATGGCCTGAATGGAAAACACTTGAGAAGAGTTAGGGAAAGAAGAGTCCTAAGCCAGAAAGTGAGCACTAGCCATTAGCTTCTATAAGGAATCCCTCATTCTTTCACTTCCTCAATTGATGATGATGATGAACAGCTGTTGTCCTAGGTAGGCCAACCATTGCTATACTAAAACACCCTGACCAAAACCTACTTGATCCATGGCATACTCCAAACCTGTTGTTAGTCAGGACAGGAACTCGACCAGGGAGGAAGCTGGAGGCAGGAATTGATGCAGAACTCATGAAGGAGTTCTGCTTACTGGCTTTCCCTTCATGGTTTGCTCAGTCTGCTTTCTTATAGCATCCAAGACCATCTCTTCCAGGAGGACACCTCCCACAGTGAGCTGAGCCCTGACACATCAATCAAGAAAATGTCCCATAGATCTGCCCACAGTCCAATGTGGTGGGGGCATTTTCTCAACTATGATTCCCTCTTTCCAAATGTCTCTAGTTTGTGTCAAGTTGAAAAAAAAAAAAAACAAACCAATCAGCACAGCTGTCTAACACATTAGAGACACCTAGAGTCTCCACGTCTCCTTAGTTATAAATGGTAGGGGCTTCTTTAATCTGAATTCCCCCTACATTGGTTATACCTGGCTATATTCCGGGTCTAGTGTAATTTAGCATTTACCGTCCATGGCACCTCTGGGCCTGGATCACCTCCTGAGTGATGCTCTTTTTCATTTCTATGCTGACAAACACACTGTTTCAACTGTCGTTTAAACAGCCAGTTCAAAGTCTACTGTTATTTTAACTCCATATTGTCAAACAGGTGGATTTATAAATGTGTTACCTGAAGGAAACGTTCCCCCAAATAGCAGAAGCATAGACTTTATTTATTTATAATTATTTGTTAGATTTGTACAAATGTTCCTGTTGCTAGAAAGCCTCTGGCTAAATACAAATTAAAACACTTTTGAATGTAGTGAAGACAGCAGTGGCGTCGTTTTAATTACCCATTGGGGGACGCCAGGCAGCAGCGATGTATTCATTTCCTTCTTTGCTTGTATAATGTGGCTGTCTGCTTAGGGATATGAACCTCCTGTCTGCTTGCTGATGACACAGACTGCCTGGCCACATAATCCATCTTTATGTGATTCCAGCACACAAGTGCACTGAGCACATGAGCAGAGGGCCAAAAAACAACAAAAGCTAAAGGGAACTTCCTTTGGTAATACTTTTGGAGACCTGGGACCCACTGTCCCTTCAGAGGGACACCTACTATTTTTGTATGAGAGAGCATGCTATTCTCTTTCCCTTTGAAGACTTCATGGGGAAGCGATTCTGGGTCTACATCCTGGACCACAACGCACCAGCTCTCTTTCTTCTTTTGACTGCTGTCTTCCCTACACATTAGAACCATGGATATAAACAAGGTCTTTAATGTCTCTCTTCCTCAGCTCCCCTCAGCTGTCACATGGGACCACTGTAGGATCACTGACGTGGGTACAAGATTCTTCTCACTGATGGGGACTCCGAGTATGGTGCTCAAAAATATGGTAGACAATTTGATTTTATCCATCAGTTACCGAGGAGTAGTAATACCACACTCTCTCACAGAGTTATTTTCAGGATAAAATGTGAGAGATGAGGCTTCAAATATATAGAGAATCCACAAATACCAAAGTGGGTTAGAACACCCCAGCTGTCCTCTAGCTTGTACAGAGAATTGGACTGATTCATACTGTAAGGTAATGTTTGCCCAGCTGTCCCTCTGGCAGGTGACGCTTAGCAAGCATGGGGAGTTTTGATGTTCAAACAAAGATAGGGGGAAAATGTTGCTCTGGAGGGGGGAAAAAAGCTTTGTTAAAAAATTAATGGATGATTATGAATTTTACATATGAAAGGATAATATAGTGGATCCAATATACCTGCCACTCAGCTGCTGAGGAGAGCAGGGCATATAAAATGCAGCAGGGAGGGAGGATCTCAGAGGAGTTGGAAGAGGGGGGAAAACATGATCAAAATACATCGCATGAAAAATGTAAATAAAATCTATTTAAAATAATAATAAACAAACCCCTGCTGATGGTAACAAAGCCTTTGGTGGCTCACCTCCTGACACAGTCCCTCCTCTCTCCTAGTTTCTCTACCTACACATTCAACTCTATACACTATACCACAAGTCACACATAGTATGTGTTTGTGACAGTTAGTCTTAATTGCCAACTTAACAGACTCTAGAAGCACCTGGAAGATGGGCCCTGGGCATGTTTGTAGGGAATTACCATGATTATGTTAATTGATGTGGGGAGATCCATCTTCTGGATGAAGATGAGTGAGGGATCCTGGACTGTATAAAAATCTTACCCGGGCACTTGAATGCATCCTCTCTGCTTCCTGTCTCTGGGCACAGTGTGCCATGCTGCTTTAAGCCCCTTCACCCTTGGCTTCCCCTCCATGATGAACTGTAACCTAATCTGTGCACTAGAATAAACCATTTCTCCTTTAAATTACTTCCTTTGATGATCTTTACTGATATGATTTTAACGTGTCAATAAAAGTAACTAAGGCGCTATCATTTATTTATATGCTTACAATGATAGAATAGATGGAAGTTGCTTGGACTTTGAGACAACTTTATTTTCCTTTTATTCAGAGTTTCATTCATGGACCTGATGTGTTTTGACTCCTTTTATGATGTTTCTGAAATGTAACCAGGGCAGGATAAGGTCTTGTTTGGTGCTGAACAGTATGACATTGGATTAACACATCACCACAATTCACCAGTACTGGACAGAAGATTGCTTCATTTAACAACCTTTCATTATCTTTTTAGGCCTCAATGTCAAGAGTTTCTCTAGGTTAGTAGTTTTTGGTGAGTCTATTGGGGTCCCCTGAAATAAAGAAAACCTTCTAAAGTAACAAACACCACAGCTTTCTAATTCAGAGAGTTTGAAACAAAAAGTCAAAAAAATCTACACTTTTAGCAAAATCCCAGTTGCTACATTGGGGACTGATTTGCTCACTCAGATGCTCGCCCTGAAATCTGACTTGTGTGGATAGATGATGAGGTGACCAGGCAGACCTTCTGTCTCTGTGATACAATCCTTCGCATAAACAGGCCAAAAGAGGAAAGAAACATTTTGTCCCAGATACTCAGAAGTCGCAGTGGAGGACAGTAGATACGTCTATTCTGGATTTGAGGTGGCATCAAGGGTAACACCAAGATGGTGACAGCATAGGACAAAGGCTACTCGCCCCAAGGTAGACAGGAAATATATTAAGAAGAAGGCACCTGGGACCAGGTATAATCTTTGAAGGCCTCCTAGTGGCCTACTTCCTCCAACTAGCCCCACCTTCTGACATTTCTTGTGTCTGCCAAACAAAATTCCATCAACTGGGAACCAAAACTTCAACCCAGGAGGCTGTGGAGGCTGCATCATAACCAAAACATGCCATGGGGTTTAACAAAAGAACAGGGTTGTTGAAGGCTTATGGGCTCATTGTAGGGACTAGGTTCATGCTCTCCATTGTCAGCATGTGCTTGTCCTTTCTGCACTGGAGTTTGCCACACAACTGGGTTGTTGTGAAGCTGTGCATGTGCCTCAGGTTCTGTCTGTTGCATTCATGTTCACTTTGCTTTCTGTCTTCCACCAGAAGTCAGGCACTTCCTAGAACCACACTTTTGGCTCTAGAAGGAAAAATAAATCGTTTCTCAGGCCAGAAGGTGATGGCACATAGTTAAATCCCAGCACTCAGGAGGCAGAGGCAAGTAGATCTCAGGGCCAGCCTGGTCTGTAGATCAAGATCTAGGACTCATAGGACTACATGGAGAAACCCTGTCTAAAAAAAATCTAAAATAGATAAACAGATAGACAGACAGACTGATTTTTTTTCTCTATAAATTATCCAGTCTTGGACATTTTCTTTATAGCACAGAAAAGAGACGAGAAAGCAGTTGGTGCTGATGTGGCTGGACCAGGAACTACTCTGTTGTTTCAGGCTCCATGCTAGAGAGGAAGTATATTTTACAAAGGATAAACACACAGAGCTTTATGAAACACCACCCACTGAATCATTTTGCCAGGGAGCTAAACTAGAAATTTTAGGTGCTCCATTCTCTAAACTCTCACCCACTCTGTAGAAGCATTTTTTTTCAAAGTTGCTTCTTAGTCTTCCCCACTAGGAAATAAGCTTTGCCATGCTTATCAGACCCAGCACACAGCATCCTGGGAAGGCTGTAAAGAGTGGGTGGATGGTTGGCTGGTGTCTGAACTCCTCTGCAGCACCCTGACCCTGGGCATGGAAAAGGCTTGGGTCTGTGAGGAAAGAACTAAAAGTCCTTCTACAAACAGGATGTGCTTGGTGACTCTATTTATTAATTCCTCACATTATAAGCTATTTTGTTCCCCAGCCATCCTCTCCTCACTCTCCCCATGGGATTTGCATGACAGAATCGCAAGCCCACCAGAATGTTCTTCCACTCTGAGACACACACTCAGTCTTGCTCCATTTGCTCAGTGTCTGTGCCATAGACATCACTTTTTCCGGCTCACGTGCTAATGGTTACAACAGTGGTGGCAATAGCTTTGAATGGCTTGAGCATTCTTCTAAAGTCTCTACACAGAGCCACTCCTTTACCTGTCACTGTGTTCCAAGTCATGGCTGTGACTCTCATCATTTAACAGATAAAGGTACAGAACTTACACCGTGTGTAATAAAATCCAGATCAGACCAACACCCAGGGCCAACCTTCCTCTCTTTCTGGAGCCAGTCAATAGCTGTTGTTTTCTTTCTTCACACGCAGCAGGATTCCTACTTCAGGGGAAATTCAACCTCAGCATTGTTTCTATTGATTCTGCTGAAATTATTCCCGAGGATCCCACATTATGAAGGCAGAAACATACAGAGAATTATTTGAACAACACATTTTATTTCCTAGAGGAAACTAGTTTGGTTCAGTGGCTCAAATCTTCAACAGGAAGGCTGTTAAGGAGGGCTGAAAATAAACATGAAATTTAATTTGGAAACATATTTCCTGGCTCCCCTCTGTCAATCAGATATCTATTTGGTGCATGCCTGCATCTAATGACTGTGAACTTTAACTAAGCAGAGGCCTTCCACAGCCAGTCAGGATCACTGCACTGCAGGCCATTCACATGCAGGAGTTGTTGCCTCCCTGCATCTTATTCTTTGTTTGGGGAGCTATGGAGAGAGAGAGTCTTTGCTGCAGATTGTGCTATGAGACAAGATGAATGATCATCAAAATACAGTCTGGAAAATTTAAAAATATGGATAAAGAAAAGATATTAATATCCTTTCTAAGGTAATCAGTACTTTTTGTTTGGCAAAAAAAAAATTGCCCACTGTTTATGGTTTATGCAAATAATATATGTTAATTCCAAGGCTGCACAGTCTATAGCCTTGCATACAAGTATTTGTGGAAAATACATACCAATACATTTTAAACCTCTTCCTCATATAAACACAAGAGATTTCATAAATATACAGCACCTTGTTCTTAAAAACATTTATTATAATTTTATGCAATGCAAATCACATTAGAATAAATTATTTCTCGCTAAAATGGCCAAGTCAGCAAAATTACAGGGAGCTATAAAGTCTCAGCTATTGTGTGCCCTTCAGTTACATCAAAGTGAGGTGACACACTTCTGGATGACACCTGGGGATGCTGGTAGCCAGTGGGGCCCCAGGCTGGACACTCAGACCAGGGATCCTCTGTGCCAATGGCCTTCTGATCTCACTTTTGCAGCAAACTTTTCCAGTCAATCGATAAGGAAGAGCTCTAGCCACGATATTTTTTAAAGTGTGACAATCAGCCTGATGACTAAGGGACATCATTTTTAAGCTCTAATATGGAAAACTGTATATAACTAAAGAGTCATAAATACTCTAACCATAACCTCCCTCATGTGTTATCATGTCTCAAGAGTGTCACTGAACACCCACTGTGTGCCAGGTCTGATTCTTCATAAAGATGGAGCAATGGACATGATAGACAAAGCCCATGTCCTTGTGGGATTTACTCTCAAGGGGAATAGACAATAAGCACACAAATAGCGACAAGATTGAAACTCAGAGAGTGTCAAGTGATGTGCCTGCCACAGGTGAACTGCAGGACAGTCGTCTTTGATAGGCAGTTAGAGAGTGATTTGCTTGAAGTAAAACCTAAAGGAGAGACACAGCTCAGTGTATACAGGTAAGAGGCAAGGCGGACAAAACACAGCAAAGCCAAAGGCTTTGAATGAATGAATGGTCATGGTGGTGTTTGGGTGGCAGAAACACAGAGAGAGGAAGGAGGACAGCTGTAAGCCAGGTTGGCTGGTGTCCTGGAAGCCACAGGGATAGAATTTAGCTTTTATTACAAATGGATGGGGAGTCACTGTTTAAACAAGACATATTGGGAGGTGTCACTGTATGAACAATGCTTTAGAAAGTAAAATGGGAACCCATCTAGAAAGTCATCACTACTCTGGCTAAGAGATGAAGGCAGGCTTCACTGGCTACTAGGCAGCAGATCTACAAACAGAAAGCTCCATTCCAGCATTGAAAACTAAGAGACGGACCTTGTTGACAGATTGAAGGTTGAAAGGAAAAGAAAGAAGAAAACAGGGAGACATGACACGTTCCTGTAGTCCTAGTATGTGGCTCTAGTCCTAGTATGTGGCTGTAGTCCTAATATGTGGCTGTAGTCCTAGAACTCATGAAGCTTAGGCAGGAGAATCTCAATTGAGGAACAGTGAGGGCTACATAAAGACTTCAAAACTAATCAGGGTGGAATGAGTAGAACGGAGGAGTCTGACTTAACAGTTTCATTTCATTGTTTTATGCCAGCAGGTAAAGGAGTCAGGTTCCATTTCCTAAGGAAATAGACATCCCCCAGCAGCCATTTCTAACACTAACATTTCTATATGGAAAGGCCTTACATCTCACTGACATTTTAAGGATGAACTCAGAGAAGTGGTTAGAAGGTCAGAGGTGCACATCTGGGGCATTTAAAAGAAAAACCATGTAGGTCAGTGTGTTGATCCGCTAGAGTCTATATGTGGTGTATCACTGTTACTTCGAAAAGTTCCCCTGAAGAATCACCCAACAATCTGTCTTTCTAGAACATTCAATTCCTTTGAACATAGCAATCACTTGTGACTGCTTTAATGAACAATGTCAATGTGTAAACCATTTTACAAACCATGTTCAAATTCACCTTAGGTCTGTTTCTGAAACATGCAATTTTCAGCCCTTAATTCATAAAATTTATATTAGGGCAGAGGGAGAGGAAAATCTGTGGTTTGAACTTCTCACTAAAATTATGCTGAAATGTAATTCCTATTGGACATACAGAAAAACCTCACCAAGCTATGAGAATTGGAAGCACAGCCACGAGGGGTGACCAGGATTAGATGGAGCTACCCTGTGATTGTATCGGCTTTTATACAATCTTTTTTATATAAGATTTTATATTAGAGCAAGCTTTCAGACTCTGTCTAACCATGTAATGCTCTACACTGCCTTGGGACTCCTCAAAGCATCCTTGCCAGCAAGAAACTTCTCACCAGACGGGCTCCTCCGATCCAGACCTCTAGAACGATGAGCTGAATACAGTTTTACTCTTACAAGAATACATAGTCTGTGGTATTCAGTCATAACAACAGAAAACGATGGGAAGGTGATTCTTCCACCCCCAGAGCAGAGACGCTGCACGCACACAACACGGGCAAGCGGAGACACATGATACCACCGTTGGAGATACTTCAAGCAAGGAATCTTCATAGAGGTGACAACTTGTGCAGAAGCCGAGAAGACGGGAGAGGGTGAAGTGAGAAAGAAAAGCAGTGCAGTTGTGAGCCGTGCCCTGAGTGAAGATTCGCAACGGCTTTGGTTGTGTTTTCAGCTAACAGTTTTTCTCAGTGTTCTAAGCAGTAAGGGAATAACTTTATTTCCTCAACTGAGCCCCCCTTCCCTGAGGGAAGCTCAACTAAGAGTATCGTGAATACTCCTGCCTCTGTCCACTCTATAAATGTCCCAAGGAAAACATTGATTTTCCTGGCTGCCAAATTTAGGGGAAATGTCCTCTTCAAAGCAAGCTGTCTACAGAATAGAGATCTTCTCTGGTCCTTTAGTCAGGCTCTCATGAGGACAAGCTTATCCCAACTAAGTGTCCGCTGCGCCTAAGCAGGTGATTCAATCAGATATGCTATGTTCGTACAGTGAACCTTAGTCCCCTTGGTCAGCTGTAAAGATGGCATGTGAGCCTCCATCAATCTTCCACTCCTTGATCTTCATTCAGAATTCTGGCAAAAATCAAAAGAGTGGTATTCATGGCCCACCTGCTCAATGTTGGGAATTCAAAGGGGTGCATTCAAATTCATTTCACATCACTCTAATACTTTTTACCGAAACAAATCACCTACAAAACAGGAAACTGATGACCAGTATAGCATTAACTACTAGTTCCAGGTCACAAAGCTAGCTAGTAACAAAAAACATGAATCCAGGCTTCTAAGTCTGAAACTCGGCCAGAATAATGGTGGTACTAAGTGACAGCATCACACTTTCAACAACTTTCCTTGTTTCAGTAACTTTCACACAGGTGTATAGTTATTAGGAAATGAGGAAATTTGGGATGTAGCAGGCCAGATTCCCCTTAAGATAAATGTCTAGATTAAAAACAGTTTAAAGGCAGCATAGTTGATGCTTTTTATGCTAAGGACTAGGTTTTGATATTTTAAGTCCACCCCATACCTGCAGTAAAAAAGTGACTTACACCATAGTAAAACAACAGCAGCAACAACAACAACATGCTAGCGTTCTTTTTTTGTAAGGATCACATTTTAATGTCAATTTTTCTAGAATTTAATAGCAAAAGAAAAATCTTCCAAGGGCTATAGGGAGCTGTGCTTTGTTCCAACCTGTCAATAAGGACTGCAGCTGCCCCTGGCCCATATGCAGAAAGTGGGATGCAAATTATAGTCACTCTGTTCATTGTTTGGACCCAGGGCTTGAAGGGTCCAAGACTCATGCCTCATACCAAAGATGGGCTGATCTTGTCCTTTCTGAAGCAAGAAGTAAGCTCCATCTTAGAACTTTGGATGTGGCCCCACAGGTAACTTGCATGTCATCCCACAGGGAGATGGGGGAAAAGCCTGAGTTTGTGGCTACCTTGGATCCCACTGACTGTCCGACTCTGGGTTCTGGTGTCTTATTCCTGCTAGGTTGCCATTTTCTGGTTCCAGCCTCTTAGCAATTCTGGCTCTATCTCTTATTAACTCCCAGTTTATATGTGTTTGTTTGTTTGTTTGTTTGTTTGTCATGCTTTCCTTAGCTGAGCCTGTGTGATCTCTTCCTTCCACTTAATGACATGCCAACAAACGGGGCTTTTTGCTGGATGGAGGCAACCCAGCGGATCATCACTGTCGGGAAGATGGCATGTCCTGGGAGGTTTGAAAAGGGCAAGCTTGTCTTTGCTTTATAAAGAGATAACTCCTCTCGTGGGAATTATACAGCATGAAAGGTATTCCAATCACCTGAGAAGCCCCAGATACAATCATCCACTCTGCAGCCCCAGCCCTTTGGTCCCCATCTCACCTGTGTTCACTTTCTGGACAAGGCTTCCTGTCACTACCTCCTGGGCATTTTCCTTCCTTTTACTTCCTACTCTTGCAGGCTCATGTCCCTCTCTGGGTGCATTCAATCCATGCTCCTTATTTTAGCAAAGCTTTTGATATCCTTGCCACCTCACCCCTTGATACTCCTGCCAGGTGAAATGTCCTAACCTAGGCTGACCATACCATCCATTTTCTTTGTGTCATAGGCTGAACTATGTCTCCCTGAAATTCAGAGTTGAGGTTCACAAATACTTTAGAATGTGCTTGCACTGGGAGTCAGAAAGCTAAGAGGTAATGATGGATCCTAATATGGTATGGCTGCTATCCTCATTAAAAAGATGACACAGGGATACACACACGCACGCAGAGAGAGAGAGAGAGAGAGAGAGAGAGAGAGAGAGAGAGAGAGAGAGAGAGAGAGAGAGAGAGAGAGAGAGAAAGAAAGAGAGAGGAAAGAGGGTTTTCTATAAGCCAAGGATGGAAGCCCTTGGGAGAAATGAATCGGTCAACACATGGCTCTTGGCTTTCTAGCCTCCAGAATGGTAAAGCTGTGCATTCCCACAGCTGAAGCCACTCAATATGCAGTTCTTTGTTACATTGCTGCAGTACATATTCCCTGTAGCTACACAGTAGGATAGGTGGGGTAGGTGGCATCACTATGAATTCAGACTGCCAGCCCTCACTAGACCCTTGGTGCTGCCCAGGATGTGTACTGCTACTGTCCTGACAACCTATATATCCACTCTCCCCAATGACTATTTTTAACCTTCTATTGTCCCTTCATATCTCCAGATGCAACTGCATTCTGCTCCCCATTTCCTCTCAATGACATAATCACTCCATGTGAAGGCTACTGGGTGTCCCTTCAGCCTCCTACCTGTCACTCGTGTGCTCATTCCCACCTCCCCCAAATCTACCATCTTAAAACCTCTCCTCTAACTGAAGCCATTCCACCTCCATCAGGTTATTCCCAGAAGTGTTTAAAAAGTACTCAAGTCCCCTCTGGGTTATCTCAATATATCACTATAAAATAGGTAATATCTAAGATGCCCATAATGAGTGCCATTTACAAGTGCCAGACACATGCCTGGAATACCACAGACATGCATGATCTCACTTGAATTTCAATCACAAGGGCTTTTTGACATGCATATAAAGATAAGAGGATGTCATAGATTGCACAGGTAAAGAATAGGAAATAAGTATCATTCTTTTCCCAGTAGGTAGTAAAGGACTTTAAAATCTTTATTTTGATCCCTACACTCTGGCTCTCTGGTACAGGCTGTGTTGATGAGACCCCAAGAGAATAAAATAAATTCCTTGTCACATGAAAAGGCTGGAATAAGTTCTACAGCTCAGAATGGGTAATTCTGAGCTCTTCCAATGTTTTACATACAGGAATTGTCACTATAAATACAGGGCTTTTTCAGGTCTTCTTTACACACAGGACAAGAACATGCAGAAAAGGCAAATGCGACTGCTGTCTCAGGAGAGCGCACAGGGAGGTGGCTGCCCCTGGAGCATGACTGTGAACAAGCACACCTGTGATTGCAAACATTACAAAGGCGCCCCCAGTTCCTCAGGCCAGAGGCCATCATGAGAGAATCAGCTTCTGAAACCCCAGCCTTCATCACGAGAGTCAAGAGGCAGACACGTCAGGTCACAGCAGAATGCCCACCTCCTCCAGTTACTCACGCAGACAAGGGAGGTGGCATGCACAAGTCTGCCCATCAGCACATTGGCAGAGCCAGCTGAGCCCAGTTCCAGGTGTTCCGGGTGCCCTGGAGAAGAGCCAACACTGAATCTGAAGTGTCCCACACAGACTCACACTTTGAGCATCTCTTCTCTGGTAGATGGTACTATTTTGGCAATTTGCGGGTCAGGTAGGAGGTAGGGCCTGGCTGCAGAAAGTTGGTTGGTGGCAGGTTGGATCTGGGTGTGTGTCTTGTTCACTTGCGGTCATGCTCTCCCAGCATGTGACTAACCTCTGCACATGCTCCCACTTCAATGAAAGGATCTCTGCAGTTTCTTCCCTGCTGTGATGGGCACTGAGCCCTGGAACTGTGAGCCAAAATGGACCTTTCCCTCCTTAAGTGGATTCTGTCAGGTATTTTATCAATCACAAAACCACAAAAACACGAGCATAAATAATATGGGCAACATGTCAAGAGCTCATGATCACCACGATTCCATGTGCTTTGCTACTTCACCCCATTCTTGTCTCTTTTCCAAGTGAACTACATGTCATCTTACCCAAGTTTTCTGACGTTCTATACACTAATATGAATTTAATGGTTTTTGCACTTTTTAAAATAAGTAAGACAGCAGTAACCTTTGGAGAAATTCCTCTAAATCCATTAACCCAATAAATAAAATATATAATTGTTTAGAGGGAAATTGAAACAAAGTGGGGTAGTTTGACAAGCTATTGTATTTCCTGCCATTCATATTCCTTCTCCTTTCAGACAGACAAGCAGACATATCCTAGCAATGGGGTGACATACACACAAAGTCTTCCTTTGTCTATAAGAAACTGGAACTATTTTATTTTGAAAATCAAAGTCATGAGGGAAACCAAGAAGCAGAAAATACAGTTGTAAGGGTCCTCCTGAATAAAAAGAATCTTGTAGAATTAGGAGTCTATTCCTTAGGATGACACAAACTAAGTTGCATAATCCATCCTCGATACAACAAGGACTGGACTACAGTCATCCACTTACCCAGTCCCAAATGTCCAAGCTGATTTCTGAACCCATAAGTAACACCAATATAGCATAAGCCAATCTTTCAAAATATGAAATACCCTCAGACCTGGAATTGTGTGAGTATCAGCATAACGTTTCATCTGGATATAGATGTATCAGAAATGTAGAGAAGGCGTAAAACCAAAAAACATGAATAACATCTATAAAGATGGTCTCTCTTAGACTTCAGAAGCACTGAGCTAGGAACTCATCAGTCTTAATGACACAAAGGGACTCAGCTATAACTGTCTCACTCAAAGCAACTGTAAAGTGTACAGGCAAGGTGATCAGATCATGTAAAAATATACTTCATACCTTTTAAATGATGACCATTGAGGAATATAGCAAACAAATGGACACAAAGGTAGAAGCATTACTATGTAAAGAGTTCTTACAAGTCAATGAAGAAAATGTATTTAGAAGAAATTCAACAAAGCACATGAAGATAGCTATCAACTCCCCTAAAAATGCAAACTTCAGGACCATATTCAGCATCACTAAGGAAAAAAAAACTAAAATTCCAGAAGTACAAAATATAATACATTTGTTTTTCTGGGCAAGCAAGATGGCTCAGTAATTAAAGGTGCTTGCTGATAACCCTGACAGCATGGTCTCCTAGGCCCACATGGGAGGAGAGAACCAACCCCCCCAAATTGCTCTCTAACCACCACCCACATGTCATAGCATATGTGTCCCCTATGAAATAATTATAAAATAAAACTATAATTTTGAAAAACTATTTTCAACTATTGTGTTTTAAAAAGATACAAAAAATATAACTTCCAGTTTTAAAAATTAATTTTCTTCAACATTTGCTGATAGCTGCATTGTAATGAAAACTATCTGGGGGATATATATATCATGAAAGAAGTTAACATTTATTAGTTTCACTCAGTTGAATTGTTCCCAATCTTAATATCCAACTGTATGCCAAACAAGTCAATAAAAAGCTAATCAGATAAATAAAACTGTGTCAGACAAACAAGGTCAAAAAGGCCCCTCAATGTGTCCAGTTCCTCAGCTACTGGGCATCCTACAAGTCTCACCTTCTCAGATCCCCTAGGCAGGTTTCTCCAGAGCCAATGACTTAAAGGTAACACAGATCGTCTGTGAGGAATCAGCAGAGATTTGCCCAGTTTTTTACTCAGTCTGTGACACAAAAATATCACAAGCTGGTGTAACAGGGGAACAGTATATTTCTAAGAATCTAAACATGGGGCAAATATCTTAACCCTCTACTCCTGGGTATTTTCTTAGGCCTCTAGGCCATGATCAGACACACTAGTGAATGCTGAATCTATTAGCTGGATCTGTTTCTCCTACAAACAGCCACCCATGGTGTGTCTAAAAGACATCTCTCTCATTATTAAAGAGTCTTTGTCTTATGAATGACAAATCACTTCCTCCAGAGCATCCCCAGAGCATGTGTCTAGTGGAGTTGAAATTTCATCTAGGGCCACAGTCAGTGAGTGATTGCTGGATTCTGTGGATTGATGGCCCTAGAGCCACCAGCACAAAACTGATGGGCCATTCATTTTTGCAGGCAGAAATAGGCTCAACACTCCTCCTGAATTAAGAGGAAGAAAGACCATACTTTCCAGGGGGAAAAAAAGTAGCCTCCGAAGGCCCTGTTCTTAATATAAAGCTGTCTCTCTGCAAACCAGATATATGTCAATATAAACTGCACAAGCCTGCAGTGGAACTGGGCCATCTATCGCTTGGGACAACTGTTGTGAAAACTTGGTTCAAAATGTAATAGATCGGTACTTACATAATAATAGCACATGCATGTACATACAAGTCATAGTCTTTTCACAGTATGCCTGGTATGTCTGCTGTGGTTCTAGGCTTCTGGGTGTTCTCTGAGGATACCACCTATAGACCTGTTGTACTGGTGTTTTTCTAGCTCCAACATTCCTAAAATGACACCCAGCAGCTCTTGGGATGATCTCTAGTACTGGAAAGGAAAAAGCACCTATGTGTTTTCTAATGTTTGCAGTTCTTCATTAAAGATCTTCATGGTTGTTCTGTTTACTCCTGACTCATGATATGGAGCTCTCCTTTCTAATGAGAATCCAACATTAGTTGTTTTTGAACAATAAGAACACAAAGGATATACTAATAGAAATAGGTTTGGTTCACTTTAATGATACTTAGACACTTAAGAGCATTGTAGTTTACTCGGGATGCTAAAAATTCACAAGCAGAGAAGACTGTCAGTCACAGAAACTTACTTGATGCAGATTAGAGCTGAGCAGCCCAAGATCAAGGGGCCGAGATTCTGTGTCTGGTGAGGGACAATTTCTGGGCTTACAGATGGTGTCCTTTCGCTGTATCCTCACATCATAGGCAAACGGTGGTCTTGTCTTTCCCTTAAAGGACACTAAACTCCTGAGGAGCCTTCTATAATCCAATCACCCCCTGACACCATCACAGTGGTTTAAAGTTTGAATTTAGGAAAACTGAACATCCCCCACTACACTGCCCACACCACATACATCATTAGCTTTACATCTTTCAAAGTCTTTTAACAACTGTTATACCATGTGTACCATAAGACACCCTCCCCAAGTCCCCGTTTACTTGTAAAGGAAGCTGGGCTACAATAGGTGCACTGACAACCCCAAGGTGACCACAGGTGTGAAGATGAGAGTTATTTCACTTCTAAGTTCTAGGTCCATGATGTATCTCTTGATTCCTGCCTTCATAGACCATGTAACCTGATGAGGAAAGAGCATAAGGAGATAGTGCCACAAATATGAAATTATAGACCACAGTAAGAAAGGCTCTGTCTGCATCTCCACACTAGAAACACAGCTAAGAAAAGCATGGTTCACCACACCTGAGAAATGTCTAACATCCAGAAAAAAATGAAGCTGTATAAATACAACTAATTGCCTAAAATACTTATTTGATGTATGTCAATAGATGAAAAGAAAAAGGTTGGGGGAAGCAGATTATAAAAAAATACTGTTTCCATCGAAAGAAAGACCAATGCAAGTGCACAGATCTCCAGCGTCTAGCTGCTGTGTATCACCAAGCTTCTTGCTGCTGTGTATCACTAAGCTTCTAGCTTCTGTGTATCATTAAGATTCTAGCTGCTGGTTATCACCAAGCTTCTGGCTTCTGTGCACCATCACCTCTTTTCTAGGACAGCCTTTTTCTGCTACTTCATCCCTAGAACAGGAGTAGGTCAAATCTGGCCTACTGTGTATTGTTGCAATTTGTTGTGGTACTATGAATTGAACCAAGGACCTCACACATGCTGGGCTTGGACTATATCACAGAGCTACCTTCTCAACCTGAAAATAAAATTTTATGGAAGCATAGATATGCCCATTAATTTACATGTGTTCAATGGCCCCTTTTTCTCAACGCTGCAATAGAGTGAGAGGCAACAGTAGAGACTACATTGTCCTCAAAGGCTAAAATGTTTACCATATGACCTCTTATTAGAAATATAGTCATGTTCTGTACTAGTCTGCCCCAGGAATTTGGAGACTCACATTTTGAAATCACAATTTAATAAACAAAGCACTTAGCGTATGCCACTTTGCACAAGCAGTTTTCAAACTGCTTTTTTATCCCAACATGCATTTTTCATTTTATTCTCTCCAGAGCTCTGTAAGTCATGTGATTATCCATATTTGTACTTGACAAAACTGAGGCATAAATTTAAAAGACTTGCCCAAGGTAAAGTTTCTAGAAAACTAAGAAACTAAGACTCCAACAGGACTGATTCCAATAAACTTTGTGATTCAATTTTGCCTCTTCGAACATTTTAGAGTCATAAGACAACTCCCAAGTTAGCTTGAAATCTTGTAATTCTACCAAGGACACAGATGAGTGATATTAACTAGATCAGACATCAGCTGAAAAGGATACGATACAGCCAGGACAAACCAAGTGTCTGGGGGAATCCTGGGGCTTCAGATGGTCAAAGATATCAACCATGTCTGGAGTAAGTAGATTAAATAGAAGTTTCTGGATGGGGTAAAAGGAGAGTTATTGTCTGACCTTTGGTACCTGGGAACTTTAAAAGATAGGCAAGTTCAGAATGAAGGCATGTAGCTTGCTAAACAGAGGCAAACATGCACTCACAGCTGTTCATAATACTGAAGTAGCATGCCCTATAGTGTGGGTGATAAGACTTAAGAAGTTAGTATGGAGAGAGTAGACAGCCTTGTCTAGTCCCTGATTTTAGTGGGATTGCTTCCAGCTTCTCACCATTTACTTTGATGTTGGCTACTGGTTTGCTGTAGATTGCTTTTATCATGGTTAGGTATGGGCCTTGAATTCCTGATCTTTCCAAGACTTTTATCATAAATGGGTGTTGGATTTTGTCAAATGCTTATTCAGCATCTAACGAGATGATCATGTGGTTTTTGTTTTTGAGTTTGTTTATATACTGGATTACGTTGATGGATTTCCATATATTGAACCATCCTTGCATCCCTGGGATGAAACCTACTTGGTCAGGATGGATGATTGTTTTGATGTGTTCTTGGATTCGGTTAGCGAGAGCTTTATTGAGGATGTTGGCATCGATATTCATAAGGGAAATTGGTCTGAAGTTGTACTTGAAGTCCTAGCCAGAGCAATTAGACAACAAAAGGAGATCAAGGGGATACAAATTGGAAAAGAAGAAGTCAAAATATCACTTTTTGCAGATGATATGATAGTATATATAAGTGACCCTAAAAATTCCACCAGAGAACTCCTAAGCCTGATAAACTGCTTCAATGAAGTATCTGGATATAAAATTAACTCAAGCAAGTCAATGGCCTTTCTGTACACAAAGGATAAACAGGCTGAGAAAGAAATTAGGGAAACAACACCCTTCACAAACAATATAAAATACCTTGGCATGACTCTAACTAAGGAAGTGAAAGATCTGTATGACAAGAACTTCAAGTCTCTGAAGAAAGAAATTAAAGAAGATCTCAGGAGATGGAAAGATCTCCCATGCTCATGGATTGGCAGGATCAACATTGTAAAAATGGCTATCTTGCCAAAAGCAATCTACAGATTCAATGCAATCCCCATCAAAATTCCAACTCAATTCTTCAAGGAATTAGAAAGGGCAATCTGCAAATTCATCTGGAACAACAAAAAACCTAGAATAGCAAAAACTCTTCTCAAGGATAAAAGAACCTCTGGTGGAATCACCATGCCTGACCTAAAGCTGTACTACAGAGCAATTGTGATAAAGACTGCATGGTACTGGTATAGTGACAGACAAGTAGACCAATGGAACAGAATTGAAGACCCTGAGATGAGCCCACACACCTATGGTCACTTGATCTTTGACAAGGGAGCTAAAACCATCCAGTGGAAAAAAGACAGCATTTTCAACAAATGGTGCTGGCACAACTGGCAGTTATCATGTAGAAGAATGAGAATTGATCCATTCCTAGCTCCTTGTACTAAGGTCAAATCTAAGTCGATTAAGGAACTCCACATAAAACCAGAGACACTGAAACTTATAGAGGAGAAAGTAGGAAAAAGCCTCGAAGATATGGGCACAGGGGGAAAATTCCTGAATAGAACAGCAATGGCTTATGCTGTAAGATCAAAAATCGATAAATGGGACCTCATAAAGTTGAAAAGCTTCTGCAAGGCAAAAGACACCGTCAATAAGACAAAAAGGCCACCAACAGATTGGGAAAGGATCTTTACCTATCCTAAATCAGATAGGGGACTAATATCCAATATATATAAAGAACTCAAGAAGGTGGATTCCAGAAAATCAAATAACCCCATTAAAAAATGGGGCTCAGAACTGAACAAAGAATTCTCGCCTGAGGAATACCAAATGGCAGAAAAGCACCTGAAAAAATGTTCAACATCCTTAATCATCAGGGAAATGCAACTCAAAACAATCCTGAGATTCCACCTCACACCAGTCAGAATGGCTAAGATCAAAAATTCAGGTGACAGCAGATGCTGGCGAGGATGTGGAGAAAGAGGAACACTCCTCCATTGTTGGTGGGATTGTAAGCTTGTACAACCACTCTGGAAATCAGTTTGGCAGTTCCTCAGAAAATTGGACATAATACTACCGGAGGATCCAGCAATACCTCTCCTGGGCATATATCCAGAAGATGTTCCAACCAGTAAGAAGGACACATGCTCCACTATGTTCATAGCAGCCTTATTTATAATAGCCAGAAGCTGGAAAGAACCCAGATGCCCCTCAACAGAGGAATGGATACAGAAAATGTGGTACATTTACACAATGGAGTACTGCTCAGCTATTAAAAGGAATGAATTTATGAAATTCCTAGGCAAATGGATGGACCTGGAGGGCATCATCCTGAGTGAGGTAACACAATCACAAAGGAACTCACACAGTATGTACTCACTGATAAGTGGATATTAGCCCAAAAACTTAGGATACCCAAGATATAAGATATAATTTGTTAAACACATGAAACTCAAGAACGAAGACCAAAGTGTGGACACTGTGCCCCTCCTTAGAATTGGGAACAAAACACCCATGGAAAGAGTTACAGAGATAAAGTTTGGAGCTGTGATGAAAGGATGGACCATCTAAAGATTGCCATATCCAGGGATCCATCCCATAATCAGCGTCCAAACGCTGACACCATTGCATACACTAGCAAGATTTTGCTGAAAGGACCCAGATATAGCTGTCTCGTGTGAGACAATGCCGGGGCCTAGCAAACACAGAAGTGTATGCTCACAGTCAGCTATTGGATGGGTCACACGGCCCCCAATGGAGGAGCTAGAGTAAGTACCCAAGGAGCTAAAGGGATCTGCAACCCTATAGGTGGAACAACATTATGAACTAACCAGTACCCCAGAGCTCTTGACTCTAGCTGCATATGCATCAAAAGATGGCCTAGTCAGCCATCACTGGAAAAAGAGGTCCATTGGACTTGCAAACTTTATATGCCCCAGTACAGGGGAACACCGGGGCCAAAAAGTGGGAGTGGGTGAGTAGGGGAGTGGGGGGTAGTGTATTGGGAACTTTTTGGATAGCAATGGAAATGTAAATGAGGAAAATACCTACTAAAAATTAATTCTAAAAAAAAAAAAGAAGTTAATATGTCACAGGCTCTAGGTTAGCTTTTTGTTCTGGTCATGGCCAAGTATTGCCGATTTGTGTGTCTATATGCACATATGTATAAAATTTTATAATTCCTTTCATCTTATTTCTCCTTATATTATAATTAGGGCATTATATTCAATTTTAAATTATGCATATGTGTTGGCTGTGTCATGTCTGTGTTGCTCATTTCAAGAGATGCTAAACTCTGGTTATGAAAATGGACACTGGCCTAAATGGCTCAGAAGATCAGATTGGCAGATTCAAAGAATAAGGGGGAAAGCATGAGGCTAGAGCTTGAGAAAAGTCAAAGAGAAGACCTGCAGGGCCAGGATGAGACAGAGAAGCCTACCAAGATGTCAAAGTCTTCACACACATGGGCTTTTTGACCAAGAAAATGATAAAGATGAAGTTTTAATTAATACCATATATCCATGGTACAAAGTCAATGTTCATGTGATCCAATGTTCATTTGTATTTATTTATTTTTTATGTGAGCTTTGTTTTATTTTTTTCATTTCATTTTTTAATTAGATATTTTCTTCATTTACATTTCAAATGCTATCCTGAAAGTCCCCTATAGCCTCCCCCGCCCTGCTCCCAATCCACCCATTGTACTTAAATGGTACTTTCATTTCTGATTATAAAGGTCTCCAATGTGAGAACCTATACTGTCTTGGTATCACCCTTCAAGGACAGAACTCAACATTTCAAATAGTGGGAGGCATGCAGACATGTTTAAAAGCAGAAAATATAATGTCTTGACAAGAAAGATGATGTGAAACTTCTCCTCCCACTTCATCAGCAGGTCAGGTTCCTTGGTTTCTCTTCCACACAGTTCATCCCTGCTTTTAACCACCTGTGGATAGGGAATCAAACTGCACAGACATCATGGAACTCCCATTCTCAGGTTTAATCAAGGAGATCCTCTCGATGTATAAATGTTCCTGTGTCATTTCACTCAAGGAAAAAAGTGAACTCTTCCTCAGGGTAAACTATGCAAAGCTCAGACCTTGAACCCACTCTAACAAGAGGCTATCCCTCTGTATTTTGTGTGATTTAATGAATTCATGGCTCTATGACCTGGGTAAGGTCTAACTACAACAGTGTTTACTAGAAATCCTTGCATTGATAGCAGTCTTTCTTTATGCTACTACCATGTGACAACAGTAGATACTAGAAAGATAGGACCACACCATGGTCAGGGTGTACCTCATGGACACATGCTTAAACACTTCCTAGGTATGTGAACAGGTGACCAGGATCCAAGTTTATCTCTATGAAATGGCTAAGCATCATAAGTAATTTTCTGTCTTTACCTTTCTCATTTAATTTTCTACTCTATTCTGTAATGAATTTTACTGCTCTACAGTTTCCATATAATAAAAAACAAAGCCATTACACAGTTAGCATGATAGGGTTTGACAACCATGTACTTATGAGTTACTTCTACAAAAAAACCAAAAAACAAAAACAAAAACAAACAAACAAACAAAAAACCCAAGTTAGAAAGCAAAGCCATTGCCTCCAAAATCCCTTTGTGCTCCTCCCAGACCACTGACTGCCAATCAACCATAGACAAACAAGATCAAGATCATATCAAACATTATCTTTTTTTGTCTGATAATGCCCTTTTAAATTTATTTTTTGAGAATTTAAAAAAGACTAATGTTTTTGCCTTTCATGCATGATGTCATGCGTAGCACTGCCCTTTCTGGTGTAGCTGTCAATGATCCCTTGAATGAACATGTATCACAATCTCTTGAGCATTTATCCTTACATGTGAATTGCTTTCAGGTTTGGGTTTTTATAAAGCTGTCATGCACATTTTTAAAGAAGTCATCTTGTAGATATGAGTTCAAATTTCTCTTAAGTAAAGTATCTGGCAGTGGACTTCTGGTTTACTGGGTAAACAGAGGTAAATTTTTATAAGAAATTAACAAGCAGTTCTTTACCACAGCATGGCATTGAACACATCCCACAAGCAAGGCAGTATTCCAACTGTGGCCCCCACATCCTAACATTTGCTTTCATAGTTTTTTGCTTTTTGCCATTGTGAAGGATATAGAATATTTCTTGGTAGTTTTAATTTAGATTTCCTTGGTAAATAATTATATTGGCTTGTTTTCATCAACTTCCTAGCTCTATATGGTTTTTTCTGTCTCTCTCTCTCTGTTTCTCTCTTTCTCTCGCTAACAAAATGCCTGTTCAAGACTTCTGCCCACTTTAATGTGCCTGTGTGTTTGGGTTTTAGGAATGTGAACATCTGCTAAATATTATGGAGAGGAGGTCTTTGTCAGACATATTTACAGAGGATATTGTTTTTCCAGTCTATGGGTTGAGTCATATACAAAACTATACCTCTCCTGAATGTATTGTTACATGAACCAAGAAAATAATCATTATTGGTAACTTAACATTACACCTGAAACCTCTAAAACAAAAAGAAAATATAATTCTCAAAAAGAATAGAGAGCAAGAAAGAATCAAGCTCAAGCATGAAATCAATAAAATGCAAACAAACCAACACAAAACAATACAAAGAATCAATGAAAGGAAGAATTATTTCTTTGAGAAAAATCAATACAATTGACAAATCCTTAAACAAATTAACTAAAATATAGAGGAGAAGTTTCAAATAAACATAATTAGAGATGAAAAGAGGGACGGTAACAAAATACACTGAGTAGATCTAGAGAATAATAAGAACATATTTAAAAATGATACCATATTAAAAATCCAAATGTAATAGCTAATTTTCTTGATATGAATACCACCTATCAAAATTACATCATGATCACATTAACAGTTGAAGCAGACTTGCAACTCTAGTGAAAAAGAAACACTAATTAAAAGTCTCCAAACCAAAAATGGCTCAGGGCCACAAGGAATTAGTGTAGAATTCTACCAGAGTTTCAAAGAAGAATTAATGCCAATACTCCTCAAATCATTCCACAAAATAAAAATAGAAGGGACACTGCCTGGTTCTTTATACAAGGTCACAGGTACCCTAATACGTGTCCAAAGAAAGAGAACTGTAGCCCAAATTCGATTATGGACATAGATACAAAAATTCTCAATAAAATACTTACAAGCAGAATCCAAGAACACATCCAAAAAAAAAAAAACCCACCATGGTCAGGTAGTCCCCATTCCAAGGAGATACAAATATTTCAACACATGTAAATTAATAAATATAATCTACCATTAAAATATACTGAAAGACAAAATCCATGTGATCATCTCTTATGTACAGAAAAGGTTTTTGACACAACACTTCATGATAAAAATTCTGGAGAGATTAGAGACACAAGTGAAACACTTCAACATAATAAAGGTGATTTACCAATTCACTGTAGCCAAAATGAAAGTGAGAGTTCACAGTGGGCAAGCAGCCTTACTCACAGTACACAATAAATCACAGATTTAAATGCACATAGGCTAAGAACTTATATTTCACAGCCTGGGGTCTCTTAAGAACCTGTGCCACCGAAAGTGAACGCTAAAGGTTTTTTGACATGTTGTTGATGGACATTTGGAATGATATTAGAACTTTGGTTTTTGTTTAATGTTAGCATTGTGACTAGAACAGCCATACTCTGCCAAGTGTCAATTTTATCTCCCAGTGATATTAGACAATGTCTAAGTACACTTTTGGTTGTCACGACTCTCGGAACAACTGGAATCAATCAAGGACACTGCCAAACATCCTTCTAAGCACAGGGAAGTTCCACAGAAGAGACATTCAGTCCAAAGTATCAATAGTACTGTTGAGGAGAAACCTCAATTTTATAGGCAAAGAGAAATAAGATGATGAATTACTGGCCAGCCAGGGTGACACAATGAGACTCTGCCTCAAAACAAGTCAAGGAGAAAGGGAGGGATGGAAGGAGTCAGTGAAGGGCGGGAAGGGAGGAGATGGGAGGGAGGAAGGATATATTCATTCCCTCATGATGAAAGCAGCTTCTTTCATGATTCAAGCCACACTTGAAATGACTTTACAACTTTCATGGTAAATGACACAATATTTATTATTATTGTTTAAGCCAGACTCCACCACTCTCCACCAACTATTCCTTAATTAATATGACTGCCATCCTTTTTCATTTTTGAGCTAAGAAGCTGAAAATTAAAGAGACTAAATGATCTGTTTGGTCATGGAGCTTATATTTAAGATAAACTCTGCCTCTTGTAGAAAATCCATGCACTTTGTAGAAAGCTTTTCTCCTTATAAAAATGTTGAAGTCAATGCTAAAGAAAATAAATGAAGAATGAAGAAAACTTAATTAAAAACTATATGATGCATAATTTATACAACCAGGGGGAGAGCACAGCGTGAGGAAGTGAGATCTGGTCTATCTTTCATTGATGTTCTTGCTTGATTTTAACTTCTTTGGGCACTCAGGAATGTCTCCTGAAAGCCTACATTATATATGAGACACTGTGTTAGAAATACAAAATTAATGGGCAAAGAATGGCCATAAGTTTGCACACCAAATAAGACAACTGAAAAGAATGTGGCAAATCTGACACTACTAGAAGAAAGACTATGTGGGTACAGCACTGCAGTTCAGCCTAAGGCTCTATATTCAGCAAATGACTTGCCTACTAGACAAAATCAGCAGGCAAATAACAGGTATGGATAACATGATACAGGGCATAGTTGGTATATATATGTGTGTGTGTGTGTGTGTGTGTGTGTGTGTGTGTGAGAGAGAGAGAGAGAGAGAGAGAGAGTGTATGTATACATATATACATACACACACACATATATATACACATATAAACATATATATATATATACACATATAAACATATATATATATATATATATATATATATATATATATATATATATATATATATGAAGCATAGTTCGCAACATAGAATATACACACCATTAAACAATCATTGACTCAATTGTATCCAGGAATGTAGCATAAACTTCAGCAAATTTAAAGGGCTTTGGAGATATCACGAGGATGTGCCAGAAAGGGGATGGGAGGAGGCCCCAGGGTGTCTATGGAGGCAACTCTACCTGAGGCTTTTAGCAGTGGGGGATATGAATCCTGAAGTGGCCACTTCCTATATCAGGCAGGACTCTCAGGGGAGGGATAAGAAAGGCAACCCACCCACAAAACCTTCAACGTCAAAATGTATTCTGCCTACAAGATATGCAGGGACAAAGAGCAGGGATGGAGAGAATGGCCAACCAATGACTGGCCCAAATTGAGACCCATCCCATGGGAAAGAACAAATCCCTGATAGTATTAACGACACTCTGTTATGCTTGTAAACAAGAGTCTACCATAATTGTATTCTGAGAAGCTCCACCTAGCAGACAATGGAAAGACATTCAGAGACCCATAGCCAAACATTAGATGGACTTCTGGGAGTCTTGTGGAAGAGTCATGGGAAGGATTAAATGACCGAAAGAGGATAGGGACTCCACAGGAAAATCAACAGAGTAAACTAACCTGGACCTTTGGGGGATCCCAGAGATTGAACCACGAACCAAAGAGAGAGCATGGGCTAGACCCCTACATGCACACATATTTATCAGATTGTGGCTTAGTCTTTATGTGAGTCCCTCAACAACTGGAGCAGGGTTTGTCTTAGATCTGTTGCATGCCTCTGGATCCCATCCCCCTTGCAGTAACTTGATGTGCTGGGGTGGGGGGTTGATATGGGAGGGGAACCCCTTCTCTTCTGAAAAGGGGGACAGGAATGGAGGAGGAGCTGTATGAGGGGATTCTAGGAGGAGGAGGGCTGATATTGAGATGTAAAGTGAATGAATAAATATTTTTTTAAAAAAAGGGAATCATATTAACTATTTCCTTTGACCTCAGTGGATTTAAAGTAAATCTCAGTAACAGGAAGAATTTAAACAGTGGAATTAAACATCAAATTTCTAAATGATTCATGGGTCCAAGAAAAAAAATCTTTAAGAAAATTAAAATATCCCCCAGACACTTAAATAATAATGAAAGTAAAGCATTTCAAACTACATAAAATGCAGTTAATATAGAGCTGATGGGGAATTTGTACAGTACTGTGTTTTTACTTTAAAAGTGAGGACTATCTAAGTTATACCCTATATCTTCTGATCTAAGAGGTTCTGATCTAAGAGCCCAGCCCACTTTACCCTCCTGCAGTAAATGGGGGTCCCAGTTTCCTCTCCTTGGGTCCACCTATCTATGTTCCCCAAAAACTTCTTCTACCATCCCCCAAGAGGGAATAGGCATCTCACTTGTACTAAGACTAGTTCTCTGAACTAGGTAAATTCCTCCATTGATAGGAAAAGGAAATTTGAAGGAAGAAAGGAGGAAAGACAGAAAACAAGAGCCTAATCAACAAAGGACTTCAGAGGCAAAGTCCCAGTCAGAAACAAAGCAGTATGAAAATCCAAGACATCTCTTTAACAAAGCATTACTCCCATAACGATGTCACATAAAGAAAATGAACTACAAACCTTCCAGACAAATAATTCAGAAGAATGACTGAAAACCTAGTCAGCTATCTTGGGCTGGTGAAGTCGTGGATCTTAGTGGTGAAGCTACAACCACCACTTTACTAAGTCAGCATAACACCTAACTACATTTAAGTATTTATTCCTATAGCCACAGGTAATTGTAACCCTCACTGATCATCAAGGAAACTTTTCTCTGCTGTAGCTAGAGACCACTTTAGAAAAACCACAATCAATGAAAATGCAGAGTTGTGGAGCACAGTCATAACTGTGCATCTACATATAACTCCCACACCTAAGGCTAAGGGGTCATTGTGGAAGAAGAAGAAGGATTGTAAGAGTGCCAGGACAGCCACGGTTATAAAGAGAAACCCTGTCTCGAAAAACAAAAAAAAAACCAAACAAACAAAAAAGAGCCATAGGAACAGGGAGATTGATATCAAATTGTTTCTCCCAGGAATATTCGATGGTACACCCACAAAGTCTCACCAGCATATCTGCCTACACATGACCTGAGCAAGCACAATACCAACAGACAGGCTAATGTGGATGTGGGGAATCCCAGGAGGCTCAGCCCTAAACAAAGAACTATAGCAACTAAGGAATGCTGAGAGCAATAGAAATAGTCTTTCCCAGAGAAGAAACCAATTTGTTATCTAATACCAAATAGTCAAACATAAACACATATATGCAAGTAGCATTATACACATTGAGCATGTTATATTTATGTGTTTAGGAATTTACACATACATGTACACTTGCATGCACACACATGCACACATGCATGCATATTCATGCACACACACACACACACACCACATAAAAAACAATGAAAGAAGAGGCCATGATTTTTAAAGGAAGTAAGTACAGGAGGGTTTGAAGGAAGGCGATATTACCCAGAGATCAAGAAAGACCAGAGTAAAGCAGTGTCTCTGGATATAACAGGGCAGCTACTCAGGATCTCACGATACCCACGAAGCACAATGTCCCTCTCATCAACATTCTAGCAGAGAACAGGAAAGAGTTCGTGAGCTCCCAGTGCTAACTGAAGAAAAGCTATGGGCATTTGCTTCTTTTTTTTTTTTAATTAGGTATTTTCCTCGTTTACATTTTCAATGCTGTCCCAAAGGTCCCCCATACCCACCCCCCAATCCCCTACCCACCCACTGCCCCATTTTGGCCCTGGCGTTCCCCTGTACTGGGGCATATAAAGTTTGCAAGTCCAATGTGCCTCTCTTTGCAGTGATGACCGACTAGGCCATCTTTTGATACATATGCAGCTAAAGACAAGAGCTCCCGGGTACTGGTTAGTTCATATTGTTGTTCCACCTATAGGGTTGCAGTTCCCTTTAGCTCCTTGGGTAATTTCTCTAGCTCCTCCATTAGGGGCCGTGTGACCCATCCAATAGCTGGTATTTGCTTCTTAAGGAGGGAGAGTTAGTTTTCTTTGAGGATGTGGTCCTTAGAAAGTGACCACTCTCCAATAAATAGGGCTATACCAATAAATAAATGGAAAATATGAATTTGACTTGATGGATTGTCAAAAATGAAGGGGACAAACATTTGAGGGCATAGGGAGGTAGAGCGGATCTGAGAGAAAAGAGGAGATTGTGGGATGATCTAAATCACTACATGAAATTTTAAAAAGAAAAAAAAAACAAAGTGGCAGATTTGTTGAAGAGAGGCCACATTAAAATTATGCAGAAGTAAAAATCCAATAAGCAAATAAAATCCTCAATGGCAAAACTCATCAGCAGAATGGATCATGGAGACAACAGGGTATCAGGGTTGAAAGACAGGATAGAAGAATTGGATTACTCTGTAAAGGTAAATGATAATAACAATAAATAAATACATATGTAAACAAACAAACAGACTTGTGAGATTGTAAAAAGACTTACCCTTTAGATTATGAAGTTAGAGGAGAACACCACAGCAAAGGCATAGAAAATATTTTCAATAAAATTATAGAAGAAAATTTCCCAAACATAACAAAAGAGATGTTTATCCAAAAACTGAGAGGCCTACACCAACATCATATAAGACCAGAAGAGTACTCCTCATGGCATCTTATAATTAAAACATTTAAAAACACAGAATGAAGAAAGGGTATTGGCAGCTGTAGGGAAGGTCAAGTCACTTATAAAGGAAGGTTCATCAGAAAAATAGCAGATTACTCAACAGGAACTTGTAAAGATGGAAGTTGTATTCTGAAAAGATGTATTCTAATCTTTGAAAAATCACAGATGAACAAACTATCATACTCACAAAAAAACAATTTATTAAAATAGAAAGAGAAATAAAACTTTTTCATAATAAAAACAGAGTAAAAGAGCCAGGCATGTTGGCAAATGAAAGGAAGAGGCAGGCAGATCTCTGTTAAATCAAGACCATTCAACATTATGAGACCCTATTCTCCATCCCTCCCACCCCTTCACTCAAAAACTGTAGACTAAAGGAATTTATGACTTCCAAGCCATCTCCACAGATTATACTGGAAGGAATACTTTGTTGTAAAGGGAAACAAACAAAGCAAAGAGATCACAGGGGAAAAATAAAGAATAGCAGAAAAATCAATCAAAGTGTCACAAAACATCATAAAATCAACAACAGGACAGGAATTAATATATATCTCTCAATAAAACTCTATTAATGATCTCAAATCCCCAGTAAAGATACATAGTCTACCAGATTACACTAAAAACACAGGACACACCTTTTTGCTACCTCTATAATTTATACCTTATCTTCAATAATACACACCAAGGCAAACAGAAGTAAGAACAACCTGGTATAGCCTTTCCAAAGTTTGAAATAAAATGGTCTTCAAACCAAACCTAGTAAATAAAATGAATCTCACTTCATAGTTGTTAAAGGAAAAATTCACCGAGGATATGAGGATATCACAAATCTAAACATTTACACATCAAAGACATATGTATCCAATTTCATAAAAGAAATATTAGCTCTAAAACCACAGACTAACTCCAAACATTAACAGTGGGAGACTTCAGTACTCCATTCTCACCAATAGTCAGATCATCCTAACAAACATTAAACAGAGAAACACTAAAGTTGAATGACATTATAGATCAGGCAAACTTAACAGACATCAACAGAACATTCCACCCAAACACAGAGTGCACATTTCTCCTCCACTGCCCCTAGAACTTTCTCTAAAATTCACCATATATTAGAACACAAAGTAAATCTCAATAAATTGAGGAAATTTTAAATAATATCCCGAATTCTCTCTGAATGCAAAGTAATTAAGCCAGATACCACCAAGAATAAAACTACAGAAAGTTCATAAACTCATGGAAACTAAAAACACTTTTGAATGATAATTAGACCAAAAAATAAAGAAATAAGAAAGTTATTTAAAAATTCCTAGAACTGAGTGAAAATAAAAACACAACACATCAAAATTTACAGGACACAATAAAAGCAATCCTATAAAGGAAATTTTTAGAGCTAAGTGCTTACATCAAAAATGATTGAGAGATTCCAAATTAATACCTAAGTGATTTCTATGAAGGTCTCAGTAAACAAGAACAAGTCATACACAAAATCAGACCAGAAGACAGCATCAAAATCAGAGACAAAACAGAAATGAAAAAATAATAAAAGAAAAGAAAGCAGAAAGAACAAGTGAAAGGAGTTGGTTCTTTGAAAAGATTGATAAACTTTTAGCTAAATGAACCAAAAGTAAAAGTGAAAAGGTCAAAATTAATAAAACTAGAGATGGGACAGAAGACATTGTAAAAGGTATCAATGAAATCCAAAGGGTTGAAAGAAATCCTTCTAAAACATTTAATATACTGAGCTGGAAAAAGTGTAAGAAATCGATTGGTTTCTTAATATATATAACCCACTGTCCTACTAAGGATTGCCATAACTGCAACAAAACACCATGACCAAAAAGCAAGTTGGGAAGGATAGGCTTACACATTCCACGTTTTAGTACATCGCTGAAAAAACTCAGGGCAGGAACTCAAACAGGACAAGAACCTGGAGACAGACGCCAATACAGAGGCCATGGAGGAGTACTGCTTACTGGCTTGCTCCCACTTGTTTGCTCAGCCTGCTTTCTTATAGAACCTGGAACCACCAGCCCAGGGATGGCACTACCTACAATGGGCTGAACTCTCCTCTATCAATCACTAAGAAAATTCCCTACATTTAGATCTTATAGAGAGATTTTCTCATTTGAGGTTCCCTCCTTTCAGACAACTCTGTCTTATGTCAAGTTGACATAAAACTAGGGAGTATACTTACCAAAGTAAAAAGAAGATATTAATACCATAAACAATCTCTTCATAAGCAATAAGATGAATAAAGCAACTAAAAACAAAATAAAACAACTAACTCTCAAACAAAACAAACAAACAAAAAAGGTAGGCCCAGGGAGATCTACTGAAGATTTATACCAGATTATTTTAAAAGGAATTAAAGCAATGTTTGTCAGACTATCACAAACTAGAAGCTGAAAAATTAGTTACAAATTCTTTTTATGAAGCTAACATTACACTGATACTACAGTCAAAAAAAGGCAAAAGCATAAGAAAAATTATAGGCCACTCTATTTGATAAACATACATACAAAAATTCTGAGTAAAATACTTGAAAACTGAATTCAAGAATGCATTAAAAAAGATTGACCATTATCAAGTCAACTCTATCCCAGAGATGCAGGGTGGTTCAAGACATGTAAGTCAATTAATGGAGTATAACACATAAACCGACTCAGGTTCAGAAACCACATGATCATTTCATTAGATGATGAAAAGGATTTTGACAAGATACAACATTTTTTCATAAAAGCCCTGCAGAACATAAGGATACAGGGGACACATTTCAACCTAATAAAGACAAAATACAGCAAGCCTAGAGCCAACATTATGCTCAAAAATCTCAAAAGCATTTCTACTAAAATAAGGAATAAAACAAATATGTCAACTCACTCCATTCCTATTCAATATAACATGTGAAGACATAGCTAGAAAAATAAGACAAGTGAAGGAGATGAAGGAAAGGAAGAAAAGAGCAGGATATCCATGTTTGCATATGGCATGATTCTATACACAAAAGGTCCTAAGGACTCCACAAGAGAACTCTTATAGACAAATTTATCAAAGTTGTAAGATACATACTTTACATATAGTAACATATAACAAACAAAAGCCTTATCTACCAAATAAGCAAAAATACAAAGAAAGAAATCAATTAAATAAATTCATTCACAATAGAAAATGCCCTGGAATAAATAAATAAATAAATCTAACCAAAAAAGAAGGAGGAGGAGGAGAAGAAAAAGAAGGAGGAGGAGGAGGAGGAGGAGGAGGAGGAGGAGGAGGAGGAGGAGGAGGAGGAGGAGGAGGAGGAGGAGAAGGGAGGTGGAGGAGGAGGAGGAGGGGGAGGGGGAGGGGGAAAGGGAGAGGGAGAGGGAGAGGGAGAGGGAGAGGAAGAGGGAGAGGGAGAGGGAGAGGGAGAGGGAGAGGGAGAGGGAGAGGGAGAGGGAGAGGGAGAGGGAGAGGGAGAGGGAGAGGGAGAGGGAGAGGGAGAGGGAGAGGGAGAGGGAGAAGGAGAAGGAGAAGAAGAAGAAGAAGAAGAAGAAGAAGAAGAAGAAGAAGAAGAAGAAGAAGAAGAAGAAGAAGAAGAAGAAGAAGAAGAATTTGTTCATTGAAAATTTTAAGGAGATAACTTGACGAGATATTAACAGTTATAGGAAGAAGCCAATGGTTAAGTTTAGCTTCTAAACACAGGAAAGGGCTTTCTGGGTAGCACCTGAGTAACACGGCATTAAAACCACCAACTGACAAATGGGACCTCAAGATGCTAAAAAACCTTCCTCAGAGAAAGGGTTACTACCATTCATGGGAAGAGGAAGTCTACAGAACAGGGGCAAAAGGTTTTACCAGCTATACATCTGAAAGAGGATTAGTTTCTAGAATATATAAAAAACTCAAAAAACTAAACAAGTCAATTGAAAATTCAGTCATGAAACTACAGTGTTCTCAACAGAAAAATCCTTTTTAAATGTTTAGCATCTTTATCTATCAGGGAACTACAAATTTAAATTATCGATATTTCATCTTATCCCAGTCAGGATGGCAAGGACAAAATTGTGATGACAAATGTTGTCAGGAACATAGGAGAATAAGAGCACACATTCCCTGCTGGTGAAGGGCACACAGGTGTAGCCACAGTGGAAGTCAGTGTGGAAGTCCCTAAAAAACCGGGAAACACATCTACCACAACATCCACTACAGCGTTCTCGGGCATATATCTAAAGGACTCTATCTCGAACTACAGAGATCCCTGCTCATTCGTGTTTATTGCTGTTTTGTTCCAGAAATGGAAAGAGCCTAGAAATGTTAGTCTAAATACTAAGTCATGAGACTGGAATAAAAGGCTGCTGTGGGATCTATGCTTATGGACCCAGCGGTGTAGAAGAAAGAGGCATTCCCTCAATGAGAAGCAGAAAAAAAAATCTGAATGTTCTAAACCAACCATGAACTTGAGCTCCAAGTTTCAACATTCCCCCAAAGAAAAATCTCTAGACTCAGACAGTTTCACTGGAGATTTCTAGCACGCACTTCAATCAGAATTAGCATCAATAAGATAACATGTCTTTTTAAAAATGAAACAGAGAGAAATTTCTTAAATCATTTTATGAAATCATTACTGTCATACAAAAGCTAGGTGATATCATACAAGAGAGAAAACAGTGACATATCTCACATGAATACAGATGTTAAAGTTCTTAACTCAGGTGAGTAAATCCAACATCATGCAAAAAAGAATTTTACATCATGACCAAGTACACAAGAACTGTTTGGTTTTCCTCAAATTCCTGAATATTTTTTATTATTTTTAATTTTTTCCTATTATTAAATATAGATTCTTTTCCCATATGTTATAATCTAAATACAGGTTCACCTTCTTCTACTCCCCCCTGTTCCTCCATACCTATGATCCCATCTAGATCCACCCCCTTTTTACCTTACATTAGAAAAAAGCAGACTTCTAAGAGATAACAACAAAACATAACAAAATAAAATATAATAAGATAAAACAAAAACTATCAAATCAAAGTCTAACAAGACAAGCTCACAGGGAAAAGAAAAGAAAAAAAAAGCCCTAAGATCAGGTATAAGAATCAGAGACCCACTCATTCTCACATTCAGGAATCGCATAAATGTACTAAGAGCAAAAGTTTATATGCAGGGTATGTATGTGCAGACCCGTGTAGATCCTATGATTGCTGCTTCAGTCTCTGTGAGTTCATATGTTTTATATGATTTATAGGATCTTGTTCTCTTGGTTTCCCAACTCTTTCTGTCTCCTCTCCCAAGCGGTTCCCTGAGCTTTCAAGATTTGATGGAGACATCTTGTTTAGAGATATATGTTCCAAGGTCTCTATCTCTGCATAATGTTTGACTGTGTGTCTCTGTATGTGTTCACATCAGCTGCAGGAAAAAGTCTCTCTGGCTATGGATAAATAAGCCACCGATCTATGAATATAGCAAAATAACATTAGGAGTCATTTTATTGTTTTATGTCTTGTTTTGTTTTGTTCTGTTTTGCTCTGTTTTAGACAAGTAAAATTTGGTTATACTCTAGGTCTTTGGACTACATCGTCTCTGATTCCTGGTCACCTTAGCACTATCAGATATGTGTTCCATCTCAAGGAGTGGGCCTTACAACAAATAAGACGTTGTTGGTTGGTTATTCCCACAAGCTTCATGTCACCATTGCCATAGTATATTTTGTAGGCAGGAGAGATTGTAGATCAAAGGTTTTTATGGTTGAATTGTTTACATTTCTCTTTTGGTAGCCTGCAGACTACTTTCCCACGTCCAAGACACTATATCATGGGAGTAAAGGTTCAATGTAGAAACCAACTCTACCTCTCCATGTTCAATGAGTTGTGTAGGTGTTGTCTTCTGCAATGATGCCCTGCTTGTCGGTTAGTAGCAAACAACCTATTTCACAATGACAATCTTTAAAAAAAAATTAATGCAATATACCATAGCAACAGACTAACAATGATCAATGTAGCTAAACAATGCAACAAAGCACTGTATCATTAATGACAGTAACTTTTGGTAAGTTAGGAATAGTACATACTCAAATTGGCCTGATAATGATGACCTACCAAAAAATTATATCCATTTTCTTACATCCTGGTGGGAGAGCATGAGCCTTCTCACTGAAAATGAACAAGTCAAGGCTGCCCACCCTCACTGCTTTAGTTCAATACAGTGCTCATGATTTTGCCACTGAAATAAAGAAAGAGAAAAGGCACTAAATGTTATATGCATGAAGCAGGAAGAAACAAAACTATCCCTATTTGCAAATGATATGCTTGGCAAACTTTCAGCTCACTGGAAAGTCTATAACTAGTAAGTGTGTCCAGTAACATTACAGAATTCAAGATAGGCCAGCATGAAAGAATTCAATGTGATGTCTATGCACAAAAAAATGAACATGTAGAATGAAATAATACCATTTATAATTACTTTAAGGAAAATGCTTTTAAACATAAAATACAAACAAAATCTGTATGTCAAGCATTACAAAATGTTAATAAAGATGAAATAATAGCCAAGTAAGTGGAAAGACATACTTAACTTACTAGTCTCAATACAGGGAAGATTTCACGCCCCACAAAAAATATACGCATGCAATGTTCTTATCAAAATCTACTGAAGGAATTCATAGAGGCACATAAGAGGGTGCTAAAATATATGATCACCACAGGCCTGACAGTATTTATAATAAACTTGGAAAAATAAACTAAAAAGAATCATTTATATTACGCTTTTTATATAACTACAATAATAGTGTAGTGTTGCCAGAAGATAAACATAGGAATCAATAAAACAGAGCTCTACCTAGTAGTAGGCCCACATAAATATGTCGAAGAGATTTGGGACAAAAATGTGAAAGCAATTAAAAGAGAAACTGTAGGGTTTTGAACAAAAGAGGTTGGGGTAATGGAACAATTTTCATAGGGAATCAAATAAACATAGATTTAAACATTCAACATTTAAGAAAACTAATGTTGAAGTGGGATAGGAACTCACACACAGAGAAAAAATTATAATGCTTTTAGTATTAAAAAAAGAATTTGGAATCTTAGCAGGTAAATAATTTTTAGACTTGACATCAAAATAGTGGACCATAAAAAATTTCATAAACTTTACTCAGAATTAAGCTTTTTAGACTAGGGATAGCTCGGTAGTAGAATACTTTCCTAGATTGCACAAGGCTCCAAGTTTGACTCCCAGTGCTACAAAAATAAATAAATAAATAAATAAATAAATAAATAAATAAATACATTAGAATGTCTTGTTCTAAAAAGCATTCTACCAAAGGATAAAGCACAGCTAGGAAGAAAACCTTTGTGAACTACAACTCACAAATTCAATGAGAAACAAATATCTAGAGTAGGGAACTCTTCAAATTTGACATAAAGCCAGTGATCTAAATGGAAAATATGGCCAACATATAAACACACTGAAGAAGACATACAAAGCAAATAAGCACAGAAAGACTGTTCATTGTGGTTGGCCATTAGCAAGATGCAAGCTAAAGCCACCATGAGATAGCACAGCACACCTAAAAGTTAAAGCCTGTAACAAACCCAGTGCTGGAGAGTCTGCAAAGAGCCTGTATCACTTATCCATCACTGCTGGGGGTGTAAAGTGGTGCCACAATCCAGACAAACATTTTGACAGCTTCCTAAAAAAATGAAATACGAAGCTGCCATTCTGTCCAGCTATTGTACTTTTAGGCATTTATCCAAGAGCAATAGAAGCTTATGTTCATCAAAAGAATAAAATAAAATAAAGAAGGAAAGAAAAACATATTCATGAATATCCATCACAGATTTGTGTCTAAGAAGGCTGAAAACACCTAAGAAGTCTTCCAACAGATGGACACTTAAACAAATTGGGCTACATCCATAGTATGCAATATACCATAGTGATAAGATACATAAAAACACTTGGCTAAATCACCACATGAGTGTAATAAGTTAAAATGCCTATGTCCTAGAGGAAAATGCAATCATTTAATATACAACAAAGTTGATAGATATGGAGGAGATTAGGCCAAGTTAACTCAAATTATACTATAGCACCACAGTGACAAAACCAGCATGGCAGGGGCACAAAGCAGACATGGAGACCAATGAAATATAACAACTGCCCCCTCGCCCCCCAAAATAAAACCTAAAAGCTTGAGCTGACCCAGAGAACAATGTTAAAACACCCTGGAACAATCAAAGCTCCTCCCGCAAGTCATGTTTGAAAAATTGTGTCATTCACCTAAGAGATTGAAACCATATCTAAATATCTCACTCTACTTAAAAACTAATTCAGCCAACAGACAACAGGATCTGCTAAAGGAAAATACCAGTGAAACATCAAGAGACAACAGCCAGGGCTTTCTGAAAAGGACTCTAACAACACAGGAAATAATCCCACAAACTGAAAAATGGGATTTTATGGGCTTAGAAAATTTCAAGACAGAAAGTGAAACAATCAAGAGAGTAAAGAAAGAGACTCCAGAAGGGGAGTAAAACTAGAGGCTTAAGATTGAGGATCCATAAAGAACTTAACAATTAAATATCAATAGTGAGACAGTAAATGGCATAGACAGTTCACAAAGAAATATACCCAATAAACATTTGAAAAATGTGTTCAACAGTCTCTGTCACCATAGAAATGCACATGAAGACTACATCGATAATCATTTCACTCTGGACAAAATGGCTACCAGCAGGAAAGCAAACAGCAGAAAATGTTGGTGTGGATGAAGGGAAGGAGAACCGTGTATACTGTGTAGATGGGAATGTAATCCTGTCGAGCCACTATAGACATCAGTTGAGAGGATCATCAACCATACTGCAAACAGAACCCCCATAAGACCAGGTAGACCCTAGATAGTTATGTGAAGGATTCTAAGGCAATGCCAGCAGTTATTTATGTATGTCCATGTTTATAGCTTAACTATTATGAGAGCAATAAATAGAACCAGTTTACATGACCACTAAATACATGAAAAGAATGAGTTAGCTATTTTAAAGCTTAAATTTAATTCAGATAAAAGAATAAAATAACTTATGACCATGAAGAAACTTTAGGGTTGTGTTAATAAAACAAGCCAAAACCAGAAAGACAAATACTGCATATTTTCTCTAATATGTGGAATCTGCCACCAAATGGACATATCCATATAGATGTAGAACATAAAGGTGGAAGGGGAACTATAAGAAGGAATGAAGGAGCCTAAAGAGAGGACAGATGAGTGGGGGCAGGGAGGAAGAGGAGGGGAGAAGAATGATGGAATGTGGAATGTAAGAACACTGGGGTACAATCTGTAGGGAGGAAAGGAACTAGAAGTGTGGGCAGGACAGGGAGGAAGACAGCAGGGCATGGTGAAAAGAACAAAGTGAAATGACATACATGGATGAGACCATTACAATAGAACTCATTACTTAGCATTCTAACTGAAAAGTTCGGTTTTGAAAAGAAATTGTGTGGAAAGTAGTGTAGTGTGATGTGCTCCCTTTTATGTAGATTATCTAGACTAGAGACAAATGGAGAGTGGGGAGTACTTTAATGACTGCCTCAGCAGGGAATGGGTAGTTACGAAGAGAAAGCCAAGGTCTGGGATACCCTCTAAAATAATGAAGACTTTCTAAAATTGTGATAGTGAAACTGAGTGTTCTAAAGATCATAAAATTCTACTCTATAAACAAGTGAGAGTTAAGTGAATTCCAGCTCAATAAAGTTAATACCAAAAATAATATGTTTAGCAAAAAGTGGCTATGACTGACTTCAGTTCTTAAAGAGGAATCAGAGAAACTACAAGAGGATCTAATATTTGAATTGACTAGTATTACAAAGGGAATGTACTATTTGCTTCTGTTTATAAAAGTAAAATGTTCACATTATCCAGAATAAGAACTGTTACAAATCATAAAGTAAAAAAATACAATCAACACATTGTACTTTAAAAGGTCTGGTTATTGGACATCAGAGCAAGAATAAGAGGAGGAATGTGGGGAGAAAACCTAACTCTAAAGGCTTTACAAAATGGCCAGATCGAAACTTACTGTAGAAGCATTTACAGTTTGTGTGTGTGTGTGTGTGTGTGTACAGACACAGAGAGACAGAGAGAGACAGACACAGAGAGGTAGGCAGAGAGACAGCGTCTGTGTTAAATGAAATGACCATACAATGGGGAATAGTACCCTCATTAGACATTACGTGCTAATAAATAAAAGGCCAAATGACAGGAATGGGTTACTTCATTTTCAGTTGTTGACCAATGGCGTCCCCATATGCCTTCCAAACATTACAGGTTATTGCCAATACTTCTGGTTGCCCTCTAGAATTTTATAGTAAGTCTTTATTGCTGAAGACGAGACATCAATCACATTTTGAGCCATAGAACATAGGAAAATCAAGCTGGTACTCACCTGGCAGCTTCAACCCTACCTGCTACCTTTCAGAGGACAAAAGCAACTATCAGCCTCACCAAGCTGATAGCAAACCCTAAGCTGTAACAAAGCAATTTCTTCTCTATAGAAGCTAATAGGAGAAAAGTTGTTAGACATTTTGATAAAAAAGAAAAAAAAAGAGGTTGAGCATAATAATCATTAGCAAATCTGGAGGAAGAGCTGATGGAAGTGTCCTGGCCCCTCCACACACTCTTGAGGTCACAGAAACCTTCAACCTGCTGATGTCAGACAATACCATCTCCTTTCCAGCATGAGAAAAAAACTGCAATAACAGTAATAGCAACTAGACAGCTAAGTCACAGTGGCAAGCACTAGTCAAAAGATGAAAATCATCACCCATGTCCTCATACAACTACCAGAGACAACTATGGCTTTCCATATTCAAGCTTAAATTTAAATATTTTGTTTTAATCTTTAGTTATACATATGTGTGTTTGTGTGTGAGAGCGTATGCTATGTGTGTGAGGACACACAGGGGCCAGAGGAGGGTGTTAGATTCCTTGGAGCTGTAATTACAGGCAGTTATAAGATTGGATATAGGAGTCAGGAACATGTGGAACACAGCAGGAGCCATCTCTCCAGTCCAAGGTTAAAGGGAAACAAGCATGATGTCATGGTAAGATGAGGCCGGCTAAAACAGCCTGCACATCTAAGAGTCACACACCACTACAGACAAGAATTATATTTTCAAGGAAATTTGCTCAGGAAATTTTAGACACCATCTGCTTTTTTCTCTCTCAAGGAAGTCGTAAGAAACACAGAATGGAAAATAAGAGGAAATCACAAGGCAGTTTGCTTTGCTGAGGGAGAAAAGAGAAAACTGATAAAGCCGAGGAATGAATTCAAAGAGATGGAGAATGGTTCTCGGAATTAAAACATTAGAGGTGCCGAGCAAAGAAACTGACAACAGCTGATCCTTATCACCTTGCGTAGCGTAGCCAACATAAGGAGCCCTTGCCGATTGCAAGAAACAACAGCAAACGATAAGACTAATTACAAACAGTGTTTATATTGCTTTCTATAGATGACATATGGTCATGCAAATTACAAACCAGAAATTCTCGAAAGAACACAAACCCTAGGGAATAAAACTACCTTCACAGTAACGTGTCCACAACTAAGTCCAGCAACACACCCAGCTCCCATCCCATGTCTATAAGGGACCTAGCCTCTTAGGTTTGTTTGTTTGTTTGTTTGTGTTCTTGTTTTTGACACGGTTGTGCTGTGGAGTCCAGGCTGATCTTGAACCAGCAATCCCTGGCTTCAGTCTCCTGAGCTCCAAGACAACAGAAATGTGCCACCTCTCTCAGTGACACACCCATAATTTCATACAAATGCTGCAGATGCAGAAACTGAGGCCTCCACAGAAACTTAGTGTTCTTGAGATTGTGGGGCACAGGTGGAATGCATACCCGGAGGCGTGAATTAAAATGCCCTAAAATAACTTTGAAGAGAAAGGCACACAATCCCGATGAAAAATATTCACAAGACTCTGATGAGAAAAATAAAGGAAGCAGATCAATGCTCTCCGAGCCGTGTCTCTGGATGAGACAACTCAATACTGAATTGATTTTAAGTCCTTAAGCATTAATCTAAAAACTTAATATTATTAAATAAAATTCAAAAGTGATTTTATATAGAACTTGACAACATGACTCTAAAATTCATCTGCAAATAGAAGCTGACCAGAATACCTAAAAAGATACTGAAGGGGGCTAGCAGGGGGATTCAGAGGGATGAGGGATGGAAAATTACATATGGAGTATTGCATACGGAATATAGAACAAAATACTGTTGTGTTTCTTGCTAGGCTGAGACCCAAGCAGAGGTGAAGTGATGGCATATTAAGAAAAAAAAGAAAAGAAAGAAAAAAAGAAAGGAAGGAAAGGAGGGAGGGAGGGAGGGAGGGAGGGAGGGAGGGAGGGAGGGAGGGAGGGAGGGAGGAAAAAAGAAAAAACAAAGAAAGAGGAAGACATACCTAGATTTGTATGTAGTGGCCCTAAAGCTGATGTTTAAGGTATAAGGGAAAACAACATTTCCAATAAAAGAATTTAAACCATGTCAGGGGATCTTATCTCAAGGTAATCTGTAAATGAACAAAAATTTCAAAAAGGTTTAAGTCAATGGGAGAAAATCTATGCAAATATTGCCACCCTTCCTGCTTTCTTTTCTCCATGACAAGCCTTAGCATCAAGTCTTACAGTTCCTTAACTGTTTTGTTTACTACCTGTCTCTCAACACTGAAAACAAGCTTCGCAAGGACACGCTTTTTAAGTATTTATCGACAGTGTCTGCAAACATTTCTAATATGTACTAGCTGAGGGGGGAAAAAGCCATCTGTTGAAAAGCTGAGAGAGAGAGGAGAGCCAGGACTGATGCACAAGATCACAGCTCCTCAGCTGCAGAGGTGAGAGGGTCACAGGTTCAAGGTGTGTCTGAGTCTCAGAGCTAATTCAGGCCTTCAGGCCAAATGGACTTAGTGAGACCCTATCGCAAAAGAAAAATAAGGTGGGGAGGGGGGACAGAGGAGGAGTTGAAAGGAAGAGTACTTGCTCAACGTGTGGGAAGCCCTAGGCTCAATCCCCAATACCACAAGAAAATGAGAGCAGATCTAATAAGTTTGTCTAAAGCATAAAAATCAAAAAGGAAAACAACAGGAAAGGATACATTCATAAAACATAAGATGAGTTAAATTTCTCTCTGCATCAAAAAAAATATCACAAAATTGTAAGATAGATTGAAAAAAATTGCAACCACTATTGTCAGTATACTTGTGATTAAAGAATGAGTCTTTAGAAAGACAATTTCCCCCAAAACAATGTTCATAGCTTTAAAAAAAATTTTTTAAATATGTAACATCACAGATAACAAAGAATTATAATAAAGTAAGAGAAATATAGTGTAGTTCCTCGGGGCCTGGGAAAGCTCAGTCACACTTTGTCATTTGCCAGGGTACCAGAGGACAGGAACTCTGACACTCAGTGAGTACACATGATTTTACTATACTCTTTCCTGAGAACAATGAAATAATTCAAATTTTATGTCTGCCTGACCATTTACAGGCAGTCCCACTTAAGAACTGTCTTCTAAGAAGACCTTTGCACATACACAGACAGCAACGGGAGTGTTTGATTGACTGACATCATAAGTTTTTAACAGCAAGCAAGTTAAAAATCTGTCATAGCAAATAAATTAGGATCCATCCACTGTGAGTAGAATATCCATGCTACTGTGTAACAGTGTAGGTTAGAACTACATGAGATAATCCTAAGCAAAAGGTCGATCTTTACTGATAGCATGGACAGTTTCCCTGTGTGCCTAACAGGAGGTTTTCCAACAAGTCATTCAAGCAAGCAGAAGGGATTTCTCCTGGGAGTGTGTTAGAATGCAGATGCTCAGGCCACATGGCAACAATGTATCTTTGTACATCTGGGATGCTACAGTTATTGGGTAATTCGCAAACAATAGAACTTATTTGTGGCGTTCTGGAGGTGGGAAGGTGAAGCAAGACTAAGGCACTGGTGACAGCTAAAGGCTGCCGCTCCTTGGGATGGAATTGCTGTGTCTGTGCATGGGGGAAGGGGAGGGGGTGACATGAGTACAGTTGTACCTCTTCTCAGAATACTAATTCCTCACCATTTCATCGCTTCCAGAAGGGCTCATCTCTTAATGTGATCATGATGAGATCTAGTCCCAAAATATAAAACAGAGGAGAGACACGGGAGACCTTGTCACCAACTGAGATCCCATGGCACACTAAGGGTTGTGAATCATATCTACAGCTCCATTAACAGACAGCAGAGCGTTAACAACACTGGGCTTGGGATGTAGTTACGGGGGAAAGAGTTCTTCTTTGTGTATCTGTATATTCTGACTGTAATGCTATCTATCATCTCATTGGAAAGTAAGAAATTCACAAGAAAAAAAAAAGTTCCACCAGAGAGAAAGTGGGGAATGGAAAGGTGAGAGAGACCAGGGTGTGTAAGTAGATACTATGAAACAAAGGAGAGATTCCAGTGGGAGAGGCCATCTCCCTGCATACACAAAAGCTGCAAAGGAGTGAGACTTAACATTTCACAGGTCTACAGGGAGTTTATGTCACAATGTGACAAACTTTCCGACCTGTTGAATAAACAGGATCAAGACAAAGAATAAAATGGAACAGAAGTAATGACACAGAAGACTCTTGGAGATTTTCAACACTGAAAGTTTACAGCAAAATTGGAATTCTAGGGATCTTCTTAGATTAATATTCATGCAAAAAACTTTCAGTCTTTTTCAAATTGAAACAGAATTACTACACTTCCCCCCTCTTTTCTCCCATCAGCCCCCTCCCAGTTACTACCCTTGAACCCTTCTTATGTAACACCACCACCACCACCACCCCCCCAGTCAGGTTCACAGCCTCCTTTTCTTTGATTATTTTTGAAACATACAGATATGTGATGGTTTAAATAAGAATGCCCCTCATTGGCTTGTGCATTCAAATGCTTGGCCACCAGGGAGTGGCACTACCTGTGAGGGACTACTTAGCCTTGTTGGAGGAAGTATGTCACTGCAGGTGGGCTTTTGAGTCTCAAAATTCCAAGCCAGTCCCAGCTTGTCTCTTTTCCTGCTGCCTGCTGATCAGGATGCGGAACTTTCAGCTCTGCCATCTCCCTGCCATAATGATAATTAGATAAATTTCTAAAACTGTAAGCCAGCCCACATTAAATGTTTCTTTAATGAGTAGCCATGATGTCTTTCTTTTTCTTTCTTTCTTTCTTTCTCTCTCTCTCTCTCTCTCTCTCTCTCTCTCTCTCTCTCTCTCTCTCTCTCTTTCTCTCTTTTTCTTTCTTCCTCTCTCTCTCCCCCTCTCTTTTTCTTGCTTTCTTTTTGAAAGTTATTTACATTTCAAGTGTTATCCCCTTACCCAGTTTCCCCCACTCCTGGAAACCCCCTATCAAACCCCCTTAACCTGCTTATATGAGGATGTTCCCCTACACTGAGGCATCTGTGGAGCCTTCATAGAACCAAGGACCTCTCCTCCCATTGATGCTTGACAAGGCCATCCTCTTCTACATATGCAGCTGGAGCCATATGCAGCTGGAGCCATGTTTGGTGACTTAGTCCCTGGGAGCTCTTGGGGGTCTGGTTGCTTAATATGGTTGTTCTTCCTCTGGGGTTACAAACCCCTTCATCTCCTCAGTCCTTTCTCTAACTCCTCCATTGGGAACCCTGCACTCAGTGCAATGATTAACTATGAACATCCGACTCTGTACTTGTAAGGCTCTGGCAGGGCCTCTCAGGAGAAAGCTGTATCAGGCTCCTTTCAGCAAGCATTTCTTAGCATCTACAATAGTGTTGGAGTTGGTGACTGTATCTGGAATGAATCCCCAGGTGGGACAGTCTCTTTCCTTCAGTCTCTGCTCTGCATTTTTGTCTCCACATTTGCTCCCATGTGTATTTTATTCTGCTTTCTAAGAAGGACCAAAGCACCCACAGTTTGGTCTTCCTTATTCTTGAGCTTCATGTGGTCTGTGAAGTTTATCTTGGGTATTCAGAGCTTCTGGGCTTATATCCACTTAGCAGTGAGTGCATACCATGTGTGTTCTTTTGTGACTGGGTTACCTCACTCAGGATGATATTTTCTAGTTTCATCCATTTATCTAAGAATTTCATAAATTCATCGTTTTTAATAGCTCAGTAGTATACTCCATTGTGTAAATATACCACATTTTTTGGTATCCATTCCTCTGTTGAAGGACATACATACAGGTTCTTTTCAGCTGCCATAATGTCTTTTTAAAGCAATGAAACACTAAGACTTGTGTGTGTGTGTGTGTGTGTGTGTGTGTGTGTGTGTGTGTGTGTATTATAAACATACAACCCACTGAGTCCATTTTTGCTGTTTTGTGTGTATATGGTTTTAGGGATGACCCCTCTACAGTGAACAACCAATAAAGGGGCTCTTAGCTGGGAGAGGCTAATTCTCCTTTTCCCATCAGACATTAGTTGTCAAAAGTTATCCAGGGGTGGGACCCACAAAATTTTCCTCTTTCAAAGTTGATCTGTCTACTGATACTGCCATCATTCCAGTCTTGTTTATTTAGCCTCTGTAACCATTTGTGCTTTTTATGTTCCCTGGTTTCCTGAATAAAAGACATGGAGACTTAGAATTAATGCTTAGGCCTTAAGCTAGGGTTGTTCCTCCAACAGCTATTTATATTATTCTATGCCTGCCATGTGGCTGGTTTCTTCTCTTCAGTTTTATATGTCCAACTTCCTCTGACTCCTGTTGGTGAATCTTCCCATGCCTGACTTGTTCCCCAACTTCCTCTCTCTCTGCTGTGCCACATTCTAACCCTGCCTCAGTTTCTTGGCCATCTGATTTTCCTTGATAAGTAATGCTTTTATACAGTCCACAAGAGATTATCTCTACAAGACATTTGTAGGAGAGACAGTTTCACATAAGAATAAGGAAGGCTCTGTTCTTAGTAGGTATTCTGGCTCTTAAAATCTGAACACGATGCAAAGATAAACAGATCATTGTGAGTACATCTCCAATGGATACCGCTATACCACAGCTCCCGCATATATAAGTCAGGAAACACAGCAAAAGAGAGGGTGAAAAAAATTGTATGGGCAAAATTTTTATAAAATCAGGTTTAAAATATCCTACTATGGGTAAATATATATATATATATATATATATATATATATATATATATATATATATAATTATACAACAGTATTGCAATATAATTATCTCATTAAAAACAATGATATAGATTATGTATGTTTACTAGTAGAGAAGTATGTCTAACACAACACTGAGCAAACACACAGCATCTAGGAAGATGCAGTAAAGCACTTGTTACATAAGTATGCATAGTAGCATCTGAATCCTTAGACTCCATGTAAAAGCTACAAGCAGCGATGATTGAAGATAATCCCTGCTCTCTCACAGTGAAATGGGAGGCAGAGGCCGGAGAAATAGACACTCAAAGGCAACTGACTAGGTATACTCAGCAGAGAAGGACAGAAAAGGGACCCTGCCTGCAAACAAAGTAGAGGTGAGGCCCAGACACAAGAGGTTGTCCTTTGTCCTCCACACATGTGTCCTTGCATGCACATGCACACGCTCAAACATACGCAATCACAGACACCTACATACACATTTTAGGCACATTCAATAAGCGAAATAAAACATACAGTGATGATATTAAGCACTTAATAAATGTCACAAGAATTCTAGGAACTACATAAATCACATATTCTGAATGACCCTGTGAGGAAAGTTACCATTTCACAGATGAGAAAACATGTTGGAAAATCTTTGGAAAGATTCCAAAGCCCAGTTAGTGAGCCATGGACTATGCTGTGACCCCAGGCCACCTGTCTCCAGAACACACAGGCACTGGTATGCAGCACGTACAATATGACATCATTAAAATGGCCCACAGACTCTGGACATCTGGTCGCTAAGGCATTAATAGTGCTTATCTCTGGGTCGTGGGATTAACGGTAATTTAAATTTTTTATCTTTGGAATTTCTTTTGTCTTGAAAGATTACATATTACTTAAGCTATGAGTGTGATAAGACACAGTCACAGCTGAAGGCTTATTTTATGCCTTTTTAAAAAAAAAGTAGGAGACAAGTAGAAGGACAGAAGTCCTACAGAAAACCAAATGGTCCTTCAATGTCCTTTAGACATAGGACTCTGAGAGTGGGCAGTAAGGAAATCATCCACAGAACCCTTCATTTCACTTCAGGACTGCAGACACCCCAAACACACACAAATCATATGAAGCTCAGAGAAATCTCAGCTCACAGTTCCAGTGTGCTTTATTAGAAGGAAAAGGCGGCTCCAATATGTTCTGAAGAATGGAAATCTTCAAACAGATGGGCTCTTCCTGCTTTCTGAGCACCTGGACTCCTCAAGGAAGTCTGTATTTGCTGACTAGAATGGTCACGTAAGAATGGATCACAGGGCTCCCAATGGAGGAGCTAGAGAAAGTACCCAAGGAGCTAAAGGGATCTGCAACCCTATAGGTGGAACAACATTATGAACTAACCAGTACCCTGGAGCTCTTGACTCTAGCTGCATATGTATCAAAAGATGGCCTAGTCGGCCATCACTGGAAAGAGAGGCCCATTGGACATGCAAACTTTATATGCCCCAGTACAGGGGAACGCCAGGGCCAAAAAGGGGGAGTGGGTGAGTAGGGGATTGGGGGTGGGTGGGTATGGGGGACTTTTGGTATAGCATTGGAAATGTAAATGAGCTAAATACCTAATAAAAATGGAAAAGAAAAAAATATATATATTACAAAAAAAAAAAAAAAGAAAGGTCTGTGACGCGCTATCTCCAATCACAGCGTGATGGCTTGGTAAGTGCTCTAAGATGACAACATGGCTCAGGTAGGCAGGTGATGCAGAGTAGGGATGTGTAGGCAGAACAGCCCTAGTGCTTTAAAGAGAAACATTTCCAATTGCCACAGATGAAGATGAAGAATCTCTCCAGGTAATGTAGCAAATCCTCTTCTCTCTGCAGGAATCTATTGTTATGGTGAATTTTATGCTTAAATCATTACCACTGTCTCCTTGTGAAAGGATTGTCTTAGGCATGCGCAGAAACGGTCCAGGGCATAAAGTACTTCCTGTGCAGGTGTGAAGATCAGAGTTCAGATCCTGGGCAGGCATCCTGTTCCCCTATAATCCTGGTGCTCTGGAAACCAAGACAGAGGATCCCTAGGACAAGCTGGCTAGCTAGATTCACTTAATGGTAAGCTCCAGGTTTAAGGGAGACCCTGCATCAGATTATAAAGTAAGAGAAATAGAAGATGATACCTGACATCTATCTCTGAATGCCAGATGCACAAGCACAGGAGTGCATATATGCTACATATGTGCACCCAACAAAAGCAAACATACATAAACAGGATAAACAAAACAGGACTTGTTTCCCCCACTCCACTAAAAGCAGCACTATGGGACTCTCTTTAGCTAAGGAAGTAGAAAAGAAAGTGTCACATAAGCACACTTAATTATGACCCGAGAGTCTCTGTGTGTGCATTGCATGGGTGCACAATCCTTATCCCCCTACAATAAAATAATTAAAACTTCCAGGAAGGCCCAGCAAAATGCAGAACAATTGTAGCTGACCAAAAGTGGATATGTAATGTGAGTTTATTTTTATAAACCCCTTTATGACTGCAAGCCTGAGAGTTTGGAATCATTTGTTACGCAGCATACCTTATCATAAACTGACTGATACATCACTGAATTCCAGTAAGGAAGACCCACCTAATACCTACAAGCATTTACCCCTGAAGCTCTGTGCATCTCAAAGATAGTGAGGTTGGACTGAATACATCTTCCTCTTTGAAAAAAAAAATAAAAGGTATATTTTAATCCTGTTTGGATTTAATTATTCAAGCTGCCAGCCTTTCTCAGCACTACAACAGCAGGCTAATTTTCTCAACTGCTCCTTCACTTTATGCTTACATACATTTATATCAAAAGATCTCCTTTTTTTTCTGCATCTCATAGAACCTCTGCCAGGTCAGGCGAAACACTGCTTCAGCCACAGGAAGTGATATGAGCCTTCAGACAGAAGCCAAAAGACTGAAATTTTCTTTTCTAGTCGCTATTGCAACCAAGCCTTGAATTAAAAACCACTTCAGATTAGCATTGTTTCCTAAACATCCAGATTCCAGCAGTCATTTATAATTCTATCCATTGGTGACTAAACAGTTGTCACTGGCAATAAAACTCAAGTATATGGCTTCTAAATAGTTCACAGGAAGTTCTTTGTAATCTCTGCAGACTTATGACAGAGGAAACCTTGAAAGATACTGGGAAAAAATACAAGGAATGGAGCTGGGGAAGGTGACTAGACACCAGTGTGACAGTAACAAAAAGTATAAGATCATCACTGCTGCCACCACTGCCACCACCAATATCATATATCACCCTTGCAATACATAACAAGACAGTAGTTGGACTCTGCAAGGAAGCTTGTGTTTTCTCAATAGAAGGGCACCACAGGCAAGGTCTGTGTCATACTACCAACAATTGCACTGCATCTTAATTATAGTCTATTTTACTGTGATAAACACTATGAGCATGAGCAACTTGGGCAAAAAGGGCTTATTTGGCATTCATGTTTCGATCACAGTTATCATTAAAAGTAGCCAAATTCAAGAACTCAGAGCAAGAACCTGGATGCAGGAACTACAGCAAAGATTACAGAGGAATATGCTTACTGCTTTGTTTCCCATGACTTGCTCAACCTGCTTTCTCATAGCACCTAGGACCACTAGCCCAGGGGTGGCACCACCCACAGTGTGCTGAGCCCTTTCATCTCAATCACTAACTAAGAAAATGTACAATAGACTTGCATACAGGCCAATATTATGATGGCATTTTCTCAACCGAGAGGCCTTCTTCCCAAATGATTCTACCTTGAGTCGAGTTGATGCAAAACTAGCCAGGATGCAATGAAATGCCTAGGTAGGTGAAATTTAACTATGAAGGTAAAATAAGCAATTGGTATTTTGTGGGGCCTTGCTACAAGGTATATTGTGTTCTAAGATCTCACACAAAATGACTCTGGCTACTCCTAAGTAAACTGAGAGTTTATTCTCCATATCATAGATGAGAAACTGTTGTCTGTAGTCATTTGTTTTAGGCAATGCCATAACTGGCTTACAGCACTATTAATAAACAGATATTGAAGAACACAATTACATTAGAAGGCATGCTACCTGCATTCCTAAACCAGTATATATTTTCTTCTAGAATGAAGTAGCCTATGGAGAACCATCACTCCCACCAAAAGCAATAAGAGCCAATAATAAGCTAAGTCGGGAAGCAAAGATCTAGAATATCAACTATCTGAAGGGCTGAAGCAAGAGCACCTCCTTTCAGTATCTGCCTGGGCAGATCAAATTCAAAGCTATCCTGGGCCAGTTAGTTAAGACTATCTCAAAATAAAAAGCAGGGGCTGAGAGCTGGGTCAGCAGTTATGAGCACACACTGCTGTAGTAGAAAGCACAAGTTCACTTCCCAGAACCCATGTTCGAAGGCTCCAACTCTAGTTTTAAGGGACCTAGCAAACCTGGCCTCTGGGCACCTACACTTACATGTACATATTCAAGCACAGGCACACACACAAAATAGGATAAAATAAAAAAAAAATCCTACAGAAACAGAAGTGTAGAGGTTAGTGATAGTATTTGTCCATCATGTGAATCTACAGTACCACATACACTAAAACGTCACCCATATGCTAAGGGCCATTTAATTCAAAGCAACCACTATTTCTGTAGAAGCCAAGACTTCAAAAGAAAACCCCAGAAAGAATATTAATGTAAGTTATTGAGGTGAATCTGAATTGGTGCATATTGATATTTTCCATCAGATGTTTGTCAATTAATAGCAAAACGGACAGTAGACAAATATTTATTATAAAAGATCAAACTAGGAAGGTATAGACAAGTTAATGGGATTAGAGTTGCAATAACCTGGGTTCAAGCCTGCCAAATTAGCAAGAAATGAAGGAATAAATATTAGAGGGGAAGGAAGAAACAGATAAGCAAAAGCAATATTCAGTATGTTTGCCTCTGGAGACATCTGCCCAGGAAATAGATCTGGGAAAAAGGCTTATGAACTGAACAAAAAGGAATTTTCAAACCAAGCATAGGGTTGATGAGATGGCTCAGCAAGAGCAGTTTATCAGCACCCAAGTCTGACAACCTGAGTTCATGTCTCAGAATCTATACAATGGAAGGAGAGAATAAAATCCTGTAGGCTATCCTCTGAGCCCCATAAGTATGCTGTCACACACACACTAACATATAAATATAATGTAAAACCCAGGAATTCATAGTGCCAAAGAGACAAAAGTCACAAGCATAAAGCTATGGAAGAGAGGTGCTCTGTGAGGTGTCATGGGCTCTAAGGCAGGGAACTGAGATGGGGACTGTAAGAGGAATGACAGGCCTGACAAGGTGGTGGCTGCTTCCACGTGAATATCAGTACACAGTGAGTGGGGACATGCATCTGCGAAGACAACTTCCACAGGAGGGCCAAACTGAAGTTTACCTGAGAACCTAGAGATTGGTGAGCAGACAATGACAGCCAATCGGAAATTGTCACTTGGAGGACACGCTTGCTTGGGACCAATGGGGCATGGGTGGAGGGTATACAGAGCACTCCTGGAGAATTAATAAACAAGCTGCCACATTCTCACCTGCTCCCAGAGTCCGAGCCATTGATTCTGGGCCACCTCATCCCCAAACCTGAAGGGCAAGTACAATCAGATGGTCCAGGGTGTGAAGCAACTGGAGATAACTAGGATTGGAGTGAAACCAAAGGTAAACTGAGGTACATGAGGAATGCCATCCACCTTAAGTCAGCTCTCCCAAGATGGGCTATGTTTCTTGCTCTCTGCCATGGAAAGGGTGAAGCCACATGGGACAATAACACTTCCACAGCCTTGACAGTTTCAAAGATATAAAGCTGAAACTGAAATCTGCAAGTTATTTTCATATGCACTTCCCGAATTGCTAAGAACACTGAACATTTTAAAGATATTTCTCACTACAGGCAACTCAGGAATGCTGAGAGTGGGAGAAATAGTTTTCCAAGGGATAAACCCCTAATTAGTTATCCAGTATCAAGGAGTCAGCCCTGAAATTGTGTGTGTGTGTGTGTGTGTGTGTGTGTGTGTGTGTGTGTGTGTGTATGATGTATAAATGAGCATGAACAGATCAAATAGGTTGTGTTTACATATTATTCATGTACATGTATGTGTAAAATGACAAAGAAAAATAGCTATGAATTTGAGAGGGAAGAAATATAGGAGTATGGACATGGGAAGGTTTGGAGTGGGGAAAGGGAAGGGGCAAATGATATAATTACATTTTAATTTCAAAACAAAAGAGAACATGATACTACATTAAAATAAAATCTTAGATGGTGTCTTATTTAGCGTTTCCACTGCTGTAAAGAGACACCATGACTAAGGTAACTCTTATAAAAGAACAATATTTAATTGGGAATGGCTTACTGGTTCAGAGGTTCAGTCCATTATCATAATGGTGGGAAGCATGGCAGTGTCCAGGCAGGCATGGTGCTGAAGGAGCTAAGAGTTCTACATCTTCATCTGAAGGCAGAGAGGAGAAGACTGGCTCCCAGGCAGCTAGAAGAAGGGTCTCAAAGCCCATGCTCACAATGACACACTTCCTCCAAAAAGGTCACACCTACTCCAACAAGGCCATACCTCCTAATAGTGCCACTCCCTGGACCAAGCATATTCAAACCCCACAGATACTGATCCTGTAAGAATCACATGTCTTTCAAAGGCTAATAGAAGGACTGGAAAAGACACAGCTGGATAACACTAAGAAAAGAAGATACAAGCAGGCCAATAGAAGGAAAGAAGCCTTTAAGATAAGAAATACATTTGAAGAGAATGAACATTTCAAAGTGATAAAATGTCCAGTCCTCTCAAAATACAAGCACTTTAATATGTCTGCTGCTAGAAATGTGACATGAGATATATAAACCTCCAAAATGACATAACCAAAAAGAAACAAGCAATGTATAAACCTACCAAGAAAACTGAACTGGCCTAGAAATGCATGACAAATAAGAAAAACAGACATTATCAGAAAGAAGCTTTGAATAGTAGCATGATGAGCAGTGTTTACCTAATGGAAGCACATACTTCAGTTAGCAATGCTATAAGACACAAAGTTTTCAGGTTGATCTGATCACTGTGAAAGCTTGCCATACTCTACCATCCAAGACGAAAGCTGTTCAGAGTGCATGGAAGTTAAGCAACAAGTTGCCAAAAGAGAAAAGAGGAAGCCCTATGATATCCAACATTCTAAAAACAAAGTAATGGAATTATTGAGGACCAAGGGTTGAAAGATTTCTAAATAATGAAATGAAAACAAGAAAACCTATTCTCTGAAAAAATGAAAATGTGGTTGTTAGAATGTAGAGAAGTTGTTACTGACAAGGGATATGTACAGGTTTAAGTGGAACTAACAAGGGAGTAGCACCTAAAAATATTATCGAACAAAAATCAGGAAAGGAGCCAGATAGAGTAGAAAAGGGGATAATAAAGGCGAGAGCATCCTAAACAGGAAAACAGATAAAGTATAGAAGAAGCAACTGTTGACTCCAAAAACACATACAACATTGATAAACACCAGAGAGATCGACAACAGAATGAGGTGCAATGTAAAAATATCAAGAACAAAAACATCTCCAAATGTTACAAACCCTACAGCCATTTAAAAGATAACTGTGTCCTGAATACTCTTGACAACAAGAGAAGATTGTATTAGTGAGACTAATAATTAACTAGGAAACATAATCTTGACACTGTTACTGTCCTGAAGGAGTCTTCCTGGAAAAAAAAAAAACAACAACATAAAGACAGATAAAAGTAAAGAAGACTAAGATTTTGGTGGTAGTGTGATGGCGGTTCAAGTGGAGAAGATGATGATCATGACCAATGATGGCAGTGACGATGGCGATGATGATGACAATGGTGATGTTGATGATGATCAGGGTGATGATGACAGTGTTGATAATGGCAATTATGACAGTGATGACATTGGTAATGATGGTCATGATGGTGATGGTCACGATGATGATTATAGACATGATGATGGTGATGATGGTCATGATGGTGATGGTCATGATGATAATGATGGTCATGATGATTATGATAATGACGATGAGGCCAAAAAAGGTGGTGATGATGACAGCAATGATGGTAAGGTTTATGATGGTGGTGGCACCAGTGCTGCCACAACACAAATGCATTGATGATACATATATCAGTACTTATTGTGGAGACAATACACAGATCTATACAGAGAGATAACAAATGGATTAATCATTAGAGACATCTAAATGGAGATGATAGTTTGTGAGTACTTGAATAAAATCATGTTTAGTCTTGAGCTTTTTAACTCTTTCTTTGGTCCAAACCAATGAATTTGGTGTTGAGTACTTGCATCCAAGAACTGTGATTTAAATCCCCAGAGCTTGTTCTGGCATTAGTAAGAATACTAAGAACAGCTTGATTATAACACATTTGAAGATACAGAAGACAGAACTCAAAAATTGGTCAAACTGACACTACAGCCAATAAACCTCCTAAGTGAAAGCAAATGGGTTAAAGTGGGTTCAAAGCCCTAAACACAGATCCTCTAGACCCACAAAACTTCATTATAGTTAAAAGCCCTAAACACAGAGCCTCTAGACTAGCAGAACGTCATTAGTCACTTTATCCAAACACTTCCACTATAATTAAAATCTGTCCTATAAAAAGCTCCTAGGAGCAGGATATAAATGTTTTCCATTGTGAGATACATGCATGCCTACACACACACACACACACACACACACACACACACACTTCAATGACAAACTCAATAACACTAAGAATGAAAACTGTTAGACAAATAAAGTTCGATATAAGATTTTTAAATAAAAGTTTTAAATTTTACTTAAAAAATATTTTCATTAAAAAATTATCCATTAATAGAATATGTATATATTTTAGAAAAGGTATCTCATGATATTAACAAAAAGAGCAAAAGCCACTGGGAATTGGTATTTTTCACAGCAGGACTTCAGGGTAACAAAACTCAGAATCAACCTAAACACCAATAGCACACATTAACTTCAGCATATTGATGTGATGGAACACTACACAATAATGAAGAAGATGGGCTGGAACAGGATCTCTCTCTCTCTCTCTCTCTCTCTCTCACACACACACACACACACACACACACACACACACAACACACACACACACACACACACACACACACACACACACACTGTAGTTCTAATGAAGCCAGATGTAAAACTTTGTAATTCTCTACACGTAAAGTTTCAATTGACAGCAAGAGTCTGTGGATTAGAAGTCAGCATGGTTGTACTGGTGAAGAGGTAGTTACTGTGAGGAGCACACACAGTCTCTGGGCAATGTGCTGTGCTGCAGATGGTTGCATCACATGGTGGCATCACTTTCTGGTGTCTACATACCTAGTGTACATGTACATGGCTGCTTATGCCTTCATTTTTTCCTTTAAAAATAACTTCAGGAAAAGCCATCTCTGTTCATCATTATCTCAAAATGAGGCAGAAGAAAACTCTCTGAACATGGTTTTTTTTTTTTTTTTTTCAGTGCAATGAGGACTTGAGGCTAGATGAGACCCTTTTGTATTTATCATTTTCACCTGCTCCTAATGGGAAACACATCCATTCTTGACTCTCATCCTCCCCACCCCCCAGGGCTTATGCATGACCTGATAATGTTGCATTTCCCGAAACCATTGGTTAACCTGAAAACAAGCATGTATCCTACAGTGGGCCTATGAACTGAGAGCTTTGAAATAGTTTTAGATGCTAGGGATAGATGCAAGGGCATTGTGCATGTAAGGCAAGTATTCTATCATTGACCTACAAGAATAGCTGTGTCCTGAATACTCTTGACAACAAGAGAAGATTGTATTAGTGAGACTAAAATTAACTAGGAAACATAATCTTGACACTGTTACTGTCCTGAAAAAGTCTTCCTGGAAAAAAATAAAACAACATAAAGACAGATAAAAGTAAAGAAGACTAAGATTTTGGTGGTGGGGTGGTGGTGGTACAGGTGAAGAAGATGATGATCATGACCAATGATGCCAGTGACGATGGCGATGATGATGACAATGGTGATGTTGATGATGATCAGGGTGATGATGATGGTGACAGTGATGATGACAGTGATGGTGATGGCAATTATGACAGTGATGACATTGGTGATGATGGTCATGATGGTGATGGTCACGATGGTGATTATAGACATGATGATGGTGATAGTTGTCATGATGGTGATGGTCATGATGATAATGATGGTCACGATGATTATGATAATGACGATGAGGCCTAAAGATGTGGTGATGAATGCAGCAATGATGGTAAGGTTTATGATGGTGGTGGCACCAGTGCTGCCACAACACAAATGCATTGATGATACATATATCAGTACTTATTGTGGAGACAATACACAGATCTGTACAGAGATAACAAATGGATTAATCATTAGAGACCTCTAAATGGAGATGATAGTTTGTGAGTACTTGAATAAAATCATGTTTAGTCTTGAGCTTTTTAACTCTTTCTTTGGCCCAAACCAATGAATTTGGTGTTGAGTACTTGCATCCAAGAGCTGTGATTTAAATCCCCAAGGCTTGTTCCGGCATTAGCCATCCTGATGACCTAAGAAAAATGAGAAATTTACTCAAGAGTCCAGCACTCTGCCAGGTCCATTTATTTGTACTTCTTAACTTTAATGTAAAGTCAGGTAAATGTCCTAATATGATCAATAATATTCTATCTTAATAAGAAAATTTTTCTTCCAAAATGTCACAAAACACTGATATTCCTGGAAAATGTACACGATTATTCTGAAGCCCCTCAAAGGCACCTGCACACTGTCATTGCTCCTACAGGGTAGAAGATCACAGTCTTCAAAGAAGGGAACTCACCCAGACATGGGTTGCATATCTATAATCACAGCACTTGGGAGGTTGAGGTAAGATCACAAATTTGAGGCACACCAAGGTTGTCCAGTGAGACACTGCCTTAAAAAAATTAAAAACAGGAAAACACACCTATAGGAGGAATTACAAAAAGATTCCCCAACAGAGTACAGTCAGAGATGAGAAAATGGACCAGTTATGAGAAAGGTCATAGATAATGATGGAGACAAGCCAGTCTCGTGGGAGAGCTGCCACTGAGCTCCCACCAACTGAGAGATAGAGAGAGAGAGAGGGAGAGAGAGAGAGAGAGAGAGAGAGAGAGAGAGAGAGAGAGAGAGTGATTTCAAAAACTAGAAACAACTTGAGTCTTGCATAACCACATTCCCACCTCTGATTTTCAACATACCTTCTTTTTTCCATCAAATACAGACTACTTACACTATCACTAACATCTATTCTCTAAATACCCCATATTTTTCTTCTTTAAAATGTCATTTCTTCCAAATAGAGATAAGACGTGGATGCTTCTGCATATATTTATTTAGCGAGGCATACTTCCTGAAAATCAGATGTCTTTACCTGTTCGCTCTCTAGGAGGAAAATTACCCTTTTCCGAAAGAGGCTCACTTTCCTGTGTGACACTTTTAATGGCCTCGAATTCCAATCTCAACCAGCAATATCTGAATTATTTTTAATTTAGCAACTAAGGCATAGAGAGTGACTTGGCAGCTCCTTCTTGAGGCATGTCAGGAGCAAGGGTTCTCCTATAGAAAGCTGGTGTTCATAAAAGTCTTTTTCCCCATTCATTGCTGCTGAGAGCAACCCCCATGCAGAGGTACAGTGACGTGGCTGTCACTCTCCAGACAGACACCATACTCTGTAATAACAAGGTGTGCAGGGTTCTCTGAAATAACTCAATATAATCAAAAATCCGATCTCAACTATTAAAGAAAGAGAAATTTTAATTTAAAAACTGGCATCAGTGACCTTTCAAATCATGTGTTGGGGCTCTTGTAAAACATGCATTCAAGGGCTACTGTTTGTCTGATTTACTTGTAATAAAAGGTTCTTTGTGGAGAGTGAAATTGCATTGTTCAGGGGGTTCATTGTTAAGATGATAGTTTCATTACTACATGGTAAAAAAGCAAAGTATTGTCTTCTCTGTCACACAGAGGAACTTGGGGATTTTAGTTAGAACCCATTTTAGAATGAAACAGTGGTGCTAATATTATTGTTCATGGTGATTTAATCAATAACGTACTTTTCAACAAAGCAGGGGCAAGGTGTTATTATTCATACACACATACACAATACACACACACACACACACACACACACACACACTTAACCCCTTTAATCCCTAAGGCAGGTTCTTTTCTCCAAAGAAGATCTAGAAGTCCAGAAAGGTACTTGCTTCTTTCCCGAGGTTCCAGAACATGAACTCCAGTGTGAGTCCATGGACCATGTCTCTAACCACTCAAACCACTTACTGCTTACTAAGTCAGGGGAGGTTCCAAGAATTAATGGTATAAATGTTCACCTTGATTCTCATTTCTTGCTCTCTTTCCCTAAATCATACCATTCTTTAGTCTTTCCCAGATAGTGAATATCATAATGTCACCATTCTCTACCCAGCTGCTCCTATTCAGCTTCTCTCGAAGACCTCTCCAGGTCATGGCATGCCTCTCTACCCTCCCCAGCAGCAGTACCATTTCTTCTAAGGTCACAGACACCTTCACTCCTGCTCCAGTGCACACCCAGTTTATTTTTGTCTAGGTCTTGCTACCTTCCGTGCCTCTCTGGGATTTATAATGTGAAGTTCTTGAACATTGTAGGCTCCCATAACAATCTTTGCCCCTATGCTCTGAATTCTCTTTTATTCTTCACCATTTGCTGGACTCTTGCATACCCTCAAATGTAAAGACCAATCATCTCTCCTAGGACCATTTGCCTCTCCTTTGAAATCCCATACAGCGTTTGTGGATACATAGATAACAGGTCTTATACTTAGACTATGATTTCACAATGAGCTGTGAGGCTTTAGACAAGCATTTGAATTCTTGTCTTCTACATTACAATACTGATGGTGTCAGTATCCTTCCCCAGAGGGTTGCTATGAAGAGAAAAAAGGCAGAGAGAAGAAATGCCTCTCTCATGATCCCCTGCCTTGGAAAAATTCACCAGAACATGCTGAGGCCTTGATGTAATAATGTGGATCAATTTCCAGGAAACATAGTTGAACAAAAATATCCAAAATACTAATGATATTTAATATATACAATGAACCATTTAATATCTACAGGAGGTAGTGATGATATTTAATATCTACAGTGATGAGGTAGATGTGTAAGCTACTGCAGAAACTTGGATGTATAGACCTTTCTGGTTTCTACCAAGCAATGAACTACACCTGAGTTGACATAAACACTCACTCTCTGTATGCTGAATGAATGAAAGACTCAGCTGTGTCTTAAAGAACAAAGAGAGAGATGAAATGGCATCTCTATACATTTTGCTATGTTTTACAAGTCTGATCACCCAAGCAGTTCAAAGTCTGTTCTCTAAAATAAGTTCCAGAAAAGACAAGATTGACAGGTACACACTGTGAATTAAAGACACAATGGCCACTGAGTGGAGCCCTGAACATAATATAGATGGCCAATTTTATGTTTTATATATCATACTCTAATAACAGAGTTCATAAATATCTTCATTCCAAGTGTGAACGCAAATTAACCTCCAAGTCTGAATTAACAACAATTCTCCATTAATTGTATTTTTTTTTACTATCGCTTTAATAGGATAGATTTCTCCCAGAAGTAGCTGGAGCTTAAAAATGACTCAAGTGACTAGAATACAGGAAACTATCATTATGCTACAAACAGGAGGATGGGTACCAGTCAAGGCAGAGAAGTGATTTCAGTGAGACTGGCTTCACTGGAGCTGCTGTTAAGGCAAAGGGCAGAGAGTGAGCCCCCTACGCCTCCAATTGCAAAAACTAGAAATATGGACAAGGCTCAGCAGGTTTAAAACATGAACCATCCTGGAGATATTAGAAAGCTTGGAGGAGGAGCCACAATCCATAAATAAAAGCAGCCATGAATTAAAGGGATAAGCACATTGGTGAAAAGATACATTAGTTCAAGACAGAAAGGAACCACTACACAGACTGCAACATTTTCAGACATATCTGCAGTCCCCAAATATAAAGAACAGGATTCTTTTGGAAGGAGATGACAACACAAGGCAGATGGGAGAAACAGCTTCCAGCCCCTTTCTTCTTCATTTCAAAGAAAGCAACAACATGAGGGGAGGACTGGGTTTCTTTGTGTTAAATAGAGGAAGAAAATGCTGACTGCCTCAAAAGCATCTAACAGGAGACCCAGTACCATAGAAAATCACCAAGTTTTTAACAAGAGAACTCTCATCTAGGACAACTACTCTCAAACTATTAAGTCATAAGACTGCCTGTCTGATTTCATACGCCCATGTCTGCAAAAACACGAGTCAATCTTATCTTAACCTATTTTAATCTCTGAACTTGATAGAAGTACATTCATCTTAAATGAGAGCAGATAATTATCAAAACACCCTAGTATTTAAGTGGCCTATGTTGGGTTATCCAATATTTTCATTAAGGAATAATAGACTATGAAAGCAGCTGCAAGTTAGCAGCGGATCTCACACTGTCTTAGTCAGATTCACTCCCAAATAATCCTAGCATCACACTTGAGATGGCGGTGGCAGATGGCAGGGTCTGAGTGTGATCTGATCAGGTGGAATCTACTCTTCTTATGGCATGAATTCCAAACTATGCAGTTAAATCTGACAGTGGAGACAAATCTAAGCATGATATCAATCAAATTGGAATCAACCTTCTTTAAAGTTCCTATAAGCACACTTGTAAGCCCAACACTCCAGAAGTTGAGGCAGGAGGATAGTGGGCTCCTGGCCAGCCTAGCCTACACAATGAGACTTTGTCTCAAGAAGCAAAATAATAAAGAAAGAAACCCTGCTTAAAAATCCACAGTTCTAGGCAGTGCTGGCTCCCTCCTGTGACAGTTCCCATCAGTAAAACAGGTCCACACCTTCTTTTCTTGCTAGGCTCCTCTCAATCCTGGAGCAGCAGAAATCCTAGCCAGTAACTTAAAGGAAACAGAGTTAAGGTAACGCCCTCCAACATCTGACAGCAAGACACCCTGTGTGAAGCAAGCCCTGGAGAGTACACCCAAGGTTTAGGCAGTTGCCTGAGTCCATGTTTTCATTCCCAGTGTACAAGCAAGGTTTTGAAACCTTCTATGACTAGGTAGCAGGAAGCTGCAGGAGCCTTTCAGAACTTTTGTTCAACATTAACAACTAAACCAGCCCAACTGAGGAGGACCTAAAGATGGAAGAGGATAAAAGAAAAAAAAAAACAAAAAACAACTTCAAGATCCCGTCCCACAGGCTGACAAGATAGCTCAGAGGCTTGCTGCCAAGCCCAATACCTGAGTTCAATTGCTAGGACCCGCATGGTAGAAGCCAGAACCAGTTCCCACAAGTTGTCCTCTGACCTCCAGACACAATTTGGTATGCACACGGATTATGAATGTATACATATATAAACCTGAACATATAGCTTTTTAAAAAGTAATTCTTTTATTTATTTTATGTATATGAGTGCACTGTCACTATATTCAGACACACCAGAAGAGGGCATCGGATCCCACTACAGATGGTTGTGAGCCACCATGTGGTTGCTGGGAATTGAACTCAGGACTTCTGGAAGAGCAGTCAGTGCTCTTAACAGCTGAGCCATCTTACCAGCCCCACATACAGCATTTAAAAATATTCATTTGTACACATCTGTTCCTTAACATAGTAACTTCTTTTGCTAATGTCTATAATGATAGTTAAATCAGTTCCAATAACTATGTATATTTACTGACCTTTTCAAAATACTTTCAATGTCACGTCCTGTGTAAAATTTGCAACAATCTTGTAATATGGACCCCATCATTGGTCCCATTTTATAGATGCATGAAATGCACCTTGCCCAAGTTAAGGGAGTTAGCCACTGAGTTGGTATTTAAACCACTGTTGCAGTTCTTTGCTCTCCTCTTTTAGGGGAATGGCTTAATACTATAATAAAAATAATTATCATTTATGTAGGGATTACCTTGTAATTTACATAGATTTGTTCAAATGACTCAACACAGGTTTTACTAATCCCCAGAACTCAGTAGAGCCAAAGGCTTTAGCCCAGAATGCTGAACTGGCTTGGAAGAGCTTGGTCCTCACTGGTGTGATGTCAGGGGCCACCAGGGTTATGATAACAGGCTGGCCCTACAGGAGGGGCAGAACTTGGCTGCCCTAAGCTCACAGGGAGGCATGGACAGACACAGGGGTTCAGGGAGTGCCCCAGCAGCATCAGCAGCAGCAGCTCAGGATTCACTCACAGTGGCACCCTGGGAAGTGAATCAAGTGGAGAATCAACTATAAATCCGTGAAACAACAGTTCACCCTCATGTGTCTGCTTGCCTCCTAGGACACGCTCATCACTCACTTGGAGTTGGAGCTATAACCAACCCTGGGACCTCGGAATGAAATCGGTGCTAAAGGACACCTCCTCTGGCGATGCTGGAGCCATAAATCCAAAGCGCACTGATGTGCCAAGCCGACAGTGGCACACGGGTGCTGTCCATCTTCCAAGGGCCCATCAGAAATGCTTCTCTCTGGTAAACAAGTGTGGGTGTGCTTGTTGCCTCTATCGTCCTGCCTCTCTGCCTGACTTCATGGCAAGAATCAAAAACAAGCGAGGTGGGTGGGAAAGGAATCTCTAAAGATCCAATCAGGACTGGATGTGCCTTCTCAAAGGAGATGTTTTTCAGAACATCCAAGAGGAGGGCTGCAATCCAGAAAATAGTTTCTCTTACAAGGAACACTTGCAAGGTTATATAGTGAGCTAAGCCTAATCCGTGTCTGCCAGTCATAGGCTGGTAGCCAGTGCTGGTTGGCCAGCCAGCTGGTTGATGACACAAATGAATGAGGTGAGTGGTGAAGAGGAGGCGAGATTGTGAACTTTGACATCAGAAGCACAGGGCTGAAATGTGGCTTAACGCCAAGCTTCCGTGAGGCTTCAGCTACATCACTTAACTTCTCTGAACTGCTCATTCTTTGGCCAAGGACGACAGCAGCATTGGTGAGCCACTGTGTTCACTCTTCTGGTTGGCTTTCCCCAGTCTTTGTTGGTTGTAGTTCCTGTAAGACCCTGGTTCGAGTTTGAAGAGTTCTCCATCCCAAGAAACACAATCCTTTGGAAATGAAAACTAAAAGAGCTAATTCTCTTCTCAGCCACTGGAATTGCTTGAGAAGCACAGCCAACCCTGGGCAGACAGGAGTGTGACCCAGAATAACGGTGGCAGCGTTCTTTATTGGGTTTCATTACATCCAGACGAACGGAAATGATGACTGACTGTTTCCTAATGGACCAGTGGACAATGTGCCTTAGGGAAAATGTTCAGCATCCAATGCCCATGGCTGTGGGATAGAGTCCTTTTTTTGCCATGCTGTGTAGCTGGGTTACTAAGGATGAAACACACGCCCTGTGGGTTCACTGGGGTCACTGAACTAACAAAACACTTACCAAATTCAGAAGGCACCTCCCTAGCTATTTAAGCAGGTGGATAGTTGCTGCAGGAGTCTTGCTCAGAAAAGCTGTCTGCAAGGTGCACAGGAGAAGCCAATGATGCAGCCTCCAGGAGTCATCAACACCCTGCCGTGAGCTCTGGGGTTCTGTAGCTGCAGAAGTCCCTCAGGCTTCTGTGAGTAACTCCTGTAACAGCCCCAGCAAGGTCATTGCTTATTCAAGTTGGACTTGAATGGTTTTACTGCTTTGGTTTGTTGTTGCTCTCTCTATATGAGACTAGAAAAAGACTGACTCGTGAGGAAAAGCCCCAACAGAGCCACTTACCAACTGGGTAACTTGATTCCTTGAGACTCAGTGCTCTAATCTGCACAATGGAGACAATATATGCCGAATTAGGTTATATGGGGATGAACGGAAAAGATATGATTAAAGTCCCCACCCTGATAATGTCAACTCAAAATCAAATCCTTCCCCTGTATCTCATTCATCCTCTCACTGGTCTCTTGGTTATTTACCTTGCATGGCTGATACAGAGGTGTAACCATCAGAGACTATGATGAGAGCTGCCTGCCCTAGATTCCTAATATGGGGGATGTGCAAATTTTCATGAGGTAGATTTGCAATATGCATTCATATTATACTTGGGACCGTGAACTAGTCCATGAAAATTCCCAAAGGAATAAATTGCAAATGATTTGTAAGTTAAGTGAAGTAAGTTCAAGAAAAAAAAAAATCAGAAAGTTCAAGAAAAAAAAAACACCAGGAAGGGGGTTAAGGCATGTGGAAGGAAAAGGGATAAGAGAAAGGCTAAGAAAAAGTAAGAGGGAGGTGAATGTTCGCATATATGGAAATGTCAGGATGTCTTACTTTGTACAATTAACATATGCTAATAAAGTATTAAAAAGAAAGGCTTCAAATCACCATTTGCTCTAACATGATAATTGCTGTTATAAAACTTCACACAGAAGTGATGAGAACACAGGGAGAAGAAAATGACAACACCCTAGAAAGAGGCACAAAGGGAGAGGTACAAAGAACAAGGTACAAAGGAAGGAAGCTCTGCTGTGGACAGTACAGAGACAAGAGGGTGCTGCTAGGAGTGGATGTGAGGGATCCTCAGGGGTCTAGAGCCTGGTCCAGCCCATCACAGTCCTTCCACACATGGCTACACGCCTTCTAGTCCAGCCCACTACAGCCCTCCCCACAGTGGACGTCTGTACAGCCTTCTGTCCCAGTCCACCCAACCCCACTCCCAGGGAAGGCAGAATAGATGGCCCTTTTTTCTACATTTGGCTAATACAACCTGCTCTTGGCACAGTGGCCAGAATAGTGCTGCTCACACATAATGTAGTCATGTTCCCCATCACACTGCCTTCCCACCTCTCTCAGTTTGTAAGCTAGGATCCTTGTGATTGTATGTCTCTTCCACAATTAGGCATCCACCTACCTCAGGACCTTTGCACCTACTGATTCATCTTCATAAGCTGTTCCTGTTATTTATAAGGCTCATTCTATCGTAGTATCTAAATTAATTAGTAGCCCATGGCTAAGCATCTATTATACATGCACAAACATGCACATGAGTTGTTATGTTCTCTGCAGTAGCAATCCCCCTGGCCTACACCTGCACTTGACACACAGAGACACCAAAATACTTGCCGAATAAATGAGTGTCAACTGAATCCCAGTTTATGAATGTATAAATTGGCAGATTCCAAGTAGAACTAATTAGGCAAAGACCAAATCGACACAGTGAGGTCATAAAATATTCACTCCAGTATTGTATTGAATGCAAGGTGAGTTTATTTACCAAGTGTAGACAGCAGCATGTATAGATAGATTCCTAGAGGATCTCCACTCAAGTTTCCATGGTAGCATCATCCAAAGCATCATTCCTGATGCTTTGCGGAGCAGAAGCTCCCACTGGAAGGGTACAGATAGCACTAATAAGGAAATAAGTTGATTAAGAAGAAGAGTAGTGTCCTGTAATGATAATATGCATATTTGATATCCGTGGGTATATTTTTTTTTCCTACTTCAATAGAATGTTTGAGTCTGGTACATCCAGACAGAGGATGATTTTGTCAGAAATGACACATCTCAGTCATTGACAAGTAGAGCAGCTTGGGTAGTCAGTGGAGAAGAGAAGGAAGTATCTTCCAGACAAAGTAAGAGTTTATGCAAGAGGGGTTGGCCATGAGCAAGTGTCACTTGAAAGAGACCAACCAAGAACTAGTGGGGAGTGAGTCTGCATAGAAGGTGTGTGTGCTGGGAGTAGAGAGTTTTCAGGCACCTGGAGATATAAGGAACATGATAAAAGCCTTCTAAGTCTTGCTAAGGGGTCAGAGGGTGGCATGGCAGGTGAGCTAGGGAGGTCTGCAGGTAGGAAGTGAGATGGAAACACTGGTGCAGCTTTCTCTCCCAAACCATAAGTTAAGCCCAGATACTATTTTATTTTAAACAGAATGAGTCCCTTCAGCTAGACCATTCTTTAGTCACGAGCAGCCTTTCTGATAGAAGGGCACAAGGTGATCAACAGCTGCCCATCTTGTAGAGGCTTTGCCAGCAGCAATGACTGTCCAGATTCATCCTCTAGTGTCCTCCCTATTGAAGCCCTGCAAGCTGGGCTGTACACATCCTCAGCACATCAAACAGACAGCAGATCCGAGGTCTTCATAGAGTAACAGAATGAGATGTGTGCATGCCCCTGAGGCTCTTGATGGATCAATCTGCCAGTTCACAAACGATACATAAATGCAGTGGGTGCGACCGCCACTGAGTCACCAAGGCCCTGCATAAATAACACTCCACTTATTCCGTGCTAAAAAAGAAATTCCTGCCATGAGGAAGAGAAATAACAAAACCACCAGACATTAAGCTACAAGCTGGGCTCTACACAGCAAAGATCTTGTCCCTGGAAATTCAGTGCTGCCTTACAGAGGAACAGTGAGTGAAGGAGACCTTGTGATATGCAAAGAGACTCTGTTATCAGCCAACTGGCCCATCAAAAAGATGAATACAGAGCCTAGGTAGCTGACAGCTCAGGGGAGAGCAGGTATGTGGTGCATTCAGGGTCTCATGTGACAGCACAAATGTTTGCACTGCTGGCTGGCTGCCAGGCACCACCCCAGGCACTTCCTTCAACCTACATCACATCATCTTCACAGAGATACAGAAGCCTACTCTACCCCTTTGCAGATGAAGACACAGAGGGCATGGAAAGATGAGGTAACATGTCAAAGTTCACACAAGCGCATTTACAGAATCAGTCTGGATGCCCATCAACGAGTAGGTCTATAAAATTTGGCCTATAGGCTGGAGAGCTGGCTCAGTAATGAAGAGCACTTGCTACTTTTCCTGAGGATCAACAGTCCTGAATATTTTCATCCACTGTCTCTCTCTAAGGCAGCACTGAATTTCCAGGGACCAGAAGATCTTTGCTGTGTAAGGTCCAGGTTGTAGCTTAATGTCTGGCTGTTTTGTTTGCTTTTCTTCCTCATTGCAGGGATTTCTTTTTAGGATGGGCTAAATGGGGTGATTCGTTAGCCCTTTCTATCTCCAGATCCTAAAGATCGTTACGCCCTCTTTTGGCCTCTGTGGTGTGTATGCTGCGTACGTGTGCAGGAACACACACAGACACAATAAATAAATAAATAAATAAATAAATAAATAAATAAATAAATAAATATTTTACGAAAAGTTTGTCTGTATGTTTGTTCACCCATAAAGAAAAATAAAATTACGTCACCGGCAGGAGAACAAGTAGAAAAGGAACTGGAGAACACTGTGCTAAGTGGAAGAGGCGGAATCCTCAATCATGCTTTCTCTCATATGCAGGGAAAAATATACATACATACATACATACATACATACATACATACATACATTCATTCATACATGCATACATACATGAAATTAGGAGGAAGACTATTAAGGATGAAGGAAACTCGAGGTAATCAGAGGAAAAAGTAAGAGCAGGGAAAACGTTAAGCATGCTTCTACTCATATTCGGGAGCCAGCTGCAAATCTATACAGATAAAGGCCATGGGAAGGGATGGAAGGGCAATGCAGTGGGAGAAAGAGAAGCCACAAGAGACCAGGAGAGGGAACCAGGGTGAGCTATGGGCAGAGTGCAGACAGACGTTATGAAGGTGTTCTCAGGAAGCCCATCTCTTCAGACACTAAATCTTTACAGGGCAATGAGTCACAGGTCACACTGCCCACCAGCATCGGAGCCAGAAGTGAAACCCAGAGTTCCTGGGTGACATTAGCAGCAAGGGGTTTGGGTTTGCGTTGATTGCTCCTACCTACCATGCATTTGGGATAGTTCTTGAATCCTTTCTTTTTCTTTTTGTTTTGGACGCAAGTGAATATGATATATGTGTGTATTTGCAGTATTCATGTATGTGGCATGTATGGCAGCTGTGTGTGTAGTGGGGGGAACATGCACATGTGAATGTGAAGGTCAGAAGTTGACATCAAGTCAACCTTAATCTCTCTTTCTCTCTCCCCCTGTATTTACTGAGGGTCTCTCTGAAGCCAGGGCGGGCTGATTTAGCTATTCTAACTAATCAATTGGCCTCTGCTATCTCTGCCTCCCAAGTGCTGGCATTACAGGTGGACCACTACACCCACCTGGCTTTTTATATGCATTTTAAGATCAGAACCCCAGTCCTCACATTTGCCCACTTAGTATGTTAGCCACTGAGCCATTTCCCCATCCTGGCTTTCTTCAATGTAGACTAGGGGAAGTTATGCTTGCCTCGGAGAGTTTAGCCAGGTGGGCAGCCAAGCAACGTTTAGCTATATCTCAAGCTGCAAAGTTGTCCTGGGGCTCTTGCTGTGGCTGTGAGGTTATATGTCACCCCTACTGACCACTGGGGAGTTTGTGTGAAGGGCTTCATTGAGACCATGTGCCCTGCCCCATTCTCACTGCACGCACAGACCTCCCTCGGGTTTACCTGCACACTGCGGATATTTCTCGGGGTAAAACTTTCAGAACCTGGTGTGCTTTGAAGGGTGATGTTCCTAGCCCGGAAGCACTCACGAGAAAAGCCCACCAACAGCCATTAGGAACAACAGGAAGACAGTACCACCATGAGCTGGGCTACTGTGCTGTGGTGGCCAAGGCACTGAGATTCCTAACCAAGATCAGACTGGCAGAGGAATTTAAAAGGACGGTCAGTCGACTTTGAAAATGTCTTTGTCCTGACAACCCCTAACATTTAAGATAATTTCAATCTGCCAACTTGAAAATGTCCCCTCTAAATGTCTAAATAATAACCATTGTTCAGAAACTACCATTGTTAAGCCCTCATTAAGTGCTGGCTATCAGCTTGTGTGTTAGGGCTAAAAATGACCCATAACACACAGCCCCTCTCCGGGAGGCTTTCTTAACCTTTCAGCGAAATAAATTCCCAGTTATGGTAAACTCCATGTTGTTGGTTTTTTTTTTTCTTTTTCTTCAAATTTTATGTAGTTTACACAGCTATTCATTCATTGTTTTGAGGCAGGCTCTTATCCTATGGGCCCAGGTTGGCTTTGAACTCACATTTAGCCCCCTTGCACTTCTGGTTTTGGTGGCTTGTGCTGTCTAACTGCTCCTACAGCTTGTTAGGAAGCCCAGGCTGCTGAGCTGGGCCGGATGGCGAATACAGTTCATGGGGAAAATCTCCACCAGGGAAGACCCCACTCCCTAGTGACTGGATAAAATGCTACCAAAAATTCAATGATTTTTAATGAAAAAAACAAAAACAAACAAACTACCTGAAGCATAACTATTGAACCAAAGGCCTGGTGAAGTCAGCCCAGGTTAAAGAGAGACTTCACAGAACTTTCTGCTTCAGTGCCATCCAGGAACAAGACACAGGAAGTGTGGGCATATGAGGGACCAGACAGTATCTCTGTGACATTTAGTTGCCTACACCACACATAGCAGTTGTGGAGTGCACACATGGAGGTATGATGTAGTACAGAACTGTGGAACATGGTGAGAGCCAACTTCTTTTTCCTAGAAGAAAAAAACAAACGGGGTACCTAGTCCTGCTCCTGGAGCATTGGTGAAAAGGCCTGAAGCACCTTAGAGTTTTGAACCCACCTGTACTGTGGAGCAAGAGGTATTTCCATCTCTGGCCTGCCCAGAGTTCACTGTCACTGCCTCTCCTGCTCTTATTACATCATAGCCACCCCTGATTCCCAAGCTCCAGCTCGACTTGTAACATTACAGGTGTGAAAATGAAATGTCAAAGTTTTCTCACTCTCTCTCAAAAAGAACGTAAGACAGTTAGAGACGATACATTCCTAGCGCTCTAAATGTCTTTCACTTTTCAAAGTCTCCTAGAATCCTGAAGACACGAGACCTCGCTGAGCCCCACTGACTTTTACAGTGCTGCTTTATTTTTTTCCATGTTTTGTGAAAGATTGAGAATTTCGAAGGAAAGTTTGCAGGAAGGCAAATTCATGTTTTCTGAATCTTTTATTATGTGCCTGGCTCAGACTAAAAGTTTCCAAATGATACATCCATGAAAATCATTTGAGGAACCCAGAATCCCAACCCTCTCCAGCACTCTAAAGGCCCAGGCGAGTAGGAGAACATGGGTTCAAAGCAAAGTCAAAGCCAGCTTGCTTTACGTAGTAACCATCACTGGGAAGAGAGGCCCCTTGGTCTTGCAAACTTTATATGCCCCAGTACAAGGGAATGCCAGGGCCAAGAAGCTGGGGTGGGTGGGTAGGGGAGCAGAATGGAGGAAGGATATAAGGAACTTTCATGATAGCATTTGAAATGTATATAAACAAAATATCTAATAAAAATAAATAAATAAACAAAAATAGAGCACATCTAAATTTAGACATTAATGTTTTGAAATAAGTAATCTGTACTGGGTGTGGTGACTACCACATACCTGGAATCTAGCATTCAGGAGGCTGAGGCAAGAAAATAGCTGTGGGTTTGAGTGCTAGTGTGGACTACAATGTAAATACTGTGTAACAGGATCCTGCCTCAAAAAGAAGAATAAAGAAAGGGCGATTGCTATTAAAAAAAAGAAGAAGAAGAAAAAGAAAAAAGATCGTGTGCCATTAAAGCAATATTTGGTAATGTAGCCTCAGGGTGGACCACTTATCTAGTATGCACAAAGGCCTAAATTCAATCCCAGTGTTGCTGAGGTAAGTATGATGACCTAAGTATAAGAGATGAAAAATGGGAGGTCCAAGATCATGTAGTCAAATGCAAGGACATAACCAAACACAGCTGATTCTATACATAAGTCCCTTCCTCTAACTCCTGCACAAGGATGATATCCAGATGGTTGAGCAATGATGGCTTCAAGGTCACACTGTGCCTGGCACTGAATGAATAATCCTTTTCTTCAAGAACTAGTTAAATATCATGGTTTAGGCAACTAAATTCACCTTGACTGACAAACATAGTTCTTAGTGTCTCCTTTCTGTACCAAAATGACCAGACTGTTCTAGACTAAGACTCAGTACAAGGTACAAGGGCAGAGTAAATTAGTTGGAATGGAGGCTATACTGCCTACAAAATACAGAAGAAGAAGAAGAAGAAGAAGAAGAAGAAGAAGAAGAAGAAGAAGGAGGAGGAGGAGGAGGAGGAGGAGGAGGAGGAGGAGGAGGAGGAGGAGGAGGAACAAGAAGAACAAGATAAAAAAGTACAAGAAAAACAAGAACTAAGATCACAAACAAGAAGATCAAGATGGAGGAGGAGGAGGAGGAGGAGGAGAGTACATTGTTCAGTACCTTTAGAGAATACTTGCCAGCTCTTGGGCTAGTTTGACACTCTTTCCTCCACTAGTGAATCTTTGAAGCCAGTAAACAAGGTGAGGGGGGAGAGAGCCAGAAAGATGATAAACATGAAGATGTAGCTCACTCAATGCCCCCTCCCATCTTGGCACAAGAGATGCAGAGTGATACTTTATGGAGGTGTTTAGTGAACACTGCAACGTACCAGTCACAAGAGTAGGTTCCAAGGAGACAGATAAATGGAAGCTGTCTGTTCTTATAAGAAAAGCTTCCCATAGCTTCCACTTTAAGTACAGCACTACTACACAGAGTAAAAAGATCCTTGGGAAAGAGGTTCTAAAGACAAGCTCCATAGGTCAGTAAGTCATGTCTAACCTTGCCTGTTGGATCAACTCTTCCCACACAGGAAGAGGAGACCTTCCCAAGGCCTGGTCTAGTTCTTGAAGTGTGACTCGCTTAAGGGGTAGAGGATGTTGTAGCTTGGACCTGGAAGATTCCATAAAGGTCTATGTGTCATAAAATCTTGGTCCCAGCACTGGGAGTTGATGTAGTCCTAAGGATGTTGTGTGTCCATAGCAGAAACAAATCAGATCACTGGAACCATAGGGGCTTACTTATCAGAACTCCATTCTGTTTATCTCTGCTTCCCAGCCACCATAAGCTGAGTGTATCGATCCCCCACCTTATATTGCTGCCTCACCACAAACCTAAATGCAACTAAGTCAACAGACCACGGCAAAAGCCTTTGAATCCATGAACCAAAGTATAGTCTTCCTGCTTTTAAATTTTTTGTTTCTGTGTTATGTCACACTGATGGAAATCTGAGTGACTGGGGACACAGGCAGCACTGAGCAGAGAAGATGGTATGTACATGGCCATATGGAAATCAGCCAGCACTTTAAGCCATCAGCATGAGCATCCCATGACTGAAGCAGAGCAGGTGTCAGATGGGGAGACAGTAGGATGAAGCACTGTGGATACAGGAGGTAGGTTCTAGGGACAAGCTCCATGGGTCACTAATTCATATCTAACCTTGCCTGTCAGATCCTAAGAAATGTCTGTAGCCACTTCCTGTAATCATCATGAAACTATTTTAAACACTCACATTAAACATTTGCATAATCTCCAACATATCCTAAGGAGAGAATAAATTCCGTTATTATTATTATCATGTGTGGTCTGAACAGAGCATCAATAAATAAAATTAGCTGCAGAAACAGAAATACTCAGCCTCCACTGAAGCTTTAAGTAAAAAATAGTAGGATATGTAGAGCTGACTGGTGTGCAGAATGCAATTGATACACCACAGAGCTCAAAGCCAAGTACCGACCTTTCTCACTGCATGGCTCGGAAGAGGTTACCAAACCTCTCTGCTCCTTAGCCTTCCCACATACAAACAGGACAGAGCAGCAGAGCCAGCCTCCTAAGGCTAAGGCATTTGTGGAGATATACTGTGATCTGCATGGAGGAGTCAGTCCCCATTAGCTGTGATGCCTCTTACCCTCCAGGCCATTGCTCCTTGCGTGGACCAGGAATGTGTTTCCTTCTCCTTTTCTAAGAAGCCTCAATGGGAGGACAGGGAGCATCATTCATATCTTGGCAAACACACTTCAGATTCTGCACATCCTTAAGAAAGGCAGAAGGACAGGTGGGTGGCAGCTATCAATCCCAGCAATGCAATGCTCTGTTCAGATCTGGACGCTGTCCCCTCGTCTTTGCTGGAAATTGTACCAGGTTAACCACTCAACAACACTTTTTTGCCTTGCAATGTGTACTCAGGAGTAAAGAGAAAACAAAACAAAACAACAACAACAATAACAAAAACCTCTGTGAAGATCCAAACTCTGCTGACAGAACAACCAGCAGGCAGAGACAGGACAGGACCCTGGCAGGAGGGCAGGAAGGAGGCTGGGTCCCAGCTGTGCTCCTCCTGATGGCAGTGATAAGCATCAGTTAGTCACCAGCATCTGCACAAGAGGGACAAGCACAAAGTTCCAGGCTTTCATTCTCTACGAGTGGAATCCATTAAAATGTTGTTTGTTTCCTGCAAGAAAATAATCCAGCCTGCAATTCAAGCCCCAGACGATAAACATGTCTTTATTCAAAAATCAATCTTAAGTCAAGGTCTCCTTTCACATCCTTAGAAGGATACAGCCGAGCAGCAAACTACAAGCTCTGCCTCCGCTGACCACAGGTCTCTCTGGGAGGTGGAGCTACTGCAGGTTCAGAGCATCGCAAGCAGACTGTGTTTGCAGAGGGACACCGAGATTACCAGTCACTCAGTTAGTGAAGGGAGTAAAATCTTGTCCTCTCTGTGACAAAGAGCTGCATCCCCACCAGGGTGACTACTTCACTGATGCCTCCTGAGGACAAGGTATCAACTGAGAGAGGAGACAGGTCACAGGTCAGACCTCTCAACACTGTACTGACATACACACACTGAGAGATGCAAGCACACACACCCATTCACATACTCTTACACATCCCTATACACATAAACACACATCCATACATATACACATACATCCATATATTTATGCCATCTATACATATACATGCTGACCCATCTATACATATACATGCTGACCCATCTATACATATACATGCTAACCCATATATACATATACATGGATACACACACGCGCACGCGCGCACACACACACACATCCTCACAGATGCATAAGCAGTAACTCACACCACCCAAAAACATGACCACCACCTAAGACCACACCTACATATGTATGGGTATAACTTCTGCACTCAGACACTCATCCACACAGGCAGACTCTCCAGTACGGGAAGCTGGATGTCATCCTGGCAGTCTGCTTTGCTTGGGGCAACCATCCCTTTGGTGCTGAAAGTCTCACTCTCATCCCCTTCGAGTTTACACTGATGCCTCTGAGAACAAACCCATTTCAGTTCTCATGTGGCTATGGATTTAGCTCACAAAGGCAAATGCCTACCAGACCTAGAGAAAAGCACATCTTAGGTGGAAAGGACTGGAAGTCACAGCAGCAATGGGGACTGTGGCAAATGGGAGAACCCACCTGTCTAGTAGACAAAAGATGCTCATCACCCAGCACCTCTGGACTGTGACTCTGAGATATGGACCTCATGTGTTAAGGCTGACGGAATCCCATCTTTTACTAGAAAATTTCCAATTTTTGCAACATCAGTTACTGATCCAAATTGCTTTAAAACCTTGTCCAAGCAAACCAAGCTAGACTGGTAATATAAACCCGTCTATTTGCTCCAGTGGGAATAGTGGTCCTGAATGGTCATGGACAACTTTTATGTAGAAAGAAATAGGTATCATTCTTGCCTGTACTGCTCCACGCACAACTGCTATGCCTAAGTCCATGCTACACCAATGGCCTGGCTTCTGGCCCTTGGCCAGCTCATATTGATGAGCTACATTCCTGAGACCCAGGGATTTGTCACAATACTCTTCCTCAAAACATAAAATGAAAGAGGGAAGGAAGGAGGGGGTAAAGGAAGAAAGATGGAGAAAGGCATCTAACACAGCTACCCCTGAAGAGCCAGCTTGGTCTGCTTTGCAACCAAGAACTTCCCTTCTCAGGTGAATGATAGAGCTGTAACAATTTAAAAGTGAATGAATAGAGGTGCAGAGGGGTGTACTCTCACATATGTCTCTGTCCATGTATACACACAAACATAGTGTGGATGGACACATGTAGCATGATTTCAACTCTTTTACCTTAGACACTGGTAGGTAGGAATGCTAGAAAAGAAGGACCCACATGTGGGATATTATCACAAGAGTGCCTGAAAACCTAGGTACTTAGTTCTGTTCCTTGCTGCAACCAAAATAAGAGACAATTGCTGGACAGGTCCCTTCATCACCCTGGGCTTCTACTTCCTCTCTATAAAATAGGAAGGTTGGACCTTAAGCTTTAAGTGTCCAATTTGCCCACTATGAGTCCCACCATAAAATGGGGTGATTCCACTTGCCTATGTAAGTCCTAAGGACAGTAAGTGAATGGATTAGCTGGGCACTATGAGATGTCAGTGGAAGTCTAAGTGAGAACTCTCCTGGCAGCTGTGTGTCCCTGGGAGTGTGGCTTAACCTCCATGAATTCCCTGTTAGGAAATGTGCTTATATATGTAAAGGCCTTGGGTAGTAGGCATATGGAGTGAGTCACTGCCCTTGCCCCCAGACCAGCTATCCCAGGGATCTAGAGATAAAACAGACTTGGTGACCTGAAATGGCCTGCAGCCCTGCTTGCCTTGGTCCACACTCTGGTTTCCAAATGATGAATCTGGTTTATACTTCTCTATAGAAACAGGTGCAGTGACAGTATCGGGTCCCCTGCTCTCTGTCTCTCTGCTCACTGTCTCTGGCTGTGTGTGTCTTGGCCACTCTTCTGAAGGCCTGTTTACCTGATATTTATCAGGCTCCCTTGCTCACTGCAGCACCAGAATTCCCCAGTCAAGCTCAGCTCTTGCAGCCTCTGGACTAACCCAGAATGAAAGGAGAAACCTCAAGATTTCAGGACTCCTGTAAACTACAAAATGAGGAGAGACTCCTTTCATAGAGGCCTGTGGCTGCTCTGGATTGCCTTATCCACAAAGATAAATATTTGCCTAGCAATACAAGAAGTTAACTACCCTGAACCACGCAGAGGACATGTGCTATGGGAATTTAAAACCAGAAGGGAATGTGAAAGTAACTTAGTGAGCAAGTATTTTTTTTTCTCGTAATTTTTCATGGAAGTTCTTAAGGTTGGTTTATAATCCTTATTCTGAAAACTGTCTTTCCTCCTTGCTCAGAACATCACAGTTTGTGGAAGGTCAAAGGAGGCAGTTGGAAGGAGAAGACCCTTCCTCAGCCCAGGAACATGCATCAAGTCCAACAAATGCAGTACTCAGTGTCTGGCTTTTACAGTTTGAATCTGCAATGTCTCCTACACACTGATATCTTAAGTGCTTGGACCTCAGCTGGTAGCACCATTTAGAGAGTTGTCTTAGTTATGCTTACCATGATGAAACACTTGAGGAGGAAAGGAGTCCACTGAACTCAAACTGGGCAGGAACACAGAGCCAGGAGGTGATAGAGAGACCATTGAAGAGTGCTGCTTACTGGCTTGCTCATCCTGTCTTCTTACAGAGACCAGGACCACCAGCCCAAAGTGGTACCACCTACAATGAACTTCCACATCAATCACTACTTTAAAAAACGCCTTACATACTTACCTACAACCTTATACTGGAGGTATACTTAAAATGGAGGCATTTTGTCAATTGAAGCTGTCTCCTTATATGACTAGCTCGTATCAAGCTGACATAGAACTAACCAACACAGAAGGCTTGTGGAACTCTAAGAGACAGGAGCCACTTGAAGGGAGCAGGTCCCTCGAAGTGGGTCCCTGGGTGCTATGTTATCCTTGCCCACTTCTTGTCTTATATCTGTGGTCCAGAAGGATGGTGTTACCTTTGCCACACATTCCTGCTGCTATGACCTGAGAGGCTCTGCCTTGCCTTCCATCCAGCCAAAATAGACTGAATCTCCGGAACTGTGAGCCAAAATAAATCTTTCCTTCAATAAGCTGTTTTATTAGGTATTTTTCTCACAGTGATGTCAGACTGTCCTTTTCTCTCAAATGGGAATATGTGGCTTTCTTCTCAAAAAGGCAGTAAGGACAAAGTGGACAGTCTGTGCCAAAGTTCAGAAAACTGTTCTCTACAGCAAAGCCACACCTTCAGCTTTTGTACCCGGACCACAGTGAAGATGGAGCTTTGGCTGATCTCATCATTACATCACCAGTTCTTTTATCACTGTGTCTGACACACAGTACGAATTTCATCAACGTTTCCTTTAAACCATGACTGAAAGTGGCCCGTATACCGCTATCCCAGATAAACTAGAAGTGTCAATGTTCACTTACAATCCTGATAAGACAAGATGGTCTTAAACACCTATAATTCCAAACAGATCAAGTGTAGCTGTGTACACCTATAACCTAGATAAGACAGGAGGGGCAGTGTGTACCTATAATGTCATAAAAGCTAGAAGTGGCAATGTGCATCTGTAATTCCAGATAAGCTAGGGGAAGCAGTGTGCAGCTGTAATTCCAGCACTTAGGATACAAATGCAGAAAAACACCCATTTCTAGGCTAGCTTGGGCTATACAGCAAAAGCCTGTCTCAGAAAAAAAAAAAGAAAAACAGACGGCATGTATATCAGTGACCGAAAGGACCAGTCATTAAAGGAACAAGGCATGGGGTGCTCACCATTAATACCACGTCTATGCTTTCTCTGATGGACATCTAGACAGGTGACACAGAGTGCCAAGCTCTTTCAACTGCAATAGCTAAACCTCTACCTAAGTTATATCCCATTCATCACTGAGCAGACACACTCCTGAATTCATCTTGTATGGAATAGTCACTCATATTTCACTGTACAAGGACTAGAGTCATCTCAAGCCTCTTGGATGGCAGGAATCTGAATAGATACCTTCATCTCACCTTTCACCTCATCCTTGGTATCTCTGAAGGTGAAATCACAATCAAATTAATCCACAGCACAGAAGGCAAAGTCTCTTTCTGATTGATCCATCCCCTCCTCCTGGGGCCATACAGCTACTAGGTTAGCTGCCTGTTTATAATCCTTGACCTTGAACCCAGGTCCATAGAGGTTCCTATCTCCATAATAGAGTAGACCAGATGAGCCTTGGAGGGTATTGGGGCACTATTCTGGGATTCTTGACTTTCACTCAGTTCACTGTGCTCTTCTGAGCACTCTTACCATTGTGGTGAACTAATGACAGCCAGTAACCAGAATGCTACATCAGTTTGAGCCAAGTTCCCTCTTGGGATAAGGAACACTGACATTATGTTCAGGGCCAGTCAGCCATGATCTAACTATATACAACCCTCTGATAATGCTTTCTACTTGGCAATGCTTTGTTTGAAGTGACCACTATGTGGGCTAGAATGCTGTACTTCACTCAAAGGAGAAACATCCATAGAGGCTTGCTATGGGAGCTCTAATGGAGGCAGAGATTGTACTTGTTCCAGAATTACTTAGTTAGACTTGAACCACCTAAAGACAATTCACTGAGATGTACACAGAAGCAAGTTATTTTTAGAGAGTCTAAGTCATGAAGGCTGTCACAGCTATGGCTGATTATATGGTCCAGTCAACCCTGGCCACCTCTCTGGCTGAAGCAATGACAGCCTTCTTGTCCTTAGCTATGATTTTGAATCTGAACCCATGTGCTCTCATCAGAACCTCAATACCAGTCTGAGTTGCCCCCCACTCCTTGTCTCAGGAGCATTTGGTGAACGGGTGTCTTCATTCCTGGCTGGACTCCAATGCAGGCAAGCTGTAGCTTGCTCCTCCAGACTGAGTCTTGACAATCAGAATCACTGAAAATTGGCTTCTCAGTGGTGTCTGCATGTTTGTAACTCCCTGGCCCAGTGAGCAGGAGCATCTTTCAGAATAAATGCAATGGAACAGAATTTCATACCAGGATTCATTTCCTTTACACACACACACACACACACACACACACACACACACACACACACACACACACACACATAAAGGATCTGCTTCCAAGGAGGATCAAAACACAACTTTTAATAAGGTTATGGCTTCAAGAAGCCCAGCCCAGCAGCTGTGGGCTTTTTCTTTGCTATTTCACAAAATGCTTAACACAGACTTCACTCCAGCATGCTCCTGTGGTCAAGAGTCCTCCAGAACACGGCTGGGCTGCCAGCCCCAGTGTTCTATTTCCTCCTCTCCCCTCCATCTCACCCCTTTAAGCCATTTCTCTTCCTTTGTGTCTGAGCTTTTGTTCTGGGGGAAGGAGACACATTGACCGGGATCAGAGAAGAGCCTTCACATGTTATTTCTATTCCAATAATACCTAGGTAACTTCACACACGCAGTCCTGAGTGAATTTTTTTTCTGATTGTCTCCTTTCAGCTGAAGAATAGTTTCACCGAAGTCTACATCCATGGTCATAGGTCACAAGAGGTTGGCACAGGGCAGAGTGCAAGAAAAAGAAAATCTTCTAAATCTAGAATCCACCACTAACAGTTCCAGCATTCTCTCTTGGCTCTCCTATCCATCAAGCAAGCTGGCACTGATTTGGGATCTGAGTCCTGTTATTAATGTATCATCTCTAGTTTATGGGCAATTAGAATTAGGTGTCCTGTAGGATTAAGCCAGCAAGACGTGCCAAGTTGGAAAGATGACTATGATGTTTTCAAGCTCCGGCTGGCACAGTGAAGAATGATGTTAGCACTGTCTACTGGGGAAGGGCAAACACAAGAACATAGGCACACACATGGACATGATGTGTGATTTGAATCTCAGCTTGGATACTTCCTGGCCATGTGCAATTTTTAACCCTCCTCGTCTCAACAGCAGGGATAGATTATCCATATTAAATTTAAAAAAAAACTCTGTAAATGAAACTATCTGCTCCACAGTCTCTGTAAGTATGTTCTTTCTTGCCCTCTTCCCCTCTTGCTGTTCTGAAAATGATTCCAGTCCAAGAGATAAGGGCCAGAGCTCCAAGTCTGATGGTGAGTGCCTTCATGAGAAGCCCCAACATACTTTAAACAGAACCCAGCATCTTTTCCACGCATACCTGTTCAGCCCTCGGCATCCACTGTCAAGGACCAGTTGTCAGAGCCAGAAATCAGCTTCAGTGCCTGGGATTCATCACATCGTCCTTTCAAATCTGCTTCCACTTAACTTTATCTCCTTCTCTCTGTCCCTGCTTCTGTCTCCCTAATTCACCCCCACCTTACATTCTCCAGTTGTGTAATAACTCTTCTGACATCCTTTCCTGTCCATTCAAACTGTCCCTCAACTCCACATCTGGAGAAATGTTCCTAAAACTTCAAATAGAAACAAGACTCTGTCTGCTTACCCAGTCTGCCCTCAGCACCACAGGTGCTCTTTCTGGCTGTGACTGCATTCCAGGCTCCCTCACCAGCCTAGCCCCTCCCCCTTCATTTTAAGGCACAGCTCATTTCTATTTGTCTCCTGAATGCATCCTTATTAATGATTCTACACCAAGCCCCTGTGCCTGCAATCCTCCACCTCCTTACCTAGCCATATTTCTGGTGTGTGTGTGTGTGTGTGTGTGTGTGTGTGTGTGTGTGTGTGTGTTGCACCCATGCATGCATGTGTGCATGTGCTCTTCTAGGTCCTCTTCATTCTCAAATTTTTAACTTAACTAGTTATCTACCCTGTCCCTGCTTCTAATTCAACACCTACCTATATCTGGTGCTCAGTCTATATTTAGTAAATCTGTAAATAATTTAGAAGTGGAAGGTTTACCTAAATATGGCAAAGGCATGCCTACTCTCCCTGAGTAGTTCCACTGTAATTCAGCAAACCTCATTTAGAAAAAAAAAAAAAAAAGACACAGAACAAAACAAAAACAAAGAAGGGAAAATCAAAACAGACAATTTACAAACAGAAAATCAATAGGACAAAAATAGATAGATAGATAGATAGATAGATAGATAGATAGATAGATAGACGCACACACACACACATACACACACACACACACACACACAGAGGAGTCATTTTGTATCAGCCAACTATTCTGGGCATTAGCCTTCACTAAAGTACAGGTCAATATTCCCAGTGACACTCCACTGGAGAAAACTTATGTTCCCTTTCCCAAACCAGTCTAGAACGGAAGCAAACACCTTCTTGGCAAGGGGTAGGGAGTGTCCACATCTCCTCTCAGTGTTAGGACTTTGTTTTAAACCAGTGTACATCTCTTTTCAGGCTGCCACAGTTTCTGTGAATTCATATATGCACCAGTCCTGTATTGTCTGCAAGTTGATATTTCCCCTTGGAGTCTCCAGCCACCTCTGACTCTTAGAATCTTTCTGCCTCATAGATCCCTGAGTCTTTAAGGGTGGTGAGCAAGCAAACCTCATTCTTATCTAGCTACAGGCCCTGGGAAGAGGTAGGAGAGAGCCATGAGGCATGTCTAGTGGCCTGAGCCATACAACAGAAACACTCATCAGAAAGCAAAATGGCACTTGAAATCAAAGCTCTGGAAATTTGAGAGCACAGCCCAACTTTGGCAAGCATAGAACCCCCTCTTCTGCACTATAAAGAAAAATTCACACATAGCTATGGTGCTGAGCCCAGAGGTCTTATTATCTTGATAGAGGATATGGAGATTAGGCAATAGGCTAACCATCCTAAAGTTTTGATAAATGAGACAGGGCAGGCCCAAATCTCTCAAGGCCCCCAACATAGACATCCACCATGTGGAAAGAAAGACTGTGAGCCAATGGCATAGACAACAAGAAGGGACGGTCTACCATCATTACAATGAGTTACATCTACAAGGCAGTAACAACCTAAACACAGAAATTGAAAACAGATAAAATCTCTTAGGCAGAGACATGATTAACATTTGTAACCAATGATATAATCAACACTAGCATTGACCTAGAACGATATAATGATTAAAACAAAATTGTTCAAATGGATAAGAAGAAAGTGCCTACTTTGCTCATAGGGTCTAATTTCTTTCTCACCTTCAGAATCAAGCAGATTGAAGAAATGGACACAGAGGGGATCCAAGTTAAAAAGAAAAAAAAAAAGTATATCCACTTACCCAGACAGGGAAGGCAAGGGAGAGAGTGTCTCGCCAGAAAAATACGTCTCTATAAGACAACGTGTGCCCAGCTTAGGAGTTTAATAGAAGTCCGACCTTTGTTGTACTGTTTTACCTTCCTAGACAGCACCATGGTGGCTGGGAATCAGACAAAGACAGTTGTTGACTCCCTAGGGTTGAGCTCTCTAGTGAAACCACTTGAAGGTCCCTGCCCTCCATAACCCCTATCACAGCATCAGAAGAAAAGCTGCAGAGCCCAGAACTGTCTCCACCCATGATACCTCCCAGCAAGAAAAGAAAGAGGCACCACGATTTCAGAGACCAGAACGAGGAGACAGTACCCAGATACATTTATCATTTTGTAGAGGTATACACAGAGTATAATGATAGATTATAACTGGGTGTGATGGCATACCTGTGACCCCTGCACTTAGAAGGCTGAATCAACAGAAAGATCATGAGTTCAAGACCAGCCTGGACCAAATTAAAAAAAAAAAAAACAAAAAACCAAAAAAACACTACCTCAACAAACCCCAAATAAATACATAAATAAATTCTAAAGTGTAAACATAGAATAAGTAAAGAGGCAGTAAAGTAATTAAATATTTGAGGAAATGTTATAGTATCAGTGTGCTTTTACTCCAGGCAGAAACTAATGCTTGCATGCTCTGATGGTATGAGCTATATTCCCAACTCTAGCCTTTCCAAAGCCCACCAGGCAATGTCGAGACAATATACAGCAGTCTTCTGCAACTAACCGAACACCTACCATGTGCCAGGACCTGGAAGCACTTCCAGAAACAGCAATAATGGAGTTCTTATTTTAAAATAAGAAGTGGCATTTTCTAAATACCTACTATCCATTCACACCACTCTGTTCTAAGTGTATTCTCTACAACAGTTCGTTTCGCTCTCAGTCCCATAGGGTGCGTGCTATTATCCGTACCAATTTTACAGATGATAAAGAGAAGGTGGGATGCATTTGGGTGACTTTTCTTCAGCCACAGGGTGGATAGGAATAGGAGCTAAAGCGGGCTTAAGGCTATGGGATATAGAATATTGAGACAAAGGGAAGTGATCTCTCATGCTAACCTTTGCACGTATCCAGGCTAACCATGCATTTTGTAGTCCATCGGTGCGTCCTCAGCAGACTTGCTGAAGAAAAGATGAGCTCCGGGTAAGATCCCACTTGATTTGTAGCAGCCCTGAGAAATTTTGCTAGCGGCAGGGAGATGTGGTAGGACATACCTAGCATCCTAGATCTCAGGAGCTTGATGCATGATTGAAAGTCAAGCTCAACTGGGGATACATAGGAATTCTGAGGCCAGCCTGGGCTTCACAATGAGACCCTGTCTCAAAATGTTTGGTTAGGAAGATGGCTCAGATTAAGTGCCTGCCATGCATGCATGAGGACCTGAGTTTAAGACACAGTACCCACACACACACACAAAAGCTAGGCATCATGGTGTACATCTGTAGGCAGAGCTAGGAGTGCCCCCAGGGTTTGCTAACCAACCAGTCTAACTGAATGAGATCCTGTCTCACATAATAGGATGAGAAACAAGTTAGGCAGACACCCGGTATCTTCCTCTGGCCTCCATGTGTACAAATGCATACACATTCATAGCTACACACATGCACGCACACATGCACACATATGCATACACACATATATACATAAGGACATGAATAAACAGGAGAAAATAATCAAGAGGTTAAAGCTATCTTTCAGTGGTGGAGCACTTACCCAACATTCCCAGGGCCTTGATTTCAAATCAAAGGACCAGAAAAGGAAAGGAAAACTCCAGTGTACATGACACATCTCAAGAACTGGGAGTGAGCTCTTCCAGGAGAGGAAAGGACCCTAGGGGAAGGGTCCTCACTCCCGAAATGTAAGCTGAAGCACATTATTCCACTAGTGGGGACATGTTGTGCCTGAACATCCTTGAGGAAGACCAGCTGAAGGATGCTGCAAGGACAGAACAGGTTCAGTGGAGAGAAAGGGAAGAAGGCAAATGAGACCCACACTCAAACAGAAGGTCACAGTATCAACTGCTAAATGTTAATAGAAGACCCGAGAAAATGCTGTGGTACAGGGAAGCCTGCACCTTCAGAAACATCAAGCTTCACAGAAAGAATGGATGGGACTGGATTGGCAAGAAGCTGTTCACAACATTTTTGTGACTTTATAAATCTCTTTGCAATAGCTCGCCTCTCGCGGGAGGATTAAAGGGCTCCATATCCCATTGCTGCCATTGGTACACGCGGCTCAATTTGAAGAATTGTCCCAATTTTTCACACAGGATCTCTTCTTTCCCTCTGTTGTGGTTTTGATTGTTATGTAAAACTTGCTTTTATCTTAATCCTGATGTCAGTATTTCAACTGCTAGAAAACCATCAACTTTTTCACATGGAAAAAAATCACCCCCAAGAGTGAGTTTCCTTTGCTCTCAGAGGCTGCACACTGTTCAGAGCTAAACTTAGTCCATGGAAAAGTCTGCTCACCCCCACAGCGCCCCTCCCCCATCATCCCTGCCTTCCTCACATCTTTCTTCTCTTTTCAGAACCTGCATCGTGCTCCTGAGGACCCAGACATCCACGGCCAGCCAGCACATACCTCCATTCTGTATTGAGGGCTCACAAGAGTTAAATAACTAGCCCAAGGTCACATATTCTGTATCTGTAAGAGTTTTGAAATACATACACAATTTATTTTATTTTTATGTGTATGAATGTTTCACCTGCATGTGTGTATGTATGTTTACCTTGTACATACATGCCTGGTTCTCATGGGGATCAGAAGAAGACAATGGATCCCCTGAAATTGGAGTCACGATGGTGGTGGGCCACTATATGGGTGCTCAGAATTGAAGCTGGGCCCTCTGTAGGAGCAATAAAAGTGTTCTGGACCACAGAGCCATCTCTCCAGCCACCGAAGCAGGTTTTTGAAAGTGGTAGGGAAGGCTGGAGAGATCATGCAGTTGTTGAAAGCATTTACCATGCCAAGTGTGCAGAGTAGAGTTTGGAGTCCCATTGCCCACATAGATGTTTGATGGGCATGGAGATGCTTCTGTAACCCCAGCAGTTGGCAGGCAGAGAAAGGCAGGTTTGTTAGCTAGATGAGCTGTATCACTGAGCTCTGGATTGAACTGAAAGAGCTCGTCTCAGTCAATAAGGTAGAGAGAGATGGAGGACGAGTCCTGTGTCAAAGCTCAGACTTTCACATATACAAGCACATATGTGCGTGCACATATGCACACTAGCTCTATGCACCTACACAAATGCAAGCACACAAAGCACACCTGTGTACAAACCACGCTTCCACACAGAAACATTAGGGGCAACGTTAAGCAAATCTGGAAAACTCTTACTTTCTAATTTCAAATACACCCCAAAGCTACACTAATTAAAATAACGTGGTGGTATTTAGTACACTGAATGTAGAATGAATGAGGTGAAGATCTAGAGACCACTGTAAAATTGGAGAATAATATTCCTAGAACTGTATCAGTGAACAACCTGCTCAAATCTACGTGGTGGAAACCCTAGGGTGTACAGGAAACTGATTTTATTAACCCATAAACACAGATTGGAGATTATTAAAATGATCAGAAAAATGTGGATAGGTATATGTTTGGGTTATTCATGATGTTTTACTGAAATAAGATGTACATAGTACGTGACTATAGAAGGCAGCTAGTCACAAATACTGCCCTGATTCCTTCAATGAAATACCAGGTTTCCGAGGCACCCTGTCAGGTATGTGAATGATGCATGGTTTCAGGGCAGTTTTGCTTCTCTGCCGTGTTATACTGTTGAGGGTTTTCTAAACCGCGTTTTCAATGCACTGTAATTCTTTATCTTTCCTCATCTTTCTTCACCAGCACCAATAGCATATGTTCACACGGGGATCATTTTTATCAACAAGGCAGTTTCACTACAAGGATATAGTACTGGTTTCAAGCGGCTGCAGACGCCTCTCCCTCCTCAGGAAGCTTTGCAGCCAGCACTGAATGTGAAAACTTGGATCTGCTTCAGGGTGAAGTGAGAGCAAGAGAAGGGACACACAGAGTCGTCGCATAATCCATCATGCTCGTGCCCTGTTTAAATCTCCTACCCTGCCCTTGCTCTTGACACTTCCTGCCACCGTATCATCTTAATTCAGACTCAGGTTGTTCCCTGCTGCATCACGGTAACGGCCCTATTGCTAGTTCTGATTTCTAGATTGTGTGCTACTCAATCCCCACTGCAAAACCCCTGTCATGGTCACAGCCCTCCTTACTGTTTTTCTAAACCATTGAGCTAGTCAAACCTATATCACAGCCTTACTTAAACTCCTTCATCCGGATGCCTGAGGGGTCACACACTAGATGTCTTCTGAAGTCAAACAGGTTATACTGGTCAGACATGCAAGATTCCAGTATACTACAGAGCTACCAGCGCTCGATGTGTCCTTCCCACGGGGACATACTTTGTTTGCATAGTAAAGAAGAAGGAACATTCTTCACTTCCACAAAGAAATATGTTTCCATTCCGACACTTCCTAAATCAGACAAACCTCCCAGGCTGGTTTTTGTTTTGCTCTCTGTGTTTTTTGTTGGAGACATTAAATAAAGGAAATGTGTTACTGCTCTCCTTAAGACAAACAACAGTTAAGTATGCTGACAGAAGAGAACGGTAAGGGATCTGTGGCTAGGGAAGGCAAGAGCTTGACACAATGGACAGACAGAAGAGGGCAGTCTGACTGGGTGGCAGCCTGTTGCATCCTGATGGCAATGTGGGTGTGGCTGTTCTCTAAAGAGAAGGTAGACGTTGGATTGTTGTTTTCTATCTAAGAGATCTCTTAATTAAAAATGGGGAGATGGATTCATTTGTCAAACCTCAGGGAAGGCTGAAATAGTGAGTTTATCTACAAGCCAGGTGCAGCCCTTTATGACCCCTGACCATCACTACCAACCTGTCCTGCTTTACTCCATTTAGTCTCATTCCTCCTCCATGAAAACAAGAGTCTCCCCAACTCTGGGTAGGCTTCGGAAGGTCTCTCATTCTTTCCCCACCTGGAAAGATTCCTCCAATGCATGTCTCAAATGTCACCTCCTTGGTGAAGACTTCCTGGCTTCCCGGTAGTTTATCACTGAGCTTATCTGGCTCTTTAGCCCCCTGAACATTGTATCACAAGTCCATGCTGACTCTGTCTTCATTAATTTATCATTCTTGGTAAGGTATCTTAAAGATGAGATTCCAAACCATACTGATTTCTGTGATATTTATACTAACAATCTAGCCTCTTGTAGGGTAGTACACCATTAAGGATGAATGGACAGATGGACAGACGGATGGATGGATGGATGGATGGATGGATGGATGGATGGATTAGTGGCAGATGGCCACACTGTGTTTGGACAGATGGGTGGATATATTAATAGGTGACTAGGTAGATGGATGGATGGTGGACAAATAAATAGGTGTGTGGGTGAATTTGTAGATGGATACATGAATGGTTAGATAGATGGATTGAAGTATTGTGTGATTATACAGTCCTTCACCAGTACCTTAAATAGAGCCAACAAGGATTAGTACAGGAATTCTGCCTTCAAGTTCACAACACATACTAAATTCATGTGTTCAATTTTTGGATTGGTTTTCCACTCAACTCTTTCCATGATTCCATGATTCCTTTTTATGAATTTTGGCTTGAACTCAGATGAAACTTTCTCAATAAAAGCCTTTCACAGCCTTTTTTACACTGCCCCAATTGTAAACACCACAACCCAGTTAACTATCGTCACATGATTATGCTTATCCATGATTCTCATGGGTCACAACATCTTTATACGCTCCTGTTTCCCCATGGTTATGTCTCCTTCCCTGCTGCCCTCAGCAGAAACTTTTGTGAAGACATTGCTGTAGGTCAGTGCTGAGGTTGTACAGGGCACACTGTAGATGCTTAATACACGTAGAAAACCTGAGCAAATTGGTTGATTACTACTAGGCAGGATAAATAAGCTAAATGCCCTCTTGAATGTTGCAGTAAGTGGGGAGTTGTAAAGCCACTGAATCTATCCACCCTTCATATTAGACTTGGACTAGAAAGCAAAGACCAATGACTCCTTCTCAAAGCACTTTACTTATTGGGGCTTTGCAAATTGTTGGCCAGAAGGAAAGCATCTAGGAATATACCCTTGTCATAAGCAATATATCCCCAAGCTCAGCTATCTGACCACCTTAAGAGGGGACATTCGAGGGTCTTCCAACACTGTGACAGAGCGAGAAGGATACTATCCAAACCCTGAGCCACAAGCATCAAGAATCACTGTGCCAGCACATATTTGTTAGAGACAGGCGCCCCTCTAACTGTGCCACTTTGCAAGGAGACCTCGTCTGAGCTGTTGTAATTTTTTTTCACAATTTCCTTGGAGGTCAAGTTACCACATAACTGAATCTTCTCTGTGGGCCCAACATATGTCAACACAGTATTTTGCTAAGAAAACTCATAAAGAGGATTGCCAGCTGCAATACGACACTCACTCTATAATACCGTCAGTCTAATTGTTTCCAGAAGCAAACAATTAAACAGTTTATGAGAAAAACTCTATCTGTGATTGTGGGGCCCCAGCACAGCTGCTTCCTTGGTAAGGCAGTTGCAGACTAGCTGGTGCCGATATTAAAGTACGGTGTGTATTTAGCAATATGGCACCTAAATGCATCATAGCAGACCTTTTGGGGAAATAAACAACATTCAAGTATATTTTTGGAAGACGAATATTCAATACTTTATTTAATCTGTGGTTTGCAGTTAGTGGTTAATCTAAGACAATGAGGAGAGAGCCAGGCTTCACATGCCTATTGAGGAAATGCAGAATTGACTTCTAGTGTGATGAAGGGATTTTAAAGAGGGCAATTCAAGAGTTCCCAATGCCCTTGGTTGCCTTGTGCTTCCTCTCTCTAAAGTTGCCTATAATCCATTCAGAGAAACCTTTCTTCACTTCAGCTTCCCTCACTATATCCAAAGTAATTAATTACTAAACTTTCCCTTCATTCTTACACCACTCTTGGGCTTCATTTTTCATAAATAAAATAGCCTGTCTTGTCTAAGTGCACCTACCCAAACACCTGCATGCGCACACACATATTACACATACACACATTTTATACATTTACATTATGTATAAAAACACCTACATATATACATTATATACCCATATTACAGATACACACATACATATACATTATACACATTATACAAGCACATACATTATACACACATATAAACATACATTCTACAGGCACACATCAAGCTTTGCCATTTTGTTATGTGTTATTAATCATTTTCCATTGGCACATTCACCTGGCCACTTGCAATTGTTAAATTTATGGAAAGCTAGTTGAACAACACTGGAGGAAAGCCCAACACCTTGATTTGATAATTAGTTGGCATAATTACTGACTGTGGCCCCCAGAGTATTCCCTGAAACTCCTTTATCTATGACATGTTTATTCATAGAAAAAATGCAGCAGGGAAATCCTATCCTATTCCAATGTCTACCTGTATTTCCAAACCTGATCTGGATCATTCTCTGGCTCAGAAGCTTGCACACAGACCCAGATTTAGCCATAGGATGAAAACAGAAAAGAAAATGGAAGCGGTAAGGTAAATTAAAAACCCTCCCATTACAGAAACACAGTGGGGAAAGCCACCTTTTTATACCAGACTAATGCAAAGCACTGAGAGACTTCCTTTCTTGCCTGGTGGTCTGGGATCATCACAGACCACAGCCTCCTCGGTTTCTCTCACTCTACCTTCCAGCAAACAGCCTAATCCTCGTTTCCCACAAACAACGCCATTGTGCACAAGCCAAACAGTGGCATAAAACAGAAAAGCAATTAGATTTAAATCTAGTCCTGCTTACTCCCCACCAGCCTCTTTTTTCTCCAGCAAGATGCTCCTTGGTGCAGTAACAAATATGATTCCCGTTTAGCACAGTGTGAGGCAGGAATGAAATGCAGATCCGTTAGTGCTATTCAGCCACCTGATGACATTTCCAACTCCTGAAAGGGGACTCTAAACACAGATTACCAACAAAAACCCTGAGTGCTTGGTAATTATTTATATGTCATTCCTACATAATCAATGTCACTCCAGCACTCCCAGAGCTTAATTCCTTGCCTTGTGTAATGTTCTCTGACATTCTGCTAGTCAAATGACAAGGATCTTGCTTGAGCTTGGTCTCTGCTGTCTACTGTATTTCCCAGTGATAGCCACCGCCAAAGAGCATTACCATAACTGGAGGGGCTGGGAGGAAATTAAATGAAGTCATAGCCACATACACTCACACGGAAATATAAAAAGACACACACACACACACACACACACACACACGACAGGGGGAGCCATCCAGGAAAAAAATGCCCTTTTTAAAATGAAGAGCAGGAGCATGGACTGGAAGCAGTCAGCCATTAAATCTGGCTTGACCAAGACCTACACGACTGCTTTCTCCTTGGTGTCATGGGTCTCAGCATGACAGGCACAGGAGCTGGAGCCTTTCAGCATCTTTCATCAATTCTTTATGTCTCCATGAGTACAACGAGTGGCAGCTTCTTGGCTTCTCCAAGGCAATACTCCCACCACACCACGGGGACTCCCTGCAAATTAACAATCTTTTCCTCTTGCCTGCCTGGCCCTCAAGTTTTCAAACATAACAACAATCTAAATGAAATAATGAGAGAGATTCATTCTAATGCTGTGGAGGGAACTGCTTTATTGCTAAGGCACCAAAGAGAACTTAATTGAATAGACTGGAAAAAGAAGTGGAAGGCAAAAAGAGGGAAGGAGGGTAGACAGAAGAGGCTGATGCTGCACAGCACACACACACACACACACACACACACACACACACACACACACACACAAATGCACATACATATGCACCCATGCACACATACACACACACAGACACCCACACACAGGAATGCACATAAATGCACCCACACAAACACACACACATGCACACAAGAATGCACACAAGCATGCACACACAGACACACACAGATAGGCACACACACACACAAAGAAAGAAAGGGAAGTCTGGATATTCATAGGAAACAAAGTGCATTAGTGTGAATATAAACAGCTTCCAACACTGTCAACAGCCAGGATTTAAAGCACTGAGAAAGCATTTCAAGTGGTCCATAGCATTTGCTGGCCTCCAATAGCTGCATCATACTGGATGGGGAAGAACAGTCAACAGACAGTATCAACAGATAGCAGACACAGATAGTACCAAGAACCCACAGTACTGAGACGGCTACAAAGCACAGCCACAAATTCCATGGATTTTCTTTAATGGAAAAATGGGTCCAGTGATCTGGTGACTACTTTGACCTCTAGAACACAAAATGATAGTGTGTGACATCAAGGAAAGGTCATAGAGGATCCAATCACCTCTATGAATGTCATGAGAACATCATCACTTTGGAGGTCTAAGCTACACAGTGAAATGCTCAACTTGAGGTTACTACATTAGCCTGGGTTCTCTAGAAGAGAATTGACAAAATGAATATATATCCAACAGTGGATGTCTCCCAGTGAAGTCTGAGAATCCAGTAGTTGTTCAGTCCATGAGGCTGGATGTTTCAGCTGGTCTACAGTATACCTAGGATTTCTGAAGTAGGCTCTAATGACAGTGAAGCAAGACTGAGGGCAAGGAGGCAAACAGTGAAAGCTTCCTTCTTCCATGTCTTTTATACAGGCGTCCACAAGAAGGTATGGTTCAGATTTAGGGTGGGTCTTCTGAGCTCAAATGGTCTGGATTTAAGGTGGATTTTCCCACCTCAAGTGATCTGGATATAAGGTGTGTCTTCCTGTTTCAAATAATCCAATGAACTAAAAATCCCCCACTGCTGTGCCCAGGACTTGAGATATTAGATAATTCCAGATGTAGTCAAGTTGACTACCAAGAATAACCATTACAGTTACCAAGATTTTGGAAACCCCAAGCTATATGTGGGAGCATTATACAAGGAGATAAATCATAGGTAGGGGCTATTATCAATGAAGCTTTGGTTAATCAGTCTAAGACCATTGCATAAGAAACAAAAACTCTCCCAGTAGGGCATGCCACTCACATCTGCAATTTCCGCTCTCTAGAGGCTCAGCCAGGAGGATCATGAATTTGAGACCAAAATGATCAGCAGAGTGAGTTATACAAGCTGGGTTACATAGTCAGACCCCGTGGACTCATAAATAGAAACAAAACAAACAAAACCTAAGAAAATATAGCTATGACAACAACAATAACAAAAAAAATTCCAGAAGATTCCATCATAGGCCATTCAGATAACCCTGTAATGGTTTGGATAGGTATGGCCCCCACAAACAGATATGATTGAATGCTTGGTCCATAGGAAGTGACACTATTAGAAGGTGTGGCTTTGGAATAGGTGTGGCCTTATTTGATGATGTATGTAACTGTGGGAGTGGGTTTTGAGGTTTCCTGTGTTCAAGCTGTGCCTAGCATGGCTCAAAGTCTCCTACTGCTGTCTATGGATCAAGATGTAACACTCTCAGAAATTCCAGAACTATGTTTGCCTGCATACCTCCATGTTCCCTTCCAGGACAATAATGGACTAAACCTCTGAAACTGTAAGCCAACCCCAATTAAATGTTTTCATTTATAAGAGTTGCCATGGTCAAGGTATCTGTTAACAGCAATAAAACCCAAACTAAGACAGCCCAAGACACTACATAGCAAAACCAAACCAACCTTGCCGTTCATTATGTTACTCCCCAACAGAAACTAGTTGCATGATAAAATGGTGGTTGGTTTTGCCTATACAGTGATACCTAGCTAGAGCACATGTGTGATTCTGATTTTTCAGTGAAGTAACAATTTCTACATTATTAACATTAGTTTTAACATGAGATGAAATTAATTCAAATGAAATGAAATGAAATTAATGACTACCTGTGTGCTTTTTAAGAGAAAACAAAAAAAATAATAAAAGTGTTAAGGAACCAACAAGCATTTGCTTGCATTCCTAAAAATATCATATACATTATTTCATTTAGCTCACTTTAACAAATGGGAAACCAAAGCACAAGAGAATATTATCTTGTCTGGATTCACAGAGAAGAAGCAAGGTGTGAATTTCAAACCAATTGTGTTAGTCCCTCGTGTATCTCTGATGACTGTGGCCAGTTACCTGACACACTGACTCAAAGATGTAAGGGTTATTGTCAAGCATGGTTACAGGTGATGAAGTCTCCAGTTGCTTGGCTTCAGTGCTTGCCAAGCAGAAAATCACGATGGTTGGAGTGTGTGGTAGAGGAAGCAAAGAAGAATACAGGAAGTGCCCAGGGACAATAAATCCACCCCCCACAGACCCACTCACAGTGGCACACTTCCTCCCGCTAGGCCTCACCACCTAAAGTTTCCACCACCTCCAAAATCAATGCGGCCAGTTTGGGACCTAGATTTTAACATATGAGCCTGTGGAGCATATCAGATTCAAACTGTAAGAGCAGGATCCTTCGGCCCCAGCTTTGTAATCACTCTTAAAAATCTATCCAGCGATGGACACGCATATCCAGCAGTCTGGCACGTAGTTGAAAAATGTTTATTGCTATTGTCGTTGCTACTGTAAGAATTTGATAATTAACAGGCACAGACTTGGGAAATATGAAATTGAGTTTTCCTGCCTCTCCTGCTTCAGCACCCACAGGTGAATTCTGCAATCATGTGTCCACCCTTCATAATCCTCCAGCTCTCTGAAAACAGGGAGAATATTCATATTGTGTATTTCACATGCCAAAAAGGATTTCAATTTCACGCTGTACTGAGTCTTAGAAATGCTCCCTTTAATCCTGTTTTTATTCTAAACCAGTACAAAAACTTTAATATTTCCTAATGGAGTGTACATTTATACATTCCTACCAATCTACTGGCAATTTATGAGAAGTCAGGCAATAGCCAGTAAGATAAGCTTAAAGCTTTGGTTCCTTTGGTTCAATCAGTTAACCTAGGACAGCAATCACCTTTCCAGAATGAATAATGGCATGGAATAATATTTGGATAGAGATAAACTCTTTTTGCATAGAAAATTGCATTATCATGTACAGTATCTCAGCTGGATATGTACGTTTACCAATATGGATATTGCTTCATGCATTTTTATCATGGGGCTTTTTGATTCTGAGATTTCCAGAGGATTCTGCATTGAGGGAGGAATGCTTAATGTTTGTGTGGCACGTGATGCTCTCAGAGCTATTGGGGGTTGGGGGAGTGGGAAGACAGGAGCTGGTCTTTGCAGGCTTTGAAAGGCTGCCACTACACCTTCCCAGGGGTCCTTCATTCCACTTAGCAAAGGGGGAACAGCTCACACTGCACAGTGAGACAGAGTTCTGTAAAGAAATGGCACTGAAAATAACCACCATGTCAATTTCAGCTAATGGGGCACGGTATGGGCTCATTTCAAAGGGGGAGGGGAGCAGCATGCAGCCATTAAGAAAGAAATGTCCCTGCCATATGTGATCATGCCACCCAAGTACAGCCAGGAACCAGCAGTATGGGAAAGAGTGGAGCACAGCTCTCACATGCTTCAAAATACACACACGCACACACACACACACTCCCTCCATGTTTCAGACAACCATTAGGGAAGTCCAATTTTAAGTGCTATATATGTATATGTATATATATATATATATATATATATATATATATATATATATATACACATATAAATATATAGATACAAACACACACACACATAGCTAGTATCGTCCAAGACCATCGCCATAGAGTGGAGCTTCCGAGACTCCTATTGGTTTGAAGGAGAGACCGGATCCCTGAATTCTGCTGCTTCTCTTTCACAGGTGCAATTGTCTGAACATTCAAATGCACACACCTGCTCACCAACTGACATGTTAAGCTGACAGCACCCTTTCAGACTCGGGAATAGCGCGCTAGCAAAATCCTTGACTCTTTCTATTCCCAGAGTGGCTGAGACGTTCAGACAAGATTCCAGCTATGAAATTTCAGACAGGGCTAGTTCTTTCACTGAGGGACAGCCATGCACGTGCTCTGCAGGGGTGTTAGGAGTGTCCACAAGAGCTTTCTAACACTTTCTGGAAGTCGAGAGCAGTGGCTAAATATACAAACACTGGTATCAGGGAGATCTAGTCTTGATCCAGATCTGTCACTCATTTCTCTGTACTAATGTCAGCTCCCTCCTCTATAGGAGGAAAAAAGACAACCTCCACCTAATAAGAGTTGTGGGGATTGGTGAGGAAGAGATACCCAGGCTCTGCACACCGCCAGTGAGTGTGACTGTAGGTGCTTCATCTGATGTATTAATACTTTGAGTTCTCAGGCTGGGAGCCCTCAGCTGCTACTTGCTATACAGAAAGACAAGCCATGAGGCTTGACCTGAAGACAATAGCAAAGCTCAGCCCCATGCTGAGTGCTGTCCACATCTGACGGTGCTGAACACAACTTGTCTTCCTGCCTTCAGCAACAGCACACAGAAATATGTAACTGTCATGTTCATAGTCTCCAATAGCCATAAGTCTGAGTAGAGAAGAGTCATCACTGGTACTCAAGAATAATGATGGGGGTACTTTGTCATGTCTACCATCAAATTCCAATCACTTCTTTCTCTTTGTGATGGTTAATGTCGTCTTCCGACTCTCAATTTGACCCCCTCCTTGCTGCTGCACCACTTACACTATGGTCACCTTCAGATCTCCCTTTCTTTCAAAAACCTTCATCTACACACACACACATACCTCTGTGCACACCAAATTCTGCTCTTGTGATACTTAAATCCAAGTCTGTGTTTGCCTTAGAGTCCTCTCTGTGATGTTTTCTGACTACTCACAACCTTTTATGCCACACCAAAACACTGTAACACCATAGAGTGAATTCACTCTAAAACAAGTGCCAAGCATTGCTGCCTAACTAGGTATTGGCCATGGTCACCCAGGAGTCAATGAGAGTTATACATAAGATCCAACTTAAACATCTCATATTCCAGAGGAGCAGGCTTAGAGTAACCTGAGAATCAACTGGTAAGTCTGCAGAGCTATGGGACATGAACAGCAAGCACTTGATGGACAGAAGGTCGGACTTTCCAAGGATCTATACTAAGAACTACAAGATGACATCATCAAGAGAAAAGGGAGAATTGCTAAGCACAGAGGATACTGTATTTGGACACTTGCCAAATACACATCTGAAAAAGCTTCCCTGTGATGCAATAGAGATTAAATGAGGATCGTAATGCACATGAATTGATGCTTATAACATGAAAGAGATTATTTTTACCTAAAATATGAACATTGGTAAACCTCACATCTTAATGACACATAAGAAATTTCATATTGTGTGTGCTGGATAGTTTTTGTCAATTGGACAAAAACTAGAGTTACCTGAGAAGAGGAAACCTCAATTGTTGAATTGCCTACATCAGATTAGTATGTCAGAAAGTCAGTGGTGCATTTTCTTAATTAAAATGATTGATGTGAGAGGGCCCAGCCCTCTGTAGGTAGTACCACCCCTGGGCAGGTGGTTCTGGGTGGCATAAGCAAGCTGGATGAAGAAGCCACAAGGGAGCAAACCCATGACAAGTTTCCCTCCATGGCCTCTCTTTCAGTTCCTGCCGCTGGGTTCCTGCCTTTAGTTTTTGTCTTGGCTTCCCTTCATGAAGGACTATAACCAGGAAGCCAAATAAACCTTTCCTTCCAAAGTTGTTTTTGCTCAGTGTTTTATTACAGGGACAGGGAAACAAACAAGGTAAATGTAAAATGCCATAATTCATAGAGAAAAGACTGCCAAGAGCCAGAATAAAAGTCTGTGGGTCATACAGTGACACATTGATAGTTGCAATGGTCATGTTTTTATATTCATTCATCTAACTCCACAAAATTAACACTCAGAGTTTGTAGATCTTATAGAATCTAAATAATGCTTTAATAAAACTGAATTAAAGAGTAGTAAGAAATTATTTAGTGTACATAAAATACAGAACATGGCTCAAAATAATTCATCTTTTTAAGTACATTCATAAAATCCTCCCTAAAATATTTTTATTCTTTGAAAATGTCTCAAATGTATACAATGTATTTTGATCTATTTTACCTACCTCCAACTATCCCCAAGACTCTCCAAGACATCTCCCTCCATAGTTCATATCCTCTCACTTGTTACTATTATAATTATTGGTATTATTCCACTTAGTATCCTTAGTGTTGAACATGACTTAGTGCCTGTGTGACTATACAATGGGGCACAGGAAACCTACCATCATTTAAGGAAAAACGACACGCCACCACCATCAGCCACAAACTGCCAACAGCTTAGCAGCTAGGGCTGATGCATCAGGATTACATCCCCTATCCATGCTGTAGCTTTGACTGGCTTCATCTTGTGCCAGCCTTGTGCAGGCAATCACTGTGCTGCCAGCTGATGTGAACAGCAGCCGGGCCATGTCTAGAAACCAGCATTTCACAGCACTCCTCCCTATCATATTGCTCTTACATTCTTTTCATCCATTCTTCCAAGATGTTCTCTGAACTTAGATAGAGAAAGGTCAATCTAAATGACCCACCTAGGGCTGAGCACACAACATCACTTATTCTCTGTACTCTGGCTAGTTATGTGTTAACCACTATTCAAGCAAAAAGGCGCTTCTGTAGCCAAGACTGAAAGCAGAACAAACGTATGAGGATAAACATAAATTCAAGAAGGTAGTTTAACAAAATATCCGTTTAATGAAACAACACCCCTAGAACCTGTGATCGCCTCAGTCATGGGCTTCTGACAAAATTTACATGAAATCCCCCCTGGGTTGGCGGATACAAATCCGATCAGAATCCCATGACCACCATGCAACTATTGTACCAGTGGACACTGCTTGGCTGGCAGGTCTGTATCCATGCACCCCTGGCAAGTCTAATAGGGAATGGATGAAATCATCTATCTAAGAAATGGCCGCTATTGACCAAAGGCATGTACTTGACTTAATCGTTGACCCTTGCAAAATGCCACTAACAAAGTATGGCTATGATGCCCATTTCCTCACCTTTCCATTTACTCTCCTTCATCTTTAGTATTTAGAGCCTTCCTTTTTACTGGGTACATAATTTTCCAGACAATACTTTTTCCCCAAATCCCTTGCAGCTAGTCATTCTGCTCAGTCCTATTCAATGGCAAAAGTCTCTCAGAACTTCCAGGAAAAATGTATTTAATGAAAAGATGGAGTGCATCCTTCGTTGTCTTTCTCCTCCACTTCAGGCAAATCCCTAAACAAATGTGAGAGACAAGGAATGAATTCCGAAGAATGTATTGATAAATTACATAACAATAATGATTAAAGATTTAGAGGACTTAAATTTGACAGAGTGGAGAGACCCTGGAGGAGGTGGGGTGAGAATGGGGTTGGAGGATAATGCAAATACTGTACTTATGTATGAGCGCCACAAAAATTAAATAAAAATAAAATGTTAAAATGAAATTTTTTTTTTAAAAAAGGACTATCTTAGTCAGGGTTTCTATTCCTGAACAAACATCATGACCGAGAAGCAAGTTGGGGAGGAAATGGTTTATTCAGCTTACACTTCCACATTGCTGTTCATCACCAAAGGAAGTCGGGACTGGAACTCAAGCAGGTCAAGAAGCAGGAGCTGATGCAGAGGCCATGGAGGGATGTGTCTTATTGGCTTGCTTCCCCTGGCTTGCTCAGCCTGCTTTTTTATAGAACCCAAGACTACCAGCCCAGAGATGGCACCACCCACAATGTGCCCCCCACCTTCATCACTAATTGAGAAAAATGCCTTACAGCTGAATCTCATGGAGGCATTTCCTCAATTGAAGCTCCTTTCTCTATGATAACTTCAGCTTGTATCAAGTTGACACAAAACCATGCAGTACAAGGACCTGTCCTAAATCAGGACATCTTAAAAACAATATATTTCAATTTGTCTCCTTTATCCCAGACACAACATTAGTTAGGCTTGAGACACAGCTAAGTTTTAAAACTATCTTGATGACAGGGATATTAATTAAGGTAAAGCATAAAGGACAGAGGAGGAGAGATTGCTAGCTGCCATCTTAGCTGACAACAGGAACACCAACCTGCTGGTTTTCAGATGAGAATATGAAAAAAACAAGGATAAAGCTAACAAAAGTGCCAAAGCAAGATCAAGTGCTTGAAAAGGTATGGAACAAAGGATTTAGGCTACTGAGACCTCACAGGTCAAAGCTAAGCAGGGATGAGTCAGATGAAAACCATCACACTCTAGAACCATGAAGGACTGAGAAAGGTTGTAGGATAGACCAATATAGTCAACAAGGCTGCCACTAAACATACCCACTAGCCCGTATGCTGACCGATTATGTCATTTACGCAGTGACTTGCTCTCAAAATGAATTCCTCCTGTTTCAAAGTGTCTATATGACACACTGTTCTGAGACATTGTGTGTAGATCTCATTCACTTCTCAGAGCTCTCCCCTATAGGCACTATGTCCATATTTTTAGGGAGCAAACTAAGAACAAAGAGCTCACCTAAGGTTGCACCAAAAGGCAAGAGTCAAAGACACATCATTGCCCATGGTGTCTGTACACTGATCACCTGGACACATAATGTTGCCTTAGCCTCGGTGAGACACCCAAGTTCTCCAAGAGTGCCCTGACCTGAGACAGATCACTGCCATTATCCACTTGCAGTGCTGACCTGGCCACTGGCACTCCATGGTGCCTCTAATGAGGTGCTTTTCAGAAACACAGCAGGACTCTGGTTTGGCAAGCAGCCTACAGTGGGGTTTTGGATGATAATGTAACACAACAGGAAGGGAGTACAAAGTGTACGTCAGAAACTAATGCACACCTGAGTCAGAGAGACCAAAGTCAGAGGTGAAGAACTTGGAAGTCATGCCTTGGATGTGTGACAACTAAAGTCAGCAAAGCAACCACAGGCAGGCACGGAGCCACAGAGCAGATCAAGGATTAGCTCGCAAACCATGGAATGCAAAGCAGGAGGGCACAGAGAGAGCTCAGCTCCAGAAACAACAGTGTAGGAGACTCTCAAAGGCTCAGTGACCAAGAAATATAGGCCAAATTTTCACAAATCAGTTAAAAAGTAAATCCAAGTTTAATTTCCTAGAAAAAAAATTTCAAAGAAATATGAGAAACCCCTGTTGCTCCAGCTTGCTCATAATTTCCTCACCATTAAACAACACCCTATTCTCCCCTGGGGACTATGAACTGTGCCATCTTCTCTTGATAGAATTAACAACATTTACCACAAGACTTACTGCAGTGCCTTGATTCTGAAGCTGCTCAGGTTTCAAACCTGACCAAAAGCTACAAGGGTTCCCCTGATCACTATCAGGGATTCAGGAGGATTTATGATCCATGTGGATCCAACAGAAGTCAACACTGAAACTTTGAAAGAAATTGTTAGGACACCCTGTTCTCAACACCCAAGCTAGCCATAGGAGTGTACAAAGCTGCTCGGGGTACACCATCACTACTCTGTGCATAAAATGTCTATAGGTGAAGCCAGAATGAAGAAAAGCAGAGCCAAGAGCTGAGGGGTGGAGCTGGTGGAGGGGGAGCAGTTGCTCACTCAGATGCACCTGGCTGACCATCCACAGCTTCCCCCAGGGACTCTTCAGTAATATGACAAAATAAACTATCTTCTGCGGTTGGTTTCTGGGATGGCCAATGTGTTGTCACGTGCTTCTGAGCCCTCTAGTGCAGCGTGCCTTTCTGAGCTGGTCATGCCATTCTGTGTGCCACAGATTCCTCAAGAGCAAAGAGGTGTGCACAGCACAGCACAGGGCCACATCAAGCAGTGAGGCAGACACCAGCCTCACTGACTTCATTTGCATCGATTAAGTGTGACCATGCAGACACCTTAGATGTGTTCTAGACTGTAGCAGCCTCCATTTTGTTCCTTGAATGCTACAATGACCGCTTTTTATTTTTAAAACTTGCTGTATCTAAAGTTTAAGCAAGTTCAATGGCAAAAAAAAAAAAAACCTTCAAAGTTCTTTCTTCAGCTAAGCACAGTCCTACCGATCTGGATCCATCCCCCTATCCAGCTTTTATTTTACTCTGAATACATGCTTTAAGGAAATTCAGGACTAGTACTCAAAATCAAATCTTGGCAAGGTAAATGCACTCCTTTATACAAAAACAAAACAAAACCAAAAAAAGACTGAGGAATACATTATTTAAAGCAATAAAAAAATTTTATGATCCATCTCTGATTTTTCAAATGCAAAATGGGACAGAAAGGATGTCTGCATATAATGGATTTTGCAATGTTTGCTAAAGGCCTACCCAAGAAGAAGAGTCAAGAAGGAAGGTCCCTCTACCTCCAACACTTCTTACAAAAGCACGCATACACATACACACACACACACACACACACACACACACACACACACACACACAGAGAGAGAGAGAGAGAGAGAGAGAGAGAGAGTTTTGTACAGTATAGTTCTAGAATGTAATCATGATATATTCTAGAGTACAATGATAATGAAAGTCCAGAAAAAAGTGCCTTGCTAGACACTAATTGTATTATCTACATCCTTGTTTTCCCATGAGCCTTAGCAGGCAGATTCAAGGAGAAATAATGGTGAGGCAGAAGACACGCCCACCTGGCATTTATCAGGGTGAGTTTTGAGGACAGGGAGAATGTCAACTGCAGCCTTGCCTTGGGCACATCCCAGGCTCCTCACGGGCATTAGGAAGATTTACACTGACTCCCTTATAGGATGTTGAGGTTGGTGAGGGGGAAAAGAAAGGAAATGGCACTGTTAAGTGTGCCCAGGTTTGAATAAGCCCCTGCAAGAGCAGAAGGACCTCTCTCCCTGAAGACAGGCCTGTTACCTAGTATTCTCACTCTCTCTGTGCTGCTCTGACCAAGTTAACTCACCATCTTGAAAAGGAGGCCACTTGGACCCTTAGACTTTGGACTGTGTCTTCTAACAAAGTCTGTTCAGAGATGGGGAAAAAAAACTGTATCTACAAACAGGCAGAAATGAGCCCTTGGCTCTGAAGGGACTGTGAGCACTGACTGGACTGTCTCCCTGGCTCTCCAGTCTACCTGTCTGAAGGAAGCATTCAAGAACCGTTGTGTCTTTAATCACTTTAAACTCAACGAAATGCTGGTATCAGAAGCGACTTTTTCTTTATGTAATCAAAAGGTCTGTGAACCCAAACTTGAACTCTCTAAGAAACCTTAAGTGGAATGGACATCTTTCAATAACCTACATCATAATGTTCCTGTCGGGTTACCATCCCAAACAGACAGGCAACGGTAATGTGCAGGAAGCCTTGCTCTGCCAGGCACTTTCAGGAAACAATCAGCTTAAGACATAAACCATCCAATTCACTTTGACTCAGATGAACACTGTCAATGCTCCTTAGAAACAGAAGCTGCAATCACAGAGTCATGGTAACAGCTGACTAACTACTAGCCAGTCTCTGGAATTTTGCTTCAATTCTTTAAAAATAGTACCATTCCCCCCAAATAAAAGCAAAACTTTAATACATACATACATACATACATACATACATACATACATACATACATATATATATATGTGTGTGTGTGTGTGTGTGTATACATACATATATATATGTGTGTGTGTGTGTATACATACATACACACACACACACACACACACACACACACACACACACACACATATATATATATATATATGATGGAGAGTGGTGGGTAGACGTTGACAGCAGTCCAGCAAGAGGCAGAGGATAATTAGTGGACAATGGGATCATCATGCATGCACGGGACCAATAAGTAGTCAGCACACAACTCTGCCACAGAAGCTGAAGATATAGCAGAAAATAAGACAGCCAATGTCCTTGTTCTCTAAAAGGATATGAACCAGTGTGAGAGCCCAACTAAAAACAAGGATGCAAATGAACATGAGACAAGATGATACAGTGTCAACTCCTACAAACGGAAGAAAAAACAAATGGTGAGTCACAAGTAACCTGGTCAAGAGGCAATGAGGCTGTGGCCTATGGACAAAGTTTGCTTGGATATCTACACAGGAATCAAGCAAGAAGAAAGACTAACACAGGGGAGACAAGGCAGGCCAAGCTGCTGGGAAGAGCCACTGATAGGTGAGTTCTGTCCTCAGCCTCCTGGTCATTTTCCACCACTTGACCCTACTCATCTAAAAGCACTAGTTGGGCACTGCCTGGTCACTTAGCAGCCAAAATACCCACACTCACCTCCCTGAAGAAAGCACCAACTGTTGTTTATGAGCCACTAATGAAGAGGAGAGCAAGGACAAGGGCTTTGAGCTAGGGGCGATTTTGGGCTGCTCAGAAAAGAAAGAGCAGGTATCTGGCTTATGTTATCATCAGTGATGTGGTAAGATTTTCGTTTGTTGGCATCGATGCACAGCTGTAGAGTTCTTAGTCTCTGTACTGCCATCATGGTTTGACTTCATGCACACCAGGGCATAAAACCTACTCACTCATACATCCTCCTCCTCCTCCTCCTCCTCCTCCTCCTCCTCCTCCTCCTCCTCCTCACAGTCTACAGAATGGGTCATGTGATTACCACTGGCCAGGCAGTATAGCACGAGAAGGAACCTCTAAACCAAGAGCTTCTTAGGAAAAAAAATCCTGAAGTCAGTAATGGAGTATTCCAGAAATAACACCAGATGAGCAAAGTTGATGCACCTCAGAGCAATAATACTATGGAGCCCAATATAGGGACACACAGGAAACTGGAGTGCACCAGAAGGGACAGACTCTGGAAATGTTGGGCATTCTTGGGCCAATTTCTTTTTCTTTTTTTCTTTCTGATAGATGAATATGCAGGTCTAATGGAAGAATAAGGGTGTTCTTTCAATGAATAAAATTCTAAATGCAAGAGTGGTGTCATGGTTTAATTAGCAGCATTTTATTCTTAGTAATCACATGCATAGAAGTGCATCTTACAGACTCGAGGAAATCTGAGAACATTTACGAAGCATCCAGTGGCTGCCAGGAATTTTATATGTGTTATATGGCACGTAATCTTCACAGCAACACTATGCTCCCTACCTTGGAGATATTAATAAGTACCTTCATGGAACATGGCTCGTTTTCAAATGAACCACATACTTTTTAAAGAGCAGGTCATTCTTCAGGGACACCATGACAGGCAGAGGTCAAGGTCTCAGACATATTCTGACCACATTGTATCACTGTCCTAATAACCCAGGCATGGTGACACATTTCTGTACCAGTATTTGGCAGGTTGGAGTAGGAGAACTACCAATTCAAAGCCATCATGGAATATATAATAAGACCCTATGTCCAAAACAAAACAAAAATGTAGCTTCCCTGCTATGGTAATTAATCAATTGTCAACTTGATAAGATCTAGAATTATCTAAGAAATGCGACTCTGGGTCATGCTGATATAGGGCTTGTCTTGATTAGGCTTGCTGAAGTGAGACTACATGCCTGTCATTCCCTGGGCCATGAGTCCTGGCTGTATGTATGTATGTATGTATGTATGTATGTATGTATGTATGTATTTTTAAAGAAAATTGAGCATTTATCTCTCTCTCTACTGCCTGGCTACAGATGCCATGTAACCAGCTATCTCAAGATCCTGCTGTGGTGATGTACTGTCACCAGGAACTGTAAGCCACAATAAACTCTTTCTCCTCTGAAGTTGCTCTTTTTATACAAAAGAAAGTAACTAAGACACTTGCTCAGACTGTGGGGGAAAACCATTTGTTGAAGCAATCAAGACCCTTAAAGACATAGGAACTGTACATCAGTCAGACAATAATATCCCCTGGACCACAGTTTGGGAACCAGACTCTGAAGGGTATAGGTGGAGAATAGGAAGTACCATACTTTTCCTGTTCATTGAGGAACTGACAGGAAACTCTAGCATCTTGTAGGGATTTCAAGCAAAGCTGCATCCAGGGCTTAAAACCAGGAGGTATCTGTACCTTGCTCAGACCTCTTACTTGAGTGATGATGAACTAGAATTGATCTAGAATTGTCTTAAAGTGGCAGACCTATGTATAAGAAAGTGAATACTATTTTCCCATTTGGCCCAGTCCTGGTTCTAAGGTGGAGTCTCATTGGTCCAGTTTAGGTTCCGTGTCTATTATATCCAGCTCTCAACTAACTGCAGAAATTGTTGTGAGTGCACTGAGTCTCCTATCATTGATGAAACAAGGAAAGGGATTCAGCCTGTTCCAAACTACAGGGGTTAGAAAAGTTATTACAACCTCCCTAGCTACCCTGTAAAACACAATGAACCCCGATGGGGCCTGATGCTGATCTCATCGCCCTCTACCCAGATGCTAAAGAGAGGAAAGTAATGACCAAGTCCAATTCACCAAGAATGGGGTTTTTAAAGGTGAGATTATTCAGGTAAACCGTAAGTAATGACACATAACCACCAAAAGGCAAAGGACCAATAAATTATGACACCTCTCATAACATATCGAGGAAGTGGCAGGAGAAGGTTGGCAATGAAAACACAGGCTTCTCAAAGTTCATGTGCAGCTGCCTACTTCCAGAGTGATAATTGCCCCCTTCAAACCCTGTGATGTTTTTCCTCTCCATGGCTGAAGATGCTGTGCTTTAAGAGTACTGCTAATCTCCACTTCTTGAGGATTCTTTCGGGTGTGAAGAGAGGCACAGGGTCATGCTTTCTCTGGCCATCCATGGTGGTACCCAGAATGCCTGCTGGAGGTCATTGGTGTCACTGTGAATCACCAGAAGAGGAAGGGCTCCATGTTCTACAGTGCTTGTTAGCATCAAAATAATCATGTACTTCCTATTGTTCAGTAGCAGAGCCACAGGGGTCAGCCTGAGAGCTGTGCATCCACAGAGTTCTCCAAATGAGCCAGTCATGATGGAAATAGCAACCTATCTCTGCCGAGTCATATCAGCAGACTTCAGTGTAGACTGCCTCCTAAGAAGTCCACACACTCGGTGGTCTTTTTTGTTTTTTTCTCATGTTCATCTGGAAATCAAGATTTGGGGTGAGGCAAAGGGGTGAAAGGAAAAAGAAAACACATTCTAGAATATTTTCTTTTAGGGATGGGGTGTAGCTCAGTGGAAGGGAAACTGCCTAGAATGAAGATTGAGTGTTCAATTTCAATTCTCCCTCCCTCCCTCCTTCCCTCCCTCCCTCTGTTTCCTCCTCCTTCCCTCCCTCCCTCTGTCTCCCCTCTCTCTCCCTCTCTCCGAAATCATGTTTTCAAAGTGGAAAGCTGGGGTCCTGCTTGCCTCAGTTACTCTGGCCTAAACAGCTGCCTACCTATGCTAGCCATATGCTGTGAGTTTGAGATGTTTCTCCCCTAATCCGAGATGAACAAGAGCCACAGAAACCCACAATCTCAAGAAACTGCTGTGCAAATATTATGGGAAAGTTTCTCTTGCCCAAGCATATTCTGACAGTGCTCTTTGATCACTGTAGGACAGTCAGAAGTCACAAGCCCTCCATCAGTCCCAAGGAGTGAATCAGACTGTCCAGAACAAGAGGGAAACATTTCTAGTTTTCTAATAGCTTGCTCCTGCCTGAGCTCCCATGTGTGTTGTATGGAACTGGGCTAAAAAGATTGCTTAGCCGGTCTGGGATGCCCAAGACCTGCACATTCTGAAGAAAGGGCTGCTCTGTGGCTAGCTAGGAGCATTACCTGGGAGCCCTTGGAATATCTTGCTTGGGGTGAGTGCTTTTGTCCCTGAGAACTTAGGCCAAAGTAATAATATACCAAAAGGTGGCCTATAGTGAAGGGCTGTTTTTTGTTAGCCTGCAGTACAGGGGGATACCATATGGCTTGTTCTGAGAGAAAAAGCCAGAGGGGAAAGTAAGTAAGGTCTGTCACTTGGCAGAGCATGCCTGTGGGAACATTCTCTCACAAAACTCCTCGACTCTGAGCCCTGGGTCAGCTCCTCTGAATGGCATGTGTGATCCCTGGAGCTGGGCAGTGTCCCTAGATTCTTCAAAGGGCATCCCTGTCAGGTGTGTGGTCCCAAGACAGAGCCTTCTGGATTCTTCCCTGTGGGTCTCTTTCCTTTGCTGGTTTCAATGCATCAGACATCACTGTACTAAATGGTACCTGTGAGTGTGAGAGACTTTTCTGAGTTCTGTGAGAGTTGGCAAGTCATAGATTCCCCAAAGCAGTCATGAAGACCCTTTATCCCAAGCATGGAAAGAAGGAGAAGATGACACAAGAAGAAAATGCCCCCTTGAAAGTGTTCCAGTACAAAATTCCATAGTTTGGGGATTAAAGTATCAACACTAAATAAAATGTCATGTGTACATGTGTACGAGAACCTGAAAGGAAGGGAAGACAGACAAGATGCAGAGGCTGCTGGGAAAAAGAGAGGGCTCCACCATGCTGTCATGGAGACTGCTTTGTCTAACCACTCCCCCAGTGCTACAACTAATCTTCACTACTGTGAAGTAGAGACTATTCCCTCTTGATTGAAACATCCTGTTTCAGAAGTTAAGTTCTGAGCAATAAAACTTTTCTGAAGAGCTCGGGTGGAGACTAAACAGATGAGAGCATTATGGAACCTCTGTCTCTTTTGTTGTTCCCTTTTGATTGCTGTCTATTCATGTGCCATGGAGACAATCATACAATCTACATTTAATGCTCCGTACCTGGACCCTACGCCAGGGACTCCGTGCCATGCTTCACTCATAGCCTTCCCCTTCTCAATTCATTGAAAACCACTTCAAGCAAAAATCATTTGAAAGAAATTACCTCTGTGTATTACACCATGAACAGTGAAATATGTCCCACATGAGACCTGAGGGTCCCAAAGCAATAATTTTTTTTTCTGAAGAGCAAGATGTAATAACTCAGGGAAAAGAAGTCCCCATGACAACAAGAAGAGGAAGAAATAAGTGGAAAAACAGAGGATTCAAGTCCTTTACAATACAAAGCATCACTAATTTGTACTTGGGAATCTGTTACAGAGTTTGAAATCCAAGAAAGGAATGTGTTGCTTCTTGCTTTCCTACCTGCCTGGGTGACATTATTCAAGCTCTTACACCTCAGGACGGGTGGGAACCAGGTACACCTATAGTGGAATCTGCTTTTGCCCAGAGACTTCCCCCATCTACTAAGCCAGAGTAATGAGACTATGTTATGGTATTTACAGCAAAGCTGGTATTTCTGAGGATTCAATGTACAAATTTTGAACTGTGGCGGGGAGGGTAGGCAGATGGCTTAGTTTACAAGTTTGCTGCACAATATGAAGACCTCAGCTCAGAGTTTCTTGAAGTAGGGCATGATGGTGCATGTCTATAATCCCAACAATGGGGAGGCAGGCAATCCTTGGAGCTAGCTGGCTTGTCAGACTAGCCCACTTGAGGACCCTAAGGTCCCAATAAGATGACTCTGTCTCGAGAAACAAGGTAGATGACTACTCCTGAAAAGCAGTACCTGAGGCTGATTTCTGCCCTCCACACATGGTGTAGTGTACACACACACACACACACACACACACACACACACACACATATGCTTGTATGTGCATGTATGCACTCACAGAAAATGGTAAATACAAATGCAATAAAAATACTGTTAAACTACAATGTAAAATGTGCACATCTCTTTTGCTGGACAGCTGAGGCTGCAAACTGAATGTTTAGTGACAGACAAGTCCACACCTGTTCTTACAGAGACCATTCCCCAGCTCAAATGCAGGGACATCCAGTAAAAAACAGATGCAAGTGGATAAAGTGCCTGTGTGTGGGAAATGTTCTGAAAATTGTGCTGTACATAATTACAGAAACCCATGCACCTAAGAGGATCCACAAATCATGGACACTGAGAATAGAAAATAGAGATCTACGAAGTACCATGAAGGTTTTAAATATGCATTTTTTTCTTGGTAACATCTGTGGGAACTGTAAATGCCCAACCTCTCCTGAAAAGCATGCAGCCTGGGATAACAGTATCTTATGCAGAGCATGCAGCCTGGGATATCAACTTCTCCTGCAGGGCATGCAACCTGGAATATCAACCTCTCCTGCAGGACATGTAGCCTGGGATATCAACCTCTCCTGCAGGACATTAGCCTGGGATATCAACCTCTCCTGCAGGGCATGTAGCATGGGATATCAAACTCTCCTGCGGGATATGTAGCCTGGGATATCAACCTCTCCTGCAGGGCATGTAGCCTGGGATATCAACCTCTCCTGCAGGGCATGTAGCATGGGATATTAACATAACGTTTTTAGACACAATAGCTATTCTCAAGGCAGATCAAGCAGATCACTGTGGAGTAACACCAAAATTCTCCCTGTGACTAAGATTCTAAACTAACTAGAAGAACACAGTTTCTCCATGTAAGTGCCAGGGGGACAGGACATCCCAAACTCCCCAACCCCCACACACAGACAGACACCAAGAATGCACACAAATTCATACAGGCTTCCTGCAGAGAGATACAGCAACATAAATCAAAAGCCTTTAAATCATTCTGATTGTAAATGTTTTGATCCAGTAATGTGTGTCCAGAAAGTACAAGTTTGAGTGTGTGGGATGGGGAGGTGGGGGTGGGGGTGGGTGGATGGCTGTCCAAGCATGAGCACACACATGTGTGTGCATGGTGGCACTGACTGGTGATCCCTACACTTGGAACCTCAAGAAAAAAGATCCCATGTTCCAGGCCAGCCTGAGGTCTGCAATGTGAAAACAACAGCAAAACAGATAAAAAAAAAAAAAAAAAAAAGGAAGGGAGAAGGGGGTGGAGAAGGGATGCACATATGTGCATGTGTACATACATAAACATATGTATTCTGTGTGCCTTTAAAGCTCAGAAAACACTGAGAGCAATTCAAATGTTCATCTGCATGAAGCCAGTTAAATGCGGCACACTAGACCCATATCGTATAATAAACACGACACTGCCAATAAAATTCATGTGCTAATGGAGTAGTGTTCAAACTGCAGGTCACAAATCATTAGTGAGTCATAAAGGCAATTTAGAGAGTCATGGCCAGCTTTTTAAAAAGAATAGAGAGTAAAATGTTTAAGAATGCACTCACTGTACATAGTAAGAGTAAGTGGTTTCACGAAACTGTTTTGTAAATGCATGTGTATTTATTCTAGGTAATTATATAAAGTACATTTTGTACCATTGGGGCATAGTAAAATAAATAAATAAAAGCGAGTGTAGTAATGGGAAATTCAGATACATGAGAATATGCAAATGGCTTCTTTAATTAGAAATAATCAGTGGTGGCTCAAGGGTGTAGCCCGTGCAATGCCACTTGCTTAGCACATGTGAAGCCCTGGGTTCAATGCCCAGCACAGAAAAGTAAAGTGTCAGAAAAAACAGGGGTAGGGACAGAGCTCAGCATGGGCAGTATAAGCACCTACCCAACACATGCAAGGTCCGAGGTTCAATCCCCAACACCAGAGCAAAAGCAAAGGAATTATGAACTTTAAGATATAACCCCAGATTTAAGCTAACATCCATGACCAAACACATATATGTGCTCAGAAATAGAAGGCCCTGGGGCAGCAGGTTGTAGGAGAACGTAATCTCTCGCTCTCTGTGTTTTAGCTATTTTATAAATCTCCTCTCCTGTGTAATTATTGTTAACAGCCAAACGGGGACTATTTTTCAAGCATGGCTGTGGTAAGTAAATCAGTCTTACACAGTCCCTTAAACTGAATGGCTGGTGACAGAACAGATAAGTGCAGTGCCTGGGGAGCCACCCACTCCACGGATGCCCTGATAGCAAAAGCATCCTGAGGACACTTGCAAACCAAGGCACTTAGGAGAGCAGCATCGGCCTAGCAGGTGATGCATAAGGAAAATGAAATAGCTCAGAATTAAAAGTATGGTTTGTGACTTCACATAGTAACACACACCGGTGATTTTTTTCTATCCGAAAAAAAAGAGGGAGATGACAGAGCAAGGAAGAAACAGAGAAAAGGGAGATCATGCAGTACCAAAGATCAGGGGAACCCAAGGGAAGCCTGCCTTTGAGAGACAGTAGCAAAGTCCTGCTGAGGCTGCCATGCATGATGGGAACTGCGGCCACCATGCCTTTAGCACTTATGCAAATCTTAAATGGTATTCATTCACAAAGAGCCAAAGAGGTGATCCTTGGCCTGGCCTCTTCTGAAAGTTGACAAGGATTTTCATGTTCCTGAAGTACTTCAGTGTCAGGTGGTAGCTTCACAGTCAGAAGAATGCATTGATTTCTCTTTGAAAAGAACTTGGTAGAGCCCCCTTTCATATGGAAAAACAAGCAATAGTGACTTTACTTAAAATGTCCTGTCCTGCCCTCTGTCCCCACACCCACCAGTACCCCAGAAGCGTGGCTACAAAGAACTGCAACTTTGTTGTATTCACAGTTCCTTGGATTCCAGATTCTTCTCCACTGTCGATATGACCACAGCATCACAATGCTTGTGCATTTTGAGAGTTAAGAAAAGATCTTACTCTAATGGACAAACCCACCCTTCCAGGGGCTGCTGAGCAAGTTCGAGGATGTGTGGGCTTTCACTGGGGTTCCTTATCATGAATGTGACATACATACGCATTGCCCACACCGTTCACAGACAATCACCAAAACAGTCACTCAATATTAGAAAGTACAGCTCCCTAGCTGGAACCAATGAGGTCTTACGAAAAGATATCTCCATGCTTAAAGAGCACAATGGGCAGAAACATCCTCCAATCTACCCCCCTGCCTACAGGGAGCTGGCTTCTCCTTTTTAAAAAAAAATCACACATCTCCTGCTTTACCTTGTCAGAATTTATGTTCCAGAGCTTTCCACGTCTCTCTCATTTGAACTTTGCAACCTCTTCATGAAGGATATACTGTTGATGCCTTCGTATTAGACATACTTAAACTGAGTCATACACAACTACCCAAGGCCACATAGCCAGCAGGCTGCATAATAAATATTCAGAGTCAAGCAGTTGGCGTAAAGGTCTGTGTCACATGACTGGCCCATGTTCTTAAGGATCCATGTTCAGCAGATGGAATCTCAATCTCTCTCCTCAGAACCATCTGAGATGGTAGGGTAAAATGCTGTGACCTTCCTCTCATCGTTCTCTGCCCATATGCCCGTGCCTTGTATTGTCTAAGAGATAAAGGCAGTTTCCCACAGGGCCAGCTTCATTTCTCACTGATTGAAAGGCAAAGTAAAATAAAAGAGAAGGAACAGGGGAGTCTCCAGGCAGGTTGTGCATTGGACATACACAAATAAAATGGCTTTAATAAAGGAATGGTGCAGAGGACATAGATCAAGACACCTGGTGCCTCTGGGAAGCCAGCTAATCCTCTTCATGGAGTCTCCGGGTGGGGAATGGCAGAGCCGTAAGTCCTGGGCTTTGTCTGAGGGCTGGGAATGAGAAGGATTTGCATTTTGGTTTGGTTTGGTTTATGGGTTTGTTTTTCCTGAGACAGGGTTTCTCTGTTTAGCCTTGGCTATCCTGGTACAAGAGCAGGCTGGCCTTGAAAAATTGAGATCCTCCTATCTCTACCTCCAGAGTCCTGGGATGAAAGGAAAGAGCCACCACCACCACTACCAGGTTAACAGTTTGCATTTTAAGGTGACCAAAGTAGCCAGTGAATCTTCTCCACTAAAGCCTGATTTTACCAACCCACTTCCAGCTGAAATCTCCTAGGGCACTTATCTAGTAAACTGGAACATCAAATAAGCTAAATTCTCCTGCCAATCAACACTGTCAAGAAAAAGTCACTCTTAGAACTGAAGAATACTAAGCCGAGCAAAGAAGTCTGGCTGCAGATGCATTGTAAACTCATTTCCTTCTGCATTGCTAAGATCTAACCTAGAAGCCTGAGGATGCTGCTCAGGCTCGCTATCTACCTGCCCCTGGGCTAGCCCTTTCCTCACATCTGCCATGCCTTCCTGCTTCCTTTGTGAGTATGATGGTTAAGAGTGACTGTCAAAGTGGATGCTCACAGTCAGCTATTGGATGGATCACAGGGCCCCCAATGGAGGAGCTAGAGAAAGTACCCAAGGAGCTAAAGGGATCTGCAACCCTATAGGTGGAACAACATTATGAACTAACCAGTACCCCGGAGCTCTTGACTCTAGCTGCATATGTATCAAAAGATGGCCTAGTCGGCCATCACTGGAAAGAGAGGCCCATTGGTCGTGCAAACTTTATATGCCTCAGTATAGGGGAACGCTAGGGCCAAAAAGTGGGAGTGGGTGAGTAGGGGAGTGGGGGGAGAGGGTATGGGGGACTTTAGGGATAGCATTGGAAATGTAAATGAGGAAAATACCTAATAAAAAATATATGAAAAAAAGAGTGACTGTCGATCTGACAGGATCTAGAATCCAACCAATCGCCTTGGAGACAAACCTCAGGGCATATCTGTGAGACTTTCTAGATTGAGTTAACTAGGGTGGGAGACCCACCGCTAGTGTGAGCAGCCGGAGACCTGGAGTAAATAAGGAGAAAGTGAGCTGAGCACCAGCAGCCATCTCTATGCCTCCTGACTGCAGATGAAATGTAACCAGCTGCCTCACGTTCCTGAGCCCACAGCCAGAGCAGGCCTGCCGCTTTGCCTTCCCTGTCGTGATGGACTGCACCCACAAAATAGGAGGCAGAATAAAACTTTCCGTTCTGAAGTAGCTTTGGGGAGGTGTGCCATTCTACTGGAAGTGGGCTGGCAAAATTAGGCTTTGGTTGGGAATCAACATGACCATATCCTAAAATTCACTGGCTACCTTGGTCACCTTAAAATACAAATCGTTAACCTGATGGTGGCTCATTCCTTTAATCTCAGAACTCTGGAGGCAGAGGTAGGAGGATCTCATAAAACAAATGTACTCAATGCTTCTCAGAAATAGAATGTTTAAGTCACGTATCTGGGTAAATACTCTACTTACTCTAGACAGTGGCACAGAAGTGCAAATATAATGTCACTTGTCATGTGACATGGCATGGAAGCAAAAGAAATGACTGGAGATCAACCTCTCAAGGGTACATCAACGTCAAAGATAGGTAACTTAAGGATGTTAGCTCACTTCAATGTGATTGCTGATAGAGATGGAGTAGAGTGAAGGGTGTGTCACTGTTACACAGATTTTCTAATTGTTTTATTTATTTACATTCCAAATGTTGCTCCTTTTCATGGCCCCCCATCCATGAGTCCTTCAGCCCATCTCCCTTCCCCTTTGCCTCTGAGAGAGTGCCCCCCATCCTTTACCCACCCACCCCTACGTTGCCCCCCCCACCATGTCCTCCTTCCCTGGAGCATCAAGCCTCTACAGGATTAGTCACATCTTCTCCCAGTGAAGCCAGATAAGGCAGTTCTCTGCTACATATGTGCCCAGGCCACGCACCAGCCTATGTATGCTCTTTGGTTGATGGTTTCATCTCTGGAATCTCCCAGGGGTATGGGTTAGTTGATTCTGTTGGTCTTCCCATGGGGTTGCCCTCCCCTTCTGCTCCTTTCATCTTTCCCCTAACTCTTCCACAGGGGTCCCAGACCTCAGTCCAATGATTGGCTATAAGTATCTGAATCTGTCCCAGTCCGCTGCTAGTAGAGCCTCCCAGGGGACATCCATGCTAGACTCCCATTAGGGTTTGGTGCTGGCAAATGGGATGGATTCCAAGTTAGGCCAAAGATTTATTTTTTTATAAAGCAAAAATGACCAAGGTTATTAGCCCTATTAAAAGTAGTGATTCAACGTAAGGCTCAACAAGGAATATGCAAAGAGTACACTTCAAGCATCACCAAGGTAAGACCCGGGTTACTGTGCCTCCTACAAATTGGATTGTCAATGTTTCCCAAAGACCCCAGGGCTGAAGCCCAGGGACCCAGCCTATGGTACTACTGGGGAAGTGGGGTCTAAGGAAAGGAAGTCCGGTCACTTTTAAGCATGTCCCTGAAGGAAACACTAGGGCTCTAGCCTCTTCCTGTTCTGTCTCTGAGCTATCTTGAGGTGAAGTGTCTTCTCTATCAGTACTCCTGTCACCTAGCCCCAGCCCCAGACCAATGGACTCAACTGACGGTGGTTTGAAAACCCTAAATTGAGAACCAAAACAAGTCTTTCCCCTTCCCAAGTTGATTTATCCTAAGCATTTGTTACAGCAACCTCATGCCTAATATTTCCCCAAAGCCTCTTTTCAGGAATGAAGTTCGCTGTGAGTACTTTAAAGAAAGGGGTGGTTTTATTTTACATGGAGAATACACATGTAGCACTCTTCTGTACATGCTATTCCTTTTGTGCCTGATGCCCTTCCTAACATACCACCTATTCTTTATCTAGATGAAATGCCTGTCCCTAAGGTCCCTCACTTCTCAGAAGGTTACTCCCTTTAAGACACCATGGCCACACTCCCCACCCCCAGACCCTTGCTAATGAAACTGGCCATTTGTTTGAACACGCAAGAATGACTCTGGCTGCTCTGATGGTCTGTTCTCCTTTGTAGCCTCTGAGTGAGTGGTCCAAGAGCAGACAGACACATACACCCAACTGTCCTTACTCACTCTAGGAAGTAGTCACTTGGGCTAGTCACATGAGCCTCCTTGAAACATCTCAGACACTCTGATGGGTGCTTCATGTCCTACACAGAAGTCTTGGCCTCCAGCCTGCTCTTTCCCAGTATGCAGGCTCTCCCTTCTCCTGGCTGCCCAGTCATAAACCCAGGGCTCACCCACAACTTCTCATTTTCTCTTGCACCTCACAATCTGGACTTACATGATTTTTACTGTCTGTGCCCAAAAATCCAGTCCAGCACCTCTCATTTGGAGTACTGCAGAAACCTCCCAATTAGTGTCTCTGCTTTCTCTGGTCCTTTTACAACTGGCACTCCACAAATCATATCTGTCCCCTGATCAAAGTCCCCAGTGGTTCCTCCTCCACTCAGAGGTCTCATATGATCTGGCTCCCAGGTAGCTTGATAACCTCATGCCTTAAGCCTTCCCTATTTTCACTTGAGTAAGTAGTCACTTGGGCTAGTCACGTGGGCCTCCTTGCAATGTCTCAGACTTGCCACTCATAGCCAAGAGTGAAGCTTATTCCTACTAGCTAGAATTTCCACCCAGAGGATGAACACACGCTCAGCAGTTAAGAGCTCTGGCTGCTCCTCCAGCGGTCCTTGGCTCAATTCCCAACATCCATGTGGCGGCTTACCATGAGCTGTAACTCCAGTTCCAGGGAATCTGAAGCCTTCTTCTGGCCATTGGGCACACATGTGGCACGCAGACCTACATGCAGGCAAAACACCCATGCACATTTTTTAAAATGATGAAAAAATTTAAAATCTTAAACATAAAGGTAAATGTTCCACCTAAATCACTCATTCGATGCGGTATTCCAATCCAACAAGCCTTCTCTACCTTCCACGTCTATCTGACTGGCTTCTCAAACTCTTTCGGCATCGCTTTTAGAACAACTCGCTCCTTCAATGTAGGCTCTGTCATCCCCGATGAAGCATAACTCCAATGGTATTGTATGCAACACAGAAACCTAGGACCATTACTGATTCAGACTCTAGTAATTTTGTATGTGATATTTTCATTTATGAATTCATGTATGCATCTGCATGTGTACACATGCATGCACAGGTACATGTGTGCACATGCGTGCACCGGTACATGTCACCACCTCAGTCCTTTTACTTGACTGCTGGGAATCCAAACTCAGATCCCATGTGTATGAAGCCAGCACTTCAGCAAATTAACCACCTCTCCAACTCCCATTAGCTTTTGGACAGTGTCACTCTATGTTGCCTAAGCTAACCTTGAACTCCTAAGCTCAAGCCCCCTTCTTGCCTCAGCATTGTGAGTAATTCGAACTACAAGTGGACACCACTACTCTTGGATTTCATATTATCTAGGGAGAAAGTTTCTCTTCTACTTACTGCATTTACTTTATACCTGCAATGTTGCCTAGAACAGTGATTTTTGATCAACAATTTTTTTTCTTTTTAATATGTGGGTAATACTAAAATAATGGATACAACCAAGCCAGCTGTGGCCAGTAAGGTGTCAAAGAAGTAAACTGTTATATTCTGGAAGGACATTTTCTCTGCAAAACACTAAAAAAGTACCTTAGGAAACAGGCAGCCCTATTGCTACTCTGCCACTACCCTCTTTGCACATTCCCCTATGTACGTGATGCAGAGACCTTCGCCTGCCATCTCCCCACCAGGCTGAAATAAGAGAGAGTCTAAACCCAACAGGTGACATGACAGAACGGAAGGATATAAGCAACCTGTCTGTCACACACCAGTGAGCTGCTACATCTACTCCAGGACCACCTACCTCGATTTCTGGCTAAGTGAATTCTAAATGTCCTGAGTCACTGTTCATTACATCGTCTCCTCCTTACAGCCAGAAGTATCCGAAATGACACATTCTGCATTGATTAACCTAAATCGTGCTTGTCATTTGCTTGTCTGTCATCTTACCTAGACTGAAGTCTCACAAGGGAACAATGTGCTCTTACCGATGCCCTCCCACTGCCCAGAAGGCAGCACCAAAAGCATAATAAGATACCTGAACTGTCAGCCAAAGGTGTGGTCCATTTCCCCCAAGTTCCTGAGCCCTAAACTAAATGTGGCTCTATCTCTGCAGCTCTCCCTGGCCCTTGGAGAGGTTGCTGCTGTTGGATCTGGCATCTCTCAGCTCACAGAATGCTAAGACACATCTTAAAAAGTCAACCCTTCCTTAAGCTGAATCTAAATCAAAGGAACTTTTTTTAGACTTTGTTTTTTAACATCTTTTAGCAACATTCGGCACAATTCATCACTCCCTCCCTTTTAAAACTTAGTTCCATAAAACTGCCTTTTCCTATCTCCCTCCTGAATCTTTGCCTCCTGTACCTTGCTTCTTTACAAGTCAGACTTTCTGCATTCTCCAATTACTTTCAAAGCCCAATCCTAAACCCATTTCTCTTTTTTTGCAAAATAACCTCGGCATGGCTTTGACTGTGCCTTTGTGCTGATAACTCTCTATGTTCCAGCTCCTATCCTGACTTCTACAAGTTCAGATATATAACTCCAGTAGCCTATTGCCTATCTATCCGTGCATGGCCCAGAATCATCTGAAACTGAACACTTTGGACTTAAACTTTCATTTTGCCTGACTAATCCAGGGCCCAAGGAAGATGCCTGAAACCTATCCCAAACTAATTTAAAGCTCCAAACAATATACAGTAGCCCAAGTAGCTAGGAACAGAGTTGAGACTTAGAGTTGATACCTGAATTCTGGAACACAAGAACAAAGATGGGTTTCCACTCCACCTCTCATCTTTTCTTATCTTCAACTAAGTCTTGGCTTTCCCAGAACCAGCCAGCTTTCTCATGTCCAGGAATGGCCACAGCACTTTACCCTCATAGTTCTCAGCTCCAAAGGCAAATCCCCTTGCTCATTCCAGGCCTGGAGAGCTGGGGGAAGGAATTTGTAAACTCCTCACTCTGTACCATTTTTTGTTTGTTTGTTTTTTTGTTTGTTTGTTTTTTTTGTTTGTTTTTTGAGGCAGGGTTTCTCTGTATAACCCTGGCTGTCCTGGAACTCACTTTGTAGACCAGGCTGGCCTCGAACTCAGAAATCTGCCAACCTCTGCCTCCCAAGTGCTGGGATTAAAGGTGTGCACCACCAATCTTGTTACCGCACAGTGATCAACAGGTCAGAGGGAGCTCAGCAGGTGAACCTTAAACCACAGACATATGACTGGGTTCTTGCTGACAGAAGATCGCTGGGCAAGTTAACTGAGTAGAGGCTTCTACTCACCCCATGTGTCTCCCTCTCTTTATGCTCCCTATATTGTGAATAAACCAGCATGTCTCCATGCAGGCACACAAGCCAGAAACCCAGAACTCCTTACTGACTTTCCCCTTTTTTGTTCCCCAAGGCCACACCATGCCCTTTCCCATGTGTCATTCAGAGTAACTGCCCTCTTCCTAGTCTAAGCCACCCCAACCTTTTTGGAACTACTGTGGGAATTTCTAATGTGCACTGACTCTTTTCCCTCCAGTACATTACACATATAGCAACAGACCAGATGCTCCAAAGTATACCTGCCACCACAGTCATGGCTCCTGGAATGCACTCCCCAAGTCAGTGGCCTGGCTTACAAATCCCCAAATGGCTCCTTTTCCAACTTCATGCAGTACATTCTTCCCTCTTCTGCCCAGATCCAGCATAATGTGCTCTTAGTTTTCCCAACATATAATCCATATCTCAACTGTGATGTCTTTCCACATGTGTGGCTTGTATACACACACACACACACACACACACACACACACACACACACATCCTTAAGATCTCATTTGTCATGCCACTTATTCAGCAGACTCTTCCCAAGTCTTCCTTTCTGGAAACACCCTCATAGACACACCCCAAGGATGCTGCTACCATGATATTTAAGTCCTGTCCCTGTCATAGTCTCTTATGGCTCTGGGTCCACGACTTCTGAGTACTCACTGTGCTTGTCATTTCAGCTTCGTTTCACAACGTTGATTATTTCTTCCCATACTAGAAGACTCCAAGAGCAAGCACCCATTGCTTGTGCTTACTGTTGCTCTCTCTCCAGCACCAAGCACAGTGCCTGGCACAATTGGGAACAATCACAAAGATGGAGAAGTAGATGTCAGAGTCATTCTAGGACACATGAAGATCAAAACCTGGTCTCAAATAGGTTAAATAGAAGGTTGTTTTGGGTGCACAGTCTTCAGGGTATTTTGTTTATAATCTTGGGCAAACTAGCTGCAATTAATTCTTTTGTCTGAAACTTATCCCCTCAGAAATGCATACATCTAATGTAAATGTACTTTGATCACATTCTCTTTCTTATTCTCTCGTGTCCCCTTTCCCTTCCCATGGAGCTCCTTCTCCTCACTACCTCCCTCCTCCTTACCATTTGATGTCTGTTGTTGTCTGTGTCCCACTGCATTTAATTAGGGATGACTTACTCGGGCAAGGACAACTTAGCAGTGGCTACACCACTGAGTCACATAACTCTACTCTCCCAGCAATAATCAATTGCTAAAACTCCTGGGAGAGAGGTGGGCTTAGATTTATCATTCTACCGGTACCCACGGCTTCTATGAGTTCATGGTATAATACCCACATCATGTCTAGAAAACAACTTTATATAGCACTCCTTCTCATCCTTCAGCCTCGCATTCTTTCCACTATCCTCTTTTCTGTAATGTCCCTGAGTCTCGGACAACAAGACCCAACAGTCACTGATTCTCATTCATTTGATGAGCTGTGAGCCTCTGTGTTAGCTCTCAGCCACTGCAAACAGAAGCCCCTCTGATCAATGCTGCAAGTAGCAATAATCTATGGGTATGAACATTTGTATTGTGATAGCAGCTTGACATTATATCCACACAGCAAAACAACAGTAATAGAGGCCTCCAAATCATGGAGCCTCCAAATCATCTTGCTATGGCTAGCAACTACAAGTTGCCACTACAACTTAGATAATAAGAGCCTGTTGTTGAGGACGCCACAAGCTTGGTTTACCAGACAGAAAGTTAGTAGAAATAGAGCTTAAAGCTTCCTCGCCATGAGTAACTTTCATGTCCCTAGAAGGTACGGTGCAGACTCCTGGGGTAGAAAATCAACAGTCTTACAGAGTTATGAACGAACCTGCCAGGAGAGCTATGCCTGCTGGGGAAACAGTGGCATGCCTGCTATAGGGGTAACCAACCAAATTCTGACTGATATTTGGGCCAGTACCACAGGGAAAATTCATGTCTAATTCTGTAAACTTGGTAAAAACCCCACGGTTGGAGGGAAGAAATCACAGACCCTCAGAGGAACCTACCATTGTTAATTTGCTATCTGGACACAGTCCCCTTGTTCTATACCTGTTGGTTCATCTATACAAAATAGATAACGACAAATGATTTCTAGACAGCTTCATACAATGAGCTGCTAAAGCCTCAGCACAGTGTCTGGAACATAAAAGGCAGAGTTATCTTCTCCAATTATACTTAGCAAAGAGCAACTGAAAACCCAAAATAATATGGCTTAAAGAAAACAGAAATGTCTTCGTCTCTTATCCAAAGGGCTCCCACTGGGCTCTTTCTATCCTGCTGGCCCACAGTTTTCAATATGTGGCTTTCTCTGTACGATGCCTCCAAGACAGTTCAAGGTCTAACCATCACATTTTCATTTCCACCAACAGCAAAGGGAAACACATCCTTTTCAGGCCAAGAAATTACACACACCATCTATTGTTAAATCCCATTTGTCCAAACTCAACCTCATTAACCACATCAAGCAGATGGGAGACTAGGAAATGCAGTTTTTATTCTATAGTCTTATGTGTTCAACCAACATTGAAAAGACAAATAGCAGCTTCGATCACAGCAAGGCACAAAAGGAGCATCCTTCCATGGAAACAAGCACTCTTGTCAGGGAGTAGCTCCATAACAGAATATACAGGCAATGGAGACCACCCGCAGGAACTCATCTAAGTGAACCTCCAGGTACATAAATGAGACTGTTGGATTTGAAAGCTATCATAACCATCGTACCAAATGAACCCCCATCATCTACAGAACTCAGCTTCCATAGCACAACAACTCCTGAAATGCTGCTCAGCTCCAGTTTTCTCATGTCATCCCTGTCTTCAGGGCTTATGCTAGGAAAACAGCCTTCAGAGGTCTGGCCTATGGTTGTTCACACACACACACACACACACACACACACACATATATGACTTGGGATCTCTGCTCTCAGATCAGTGCTAATCTGGACTTCTCAGAAAACTGCAGGGCAGTGTTGTACTGCAGAGACCCTCTACATGGTAGACAGGGACATGGTTCATAAGCTTTGCCATCTGCCACAAAACACCACCCCAGAAAACTAATCTTATTCTAGAGCTAAAGTCATCCTGTTTCTTTGCTTAAACACACATGGGGGAAGTTGTATAAGAAAAGGAGTCCTTGGCCTCCCCACAAATCCTCAACTTTATAGAGAAACAGATTCTTCGGCAGTTCAAAGCAGAAAGGAAGTATTTACTTTGTCTTCCTTTCATGCAGAAGAGAAAGGAGCACAGAGTGTTATTTTGATAATAGAAACTAACCTCTAAATAAGAGCTTCCAAGAGCAATGCACACACTCAAACCACATATTTTCTTTCATCTCATGGTAATCGTACAAGGAGTCAGCGTCCTTATTATTAAAAGCTTTTACCAAGGGCCAGCAGGTGCCTGGGGCACAAAAGGAGCCCATTTTTCCTAAATCTATATCATTTCTTGGTGATAACATGAAGGTCTCTTTCAGGAACTCAAAAGCAAGCATGTACTCTGGCAACTTTTAACATGGATCAGAAAAATTTAAATGCATACTTCTTCCATTTTCTCCCTGACAAGTGGGCTTCAGGGGACACAGAAATCTCTGCAGCTTTCTTTGTAAGTACCTTCAAGAGTTGGAGACCATAGAGATACCCATTGAGAAAGGTGTGGTCAAATTAACCATAACAACCCTTTGGTTTAGAGTTATTATCCAACAGTGAACTAGCTCTCCCCATGCAGAATCAAAGAAACAGTCCATGGTCTAATGACAGGCATACAGTACACACAATATAGGCGAGCAAAGCCAAGGACCAATGAAAGTTAAACAGACCAACAGGAAACCTGAAGGCATGGCTGTTGATGGCTTTGACTCGAGAATTTCCCATCACTGCAACTGTGGGCAAGCCCCTCAACACTGTGAAACTCTAATTCCCAAGTTCCTGTAAAATGGGGTAATAATATGATGAGAGAGATAGCTTGGGCATCTGGGCATCTGCCAGTGGCTGGCATCAGCAGCAGTGTTCAAGGCCTGTAGCTTCTCTCCAGTGTTATCTGGTTCTGCCACTGCCATCTCCCTAGAATAACCACTCAACAGTAAGGAAGCACGGTCGTCGCAGTCAGCTGTGACTCTATGCCAGGAAATGAGGCTCGCAGTGCTAGACGCGGGATGTCAGCCACAGAGGAGATGTCTTTATCATTGTGCTAATTAGCTAATTACATGAATTATGTAAAGCAATAGATTCTCATTTTCATACATGTAGATGACCTACCATGGTCATATTCTTTCCCTACTACTCTTTCTTACCCGTTTCCCCACATCCCTAATAATACTCTCTCTACTTTCATATCCTCTTTTTCATATTTTTACATTTGAGAAGGAATGTGCAATCATTGTCTTTGCAAGTCAATGACCTTTTATTCCGTACATTTCCCTGCAAAATGATAACAGTACCATTCTTCTTCATGGCTAATATGCCACTGCTTATATATACCACATTTTCTTTATCCACTCACCTGCTGATGGACAGCTAAGCTTCTTCTGTAATTGTGAATAGTGCTGCAGTCAACATGGATGTGCAGCTGTCTAGTTCTGACTTTTATCTGAGCACACATGCATGTGCTCACGCGTGGACACACACACACAACGGGGGAGGGGAGAGGGAAGAGTAATATAAATGTCATAAATCATATGACAGCTCTACTTCTGGATTTTGAAAAGACCTTTATACCAGTTCGATCCAGTGATTGTCATCCCTACCAAGAGTATAAAGGGCCTTTGCCAGCCACCCCAACACATGCTTTGTTTTGTATTTATGGTGACAGTTGTTCTGCTTCTTAGAGATAGCCTTCTAACTACGGTCAAATGACATCTCAGTGCAGTATTCTATCTTCACCTGCCTCATGGCTAAAGATGTTGATTGATTTCCATGCATTTATTGGTCATTTGTTCTATTCTTTGGAAGGCACTCTGTTCATTTTCCCATTTGTTGATCTATTTGTCCTCTGAGGGGAGGGATTAATCTTTTGCATTCTTTAATATATATATATCCAAAGAACTCTGTCTACATATGAGCATGGAGGGGTTGTGCCGCCTTGTCCTGGTAGGTCAGGAGGAGTAGGGATAGCAGAGACTCCAAGGAGACCAAGGCTGGAACCTCCAGTTCCTCATCTAGCTTGATTCTGCCTCTGTGTCACTTGAAATCCAAACACTAGAGCCCACCCCAAACCTCAGAATATGGCTGCACGTGGAGACAGTCTTTAAAGGCGCAATTGGGTTAATATGAAAGCAAATGGGGGCTCTTACCTGATCTGACTAGTGTGCTTCTAAGAAGAGGGAATTAGGTACAGGGATCCCCACTCAAACACTAAAATGAGGCTTAATCCCATATAGGAGCAACACCTAATATGCCTGTTAGAAAGAGGATTAGTAAGAAAGGAGGGGAAAGAACTCTCAGCTCCCCAACAGCCGCAGCTCCCCTTGCGGCCTGTCCAAGAGGAGGAGATACAGGCATGCAAGCAATGCCCAGGTACCTGACACTGAGACATTTTACTATCAGTTAACCAATAAACACTCTGGTGTGCTGAGAGGGATACACACAGGAAGAGGAGAGCAGGACACAGGCACACGCAGAAAAACAACCACACAAAGGCACAGGGAGTTTGGGGGTGGTGTAGAAAGTAACCCCATGGACACCTTGATCCTGGATGTTCAGTTTCCAGAATTGTAAGAAATAAATGTCTCTGTTCAAGTCACCCTGCCCCTGTGGTATTTGTTTAGGACAACCCCCAGCAAGCTAAAATGCTCTGTGGGTGAGACTTTTCTTATATTGAAGTATTTTTCATTTCTTAGATGCAAATCTACCCCAAATCCACCTGTCTTTCCCCTGTGGCCACCAGGGGAGTGAGTCCATCCTCACTGGAGAGGCCCCATGCCCTTCTGATTATCCAAGTTTTGCTGTTGTCTTTGGTGCTATCTTATGCCACTCCATTTGTTTTATTCTTTGCTACAACTTATCTCTATAAGCTACATGGGTATGGGCTCAAATTTTGTAAGGATTCCCAAATATAAAACTACATTGTCTATATTTCCCCCTTTTACTGGGTAGTGATTAAAACCCCTTTTGTTTATATACATAGAAAGTGTTGAAATTATGTCATAGGAGCACATTTTAGACAGAGGAAGACACTCACACTGTACTCTAAGTTGAAGATGGGAAGTTATTTTTAAAATTCACCAATTTGAAAGAGATCATGCATACATACTTCGCAAGTACTAAATCTGTGGAAGAATATCCACTACCATATTAGCAATGGCCATTGTATTCAGTTTGACCAGTTGTCTGCACTATGCACATAATACATTCGACCTAAACAGCAAACATTTAGAGCTTACTTCATTCTGCGTATCTCCCAAAACTGGGAAGAGACAAAAACAGGACACAGTCCCTACAAAGGTACAGAATCCATGGGGAGATTTCTGGACTGACTGAATTCAGGGCTCAGTAGAGTTACTTGTATCTGTATTTCCTGGCACTGGGATTAGAACCCATGCCCCTCACAGAAATTTTCCATACCTAGTGTTCTAACTCTCAGGCTACACCCTACCCACTGAGTAAGTTGTTCAACTTTTAATTCTGATTTAGTTTTCCACAGAGCTTCACAACAAGGGCGAGATTTCTCATTAAAGTCAGCCCCACATCATTCATGCAAACACACTTTTCAGGGTCTGAGGAGATGGCTCAGTGGGTAAAGTGCCTGCTGCTCAGGCACGAGGCTCTCAGGTCAGATGCTAAGCATCCATGGGAAGATCTGGGCATGGCAGCATGCCTGCAAACCCAATGCTGACAGGGTGGAGACAGGCAAAACCCATGAGGTCACTGGCCAGCCTGTCTAGACAGAATGGTGAATCCATTAAGAATATCTCTCAAAAACTCAGGAAAGCAACAGAGGTGACACCAACAGTAACCTCGAGCCTCCATAACATGCCCTCACACACACACACACACACACACACACAGAGAGACACACACACACACTCACATACTCATTCATATACACACTTCCCCTAATCACAGATAACTTTTCCAAAGACAACCGTCAAAGGACTCTCAAAGGACAGACATTTCTGTGGACTAAGAATAGGACAGAAATGCTACTGTACCAAAGAGTAAACTCCTGGATGATGCTGTCACCAGGCCCTCCCTCCAGAGCCACCACGAGGCCTGCAGAGGCAGCAGGGTCAAGGCACGCCCACACAAGGTGACCCCAAGAGTTGTTTTTCACCTTGCACACTGCCTTGAAAGTGCTTGAGCAACAGGGAGGCTTTTAAAGAACATTCATCCCTGGAGAATTATCATCCCTCAGCTGCCCCACACGGGAAAGGGGGCACTGAGTCTACAAGTCTCTGAAATTAGCGGCATACAGCCAGGTTCAGAAAATCAACCTCTCCCTCTCCCTCTCCCTCTCCCTCTCCCTCTCCCTCTCCCTCTCCCTCTCCCTCTCCCTCTCCCTCTCCCTCTCCCTCTCCCTCTCCCTCTCCCTCTCCCTCTCCCTCTCCCTCTCCTTCTCCCTCCCCTCCCCTCCCCCTCCCCCGTCTCTCTCTCTCTCTCTCTCTCTCTCTGTGTGTGTGTGTGTGTGTGTATGCCTCTCAGTCACTCTCTCTATTTCTTCCTGTGTCTCTCTCTGAAGTCCTTCCAAATGCCGAGACTTTTAAACCAACCATAGTAGGAAGACAGTCTCCATTCTTCCACAATAAAGAATCTGTGCTCTGACTTCTCCAGGAGCCCAGACATGAGCACACTGGAATCTACTCACAAAGACAGAGCTATGTTGGATTTGGCTGTGGAAAGGGACTCTGAGGAAATGCCCCACCTGTCAAGCACAGCCTGCGAACAGAACTTCCTCAGCTTTGTTTCTTCCCAGGCAGTAGCCTCTTGCTGTGAGGAAGGTTTGCAAATACTGACAAGCTCATGTTCCCACCCAGGCTACACCAGTAGTAACCAGGGGATATTTGGTAATAAGTCCTTCCTCTCTATGCTCACTTTCCCTTTAAAATGCAAACTCTGTCATCATTAGAGGATGCCTGGAAGATTGACCAATGTTAAAAGAGACTCAGAGAAATGTTTGTCATGTAAGCATGAAGAACTGAGCTGGGATCCCCAGAACCCACATTAATCCAGACATGGTGGCTCATATCTGTAATCCCAGTCCATCTGTGGGACAAAGGGACATGAAGATAGAAGACTCCTTGGAAGCTCCCTGGTCGCCTAGCCTAGAGTATGAGATAACAAAAAAAGAAACCTTGACTGAAGCTAAAGGCAATGACCAACATCAGGCAGTCCTGACCTCAACATGCAACAAAGGCATACACACACACACACTCAACTCACACTTCTTAAACACATGTACACATCTTACACACTTAAGCATGCACACATACCCTCACACATCTTAAGCATGCACACACACATACACACATTCCCACACATACCTTAAACACACACACACACAACACATCCCTGTGGGTTTTGTTTTGTTTCAGTCTCCTGAAAAATTATGGAAGCTAACTATTGTTGCTAAGAATGTGCCAAAGTGCAGCTGCTATAAAGGAAAAAATAAATCACTCAAGTGAAGTTCTTATCTGTCTTTAAATTTCACCTTTCTTTGAAATAAGAGAACCTTTTACAGTTCTTCAGAATCTGAAAACAAGTCACAGGAAATTGGTAGATGAACATTTTCTGACAGCAAGGGCCAAGAGAAGTAGTTTTGTTGCCACTCCTAATTCCTCCATCTTGAAGGAAATGAGGGAAAGCCTCTCTCATGTCCTCATCATGGTGAAGGGGCTCAAGCTAAGGAAAGGGTGGGAGTCAGACAGCAAGGGAGCAGATAAGACCTGGAGCTGCCAAGAAGTCCAAAGACAGGCTGAAGCATGTTCCAGTAGGAGGCTGCTTGCCCAGGACGGACAAAACCACTAGTTCTATCTCCAGTACCATGAAAGGAGAGGGAAGGAAAAATGGGAAGAAGGGTGGGAAGCAGGAAAAGGATAGGAAGAAGGATGGGGAGGGAGAGGAAGGATGGGGAGGGAGAGGAAGATGGGGAGGGAGAGGAAGATGGGGAGGGAGAGGAAGATGGGGAGGGAGAGGAAGGATGGGAAGGGAGAGGAAGGATGGGGAGGGAGAGGAAGGATGGGGAGGGAGAGGAAAGATGGGGAGGGAGAGGAAGGATGGGGAGGGAGAGGAAGGATGGGGAGGGAGAGGAAGAATGGGGAGGGAGAGGAAGAATGGGGAGGGAGAGGAAGGATGGGGAGGGAGAGGAAGGATGGGGAGGGAGAGGAAGGTTGGGGAGGGAGAGGAAGGATGGGGAGGGAGAGGAAGGATGGGGAGGAGGTGCAGGGAGAAGAAAGGAGGAACAAGAGAGGGACATGAGAGTAAGGAAAGAGAGGAAGTTAATGAGAGAGGTGGGGGAAACAAGAGGAGGGGGAGAAAGGAGAGACAGAGAGACACAGACAGAGAGAAATACAGAGAGTCCTAATGTCTCTTCAGAAAGATCCTTAGAGATCTTAGAGACTGTAAGACTATCACACTCTGGCACACTAAAGATGGTAGCATTGCTGTTGGATAAAGACAGCCACACACTCACAAGATGCATCTGTTTAAACAGAACACCAAGACACTGGATTTGACAAGTTTGATTCCCTTTGCCTCAAAACTGGGGCTTATCGTCATTAAAAAGTCTCACAAAATCATAGAAAACTAAATCCCACTTAATTCTTTATTGTGAGCCTTACCTTAAGTGAAGAAGATAAAACAGCGGAGCCAAGGCTGTTCTAAAATTCTGGGCTATCTGGTTGTTATATTAAGGCTGATCAAACGCCAAGACATTTGTTTCTTCCTCTCTACTGGAGGAGATCCTGGGCAGGAAGATTTAATGTAGTGAATGATTTACTTGGTATTTGAAGAATTCTCTTGCAAGATATACAGCCCCTTTAATTTTTCCCAGGCAGTGCTAGGAGTTGCTAAAGAAGTGACAAAAATGGAAGATATTCTAAATAAACAACCAGTGACTTCTAGAGGTGGGTTCTTTCAACTTTCCCCCAGGGCTTAACACCTTAAACGCAAAGACTGGACCAGTCTCTCCTTTCTCAGTTTCCCACCCTCTTTCTCCCAACCTGCCCTTCTTCCTAGCAGAGCAACAGAAGAGGAGTTTTTGAGAGTCTGTTGGAATTCACTTCTGGATAAAAGCAGAACAGAGAATCCGGCCCCAGCCTCCGTCTGCACACAGCCAGCAGAACCCACGGTGCTTCTGATTTACTCGGTTGTGTTGCAGTGCAAGACTGCATTTCCACAGAAGTCTAGAAGCAGACATCTGTTGTGTTGGCATCCATATACATTCCCCCACCCCCCCGAGAACTATATCCTGGTTTTGCTCTAGGAAAAATCCCTGCATCCCAGCACTGTGTGCCCGGAAAACTCCTGACCTCCACTCTCTGCTCCTCAGAGGCAGCGAGCTTTGGGGAGAGACTGGAGTCTCTACTGCCTACAATTTAGGAAAAGGGATCAGGTGATTGCTCTCTTCATAGCCACAATGCAGAAAGTTTTATGAATATAGCCAACAGCCTCGGCAGCAGAATCTAAAAATTAAAATCTGGTGGCATCATTAAGCCAAGATTGAGCCACACCTTGAAAACTAAAGATCCCTGGGAAGACCTGGGAGGGGTGGGGGGGTGGTAAGGGGCTGAATGTACTCAAAATATATTGAATAGATGCACATATGAAATTCTCAAGAATAAAAGTATTATATTAATTGTTTAAAGATCCCCATCCCCCCACCTGGGACATCTCAGATATAGGAGCTATTTATTAAATTCCTTTGGGTTTATGCTTAGTTCAGATTTTACCTGGAATGATGAATGCTATAAAGCAAATGAATCCTGCCCCCTCAAGTCCAAGGTCTAAAGTGAATTCACAGTCACTAAAATGGTTTTCTCTAAAGGCACACTACCAGACAGTGACTGGAGGTTTTCCAATGGGCTGTGACTTAGGGAAATCTCTACGTGGTGACGGAGATATGGAGAAAGAGGAAAGTCCACTCCCAAAGAAAGCAAGAGCCTTCAATGGGACAATCCAGGAGTGAATGACAGTCAGCCTGCAGAGAGCAAGCTCACTGTTGTCTTAATAAGGAACTCAGTGACTCCGGTGAGGTCATGGGGCTCACTGGCTAAAATGATTGTGTACTTTTCAGAGACTCTTAAGTGGAGGGCACCCATTCAATGTCTGGTATAGCACTATAACATTTTCTAATGTTAATCACCTTAACTGATATTTAGGCTAGCACAGGGTGCTCATTGCTGTCCACTGAGAATCAGGAGAACACTAATACCAAAGGGTGTGTGACCTGACCGTATTCTTTCTTTATCTGAGCACAAATAGAACAATCTGGTTCAGAAGGAAGACAGGAGGGACACTCAACTGTGAGTTTATTCTAAACGGGATTCTACACATCTGTCCCAATACCTGCTGATTGTTTCCTTAACGTGAACCTTTTAAAATGCCTCTCAATTTATGACTTAGGGGCAACAGATGTAGGGATAAAACCGGGCAGGAGGATGAAGGCAGTACATCTTACAACCACCACCTGGTGGCAGTGTATTTAATTAGCAGGGATAGCTTGAGAGGGACATAAATAAATGGCTTTTAGCTTTGCCCCAGCAATGATAAAGTCATTTTGTGAATCTATATTAGAACCAAAAAAAATCCCAGGACAAGGGGATTAAAACTGGGAAAATGAACACAACAAAAACTTGGAGTGTGAAGGGATTAACTACAGACTACAGTGATGCAGTTAACAGCAATGTGACACTTCACACGGGTGAAGCTCCTAGCACTAGCAATGCTAGCTAAGTCCATGTCTATGTGACCAGGCCACATGGAGGATGAGATGGTTAATCGAAGGCACCAGTGAAGGAAAGATGGCAGACACACCATTGACTGATGAAAGGAATTTCAGGTAGAGGGAGCAACAAGGGTAAAGGTCCTGGGTAGGTCACATTTAGATTCTCAGGCTAGCGCAGTATAAACAGGAGCAAAGAGAGGAGGTGAATGAACGTGGCTGCAGAGAAAAGGATCCATCAGTCTTGTAGGGCTTTGCAGGTCCCAGCCAGGCCTGGAACTTCTACATGGACTTAACTGGAAATTAAAGGGAAGGAAGGGGTGGTATGCTTTATACTCTAAAACAGTCATTTACCATGGTTGATGAATAAAATCAGATGGCAGAAAGGCAAGTAGACAAGGGATAAGGGTCACACCAAGGCAAAAGGTGTCAGATAGACAGACAGACAGATAATGTACATACATACATACATACATATATAACATATGTAGATACACAGGTATATAGATACATGGCTGATAGATATATGAGAACATATACATACATGTATATATATATATATATATATATGTATGTATATATATATGTCTTACATAAATACACACAATATATTTGCCTATGTACAATTAAATACACATGTATGCTTACCAAACACATGCATTTCATTATACCATGTTTACAAATATTTAAGAAACTTAGTTTTCTTCTTCTGAAAATCATTTTGTGAAAATTTATACAACCACTTAGTTTTCATTTACTAACAAAATGTGGTTGGCACAGAGGAGGCACAAATCTGAAAGGGAAAGCCAATGCTCAGTAGGTGGGTAGACACACCTCTTAGGACACATATCTGCAAGATCTGTATTGATGGTGGAAGTTCAGAGGGCACAGGATCCTTGATATAAAAATATATTGATTAGGTAAATGCTACATGTTCTCTTAATTGTCCTGTGATTTCTACTAGATACTGATACACACAGACATACAGACACATGACACAGACACACACACACAAACACACACAAATATACACACATACACACATGCATGCATGAGCATGCATGCTTAATTTATTTCTCCTTCCAACTTGGCAGAAGGGAATTAAAAGAGACATGGCAGGCTGTGGTGTAGCACACTGATGTCACGCACAAGTTCTTTGACTTGACCCCGAGTACAGAGAGATAGCAATAGAGATGTTGAGGACAAGGGAGCAAGAGATGGGGAGAAGGAGAGGGAAAGAGGGAGAAAGACTACAACCATAAGCTTGTGCAAGCTCCCGTAGAGACATCTGGCTGCCCCTATACTCATTTGCCCCTCCTTAGGCACAGAGCCCTTCAAATGCCTTCCCTGGCTCTTTTTGCAGCTAGGAGAAGCCTTGCAACTGAATTCTTGACACTAGAATGAGGCCTGAGGTTATGGGTGTGATCTTTGTGCAAAAATAAATTGATCCCCTTCCTTTCTGAGGGTGAAGTGTGGAGGGAGTGAAGTCCCAGGAAATAAAGGAAAACCTCGATTAGATGCAATTTGGGACTTCATGGTGACATGTGACAATGTCTGGAGCCAATTTTTTATCTGCCTTGACTGAAGGGGAAGTACTACTGGCATACAGTGAGTAATGCCAGAAATGTTGGTAAGTACACAAGAGTCTTTGGGCCCATCTCAAACGTCACCAGTACCAGGGCTGCAAGACTTCATTCTAAGGCAGTTATTTCTTAACCTCCCAAATGCTGCACCCTTTTAATACAGCTTCCCATGCTGTGGTGACCCCCAATGATAACATTATTCTCATTGCTACTTAACTGTACTTTTGCTACTGCTGTGAATGTTCTGTATTTTCTGACGGACTTTGGGGGTCACCATCCACAGGTTGAGAACCACTGTTGTAGAACGCTAGTTCCCAGTTCAAATCCTGCTACCAGTCAGCAGCAACACATCTCCCTGAGATGCAAACTTCTGCATCAGGAAGGTAGGGCTGGGCTACAGATTCTGCCAAGCTGAACAAGCTGCCTTGGGGATGGTGGAGCAACAAGAAGAAAGGGATGTGGACCCAAGTGATCTTGAGGTGCACATACACCTGGGGCCTCCGCCTACACTGGCTGGTGTGTGAATGGGTTGGTATTCAAATTTGTGCTCCTGTCGTCCCCTTGAGCTTCATTTCAGACTTGGGTTTCTGGGTGGCTGATGCTTGTGCACCTATGCTTTCTGAAGAACAATGTTCACTACCTAACAAGAGACAGAAACCCCTAGCTTCTATCAGCCACTCTTACTTTTACATTCTGGAAATACTGTGTGTTCATACACTGTCCCACTCCATCTGTTTGCGAAGAGAACCAGAAGGCCCTGAAGATGACTTTTTTTTTTTTCTAGAAAAGAAGAAAAACCAGAGGGAGAGAGAAAGAAAGAATCAAAGTGTTTTGGCGACTGCTAGGCACACCTGAACAAAGTGTACTCATCTCCTATGGTTACTATAATAAATATTCGAAAGGTTAGAGGCTTAACACCATGTAAATATATCTTACTGTTCCTGTGGCCAAAGTCTATGACGGATTTCAACAGAAGTGTCACTGTGCTGCCTTCCTTCTGAAGATGCTAAAATTCTACTTCCTTGTGTTTTCTCTGATTCTGGATGCTGCAAAAACTCCTTGGCTCATAGCCCTTCCCTCTGTCTTCAAAGCCATGCATAGTTGACCGGATTCCTCACACGTTCTGTGTCTCTGGTTCTCTCACCACCTCCCCTTCCATTTATGAGGTTTCTTGTAATTAATTGGGTTCATCCAAAAGATATGGGCCAATCTGTCATTCCGTTAGCTAGTTAGCACATGATCTTATTTCCATGTGAAACCTAATTGTCCTTTGCCATGAAATCTGATGTATCTTGTGAGTTAGGATAAAGATATTTCAAGTAACTATTACTCTGCCTACCACAAAGGACCAAAAAGCAGGATGGATGAGCAACTAGAAGGTGATATATGTATATACCAGCTTGGGAATTATAGCCAAGGTGTGCACAGGGAGAGAAGAAGGGGGAAGATGATGGGCCAATTGAGAACCAAATAAGAGAATCTGCTGGTCACTTCTAGAGTTGATTAACTGCAGGGTAGTCTGACAAAGCAGGTATGCCCCATTACTCTTTATGTTGTTTCAGGATTTAAAAGAAAAGCTCCAGTGTTCATAAGTCAGGGGAGAGTTCTGCAGATTAAGGCTGCCCAAGAGTTCTCTGGAACCTTCTGCAGTCTGCACTCAGGACATTTGATATCCATGCTGTATAATAGTTTCTGTAAATTAAACTTCTTAATCTAACTTTATGATAAGAGGAATCGTCCTGTATTTCAGGCATTCCCTGGAGTGCAACATCCCAGAAAACCAATTACCTGGAGGAATTCAGGAAACGTGCGTGGATTAACAACAACGAACACGTGTAGACAGATGAGGTAGCTTCCTGCTTAGAACCCTTGTTCCCCTCCTGCAACATTCCTGTGGATTTAGAAGAGGTTGCTAGTCCCATTTTAAAGACGTGAAATACAAGATTCAAAAGTTACTAATCTGCATACAAGGGAAGACATATGTAGAACTCTGGTTCAAAACTGTAACTTCTAATTTCAGGTCCACCTCTTAAAAAGTTCTTTTTTTCCTTTTTTAGGTACTTCTCTTTATGTGTGTATGTGGGTGTATGTGGGTGTATGTGGGTGTATGTGGGTGTATGTGGGTGTATGTATGTGGGTGTATGTGAGTGTGTGTGGGTGTATGTGGGTGTATGTATGTGGGTGTATGTGGGTGTATGTGGGTGTATGTGGGTGTGTGTGAAGATCCATATATGTAAGCATGTGCAAGTATAAGTCAAGGTATACTCGTGGTGTTTGGTCTAGCCTCTCACCTTGTTTGAGAGTGTGTTTACTTTGTGTTCCTGCAGATGCCAGACAAGCTGGGCTGTGAGCTTTTGGGGATCCCCCTGCCTCTGCCTCCATTTCTTCAAGGGAACCCTGGGTTTGTAGACAGTCACTTTATATGTCTGGCTTTCCCTCGGCTTCTGGAGATTCAGAGTCGGGTTTTTACACTTGCATGGCAAGCGTCTTTAAGCATCAAGACATCTCCCCAGCCCCGGGTTCAGATTCTTCATCAAAATACCAAGTGACTCCTGGGATAGGAGAGTGCCGGGATTAAACTCAAATATTTCCTCGGCTCCAGCAACTCTCAAGATTCTCCCCTCCAACACAAGCTTTAATATGGAACCAAAAGAAAGAAGATTCGCCTGCACAACGAACATCACAGACCAAACACAAGACCCTTTTGCAACTGATTATTAAATGGGAACTAACGTGGAAATAGTGAGCCCTGAACTCAGGACTGCTCAGGCTCCGTCTGGGTGCAAGGATTATGTGTGTGTCCAGCACACCTAGTGGCAATGATAGTTTGGCGATGGGATAGAGATGCTAAACCCCAACGACTCTTGGGATAAAATGGTCTATGAGAAAGAACCAAGGCTGTTCTCCTAGAACATCACTATAGCCACAGAGGCCAGGAAACAAGAGTCATTTAACAGACAAACACCTGGCTCCTGACAGCCTGTTCTATGTCCTCAGGAGCCCTGGTTACCCTCCCAGTGTCACCCTCTATCTGTAAAAGAGGAATAGGAGTACACCCACCTGTGAGGCTCCATGAGTGGGAGCCTAACACACATCCTAAGTTATCTCCCTTGCACCCAAAGTTGTCTCGTGGAATTAGAATGTGAAAGCATTTACAACAATTTATAACCCAGGTTCCCAAGAAACAGGCATGCTCTTTGTTCTCTGAAGTCTGGAGTGACACAGAAGACTCTCCTTTGTCTAGTGGGTTTGTTGATTCTGTGTTGTCAGTTAGCAAAGCGTCACCTTGTGAGTGGTTATTGTATTCGGGGGAACTGGTAAAGAATGAGATGGATAGGGTCCTTGTTTCTGTGCAGTTGACCATCCAATGAGTGGGTAAGTGGGGGTAACTCTGAGGAATGACACAGCTTATGAGGAGAGTAGAGCAGTTGAGCAGGGCAGAGCAGAGCAGGAAGGCCTTTGTGTAGATGGAAATGGTCTGTTAGAGGGGTCTAAACTTCAGCCAATACCTGAAGACCTGATAAGGAGACACCAGCAACCCAGAGATTGGGGACAGAGTCTTCCAGGAAGAGCAAATGAGAGTGGAAACATCCTACAGAGGGAGTTAGTGTGACCAGGTCCCAGAAAAGAAACTCTCTCTCCAGTATCCACAACATATACCACAAGAATGGGCACATCTGTTAAATTTAACAATAAATTGCACTGTCAAGGATTGACCCACCCTTCCCTTCTTAGAGTGAATCCTATTCAGTCAAGGTTTGTGTTCCTTTATCATAAAATCATTTTCATGTTCATGTCTCTAATTGGTGGCCATGTTTAAGCCCAGCAAATGGCACACAGTGGATATTACATGTTGAATAAATGAGTGAATGAGACATGCAACTAAACCTGACCTCAAACAAACCCTTTAAGCCTCTTACCAAATAACATGCTAGATGACATATCATGTGCCACCCCAGAGGATTTTCCTGTTTCATGGGCATCGGATCTAACATCAACCCCCTAGACCTTCTTCCTCTTCAAGCAAATTATGTCCTGTCATTTTGGCAAGACTACCTCTGCTTTCACACCCCTGCTACCATCTCAGGTCAAAGAAGTGTCTATATATCCTCCTGGCCTAATGAGAGCACACCCAAGCCCTGCTTTAGGAGGGGTCACATTTCACAGTCTGGACAATGGCATCTCTAGGCACTCTCTACAGACACTCTTAAAAGCCATCCTTGAAACACGGGGGTGGGGGTTACTTACCACCTGGAATGAGGAATAAAATGGGATGAGATGCCCGCCTGAGAAAGAAGCAAGACAAATACAGCAGAGGAAGGAACGCAGAAACCTACTGACACCCTTGGGGCTCTAGGTTGTTTTCCTAAAGCCCAACAGACATCCTAGCCATGGATGCCAATGAATCATCTTAGTTTTAAGTTAGGTTCAACTTTCTCACTCGAAACCACCAATATATATGCAGTGTGTGTGTGTGTGTGGTGTGTGTGTGTGTGTGTGTGTGTGTGTGTGTATTCACTCTCATGTATATGCAGTAATACACATGTTACTTCATTCCCCTCTAAACTGTAGATTCTTCCTTTTTTCTTCAAAAGGGTCTCACTACATAGTCCTGACTGGCCTAGAACTTATTATATAGACCAGGCTGGCTTCACACTCACTATTTAAACCAGGCTGGCTTCACACTCACTGTGTAGACCAGGCTGACCCCACACTCACTGTGTAGACCAGGCTGGCCCCACACTCACTGTGTAGACCAGGCTGGCCTCACATTCACAGAGATCTGCCCACCTCTGCCTCCTGAATGCTGGGACTAAAGGTATATGTCACCACACATAGCTAGTATACTCTTAAAATAAAAATAATTGGAAGAGTCAGGCAATCCTAACTAGTAAGTACTTTCGGGAAAAAAATCAACCTTCTGCTTTTAATTAATGACAAGATCAGCGTAAAGTCTCCAGTGGTGAATTATGATTTCAGACCAAAATTCCCAAGACAGTTGCAGAGTAGCTTGTTAAACCACAGAAACCAATGGGATCCAGAGCTGACTTTGTTGGGGGTGGTAGTTCAACCCCTTCCAGAGCTAGCATCCATTAGGAAAAACCAAACCTTTCAAGCTCTGGAGCGTCCGAGCCAGCATCTCAACTCACCCAGTGTCTCAAGGCTTCTACAGCCTTTAAAAGTAAAACGGGCTTGGAAAGGCTTACAAAGATAAAATATAAGCCACAGTCAGATGGCTGGAGCACCTGAGTGATTTCACCAGAGCTCAGGCAGGAGAGTGACAGGGTGCCTTGGGTACTGTGGGGAAGATGAAGACACACCTACCTGCCTGGCAGCTTACTGCTTCTGGGATATCCAGAGCAAATGGTCTGCTCTCCTGCCAAAGGCTCAAGAGAGCGACAACCCAGAGAACTGGGCCATTTTTCCTCCAGTTCCTCTGGGTGGGTGAGCATGACCAGATCACCTCAGGAAATTAGACTCATCTCCCACTCAGAGCCAACAGGCCGACTTCTGGAACCCTCTGATTGTCCTCTGGATAACTACTTAAGAGCTGCTGGGGACTCGCAAGCTCTCTTTCAGATAGAATCTTGAAATAAAAGGCGGCATCCAATGAATGACAAATGAGCCTGGCTTTCTCCTTCGGGTCCTCCATGCTGCAGGGCAGAATAAAAGGAAGGCATTGAAGGAAAATGAAGAAGCCAGGTAAGGTACCTTATGTCGCCAACTCTACACAAGGCCTTTGAGATGTCCCTGTGGTTCATTGTCATATAGTGCTTTGGAAACAACAGTGAGCCCATTCTATAGATGGAGAAGCTGAAGCTGCAAGATATCTCTCAACTTACCCAAGGTCACACAGTGAGCGTGCTGTGGATCCTGGCTCAGAGATGAAAGGGGCCTGCCTCACACCATATCCCTTCAGACTCCTACATCCATCCCTGTAAAGAGCCTGCTACATAAATGCATTCGAGGATCAAAGTGTCTCAGTCAGAAAATGGGCTTTATTAATATAAGCACGCTGGTAGCTGACATAACAAAGCAAAACCTTGAAGCCACTTTTCCTACCTCGTAGGTCTCCACCCTCCCTACGGGAATAGATCTTATAAACCCAAGTCATCTCTGTGGTCAGATCAGGTGTGGTCACTTCAGATCATTAAGTTAAGAATTCTCCTGCTGGGAATATATGGTTAGCCAGTTGTCTACCCTGCATAAGTCCTGAATTCCATCCCCAGCTTTGAAAAACAAAAGAAAAGACAGCAAGCAAGTTTCTTTTTCTGCCTTAGTGTTTGCATCAGAGCCTGTTGGTGCTTACTGCCACATTCCAAGGAGGTATTTCCCCATAGCTGTTGCAAGAAGCTAGAAAAGGGAGAAACACTCACCCAAGTAGCACCTGCAAGCCACAGTTCTGGCCACTGCACAGTGCACCAGTTACTTTCCTAAATGAGTTTAACCCAGAGATCGCAAACTGGTCGTAAGTTGGCTGCATCCAGTCCACAGATGGGTCCCATTTGCTCCACAGTATTGGCCTACATAGCATGTTTTAAGGAACTGAGATCTGTGGCCAGCACTAAAAACCAGAAGATTTTACATCAAAACCTGGCTTTCCATTTCTTCTTACAGAATAAAGATCTGATAACCCTTGGCTCCCGAGTGCATGGAACTGTAGCCAGAACAGGGCTGATGCTGCCCCTAGCTCAGGGGAAGTGAGCTCAAGAGCATCTTCTGCCAGCTCTCTACTTTCATTTATCTGACCCACAAGGGCCCCAGCATCACCTGAGTTTGTTTAAAATATGAAAGAGATGGAGGTTGCAAAGACCTCCTTATTGGGCTTTTCCCAAAGCAATCCAAAAGAGACCAGCAAGGTGACATCATCACATCCATGATTAGAGGTGAAGGATCAGAAAAGCAAACAGATTTTGGAAATGAGGAAGAGCAATACTCAGCCTCATTTGGACTTCTGCTCTAGGAGACTCACTTTGTGAATAACTGTCTCCACTTTTATTATTTTATTTATTCCACTGACAAGTCTATCGGGAAGAAATGTCTGTTGGACAAACTGAGCCTGAATGATGTCATCACCTGTGCACTAGAGGTCACTCAGCCAGGAGGTTGCACCATCCTGTGAACTCAGTTTCCTCTAGACTGATGAATAAGTGCTGCAGAGTCACACAATTCGATTCCTCCTCGAGACCTTCGCACTTACTCTTCCCTCTGCTGGGAACATCTCCGACTGGTTCTGTGTCTCACCATTTCACTCTGTTTACATATTTCCCATCATGGAATCATCTCAAAATAACACACTTACATGTATAAACAGCTATGAGAGTGCACACACAGGGCACACACACACACACACACACACACACACACACACACGTACACCAACATGTGCATGCTTACTTTCGCACATCAATGCCTCAAAGTAACTTCTAAGACTCAGTAGCAACAATGGCATCCAGGGCATCTTAGAAAATCAGAAGCACCTTGTCCCACCCTCACCACCTCAAACCATCCACACACACTCACACATACACACACAAGACCTGCAGCATCACAATCCAAATGAACAAAGATCTCTGGGCATATTTAACATTTAAAAGCTCGACATCGCACAAGGGCCACCCAATAGACCTACAAATCCCTCACAGCTATCCGATTACATTCTCTAATAGCCACTTTTAAATGGTAAAAAGGACTGAAATTGGGGGTTGAGGCTGTAGCTCCATAGTGGAACACACACAAGAGACCATGGCTTTACTCTCCTAAAAGTGCCAGCAACAACAATAAAGCATGAAATTAATTTAATAACGTACATTATTAACCTCAGTATTAATGCTAGGGTCTCTATGTGCCATGAGTAGAAACTTCCTGTTGAGCAACTTTTCACTCTGTATATTTTATGTTTCTGAAGTCCAATCTGGCCACTTCAGCTGTACCAGTTATTTGCATGTGGTTGGTTGAGCTTTCCTTACTTCCTTCATCAAAGCAAAACGTTCACTACACACTGTTTGGTCTGCTTATTTGTTGTCTGTCCACCTTCTTACTACACTGACGTTTTCAGGAGGATGGGGCTCCATCCGCCTCAGGCTTCATTTTATCCTCCATTCCTGAAACAGTACCAAGGGCGCACTCAGCAGCCACTAAGCATTTCTCAAAGTTAAGGATTGAAAAGGCAGCTGCCTTTAGCATTAGTTAGTGGCAGTGTGGTGTAGGCAAAGAAACAAAAAGAAACAAAGCAACTGGACAGATGCAGGTTTGAATCTCAGCTCAGACAGCCACCAAACCAAGGACCCTGAGCCAGTCACTTACCTCCAGGAATAAAGAAATCGTGGTCATAAAACAGAACCGCTGCTGTTTAGTTCACAGCATAAACTCAATGCTGCAGTGAATAACACATCTATAGAGTGGCAGCCGGCACTATGGCTGGCATTCCATAAATACCGGCATCTCATGTCCTCAGTCCTCTCTCCAGACACGAGCTGAGAGTGCTGCTGTCAACCACTGGGAACAAGAGCTGAGCATCCTGCAGCACGCAGTGAGTTCTTGGGGTCACTCCACCCTCTCAGTAGAACATAAGAGCATAGACCATCACCTTGGAGCTAAGTGGCTTCTAAAGCAAGATGTCATGGTCACTATACATGCAAGTCACAGAAGAGGCAAGTGTTTCTGTCCCTTTGTCATTATGATGAGTTCTGTTAGTGGCAGCCAGGGGTCTGCCCCCCAGGTCCCATCCCTTAGAAGGGTTCAGGTCTCTGCCAGGATCACTGAATCACTCTTATGGAACTTGCTTATGGTTTTGCCCTTTTGGAGAAAGGTACAGAAAGACAGAAGAAGAGGGCTTGATCCACCAGGCTTATTAACCATTGACCGTCTGGGTCAGTCCACCGCTGAGGCTAAGCATCTCTACAGCCTGAATACACACATCCTAATCCATTAGTCCAGTGCTGCCCTGAAAATCGCATGTACATCTTCTAATCTTCGAAGTGTTTTTACATTCCATTAGATCGACAGCATAGGTACAAAGGAAAACCCGGATTTAGGGACAACTGGAGTGATGCCACAGAAATGAACCTGCTAAAGCTGATTTGTTAGCTAGGAGGGAAGCCCAAGCCAGTCACATTGACAGCAGCTCCAGTTTTGTCCCAGCTCTTCTTGCTCAAAGCACAAAATCCAGGACCACTTGCAGAACCAGTGGACAACTGGGAGTATTTCAAACGATAAATAAGTGAAGGGTAAATGGTTAAATACATAATGAAAATTTAAAACCTTTAATTAACCTGTGCTTCTTCAATGAAGCCACCAGATTGTAGACAGCAGACATGGCACGGGCAAGTTAAGATGCCATCATTTAGGGTCTAGAGTTGCTCTGGGAACCAAGACAAAGAGTTTCTACAACTGGTTTGAATCAAAGCCACTACTCAGATTTCTACATCAGGATCTATCTATCATCCCTTCTTCCTACATGGGAGAGAGGCTCAGGGCAGGCATGAAAAGACAAGACTAATGAAGTCTCACAAATGTCTTCAAAGCACAGCTGTGAGGCTGGGAAGCTCACCAGTGATTCCCCAGGAGCTTCCAGGAGTCTTTCCATCAGCCATGTTTCAGTGGCTAATGGAGCCTGTGTTGTTAGATGGTCACACACTTCCATGAGGCTTGCTCTTAAAGAGAGTCTCTGCCTTACTTCCAATCAGCATCACTCAGTCTTGCATCTCTATATGGCAAGAGAATAAGGGCCAGGGGTTGAGGACCAAGAGATACCAAATGGTTCTCATACCTGGGCCCAAGCTGACCTTGCCCTAGGCATACCATTTGTGTTTAGCAGCTCTACTAAGGGCTAACAAATACCAAGCCACACATGCCACAAATGTTGGCTGGGATCAGGAGGCTGGAATTATCTCTACACCGCACACCTTCGGTAGCCATGACCGTGAGGTAGCTTATGTATCTCATCTTGGCATCACTGTAAAAGAACCTAAGAAATCTATCATCTCTTTCCTTTCATTTAGAAAACTCTCCTGGCCCCAAGATAGGGACTTCCTCGTTCAAGCATTCCCGTGAACTTTATTGGTCATCCAAATAAATCACTTCTTTCTGTAGCCCCACTGCAGCAAAGCCACCCAAAACACATGCTGCAAGATTTGATCTTTATTCCTCTCTTAAAGGGCATCTGACACTTCCCACAAGATGCGCAGCTTTAAAATTAGAACCAGGAGGGGGGATGCCTGCTTCCCCTCCGATGGCTAAAGCTACCCCACAGAAAAAATCAGGACATTCCTGTAGCTCACCAGCAAACAGCTGAACCCTTCCCAGACATCTTCCCCTGTCTTTATTTTGCTGTTGTTGCATTAATCATCCTAACACCTTTTTAATTATAATCACAAACTGGAAGCCATGGCTTGTGATGTTATAAATAAGGATTTTTTTCCAGTTAAATTAGGCACTTGCTGTTTTATGTTTTGATAGGAAGGGACTGTTTGAAGCCTCCTAAAATATCCCAATTAGTTCTTGCTGTTGAAACAGACAAGACATTAACAGACACACTCCCTGTCTCAGTGTGATGTGCTGGAATGTTTATGGCTCGGTGTACTTCTCTGCAGCTTTTAAGGCACAAGACAATTTTTTTCAAAAGTGGGAGAAAACAGTCACAACACACATGCTTATTACGTATTCCCAAAATAATGGCCCAAACTTTTCCCAGGCTGTAATCTAAACCCAGGAAGCATGTCTCTTCCACAGGAAAGCAACCCTGTCACAGGACATTTTACCTATTGGCTCTGTGGAACTGATAGCATCGCTTCAGCGGACAAGGGCTCTGTTTCTGTTTGACAGTTGCAATTAATTATTGAAATGTGATCGAGATGGGGCCACCCGTCCAGATCTGTTATCCAGAAAGATATGAAGAGGGAGGAAAGAGGAGGGACAAGAGAGAAAGGGGCTTGCATTCTGAGCATGTGCACGCACCAATGTTGTTTTAATGTCGGGGCTGGCAAGAAAGACAGATAATCGCTATCTGACCTGCACTTAACTTTCTCCTGCTCCTTTCCTCCCTCGCAGTTCCAACACCTGATGGTGTCCTGTCAGAAAGAGGTATATAACTCCCAGCAGAAGTAACTCCAGTCTGTCTCCAAGGATGCTCAAATTAGAAGGATCTCTGCACAGGGCACAGACATACTTATAGCACCAACTGGTATCTAGACACCTAGGCTCCTGATACTAAATCAACCCAGTGTTCATTCAGCCAAGAGGAACATAAAGTTACAGAGGTAGGAAATAGCCAAAGCGCCTACACCGTCTTTTTTTTTTTTTTTTAACTGTTCATTTTGCTCTGACCTTAAAACACTGAAGTTGGATTCCAGCCACACAAACGCTTTTGAGGGCGCTTTAGATTGATTCCTGGGGATCTCAAAGCTCGTCGTCAATTTAGCTCTCCTGTCTCATTCCTCCGCTTGTTCTCAACTAGAAGCCCAGCGCCCTGTATTGGCCTGGATTGGGAAACACCCCACAGACAGGCGGGAGAGCTGGGGATTCCCAGATTTGAAGCCTGGTAGTTCTCCAAGGCACCTGCTCCTCCCCTTTCCCAGAAATAAAGTGATCTTTTAGCTGGAGTCCTGTTCTCTCATCTGTACCGGGACTCTGCGCAAACAGGCCAGGGCTCCCACTGCCCTCCCCTGGATGCTCTGGCTATGGGCTCTCGGGACCCCTTATGCGTCTGGCACTCCGCAGCAGCCTCCTACCTGTACCATTCCAGCCCCTTCTCGTAGTTCCTGTCGAAGAAGTGCGGCTCTACGCCCACTGCCCTTACGTCCGGGTGGACTCGGATAGCCTCCAGCAGCGCGCGTGTCCCTCCTTTCTTGACCCCGATGATCAGTGCCTGGGGCAGCTTCTTCTCCCCATAATCAGGGGTGCTGGCGGGGCCCCGTTCCGCACTCCCGTTGGCCGCCCTCCGGCCTTCCAGCTCCTCGGCTGCGCCTGGCTCCTGCGCCCCGCGCCCCAACAGCGCGTCCTGCTCTGTGACCGCGTCTCCGGGGGCAGGCGGGCTCCTGGGCCAGGCGTCCCGAGCACCGCCGCCGCTCGCCAGTCCCCAGCCGTCGGCCGCAGGAGTCGTGAAGCGCTCGGGGGGCTCGGGCGGTGGCCCGCGGCTCGCGTTGTCCGGCGGCGGCGAGGAGGCGCCGGGGCGCACGCGGGGAGGCGGCAGCGAGGGAGACAGCAGGCTCGGCGGGGGCTCCGCGGCGGATCCCGGGGGCTCCTGCAGCGCCAGCGGGAACTGCAGCGAACCCGAGCCGCCCAGCAGGCTGTAGCACAGGTAGGTGACGGACAGGGACAGGGTGCACATGAAGAGCAGCTTGCGCGCCGGCGGCCCCTTAGTGGAGGCGCCGGGCAGCAGCGGCGGCGCGGCGAGCGGCGGCGGCGGCGGCGGAGGCGGAGGCGGTGCGGGCCACCGGGCCATCGCGGCTCCCGGCTCGCGGCGGCGGCGGCCCCCGGCGCTGCCCGGACATGGTTTCAGCCGCCGCCCCCGCCGCCGCCGCCGCCGCCGCCCAGCCGCCCCGGCTGCATGGAGCGACGCCGCTGCGCCCCCGGCCCTGGCTGCCGTCCCGCTGCGCCGGGGACAAGCCCGGACGCATGGCCCCCTCCCCTCGCGAGCCCCCGCCGCCCCCCTCAACCTCAGGCCAGGAGCCCGAGGGGGGCGCCTAGTCGCGGCGGCACCTGCTCCGTGCGCAGCGCCCCGCTCTCCCCGCGCTGCCGCGGCTACCGCTCCCGCAGCCCCGAGTTCCTTCCCTGCTGCTAACTTTCTGCCGGGAGAGAGGACCGGCGCCGAGGGGCGGAGGCGAGGGGGCCGGGCGCGCGCCCGCCGCCGCCCGGGGAAGGAGGGGTGCGCCTCGCGCGTGCCTGCGGAGGGGGTGCGCGAGAGCGGAGGCGTGCGCCAAGGCTGGGGCGCCCGGGAGAGCGGAGATCCCGGCCCCCGCCAGCCGCCGCCAAGCGCGCGCGGAGGACCTCGCCCCGCCCTAGCGCTGCGCTCCCACGGGAGTCGGAGGTGTCCGCGCTCGCCAGCGTTCGCTCCAGACTCTTGGAGGGAATTGTAACCCAGAGCTGGCCTGGACCGTCCTGCGCTGGAGAAGCTGAGATCCTAGCAGTGACAAGTTCCCCCAGGTCTCCTCCGATGGGACTCTGAGAAAACTCAGCCCATTTCTGACTGTCTCTTCCCTAGCTTTCTCCTGCCTTGCTTTCTGATGCAGTTCTTTCCCCACCCCAACTTCCACCTCCCCAGCCTTATCTTTGAGGCTCCTGATGGGTGGAGCTTTGACACAGACCCCAAGGTTTCCCAGACTAGAAGCTTTTGCCCCTGCCTTTTCACCCAGAGACTGTACTTTCTGCTGGGAGATGGCGCTGTCCCCTACCGGGTCCCTTTAACCACAGGTGCACCCACCTGTGCCCTGTGGGAGGCACTGCGGGCTAAGGGAGCTTGGGGTTCCCTGAGCTGACACAGACTGGGGTCCTCATCCCTCCAAACACCAAATAAGCAGAGGGATGTCTGCGTGTCACTTCACTGAATATTTTAGGTGCCTGTGCTTAGCAGAGAGATTTCCATCCCTCCTCTCACTCGGTGGTATTAAAGGCTTTGCGAGATTCTAAAGTGGACTGGTTTGTTGTAGCCTTTAGCGCAGGAGAAGGGGAAGATGGAACCTAGAACTGGGGGAGCGTCCATCTAGGGAGGCTCTCAGGAGCCCTTCTTCGTGAGTACTGGCACTGGCTCTAATGTGCTCTACCCTGCTAGGCACAGTTAGCTGGTTACCCAGACTATCAGCTTTCTCCCTCTTCTGCTGCAGAGGCTGGCTTCTCCTGTTCTATTTGATCTCATAATGGGAACAATAGTTGAAAGAAAATGTATATAATGTCTAAATATTAACAAGATACCTAGTGCCAAAGAGAGGAAAAATGTTAATCAAATATGACGAAGACCGGGGACTTTTCCCTGGGTGAACAAAAGCTCGCTGCTGCTCTCAGCTGGACATGAGTCTTCCACACCGCAGCTTCGGTTCAGATAAAGATTATTCCTTTATAATACATTTTTTATGGTACACAGGAGACTCTGAAATACGGAGTCTGGTGTCCTGTAAATCACCCCCTGTAACTAGCGATGCTTTTCTTCAACCACCACACAACTCCATTACTGTAATGTTAATGGGAAGGACCAGCTGAAGCTGACAGAAATGCCACTTCATCCAGCCCTCCTTCAACTCCAAGTGCAGCTGTCAGATAGGAAGTTCGGTGTCTGCTAATGTTGCCACTGCCTCGGGTTGGACTTCTTTTGCTAGCTAGGGCACTAGGATGCTGAAGCCAGAGCCTTGCTGCTCTTGACCCCCAGTTCTCAGACTCTCTCGGTTCTCGGCAGTCAAAACAGACCTGCCCTGTATGCAGTTCTCACTAAAGATGTGTTCTCAGACTTGGGAAACAAATTTTTTTCATAAAATGGTGTTAAAATGTAGCCCAGAAAGGGCAAGCTGATAGTAGATATCTGGCAGGCAGCAGGAAGAAGGGAAAATGTTTAAATCGACTCCAAATGGTTGAAAACTGCAGACTTTCCCTGGAGGATCAGTCTACTTACTGATTCTGAATACCCAACTCTCTTAGTTGGAGTTTCCACTGCTGTGAAGACACACCATAACCAAGGCAACTCTTACAAAGGACAACATTTAATTGGGGCTGGCTTATAGGTTCAGAGGGTCAGTCTATTATCATAAATGTGGGAGCACGGCAGCGTCCAGGCATACATAGGGCTAGAGGAGCAGAAAGTTCTACATTTTGATCCAAAGGCAGACAGAAGACTGGCTCCCACGTGGCTAGGGGGAAGGTCTTAAGGCCTACCCCCACTGAGACACACTCCCTCCAACAAGGCCACACCTACTCCAACAAGGAGACACCTCCTAATAGTACCACTCCCTGAGCCAAGCACATACAAACCACAACTAAGCCTGAAAACTCAGATCTAGAACTCAGGCCTTCCAGAAGAGCCTACAGGCTCTGTGTTTTCCCCTGTCCATCTGGGTTGTGCCTGCACATTTATGACTCTTATCTGAGAAATCTTGTCAGGAAGATTTCTCAGGATCCCTTTTCTTTCTGATACCTAAAAGAATGACATCAAAACAAACAAACAAACAATGAATGACATCTTATTGGTCAAACACCATGTCCAAGAAGTGATGGGGAAGAGGCATGCATTCTCTCTCTCTCTCTCTCTCTCTCTCTCTCTCTCTCTCTCTCTCTCTCTCTCTCTCTGTGTGTGTGTGTGTGTGTGTGTGTGTGTGTGTGTGTGTGTGTTCTGTTTCTTAGAGAGAAACTCTGTGCAATCTATACTGAGGTAGTTGCATGCTTCTCTATATAAAAGGGGTCCCTGAGAACATGTCCTTAAGAAACTTAGAATAAAAAGATGCTATGTAGAGAGAATGCCAACTCCAAGCTGCAATGCCCACTGGGTCTGGAGAGGAGAAGTAGGATTGTGTTTTGTTTCCACTGCCAACATCCGTGCTCACTCAGGCCTATCTGAGTTTTCACAGCTTTCTCCCAACGCATCTCCAGGCCTCCCAACACCTCATTTCTATTCATCCTAGGCAGCAATAGCAAGTGGATCAATGCCCCTGAGGAATGCTTCTCGCCTCTGTTAATGCCCTTTTTGGATCTTTCCCTAACTAATAAACTTCAACCTCTTTCCTTTGGAAGTCTCACCTTTCATGCACCCCACAGCCCTGCCTGATAAGTGTGGTCTCAATTTCTATGATGATACTGTATTATGCTTTTGCATCTTCAGGTGACAGAATCAAGACACACCTTACTAGTAACCTTAGTTACTAGTTAATAGCTTCCGAGCAGATTTTTTTTTTGCATACTTTCTATGTAGTTAAATAAAGAATGATAAGAGTCACCTGAATTTTTTTTTAAGGATTGAATTGAATTAGCTAACATATGCAAAAGATACCTGGCTGTGTGCCTGATGTGTGGTGGCCAGCAATAATTAGTTGGATCTAAATTTTGGCTCAGAACCTGCCTGCTTCTTTTCCTATTAAAATGTTGTCCCTGAAAAATGTATGCATGCCCTTGCTTCTATCCCAGTCCACAGAGTTCACTGAAGTGTAACTTCCTAAACTGCTGAGAACATGACAGCTGTGACTCAAAGCCTGGTGAGTAGACACTATCTCTGAGTCACTTGAACTGTGGTTTTCTGGACATTTTAAAAAGAAAAATACCAGAAGGATTTGGGGGAGGGGTAGTTGTTTAATTGAAGAGATTTTTTTTTTAAGTAAGCAGCAATAGTCAGGAGAATGTCTAATAGTCATTATTCTCCAGACACTGTCCACCCTCCTTGTGGGAACATGGAAGGGATGTGATTTTCTGGATTCCTTCCAGAACATGTGGCCATGGAATGTTCTAGCTACTGAAACACAGCCTGATCAGAAGGAAGGACATCCCTTCTAGGTAGAAGCTCAGAGACACAGTCCTATAGGCAACTGTGGAAGAAGCAGATGGAGCTCCTTCAGAAGAATACAGACCCAGTGACATGCATACAACCAAGGCATAATCCTGCATGAGTCTTAACATGAAAGACGTAGGGCTTGCTTGTTATAGCAGCACAACCCAGACTGTCTGACTGATTACAGTCCACATACTCATTTTGATTTGACTTTCATTGGCTCTAGCTCAGGAGGACTCTAGCTTGTCATACCTAGAGAAACCTGCTCATATGTGCTTATTGCCACACAGCCAAGACACAGAGCCAGCCTATATGTCCCGCAGCAGATGAAGAGATAAAGAAATCTGATGAATGAAACCACGACATTTTTCAGAAATATTGATGGAGCAGCAGGTCATCATGGTGAGTAAAATAAGCCAGAAAGATGGTATCACACCTTTCTCATCACAACCTATAGTGTGTTTGTGCAACTGCATGTGTGTGTCTCTGCACATGACATGGAAGGGGTAGGGTGTGCCAAGGACCAGTCTCAGATTGGAGAGGGCTTTGAAGAGAAGGGGTGCCTGGGAGTTGCAAAAACAATTGACTGGAAGTCAAACCGTGGGTCCCAGAGCTGGAAGTCAAACCATGGATCCCAGCTGGCGGTCTATATGCTACAGCTTTCCAGACTGGCATTTACTCTACTCAGTTCTGCTTTCTCTGGAGATCTCCAGACACAGAAACTAACTCTCTCTCTCTCTCTCTCTCTCTCTCTCTCTTCTCTCTCTCTCCCTCTCTCTCCCTCCCTCTCTCCCTCTCTCTCCCTCCCTCCCCCCTCCCTCTTCTCTCTCTCCCTCTCTCTCCCTCCCTCTCTCCCTCTCTCTCTCCCTCCCCCCTCTCCCTCTCTCTGTCTCTCTCTCTGCTCTACTCGAGAAAACTCTCCAAAGTGTTTTTTGCAATTCTAAAAAATTCTCTGGATAGCTCATCTCTTGCATACCATAAGCCAAGTCTCTTATTTTACATATCAACCCAGTCATTTACTCCAGGTTCTGTTTTGGTTATTCTATGACACAGCATCCCATGACCCAGCCCCTTGATTCTTTCTGACAAGCGGGCTCATACTGCAGCTGCTTTTGTTCTTTTTGATTCATGAAGCCATTCACACAATTCATATTGCTTCTTTATATTCTGCAGAGTTGAGAAATTATATATTTTTGACCTCATGTTTTTAGAGTTCTTTCCCACAGCCTTAAGGGCTGTCCTGAAGGTCCCAATATTTAGCATTTTGTGTGACATTAGACACACCTTCATCTCCCAGACAGTGCTATCTCTGATTATCTCAGAGTCATTGACACTGACAGGAAGGGTATTTCTTGAAGGAGGAACATAAAAATATGTACAGCATTACACAAACAAGCCTTATGCCCACAGCAGTCTTGGACCCTGTTGGCCCTGTTCCATGGGTGGGAACCATGTCCTTCCACACCTACCAAGGCCATGCTGAACCGGGCAGGGGTGTTGTCAGAAAGAGCAAAGGAATTACCAGGAAGGGCAGTTGGAGCACAAAAGAGAGTAAAACAAACTAAATATGGACAAAGGACAGATATACGTATATGAAATTTAATAGTGGATCTCATTGTTTTACACACTAAATACACACTAATAAATACAATAATAGAAATAAATAAAATAAGATAAGAATAGAACCAACAAACAAATATCAAATAAATATATGTAATAGAATAAAAGGAATAAAATTTTTAAAATTGACAAAATCCTAAGGAGCTTCATTCTTCAAATATTAGAATTCTGTTGTACAAATTTGGTTTTAAGTTTCCAAGCAATATAGAAGAACACTTTCCTCAAACACAGCACATAATGAAGATGCACATCTGGAAAATTCTGAAGGGAAACTGGATAGACTTTCCAGCCAAACTAAAATGATGAAGGCAGGACATAAGACACTGTTAGGCAAGAAGCAGAAGATCAATAACATTATATTGATGACCAGGGACAGTAGGACCCAACTCTGGAAAAGAACTGAGAAATCAGGAGCTGCTTTGAGCTAAAAGTCTCATGTGGCAAAATCTGGGGAAGAGAATTAACCAATGCTTATCAGAAAGATAATTGGCTCAATAGCACATCTCGAAACAGAATAAACATGGAGATCAAGTCATGGGCTTGAGAATGCTAGGGCCAAAGTGTGTTGGTTAGGGTTTCCATCATTGTGAGATACACACCCCTGACAAGAGCAACTTGGGGAGGAGGGGTTTATTTCATCTTACAGCTTGTAGTCCATCCATCAAGGGAAGTCAGTCGAAGCAGGAACTCAAACAGGGCTGGAACCTGGAGACAGGAGTTGATGTAGAGGCCATGGAGAAATGTCACATACTGGCTTGTCCTCATGGCTTGCCCAGCCTGCTTTCTAACAGCACTCAGGACCACCAGCCCAGGGGTGGGGCCATCAATAGACTGGGCTCTACCCCATCAATCATTAATCAAGAAAATGTGCCACGGGCTTGTCCACAAACCAATCTGATGGGGATATTTTCTCAATTGAGGGTGCCTCTTCCAAAATGACTCCAGCTCATGTCAAGTCCACATAAAAACTAGCCAGCACAGGAAGTCAGGAAGTCATATCTGTATCCCCTAAGGATATAAATATTCCTGTACTTTTTTCTACATGCAAATGAGAACACTCCTGTGTGTTTATTTACGATTTACTTATGACTATGAAGTGCACCATAGTCCTCTCCTTCCCTTGTCCTGGGGGTGGGGTGGGGGTGGGGTGGGGTGGGGAGACTGGGTCTTTAAAAGAGAGTTATTGTTAAATGAGGACAAATAGGCAGGCTGCTAACACCATAAGACTGTGGTTCTCTAGTGGTTCTATAAGAAGAAAAAGATAACTCCCTTTCTATTTCTCCCTCCTTCCCTCCTCCTTCTTTCCCCCTTCCTCTATTCTCCTTCCGTTCCCTTCCCTCTCCCAACACACGTTTTTCATGTGAAAGAACTACAGGAAAGTGGCTGTCTACAGGCTAGCAGAGTCTTCACTCACTGCTGCTCTGGTTTCAGACTTCTAATCTGCCCAGCTGTCTGCCAAGCATCACACAGTGGGTTTTGCGAGGCATGCTAGACTAACTGAGACATTTATCTTTCATGCCTTGTATGCTTTATGCCTTTAATTTGTTTATTCTCTATTTACTTCTTTGGAGATAGTCCCACTCTCCTCCTTCAGGCTAATCCTCTTACCCCAGCCTCCCTCCCGAGGGCTGGGATTACAGGTGTGTGCACGTGTGTGCACCACAGTGCTCAGCTGCTAGTTTGCATTTTTATAAGTTTACTACTCCCTTGTTGCCATTTCTTACGGATTCGTAAAAGCCTATTATTTATTAGGGCCATCAGGGTTCTGTTCCTCTGTCACATTTCTTCCTGTTATTGAGTTAGCAGCTTTCCAGGTCACTGCTTTCAGTGTTTCTGCTGCCCCCACCTCCTTCGCTGTCGCATGGCCAGCCCCTCAGTCCTGAGTCCCCCCCGCCAAGGATGTCAATATTTACCTAGAATGTTGCTGGTACCTTTTACATTTTATTTTCCTATACACAGCTCTGTAAAATGTCTACACAGATTAATTTTGGTTTTCAGTTTTGCACAATAGTCTAACTCCCCCCCCCTTTGTTTTTCTAGCACTAATTATTTCCCAACCGCTTGACAATCCATCGTACAATGAAACTACAACATTGTAATTTCCCCATCCAGAGTACAGAAAGCATCCCAACTCATGCAAATCTTTTCTTGTATCAGACTCACGCAATACATGCAATTATATTGCTATAAGTAATGTGCAAACCCCTCTCTGAATCCTTTTTTTTTTTTTTTTTTTTTTTTGAGGCTCATTCAGCTTTGTACAGTTTTATCAAATATTCCTACCACTCTTGAACTTTGGTCATTCCCTCATCCTTTCAATTGTCATTTTTAAGCTGGTACATTCTGGACCCTAGATGAGGCTGGAGGCTAAATTAATGAAACAGATAAAAAGGGTTTTGGTTCTTAACTGTTTTTTTTTTCTCTTTTTCTTTTCTTTTTTCTTTTTTTGTTTTGTTTTGTTGTTGATGTTGTTGTTGTTGTTGTTGTTGTTGTTGTTGTTGTGTGTGGGTGTTTTGTTTTGAAGGCAGAAGCAACTAGGAAAGCAAGTTTCATAAAGTGAGTCAGACTGAAAAGGAGTGCATGGGGGCAGGAACCTAACCTAGTGAGATCCCATTGTGGGAGCTCCTAGGCGGGAACCTAACCTAGTGAGATCCCATTGTGGGTGCTCCTAACCTGGTGGGAACGCTGAGAGAGAAGGTCTCACGGATGGGAAGTCAGTAAAGCAGCTCATTCTTGTATGAAAGAAAAATTTAATTGAGCTGGGTCAAGGGATATTCCTAGTAAGTACAATATCTCACCTACTTCGTTATAAGCTCACTAAGCAACTTAAGTTGAAAGTAGTCTTGTAAAAAGAAAAAGAGCGTTTTCTTAAATTATATACAAACACTGGAATGAAACATGAAGAAACGTAAAAACAAGACATTCTAAGTCTGGATCCCCATCCCAGTGTCTCCTGTCACAGCTTCTGTTGAGCGTTATCGTGGCCTTACCAGCTAGTACAGCAAGCTAGGGGAAATAATAAAGGGTGTGAATGTTAGAAAACAGAAAATCAATTAACACTACTGTCTTAGTGAGCGTTTCTATTTCTGTGATAAAACACCATGACCAAAAGCAACTTGGGGAGGAAAGGTTCCTTTTGGCTTATAACCTGTAGTCCATCATGAAAGAAAGCCAAAGCAGGAACCTAGAGGCAGGAGCTGACATGGCCCACAGTGGATGCTGCTTACTGGTTTGCTCCTTGTGGCTTGCTCAGCCTACATTCTTACATAGGACCACCTGCCCAGGGATAAGGCTGCCTACAGTGTGATGATCCCCACAGGACAATCTGGTGGGGGCATTTTCTTAACTAAGGTTCTGTCTTTTTAAACAACTCTAGCTTGTTTGTTAAGTTGACATAAAAACTTGCCAGCACAACTGACCCCTATCAATTTGACACACAAACACGGCACTAGTCATCTATAGCCTTTCCTGACTTCTTTATCCTCAAGAGCTCATACTACTATCTATATTATAATTTAAAACATTTCAACTTTTTTAAAGTCCACACAGTTTTTAAGAATTCAAACATTTTGAAAGTTTGGTTTCTTTAAAATATCCAAGGTATTTAAAAGTTAAAAACTTCTCTAAGATGTTCAAAGTCACCAGGTTGTGATGGTCCACATCTTTAATCCCAGCACTCAAGAGACAAAGGCAGGCAGATCTCTGTGAGTTCAAGGCCAACCTGGTCTACAGAGCAAGTTTCAGGACAATCAGGACTATATAGAGAAACCCTGTATCAAAAGCCAAAAACTAACAAACACATAAAAAATTTCCGAAGTCTCTCTAAAACTGCAAGGTCTCTTAACTATGGGTTACTATGAAATTTAAAATGTTAAAGACGTTCTTGTTTCAAGAGAATAACCAGGGTGCAACTACAACCAAATAAGGGCAAAACCAAAAAGCAACAGGGTAAAAAAGTTCATTGCCTGATGTAAGGGACTCATTTACAATCCTCACATCTGGGACTCATTCAAAATCCTCTGGGTTTCAAGGGCACTGGAAGGGTCACTTTTCTAACCCTGACACCACAGACACACACACGCAGACACACACACACACAGACACACACACATACACACAAACACACAGACACACACATACACACAAACACACACACACAGACACACACACACACACACATGACACACACACACACACACACACACACACACACTTCACCTCCTAGGCTCAGGCTGCTGCTACTTCATGACTGCAGCTATCCTTGGTGATCATCCCCTGGTCCTGACATCTTCAAAACACTAGGGTCTCCACTGCAGCTGGGTTTCACCTTGACCCATTACCTCTCCTGGACTCTCTTCAGGAATTCTAACCCTGATACAGTGCCCCACCTCAACCTTTCTCCGTAGCTTTTTCAATTCTGAAGTTTCGAATGCAGCTGAGGCGACACACCTTTACCTATGGCCTCTCTTAGTGGCAAGTTTCAGTTGTTGTCCAGACAGACCCCTTCAAGCCTTCAAGGCCAACACCCCCTGAGAACTCTTACACATTACCAAGTTTGGCTGTCAGTATGAGGTACAGGCTTGGCTACCTCTAGACTACAGCCTCTGCATGTTGACCCTAAGGTAACACTTTCCAGAAGACTTAGCCCCCGTGAAATGGTCTGTTCTTCATCACAGCTGATTAGTCCCCGATGTCCAGTATCAGTTTTTCCAGCAAAGGAAAGGTTTCCCATGGATTATTTTTAATTCTAAATATCACACAAATGGCCCAGATAGTCTTTACTTCCCTCAGAAACTTCACAAGCCAGGCAGGCCTCTGTTGTTTGCTTTGCTCTCAATATTATCTTTCAAGGTCCCAACGGCTCACTGAGCTTTGAACACTCAAACTTCCATAGTCCTTCCCCAAACCACACAATCAGGTCTATCACAGCAATACCCCACAACGGGATGTCAATCCCTGTCTCAGCTGGGATTTCTGTTGCTGGGGTTAAAACACTATGACTTAAAGAAACTCAAAAAGGAAAGGGTTTTTTTTTTTCCACTGTGTAGTTTATAAGCCTTTTTCACATCTTCATCTCAGACTTTTAGCCTCCAACAGTGCGAATAAATAAATAAATAAATAAATAAATATTTGTAGTTTAAGCCATCCAGTGTCTAGTGTTTTATTATGGTGACCTTTACAAATCTCACAACATTTAAAGAAAGTATGGCAAAATGTACTAATACACAACAATTTTTCCATATTTGAAGAATCGAGATGTTGTTTCCCAAAGTACGGAGCAGATCCTCAAGAAAGCATGACTATATGCAAAGGACAGTTATCTTTGATAACCTTCTAGGCTAGTTGGTCTCCTAGAGGTCAACTCATCAGAACCTACCACCCATGAGCCTGCCCCCTTAAGGACTTTATCATCACTGCAGCCAGACTGCACAGAGGAAGAACATCCCAGAGAAGACAACGCAGGCATTCACTGATCCCCACCCAAAAGTCTGCGTCTGAAACAGCCTGGTGCCCCACCTGCCCACTGGCACCAGAACCGCCTAGCACAGCTATGCACCAAGGACCAGGAGAAGCACCTGGGTTTGCATAAACAGCATCTCCTCTGAGCTGTGACTATGAACTTCAAACAGAGAAATACTACCTCATCCCTACCAGGCAAGGCTTTCCTGAAAAGAAGCAAAGTTGGAGGCAGGGTGGGAAACTGAAAGGCCGATGAAGAAGGTGCATGGCAGCTATGGAGAGTGGCAGGCCTGATGTCTACGCTGCTCAGGTGAAGATGCAGAAGTGCTCGCTCGTGATGCAGTTCTGGTCCAAATCCGAAGGTCTGAGAACAGAGTGAGCTTATGCTGTAGGTCCTGCCTAAAATCAAGGGAAAGATCTCACTGCCCAGGGTGAGGGTCAGCCTCTCCACTCCCTGTAGATTAGAGGGGTCTGCTTATTCACTTTCTGCTTACTCAGCCTACTGACTCACCTGTCAGTCTCACAGACTCTCCAGTCTTTCTCCAGGTGTTTGGAGACCACATAGCCAAGTCGAGTAGATACGGAAATTACCCACCACGCCTCTCATAGGGAGTAAACTCCAGCTTTAATCTCACATCGGTGCAGCCTTCCCCTCAGACAGTCTTTAAGTGCACACTTTCAAATGCTAGATTTATTGTTGTTTAATTAATATTTTAATATTAAGTGTTTCCTTCCCCCAATAAAGCCGTCTTTAATATTTGTAGTTTTTTACCTAAATTCATTTGTACAAGTACTTATTGTTTTCTTTTTCTTTTTCTTTCTTTTTTTCTTTTTTCTCTGACAGGCTTTCCCTGGGAACTTGGTCCGTTTGTCTCAGCCACAGGCTTGAAGCCCTCCCAGTCACTGATTCCTCACACAGTCCATTCAACTCCTTCAGTTGCTCATGGAGGCCCTCTGTGCCCTCTACACTTGAGCTATTTTAATTTGACATAATTTATATATTCCGGCACTACAATTAAATAGTATGTCTTTAAATAAGCCAAGAGTCTATTGTCTTTTGGGCCCAAGGAATTTTCCAACCATGATTTGATCAAAGCAAGCAAACAAATAAAGCAGAAACACTTTCATAAGGAAATAAACATGTTCAGAAATGTAATTCTGTCTGCCAGTAAATACCACAATTAGAAGATATCTTCCTTTTTTATTATTTTTTGTTGTTTTTGTAATTACAAAATAAAATATGAATACATATTCTTAAGTTAAACAAAAAATAAATCCAAGATTACAGATGTAATTGGAGGCTTCTCTATTAACAAATATTGAGTTTACAATTTCTCAGAGATATAATGAAAGCTACTCTTCAAATTAAAATTACATCAGGTCTGCTGCTGACACATAAAGTGGCCACGTTTGCTTGGGGCTTTGTGCCTTTGCTCCTGTTTCTCAGATTTTAAGGCAAAAGCCCTGCTCTTAACTCCAAAAGGCCAGGTCCATCTGGCCACTGTCCCAAATAATGGGAGAAACAGAGAGGGGAGGGAACCTATTCAGTTTGGTCACATGGGGAAGAGAGACAGTGGAAGGGTCCATGTCTGTCTTTGGGATACAGACATGAATATTAGGTTTAAACAGTGGGCAGGAGGTATGCACAAGTAAGCAGTCCTGGTCAGGATGCTGTCTCTCCTCCCTATGTCCAGCATCATTTCCTCAGCTCTGGTCCTACAAGCCTGCCTGTTAGGATGTTGGTCTGTTAAGTTCCTATGTGCTGAAGGTACATCTTTACCCTCAGCGCTGACAGTCACCTCTGATTCTGGAATCTGTCCTGGTAGGTTTTGTTTCTCCTACAACTGGGGGTGCCTCAAAAAATGTTAAGGACAAGAATCTATCGATCTCTGTGCCTGGAGCTGAAGTCCAGACATGAAATTAAAGCACAGGCACCCGACGTCACCCCACTTTTACCTCCCTCATGGGCCTGTGTGAGGAGGCAATGCTTTGTGTAGATGCAACATCCAATGCCTGTTTCTTTCCGTCTGGGGTAGATCCACAACACTTATGAAGATGGTTTAGACACATCGTATAGGATGTAAATAAAAACCTGTAGGAATACTAGAAACATCATTTAAACAGGACGCCTGACACAGGAGGGAAAAGCATCCACAGGGAGATTTACAGAGATGAAAGGGGAGAATGCAGAGGCAGGCACTGCTCCCCCAGAACTCCTGGCAGGTGCAAGAGGTTTGAAGAATGGATCATGCGTGAGAAGATGGTAGCGGTGCTGTGGAATAAGCCATAATCATCACAAAACTGGGAGACATGGTTTGACTAAGGGAGAAGGAGGGAAACACAGAGCAAGCGGCAACAGATTTAATATGAAAGTCGGATCCCTATCACTGGGGACAACTGACAGTGCTAAGATGGACAGATGGATGATGGATGGATAGACAGAGCTGTACACTGCCTGGACTCCAGGTCTCCGGGATCTATCCCACCAGGGGTCCAGACACTTCTGAAACTCCACACACCCTCAATGCAGACAGAAAACCAGCAAAGGGTGGCCACAAACTGCTATGGAATGACATCTAACACTAGGACAGGTCTTTCAGCTGTAGAGCACCACCACCACCAAACAGGTCTAAAGAAGACAGAATCCATCCTTTGGAGAAAGTAAATCTGCTTGAAACTATAGGCCCAAGGAGAAGAATATGCCAGCTTCTCAGACCTCAGAGAAAGGGATCCACAATTTAATTCTGTTGAGCAGAAATGCAGGGGTGGCCATGAGTTTAAATCGATCCCAACTACTTGGAACCTAAAAACATAAGGTCTTCCAAGCATCTTATCAGAATCTAATATGTTCCGGCGGGTAAACATCTCTTCCCCAGAAGCTCTTACTTGCAGTTTGGTCCCCTCCCTCTTTTTTTCTACCATAAATACAGTTGGATTGTGCAATCCACAGCCAAAGCGAGCAGTGTCTTGTCTTGCAGAAATCCTTTATCATCTGTTTTGTGTACGCGCCGAGCAGTGATCAGGTGATCCCAGAAGTTCACAGCTAAGAAGAAACAAGCATAAAAAAAAGGCATAGTACAGCATGAATTCTTTTGCGTTGGTGTTGATCTGGCTGTCTCAATCTCAGGCCTCCTTGCATCTTCCTCACCCCTGGTGGACTCGATGGGGTGGATTCTAGCTGCTTAGTCTATCTTAAGGCCCTTAGGGGAATAGGTACCCATCTCTTTGGCTGTGCCTCCACCTACCTCCTTGAGTGGCTGAACAATCTCTCTGAACCCAGGAAAGAAATGTTCACAGTGTACTCAGATGAGACAGCTGCACATTCCATAATCAAGCTTAGCCCCTTCACCTGTTTGGTTTTCCTCTCTGCTTATGAGCTGCTGCTTATCAACTCTGGTACCCAAGAGGGTCTCATCTGACTCAGCGAACTGGGTACTCTATATCACTTAAAAAACAAAACAAAACAAAACAAAACAACAAAAACATTCTCTTGAACTTTTTTTTATGGCTTCCAAGTTTTTGAGCCCTGGAAAGTCTCTTTAGTACAGATCTTTTTCTCATATCCTGCTTTAACAAACAGAAAGACAGCATCCCCCCCCCCCAGCTCATCCTCTCTTACACAATGCACTTTGCCACTGTGCAGTCACCTCAGCCTAAAACACATGTTTTATTTCTTTCCTACACACAGCAGTGGACACCACCACAACCTCTATGGCAGCCTGTGGACACTCTCATTCCTAATATGTTGCTCTTACAAACTGAAAATTTTATTTTAAATCATAAGTTTATCAGAACACCTCTGTACCCACATACCAGAATGCATTCACCAAACTGGCATGCCACTCTGTGAAGAAGACAGCATCACCAGGATTTCCCATACACCACTCACCCAGACTTCCCACTGGATAAATGCTGCCTGTGCTCTGGACCCTACCTGCCCTTGTGGGGTTAGAGGTGAGTTGGTACAGAGTTAATGACATAGACTCTGGGAGTATAGTGAGAAATGCTACAGCAAGCTCATCTGAGCACTGCTGCAAGCTCCTTTAACACCCTCCACGCGTGCCCCGTTGGTTCCAAGAAAGCATCTCTTCTAAACAGCAGTTCCCAATTGACTGGCATTGTCTGCACCAGCAATTCTTGGTTTCTCAGGCAGTCTTCAATTAGGTCCTCCTGTGGGAGCTGCTTTTGCAGCTGTGTGGCCAGGCATTTACATAGAGATAGCCAACACTGTTCCTCCTACAGATAAGGAGTCAGCATCTTTTCCATGCCTCAAGACCCACTGCAGGGGCCATGCAACCACTGACATAGGAACAAGGCAAGTCTCTTATATCACATCACCATTTCAGGATTTTACCCTCCTGGTGCCTAACCCTCAGTTCCCTTCCTTGATACATATAGGCAGGACGATGCAATCATTCCTCCCCAATTCATCTTGAATTCTGCCAGGTCCCTGTTTGGGTGCCAACAGTTTTGTGACAGATGTTTACTGGGGAGACACAGACACATCTATTCCCCCCATCCAACAAAAAAGAAGCTCACAAGAGACCAAAGTAACAATTGCATCAGTGACCCACTTGGCGGACCAGTGGTTATTTATTTATTTATTTATTTATTTTGTGATTACTGACAGCATGGGTGAGAAGTTGCTTACAGGGTCAGCACACCATTGTAACTGTGACTTCAAAGCCTTCACTCACGCACAGACCTTCCTGGTCCCCAGTGCTGGCGACAGTCTCCATGTTCCCTGGGGTCTTCATGTCTATTTGCGTACAGGGAAAGACTCTGTCTTTTTATCAGCCTAACTCCAAATGAAGTAGGATATAATAAGGCCCCCTTAGTGCATAGCATTCTCAGTTCTCCATGATATAAGGCCCAGGTTCCTTAGAACAGGACAACAAGCAAGTCTTCTGTGACTAAGCTGTTGTGCCAACCCCCTACTCATTTCTTGCCACTTATTCCAAAGGCATTCCAGATTATTAATCTTTCTTCAAAGATGCTGAGTAATTGTGACCTTTCGATTTTTCCTACTTCCGGTCCATCTGCTTGAAAAGCTGCCCCAGCAGGCTGGGGAGCAGAACTGCAGAAGAAGCCTTACCTCTCTGGAGTAACCAAGATGTCCCAAGCAACACTGATGCCACAGCGTTGTGGCCCACAGAGCAGTGCACAAAGAATCATTATAAGCTAATCCTGATGTGTCTTACCCGTGTGTGCCTGCGTTTTCCTCTACTGCTCCATAGCATGGACTTCACATGCCCTATGCATATCATGCATCTAATCTTCATATCTGCACAAGCAATTATTGCAGACTTTCCATAGGGGTTTTTGTCTTTTAATGATAAAAATGGATGGACACAAAATTACTGATTTGGAGATGTTTATTCAAATAATTACTGTGAATATATATTCTTAGATTTCTTTCTTTTATCACTATAGCTACTACCTTTACATTTTCCTCTAAAATTTTTTCACATATGTTTTTTGGTTTACGGGGGTTGTTGTTGTTGTTGTTGCTGCTGCTGCTGTTGCTACTGCTGCTGCTGTTTTGGACATGGTTTTGCTATATAAATCAAGAGCAGCCTGAAAGTCATGACCACCATACCTAATATTAACCTTTTGTTACTCTAACTGTGCCAAACTACTGCATTTTCACTAAACTTTTAATAAAGTCCATGATGTATGCACTTAATTTATCACTTTGGTTTTCTATTTCTTTAAGAAACTTTTAATTAAAGTAATACTTACATATAGCAAAAATGTTTACCCACTTTAAATTCTGTGAGCATATTCCCCTTTTAAACTCATCAACTTTAAAGAAGGCAGGAGAAGCAAGCAGTGTGGTGACACAGGTCTTTTACCCAAGCATATCAGAAGTTGAGGCAGGAGAGTAGCCAAGCTTAAGGCCAGCCTGGGTTACAAAGGGAGACTCTTTCCAACAAACCAAACAAGCAAAGCAAGGTGGTCTGAGCCAGATGCTTTTAGCTGTTGTGTCCTCTGGAATCACCAGTATGATCCTCACAGCAAGTCCCCACTGCTAATGAAGCTGGGTAGGTAACCACAGTACTAGATTTTAGTATAAACAAAAGACCCACTGAAGAAGACAGGAAGGAGCTGCCCACATTTCACCTCCCAGCCAAGCAACTCGGGTGGAAAAGGAGAAGGAATTAAAGCCACACCTTAGACTTGAAACTCGGGCCCCACGGGGTAAAACCAAATACAAGACCCAGACCTCGATTCCTAGATCCAACACCAATGGAAACATGATACTGGAATTAATGCTAACCAAAGCTGACTGACTACCCCTCCTCTCACCTCCAACCACTGGCGGCAGAGGGAATCAGCACTCCACCTACAGGACATTAGAGCAAGGTGCTGATGTTCAGTAAGTGCCTCTTGTTGTAAGACCCAGAACCGGGCGATAAACAAAGACTCATACACCCGGGGAGTAGTTTGTGGATGGAGCCTCTAGACTGACCTACATACCAACAGGTGGACTTGAGATTCTGTCTGGGTCACCACCAGTGTTAGAGGTGGCCTCAAAAACATCAGACCCAAGGCTGTGCAGGTCCTTGTGGCTGTGAGAATCAGGTATGATCCCAGCCTTGGGCTTCACCGCTGTCCAGGCTAATGGTTACAGGTGAAGTCTCTAAGCTTACCCTGAGATGCAATGGACACTATACTCTTATAGCACACGTATTTGGTTTGGTCAGCTACAGGTCCGTATCAGCCCTAATGGCCAGCAGCTCACGTTCACCAATACTTCAACCTCAGGTGTGGTAGCACAGGGCAAGAGCCTTTCTGCTGGGGCTAGGAAAGGGCAGTAAACCTGGAACTTTGGCTTGGAACGCAAACTGGGTTGGTAAAAGCAATACCAGTCAGACCCCATGGGGCTTCCTTCCCAGACCTGCTGAAGATGAGCCCTCGGGACCAGCCTCGGTGTTGCAGCCCCTGTCAGCTGCATCCGTTTGCACTGGGACACGCAACAGACAGGCACTGTGGGTCCTACATACATTATCATCGTTGGTTCGTTCTCAGTCGACTGTGGGCTCAGGGTGCGTCCCAGCTGTGCAGCACTGGTAGCATAGCATGCAGAGGAAGCCGATCTCACAGTTAGTGACTGCCCAGTGCAGGCTGGTGTGGAGACAGTGTCTAGCCCTACCCTACTCCAGGGAGAGGCTTTTGGGCACAGATTACCCTCACTAGGGACTCTTTCTGCAAAGGTCAATAGACCAACTGTGGATTTAGGACAACCCTCAGCTAGGATTGCCTTCTTCTGCTGAAATTATGACAGCACACCAACAGCCAACTTACACCATACCCGTCTCTAGGGCGCCATCTAGTGTCTAAATAAGAGAAGTGACTATAAGGCTCAGACAAAATTGATTGGCCTGCTTAGAATTTCTGTAAAGGAAGCCATAAAGATAGGAGTTAACACCCAATCTCCAGACAACATCGCACACCAACAAGCATCAGGAGCTCCTCTATGGAGGGATGACCTCCCATAACAGTGAGAATGCACTTACTATGCAGACATTTGGATGGAGAATTGCATCACCATCTACAGACACCCATTGTCCCCTTCTGATCATTCTCCAAGTTTCCCTGGCTCTGCAGCTTTCACACTGACTAACTTATGACTTTTATGTTCTTTTCTATAAATCTAACTCTCCTGATATTACTTGTGTGTTGATACTAAAAATTCAACAAATGATTCTTAAAAGTAGCAACCTTGAAGGTTGTAACTGTACCAACATTGTCATCAAGTAATTTGAAGAGATCCACTGAGGAGACTCTACTGCCGGAAAGTTTCCTCAATCCCATGGTTTAAGTGTTTCCCCTCAAGCACTGTTTAATTTTACATGCCTCTTCTGCACTGCCCCAAATCTCCCGTTCCGTGCATTCCGGGTTCGTGTTCCTGGGGAGTCTCCCCGTCTTGACATCCTCATGTGCTGTATTTTAGCAATGTCTGTAAACAGCAAACCACACATTTTAGAATATGACTTTAAATTATTCTTTCCAAGACTAGACTGAGTCCTGCATCCAAGGTTCAAAATTACATACACTGGGAGATTTGAAGGCGCAATGTCACCATCTCCCGGTGTCTACGGCTACTGATGAGAATTCAGACCGACTCTCTTGTCATTGCCAGTGAACTTTCTTTCCACACAGGAAGCTTTTAATGCTTCTTCTTTCTCCTTGAAATTTTGAGTTTCCTCTGGGTGTGGGGTTTTTTAATGCATGTGATTTTTCTTTGAGGCTCATTTCAAACCAGACATTTATACCTTTGTCTCAGGGAAATTATTTTCTAATAGGCTATTGAAATGTCCATCTTGTGTTGACTTCATTCTCTGCATCTAGAACCACAGTAAAATAATGAGAGACATCCCTGCCACTTTGTATTTCCCTCACACTCTCTTCGGTTGTGCGTGATTCCTTCCTCCCAACATTGCTGGCACAGTCATTAACTGCATTCCTTCCCTTATGCGTCCTGTCTGCTGGATTTTATTTCCAGTGACAGAAAGTACTTTTAATTACTAGGTTCACGGTCCTACCCTCTTCTTGCTCTGTTTTCACAGCCATGGCCTGATCTTCCATGTGCACTATCCTAAATCTCACTGAAATCATTCATGATTGTCCTAATTATTTGATTTCCTGGATGCTCTTTATTTGATAAAAGTATAATTGTCTGGTTTGTTATTCTTGAGGATCCTGTTGTGTGATTTCTTTTCCTCGCATCCCTGAGCTGTCTGCTCGTTCATGAATACAGGTCAGATTGCTTGCACATTCTTGTGAAAGGGCCCAGGCTTGCGGGTTATAGAAGCAGGTTACATGGTGCATGCTGTCTCTGCTGCTTCAGGCTACCAGACTAGACATGAGAGTGACATTGGCAAGACTATGCATCTACCAACCAGCCTGGTAGCTGGATGAGGTCTTTCAAGTAAGAGCTGTCTAGCTGGTCAGAATCACATACCAAATGAAGGGCTGCGGTTTGAGGTCACTAATTATTGCAGCGCTTTGCTCTGGAGAGGTTAATTGATGCAAGCTCTAGGATATAATAATGTTCTAGTTGTAGATGCTGTGGCACATGAGATTGAAGGCCCTGCTCTCATATGATAATCATGGTAAGACAGGTGCATTGGCTAAAACTGTGAAGGAAGGTAATTGAGATTGTATGTGAAAGCCATGGGTAAGACGGCACCCAATTTAGAAGCTGCAGTCAGAGGAAATGTCTGTGAGTGGGTGGAATCGAAGCTGAGGCTTTAATGACAATGGAGAGGTGATCATGTAATGGTTCAGAGACAGAGTCTGTCAGAATGAAGAGTAAGTGTAAAGTCACTGAAGAAGGAACATCACCGGAAAGGACACAAAGACCAATGGGGAGGGACCATGAGAACAAATAGAAATACACCCAACATAACACAGTATGCAGAAGGACTCAGACTACAATTAACATATTATCTCCATATTGGTAGCATCCCTGTCCTTTGCGAAACAGGAGATCATCATTATCATTAGTATTTTTTATTCACTTTATATCCTGATCACAGCTCCCTCCCTCCTCTCCTCTCTTCCCAGTGCCATCCTTATAAATACCTCCCCCATGGCCTTAGAGAAAGGGACTCCCCCCTTGGGTACCACCCCTGGGACATGTAGTTCCAGAAGGTCTAGGCACATCCTCTCCCACCGAGGCCTTTCCAGGCAGTCCAAATAAGGGGAAGAAGGGTATCCAATGGCAGAAACAGAGACAGACAGTTCCCACCCCACTTGTTAGGGGAACCACATGAACACAAGCTGCATATTTGCTACAGATGTGTAGGGGTCTGAGTCTAAGTCCAGCTTCTGCGGGAGTTTTTGAAGGAATCTACTGGGAAAAGCCCTTCTCCTGCTGGCATTTAGGGGCTACAACTTGCTGTAATCAGTTTTCTTAATCAACCAGATCCCATCTGTTTCTGTATTCTGGGGCTTCAAAAATGCTCTTCTAAGTTACCTGCTGTGCTGGCTAATTTATGTCAACTTGACACAAGCTAAATTCATTGGGGAAGAAGGATCCTCAATTGAGAAAATGCTTCTATAAAATCTACTGTAAGGTACTTTTTAAATTAGTGATTGATGGGGGTAGTGCCATCCATAGCCTGGTGGGCCCTGATTCCATAAGAAAGCAGGCTGAACAAGCTATGGGGAGGAAGGTGATAAGCAGCATCCCTCCATCTGCCTCTGTATCAGCTTCTGCCTCCAGGTTCCTGCCCTGTTTGAGTTCCTGTCCCTTTGATGATGTGATATGGAAGGGATGTCATATGATGTCAAATAAACTCTTGTATAGCCAAAATGAACCCTTGCCTCCCAAGTTGCTTTTGCCATACTGCTTCATCACAGCAATAGTGCCCCCCCACCCAGGAAGACACCTGCCTTTCAGGCTTCTTAGCCCCACTGTCCTCACCATGCTGTTTTAAAGGCGCAGGCTGCCTTTCCACCCTCAGAAGCAGAGTCGAGTGCACCTGGCCCCTGTTCACTGCCTTGAATTGAAATTCTCTGCTTTTGTTTCCATTTTTTTTTTTTTAGTTCTAACTCCGTCTTACTGCCTCACCTGTCATCACTATCCTTACTTTTCTCTTTGAGTCTTCTCGTTTACAACTCATATGTATAGTGGCTATCGAGAGGTGAGGCCTCAACAGAACATTTATTTACTACCCAATAAATACTTATTGAGTGCCTTCTGCAGTTGAGGCCCCTTTCCCTCCCTACCTACTTACTCTTTTTGTTACTTCTGTTGTTGTTGTTGTTGTTGCAGTTGAGGTGAGCATATCTAATTTTAAAAAAAGTCACAAAGGATGTACAAGGGTTAATCTCTGTACTTTAAATTTCAGGAGATACTTAGTAAATTGTTATGGTGTGTGTGTGTGTGTGTGTGTGTGAGAGAGAGAGAGAGAGAGAGAGAGAGAGAGAGAGAGAGAGAGAGAGAGAGAGGGACTAAGTCTTACTCTATAACTCTGTGATCCTGGCCAGCTTAGAATGTATACTGTAAACCAGGTAGGTCTTGAACTTGTGATGACCTTCCTGTCTCAGCCTCAAAGATGCAGGCATCACAGGCACTCACTGTCATAGCTGGCTATTTGTTTCTTTTGCTACCAGAATTCATGCAACACGTTGCGTTGCTGAGTCCTTGAATGTTGAATTGCTTATACAGCTTGGTGGCTAATCTTGACTGTCCCAGAGGATTGGACTGAGGACTTCCTAGGAGACTAACAAAGCGTATCTCTGGCGTGACTGTTAGGGGGTTTAAAGAAAAGATAAAGTGGGCCAGTGCTTCCTGAACACCACAGTCCCAGAGGTTGGAAGTAAAAGAAGGAGAGGAGGAGAGACCGTCACTCAGGCACTTTCTCTCTGCCTCCAGGCAACCACCATGCAAGCTGCTCTCTCTACTCTCCTCATAGGAGGGACTGAACACTGGAAACTGAGAGCCAGGATTAAAGCCTTGGTTTATTCTTTCCCCTCCCAGTCCCATTACCATTCTGCCTCTAAGATAAGTACCATTACCAAAGCAACTTGAGGAAAGTGTCCTCAGGTCCCAGTGACAGGCCTCTGTGGAGGGAAATCTGGGGAAGAAACTTAAGCACAAGAACTGAAGCAGAGGCCATGGAGGAAAGCTACTTACTGCTTTATTTAGCCAACTTCCTGATACAATGGAGGGCCATGTGCCTAGAGGTAGCACCACACACAATAGGCTGGGCTATCCCACATAAAACATTTATCAAGAAAGGAGCCACAGACATGCCTGCAGTCCAATCTGTTAGCTGCAGTTTCTCAGTAGAGTTTCCTCTTCCCACATGATCCTAGCTTGTGTCAAAATGACAAAAGACTAACCAGCGCACCCAGCATAGCCTACCTCGGGGAAAACCTGACTGCTCTGGTTACATCATTGAATCTAGAGAGGCATAAACCATCGGGATAGAGCACACAAGATCTCGTACCTGTGAGGACAGACCATGCTGCACTATTGACACTAAGAGACAGCTGCGTTTCAGAAGGACACGGCTGGGTAGGCTGTATTTAGCAATGCTTCCAGCCATGTGATAGCCACCCATCCCTCTAAACTAGAAAAACACTCTTCCATACAAAGACTAGAATTGATGAAGGGAGATGTCAGCATTCCTCACAGGCCAATATGCATTCATGATATTTTCTTTCCTAAACCCATTGGACCGTACTCAATCGTATAAAACTCTTCACTATTGCTTCATGGTAACATTATCTCACCTCTCCCCTGGGGCCAGGCCAGAAAGTCCTGAATAAAGAAAAGGAGAGTAGCATTCTTTATTCTACCCATGAGCCATTGCCTACACTGCTCCCCTTTCCTGCTTTGCCACACTCCCTGATCTTTCCAGGAGTCTCTCACATCCTCCCTCTTATTTATCATTGGCCACATCTTATGCATTGTTTATTCAGAGTGAAAGCCCTGTGTCTCTAATCATCTCTTCCCGTCCTAGTATGGTGAATGTTGGTGTACCCTGCCAGGTTCTCTACTGTTTGTGCACATGTCTCCTTTGTTCTGTCACTGGTTGCCATGGTGGAGCTGTGGTCTAGAGGGTGACTCCCTACCACAGTGGAAAGTAGGCGACCAAGTACTGATTTCACTGCAAAAGTCCAGCTGTACCTTGGTTGCTTTTCTTCTCCTGTCTCTCTTTCATCCCATCTCTCTCCATAGACCCCTCCTTCATCAAAGCATTCTCCACAAAAACTGCCGTCTCCTCCTTCGACATGTCAACCTTCATGCCATGTGACTGTATGGCAAGACTGTCCACACTTGTTTAAAACTGAAAACAGATCTCCTTTCCAATCCAGAGCCTCTAATTGGGAGGAAGATCCACATGGCCAGGCTGGGATGCAAGTGTTGCCTATGAAACTGTCCATGCCAGAGCCCAAGCTGAAGAGAGGCACAAAGGAGATGTCTGGAGATGTCTGCTCTGGGAAGTCCTCCACTCTGGAGATGTCTGTGCTGGGCAGCCCTCCATTCTGAAGATATCTGTGCTGAGCAGTCCTCCATTCTGGAGGGTGTGCTGGAGCAGCGGCAGCAAAACTCTGTGTCTAACATGATAAAAAAGGCTTTAATAAAATCATTTAATCTAAAATCCAATACAAACACTACTCTGTGTTAATCTTCAGTAGCCAGCAAATCAATTGCAGATCTGTTCTTTTCCTTTAGAAAAAGTAGCTTGGCTAATGTTGGGACTTTGTGTAGATAAGGGGTAGTTCCTCCAAAGTGCAAAGTTCAAAGCCATGATATTTTTTTTCAGTACCTCTTATTAATGTAACCTCTTGAGAGGGAGGAGTGGATCCAACAGTAATAAAGAAATAAAATAGAATGAAATGATTTGTGGCTAGCCCACAGAGATGTTAACTAATGATCTGTGACACACAGGGTGGTTCGGAAATTCTCATGAAAGTATGTTGTAATGCCTTGTCACTCACACCTCCAAGCCTCACCCCTCAGACTGTCACTCACACCTCCAAGCCTCACCCCTCAGACTGTCACTCACACCTCCAAGCCTCACCCCTCAGACTGTCACTCACACCTCCAACCCTTACCCTCAGACTGTCACTCACACCTCCCAACCTTACCCTCAGACCATTGCAAAGAGATTCTGAGATGAAGCCATTTTGAAACTGGAGGTGCGAGCTCCCCTCACACATGTGAAGCAGAATTGCCACAGTTGTTAGATGGGGAATGAGAAGAGAGTCAGCATCCACTTTCCAAGGGTCCAGTAATTCTCGTGGAGATAGTTAACATTTTTCCAGCTGTTAGTGTTGTTAATGGGAGTGCAGAGGTAGAAAAAAGCAGTGCCAGGCCCAGATTGATGGTATTTGCTGTGGTTAAGACAAGGACTGAATGTGTCTTCATAAGGTTTGCAAATTGAACACTCCAGTTCTCAATGGGATGATGTTCAGAGGTGGTTGGGGCTGTAAGAGATGGAGCCTCATGGGAGGGCGCTGGGAATGCTGATCTTGGAAGAAATTAGTGTAGTCCTCCTGGGACATTGGCAAGTTTTATGAGATGGTGTGGTGGTTTCACTAGAAGTGGCTCCCACAGATCCATGTGTTTTAACACTTGGCCACAGGGAGACGTGGATTTGTTGGAAGAAGTATGTAACTGTGGAGGTAGGCTTTGAGGTCAGATATGCTCAAGCTCCTCAGAGTGTGACACACAGTCTCCTTCTGCTGTCTGTGCATCAAGTTCTAGAACTCTCAGCTCTCTAGTACCATGCCTGCCTGCACACTGCCATGCTTCTTGCCATGATAATGGACTGAACCTCTGAAACGATAAGACATCCCTCATTAAATGCTTTCCTTTAAAAGACTTGCTGTGGTCATGGTGTCTCTTCACAGCAACAAAACCCAAACAGATGACTTTCCTAGAAGACTAGAGCCTCTCCAATATTTGGCTTCGTGTCTTGCTGTGAGATGTCCCCTCTTGTTTGTGTTTCAATCATACTGCCTTTTTCCATGAAGTCTCCACCAGAGCCCAAACAGTACTGGCACCATCACCCTGAAACTCCGAAAATGTTAGATAAATAAAACTTCTTTTCCTCATAAAGCATTTCATTGTAGTAACAAAAAATAGTTTGATACCTCATTAATACTAAATTTCTTGCACTACTACGTGGATCTTATTATCCATCCATGTCAGCAACTATGATGGCTTATTTAAAATTGATTTTCTGACTCAGGCCAGGGAAGCAGATCAGTGCCTTGCTCAGCCATCATCAGAAAAGCTTCCTCCTGCAGCAGATTGGAACAAATACAGAGACCTACAGCCAGACTTTAACACAGAGGGAGAACTTTGAAACACTCAGCCATACACAAGATATAGTCATCAAATCCCTTATCTCATGTGTCAGGAAACCCTGTGGAAGAGGAGGTGGAAAGGGTATGAGAGCCAGAAGGGATGGAGAACACCAGGAAAACAGCCCCCCTAAATCAATATGATCAATACACATATGAACTCACGGAGACTGAGGCAGCATGCACAGGGCCTGGGTCTGCGCCCAATGGAGTTCTAAAGTTGAAAGGAGTGGGCATGGAATCCCATCCATCCAGAAGCTATCTTCAACTGATAACTACTTGAAAAGGAAAATTACATTTTATCATTATCCCATAAAGGCCCAGTTGTTTTCTAATAAGAGGCAGAAAGGAGGTAGGTCCTGTTGCAGGATATTTGATCACACTGTGAACTCCAAGATTGTATTGTCTACTGAAAAGGGAGTCTTACTGGAGAAACAGACTACTCTTAGTGGTAGGCTCCATGCCCATCACTGAATGGCCAACAGAAAATGAACTCAATGGCATCTTTGGAGGTTCTGAAGACACAAAACCATAAGGTTTTGTCATGGCATTTTTAAAAAAATGGTTTTTTTTTAAATTTCTTCTTATTTATAGATATTTTTCTCTATTTTTGTTCTACAGGGTTTTTGTGGATGTAATATGGCTTCTAGTTTATTGTTTTTAAGGGAATATGCAAATGAGTGGCTCTCTGCATCCATATTGGGTTCTTCTCCTCTGTTTGTTTGTTTGTTTTTGAACAATTCTAATATAACAGAATATTTTAAAATATTACTTCATTTAATTAATTTTATCATTATCCCATAAAGGCCTGTCTGTTTTCTAATGAGAGGCAGAAAGGAGGTAGGTCCTGTTGCAGGATATTTGATCACACTGTGAACTCCAAGATTGTATTGTCTACTGAAAAGGGTGTTTTTAGTTGTGGTGTGGCTTAGCCCTTAGCACACGTTTTTAATCCTTCTGGCTAGAATACAGACATGCCCTTAGTACATACCTTTAACTCCAAACATTGAAGGTAAAGTTAGTTTATAGAAGGAAGTACCCATGTTTGAAGTGATGTCTAATTGAGTGGCAGAAAAGTGACAAATCAGAGTAATATATTTAACAGAATAGGACATTGCCAATTCTCACGAGAGAGATAGGGAAAGGAAAAAGAGGCTACTTAAGATAGCAGTGTGAATTACAAATCTGCACTCCACTCCCCAGACCACAACTCTGCCTGCCTCCCAGAAGGCCTGCTACTACCAGGGACTCCCAGGCCAGCCAACACTAGAGACAACCAGAATCCTAAAGGCAAGCAGAAGAACACAACAAAAGCAAGTGTAACATAACACCATCAGAACTGAACTCTCCTATTATAGCAAGTTTCTGGGATATTCAAACAAATCTGAAAAGCAAGACCTTAAATCTCATCTTATGAAGATGATGGAGTGGAGTGGAAACTTTTAGGGTTCTTTGGAAGGTCAGTTGTGTTGGATGGTGTTTTGCTGGGGTAAACACGTGAAGGAACGTTCCATTAAAGAGGACACAGCTGAAAGACTAAGGGAGACTTGTGAAAGAATGTTGTGCTGAAGCAGACACAGGTGAAAGGATGTTCTGCTAAAACAAGCACTTGAAAGGACACGTGATAAAGGATTCTTTGCTAACAACACACATGTATTGGTCCACCTTACATTGCATAGTTGGGCTGCGTTTGTCAGGACTCCTTAGAGAGAAACTTACCACAGAACTTCTGGTGGTATGCTGCAGTTTCTCGCTGCTTCTGTAGACTCAGGCTCTTTGGCAGAGCGATGTCAGCTGAGATAGATGCACATGCTGAGGTAAGACCCGTGAAAGACATGTGGGGTTTGAGGGTATAACTAGGACTCGACCAACAATGATGGAGGCTGAACAAGCTTTGCTGATCTTCACGTCCCTGAGTGAGGCATAGCCAAGAACTTCTGGCATCCCTCCTGGTCCCTCTGGCGGTCTTGTGCCGAGGCTGAGGCCAGGCTGTCTCTGCTAGGTAGTGTCAGAGCTGCTGATCCCAACTCTCCTGAACTGGACTGCTGGTGTATCCTTGAAGTGTTTGCTAGAGGATCGAGTTGCCTCTGCTAACCTGTGAACTGAATTTCCAATTTCCAGACAACACAGACAGGAGCTGTTCCAAAGAATCTTTCTAAATAGGTCCACTACCTCTGTATCCTTTCTTTTCCACTATGTCTGGTGGGTGGTGGGCTTAAAACATTTAAGAGCCATCATCAAAAGTAGGTTTTGAGTAGTACTCCGTTGTATAAATGTACCATATTTTCTGTATCAATTCCTCTGTTGAGAGATTTCTGGGTTCTTTCCAGCTTCTGACTATTATAAATTTGGCTGCTATGAACATAGTGGAGCATGTATCCTTATCACACATTGGAGCATCTTCTGGGGATATGCCCGAGAGTGGTATAGCTGGGTCCAATTTTCTGAGGAACCACCAGAATGATTTACAGAGTGGTTGTACCAGTTTGCAATCCCACCAACAATGGAGGAGTGTTCCTCTTTCTCCACATCCTTGCCAGCATTTGATGTCACCTGAGTCTTTTATCTTCACCATTCTGACTGGTGTGAAGTGGAATCTCAGGGTCGTTTTGATTTGCATTTCCCTGATGAATAAGGATGTTGAACATTTCTTTAGGTGCTTCTCGGCCATTTGAGTTTCCTCAGTTAAGAATTCTCTGTTTAACTCTGTTTCCCATTTTTTTTTAAAATAGGGTTATTTGGTTCTCTGTAGTCTAACTTCTTGAATTCTTTGTATATATTGGATATTAGCTGTCTATCAGATGTAGGGTTGGTCAAGATCTTTTCCCAATCTGTTGGTTGCCAGTTTGTCCTATTGACAGTGTCCTTTGCCTTATAGAAGCTTTGCAATTTTATGAGGTCCCACTGGTTGATTCTTGATCTTAGACGTATGCCATTGGTGTTCTGTTCAGGAATGTTTTCCCCTGTGCCCATGTGTTCCAGGCTTTTCCCCACTTACTCTTCTATTAGATTCAGTGTATCTGGTTTAATGTAGAGGTCCTTGATCCACTTGGGCTTGAGCTTTGTACAAGGAGATAAGAATGGATTGCTTTGCATTCTTCTACATGCTGACCGCCAGTTGAACCAGCATCATTTGTTGAAAATGCTGTCTTTTTTCCACTGTATGGTTTTAGCTTCTTTGTCAAAAATCAAGTGACCATAGGTGTGTGAGTTTATTTCTGGGTCTTCAATTCTGTTCCATTGATCTACCTGCCTGTCACTGTACTGATAGATACATGCAGTTTTTATCACAATTGTTAGGTAGTACAGCTTGAGGTCAGGGATGGTGATTTCCCCAAATGTTCTTTTATTGTTGAGAATGTTTTTGCTGGTTTTTTGTTGTTGTTGTTGTTGTTGTTGTTTTATTCCAAATGAATTTGAGAATTGTCCCACAAAAGGAGGGAGAACCTGCCGAGACCATATCCAGAGGTTAGGCATGGTCCTCCAGTTGAGAGATGGGGTCACCCACCCATCTCCAAAATTTTAGCCCAGAATTGCTCCTGTCTAAAGAAAATACAGGGACAAAAAGTGAAGCAGAGACCAAAGGAAAGGCCATCCAGAGACTCCTCCACCTGGGGATTAATCCCCCATGCAGACACCAAACTCAAACACTACTGCTCATGCCAAGATGTGCTTGCTGACAGGAGCTTGATAAGCTGTCTCCTGAGAGGCTCTGCCAAATCCTGACCAATACAGATGCGGATGTACACAACCAAACATTAGACTGAGCATGGAGACCCCAATGGGGAAGTTAGGGCAAGGACTGTAGGAGCTGAAGGGTTTTGCAATTTCATAGGAAGAGCAACAATATCCACCAACCTGACCCTCCCCCCAAAGCTCACAGGTACTAAACCAAAGAGTACACAGAGGGTACCCATGGCTCCAGATGAATATGTAGCAGAGGAATGCTTTATCTAGCATCACTGGGAGGGGAGCCCCTTGGTCCAGTGGAGGTTTTATGACCCAGGATAGAGAAACACTAGGTGGCTGAAGCCCGAGTGGGTGGGTGGGTAGGGGAGCACCTTCATAAAGGCAGGCTGAGGGCGGAGGGGATAGGGAATTTGTGGAGGGGAAACTGGGAAGGGGGATAACATTTGAAATGTAAATGAATAAAATAACAATAAAAGTGAAAAAATAGGTATTCAAAAAATTAAAGTTACAATATAGGCCTTTAAAGAAGAAATAAATAAATCCCTTAAATAAATACACAAAAATATAATCAAGCAGATAGAGGCCTTTAAAGAGGAAAAAAAAATAAATATAAAGAAATATGGGAAAATACAATCAAAGAGGTGAAGGAAATGAATAAAACTGCTCAAGATCTGAAAACAAAAATAGAAGCAATGAAGAAAACACAAAAGGAGGCAACCCTGGGGAGAAATTCTAGAAAAGAACAGGAACTACAGACACAAATATCACCAATAGAATGCAAGAAATGGAAGAGAGAATCTCAGAGATAGAAGACACAATAAAAGAAATTAACATTTGTCAAAGAAAATGCCAAATCTAAGAGGTTTCTAACAGAAACTTCCAGGAAATTTGGTACATTATGAAAAGACCAAGCCTACAAATAATAGGAACAGAAAAAGGAGATTGCCAGCTCAAAGGTCCCCCAAAAATATGTTCAACAAAATCATAGAAGAAAACTTTACTAAACTAAAGAAATAGGTGGCTATAAATGTAAAAGAAGCTTGCAGAACACCACATAGAGTGGACCAGCAAAGAAAATCCTCCGGTCACATAATAATCAAAACACAAATGTACAGAGCAAAGAAAAACTACCAAAGCTGCAAGGGAAAAGGGCCAAGTAACATATAGTCAGACCTATCAGAATTACCCCTGACTTCTCAACAGAGACACAAAACACCAGAAGGGCCTCTCAGATGTCTTGAAGACTTGAAGAGATGTCAATCCAGACTACTATACCCTAGCAAAAATTTTAATCAACATACACGGAGAAACCAAATAGTCCATGAAAAAAAAACTAATTTAAACAATATCTATCCACTAATCCAGCCCTATAGAGGATATTAGAAGGAAAACTTCAACATAAAAAGGATAACTACATACCCCAAAATACAAGAAATTATTTATCTCAGAGCAAAACCAAAAGAAGGGAAACACACACACACTAACCCACCAACATCAAAATAGCAGGAACTAACAATTGTTGGTCATACCAAAGGAAAAATTTACCAAGATGATGTCTCAATTCTGAACATCTATGCCCCAAGTGCAAAGGCAACTACATTCATAAAAAGAAACATTATTAAGGTTTAAATGACACATCAAACATCATGCATTAATAGTGGGGAACTTCAACACCCAACTCTCATCAAAACAGAAACTAAACAGAGAAATAATTAAATTAACAAATGTTATGAACCAAATGGACCTAACAGATACCTACAGAACCTTTCACACAAACACAAAAGAACATAGCACCTCATAGAACCTTCTCCAAAACTGACCATATACTCAGTCACAAAGTAAGCCTCAACAGGTAGAAGGTTGAAACAACCCCTCTCATCTTATCATATCACCATGAATTAAAGCTGGACTTAAACAACAACAGAAACAACAGAAAGCCTACAATCTCATGGAAACTGAATAACTCTATACACCCAATGACTACTGAGTCAAAAATAAATTTTAAAAAGAGAGAGAGGGAGAGATCAAAGACTTTCTATAATTCGATGAAAATCAAGGCACAATATACTCAAACTTTTGGTACACAATGAAAGCAGTGCTAAGAGGAAAGTTTATAGCACTAAGTGCCTTCATATAGAAATTAGAGAGATATCATACCAGCAACTTAACAGCACACCTGAAAACTCTAGAACAAAAGATGCAAACATGCCCAAGAGGAGTAGATGACAGAAAATAATCAGACTCAGGACTGAAATCAATCAATTATAAATAAAGAGAATAATACAAAGAATAAGCAAAATCAAGAACTGGTTCTTTGAGAAATCAACAAGATAGAAAAACTCTTAGTCAAACTAACAAAAAGGCTAAGAGGCAGTTTCCAAATCATCAAAGCCATAAATGAAAAGGAAAACATAACAACAGAAACTGAGGAAATTTTTAAAATCTTTAGGTCTTACTTCAAAAGCTTGTACTCCACAAAACTGGAAAATCTAATCCAAATGGTTGATTTTCTAGATCAATTTCAAACCAAGATCAGGTAAACAATCTAAACAATCCTATAATCTCTAAGCAAATAAAAGCATTCATTACAATCTCCCAACTAATAAAAGCCCAAGGCCTGATGGTACTTTCAAAGATGAGCTAATACCAATACTCCTCAAACTATTCCACAAAACAGAAACAGAAAGAACCCTGACAAACGCATTCCACCAGACCACAGTTACCCTGACACCTAAACCACACAAAGACTCAAAAAGAATTTCAGATCAACTTCTTTTATGAATATCAATGCAAAAGTACTCAATAAAATACTCAAAAACCAAATCCAGAAACACATCAAAAGCATCATTCACCATGATCAAGTTGGCTTCATCCTAGGGATTCAGGGTTGTTCAATATACCAAAAAAATCCATCAATGTAATCCACCATGTAAACAAACTGAAAGAAAAAAAAGCCCACATGAGCATCTCATTAGATGCTGAAATGTCTTTGAGTAAATTCAACACCTCTTCATGTTAAAAGCCTTGGAAAGATGAGTGATACAAGGTGCATACCTAAAACATAGTAAAAGCAATATATAGCAAGCCATTAGCCAACATCAAATTAAATAGAGAGAAGAAATTTAAAACAATTCTACCTAAACCAGGGACAAGACAAGGCTGTCCACTTTCCTCATATCCTTTTAATACAGTACTTAAATGTCTAGCTAGAGCAATAAGACAATAAAGGGAGATCAAGGGGATACAAATTGGAAAGGAAGAAGTCAAAGTATTGCAATTTGTGGATGATATGGTAGTGTACATAGGCAACCTTCAAAATTCTACCAGAGAACCCCCATAGCTGATAAACCCCTCAGCAAAGTGGCTGGATACAAAGTTAACTCAAAAAAAATCAGTAGCCCTCCTTTATACAAATAGTAAGCAGATTGGGAAAAAAATAGAGAAACAACACCCTCCTTTATACAAATGATAAGCAGATTAAGAAAAAATAGAGAAACAACACCCTTCACAATAGTCACAAATAATACAAAATACATTGGTATGATATTATGGATAAGTAAGATTAACATGGTGAAAACAGCCATCTTGACAAAAGCAATCTACAGATTCAATGAAATTCCCATTTAAATTCCAACACAATTTTTTACAGACCTTGAAAGAGCAATTTTCAACTTCATATGGAAAAATAAAAACCCAGAATAGCTAAAATCAATCCTGAACAATAAAAGCAGTTCTGGAGGTATCACTATTTTTTTTTTTTTATTTCGAGCTGTACTACTGAGCAATAGTAGTAAAAATTGCATGATATTGGTATAGAAGCAGATAGGCAGGTTGATCAATGGAATCAAATTGAAGACCCACAAATAAACCTCATACACCTATGGACACTTGATTTTTGACAAAGAAGTCAAAATGATACAATGGGGGAAAACATCTTCAACAAATGGTGCTGGTCTAACTAGATATCAGCAGGTAGAAGAATAGATCTATATTTATCACCCTGCACAAAACACAAGTCCAAGTGGATCAAAGACCTCAACATAAAACTTGATATACTAAATCTAATACAAAAGAAAGTGGGAAATAGCCTTGAATGCATTGTACAGGGGACAATTCCCTGAACAGAACACCAATGGCTCAGGATCTAAGATAAACAATTGATAAATGGGACCTCATCCAACTGAAAAGCTTCGGTAGGGCAAAGTACACTGTCAACAGGACAAAAAGGCAGCCCACAGATTGGGAAAAGATCTTCACCAACTTTATATCTGACAAAGGATTAATATCCAAAATATATAAAGAGCTCAAGAAATTAGATACCAACAACCCAAATAACCCAATTAAAAATGGGGTACAGAGCTAAACACAGAATTCTCAATTCACATAAAGAAATGGTCAACATCCTTAGTCACCAGGGAAATGTAAACCAAAACAACTCTGAGATTCCATCTTAGACCCATCAGAATGGAGAAGATTAAAATCTTAAAGGAGAGCACATGCTAGTAAGGATGTGGAGAAAGGGGAACACTCCTCCATTGCTAGTGGGTATGCAAACTTGTACAACCACTCTGGAAATCAATGTGGGGTTTCTCAGAAAATTAGAAAATAGTTACCACTCCTGGGCATATACTCAAAAGATACTCTACCATACCATAAGGACACATGCTCCACTATGTTTATAGTACCTTTATTCGTAATAGCCAGAAACTGGAAATAATCCAGATATCCCTCAACTGAAGAATGGATACAGAAAATGTGGTTCAATTACACAATGGAATTCTACTCAGCTATTAAAAACAAGGATATCATTAATTTTTCAGGCAAATGGATGGAACTAGAAACATCGTCCTAAATGAGGTAACCAGACCTAAAAGGTATATACCCAGTTATAAATCAATATTAGCCATAAAATACAAGATACCCATGATATACTCTACAAACCCAAAGAAGCTAAGCCAGAAGGAAGGCCCAAGCAAGGATGCTTGAACCTCATTTAGAAGGGAGAATAAAATAGTCATAGGAGGCAGATGGATGGAGGGAACTGAGTGGGAAAAGGGATGTGGAGAGAAATGTGGGTGTTCAGGATCAGGTGTTGGGAGAGGCAGGTGAAAAGGCCAGAGGGCCAGGAGAATTAATGGAAATCTGTCATGTGCTGGATGTGATAGGGGAGGCTTCCAGCAGTCTATAGTTGTGATCTTAGCTGAGGCTCACAGTAGTGGGGATGTAGAACCTGAAGAGGCCACCACCTGTAGCTGGATGGAACCCCAGTGAAGGGATAAAGACACCAACCCACCCACAAAACTTTTTACCCAAATTTTGTCCTATCTACAAGAAATGCAGACATGGAGTATGAAGCAAAGACTGAGGGAATGGCCAACCAATAACTGGCCCATCTTGAGACCCATCTCATGGACAAGCACCAATCCCTGACATTATTAATGATACTCTGTTATGCTTGCAGATAGGAGCCTGGCATGGCTGTCCTTTAAGGGGTTCCACCCAGCAGCTGACTGAAAAATAAATGCAGAAACCTACAGTCAAACTTTGGATGCAGCTTGGGACTCTTATTGAAGAGTTGGGGGAAGGATTAGAGGCCCTGAATTGGTGAAGAACTCCATAAGAAGACCGACAGAGTCAACTAGCCTGGACCCTTGGGGGATCTCAGAAACAGAACCATCAACAAAGAAGCATACAGGAGCTAGAACCAGGCCCTACACATATGTAGCAGATGAGAAGCTGGATCTTCATGTGGGCACCAAAAAACTGGAGTGGGGCTGTCCCTAAACTGTTGCCTGGCTGTGGAATCAATTCCCCTAGCTGGGCTGTCTTGTTTTGCCTTACTGGGAAAGAATGCACCTAGCCCTAAAGAGATTTGATATGCCAGGGGTAGGAGAAACCCAGGGTGGGTCTCTACCCTCTCAGAGGAGAAGGGGAGGGTAGATGGGGGAAGAGACTGTGTGATGGTGGAACCAGGAAGGAAGTTTAATGATTAGGATGTAAATTTAATTAATTAATTAATTAATTAATTAATTGGAAAAGGGAGAGAGCAGTGTAGAAAGAAGGAGGAGGAAGAGGAGGGGGAGAAAGATGAAGAAGAAGAAGAAAGAAGAAGAAGAAGAAGAAGAAGAAGAAGAAGAAGAAGAAGAAGAAGAAGAAGAAGAAGAAGAAGAAGAAGAAGAAGAAGAAGAGGGGGAGGGGGAGGGGAGGGGGAGGGGGAGGGGAGGAGGAGGGGGAGGAAGGGGAGGGGGAGGAAGGGGAGGGGGAGGGGAGGGGGAGGAGGAGGAAGGGGAGGGGGAGGGGGAGGAAGAGAAGGAGGCAGCTACATTGAGAGTTTTACGGAGAGAGTTTGCAGAGAGAAAACAAGCTAGGCACAGGTAAAGAGAGGATAAGCCAGAGAATGTTATGGAGCTAGAAGATTATAACAGGTTGCTAAAGTTAATATGAGGCCAAGCTTAGCAATTCAGTCAGAGACTGAGAGAAAAGCCAGATTGAATCAGTCATCTTAAAGAGGAGTTTGAGCCAGAACAGCTGAGTTGATCCAGCTGGCTATAGTTCAGAAAGAGCTAGAAAGGGTGAGCTTATTCAGCAGCAAGTCTCAGAGGCTGAAAACATCCTAGGCCTAGATAGCTTTCAGGTTAGAAGCTTCCAGGACTAAGCCTAGGTTAGCAGAAGACGGCAGTAAACGTCTGAGACAGTTACCACAGGCAAATAAAAGTTACATTTACAAGATCCAATGGAAGGAAAGGCTGGGAGAAGTAGAGTATGAGGAAACTGTAATCAAGGTATATTATGTGAGAAAAAGTTCTATTTTATTTCTTAAAAAAAAGATATTTTCTTTATTTACATTTCTAATGTTATCCCCTTTCTTAGTTTCCTCTCTAAAATCCCCCTATCCCTTCCCCCATTAACTTGCTCACCAACCCACCCACTCGTGCTTCTGGTCCTGGCAGTCCCCTATACTGGGGCATATAACCTTCACAGGACCAAGGGCCTCTCCTCCCATTGTTGACTGACTAGGCCATCCTCAGCTACATATGTAGCTAGAGTCATGAGTCTCACCATGTGTTTTCTTTGGTTGGTGGTTTAGTGCCAGGGAGCTCTGAAGATACTGGTTAGTTCATATTGTTGTTCCTCCTATGGGGCTGCAAACCCCTTAACCTCCCTGGGTCCTTTCTCTAGCTCTTTCACTGTGGGCCCTGTGCTCTGTCCAATGGCTGTGAGCATTCACTTCTGTATTTGTCTCTCAGGAGAAAGCTATATCAGGCTCCTGTCAGCAAGCTCTTGTTGGCATCCAAAATAGTGTCTGGTTTTGGTGGTTGTCTATGGGATGGATCCCCAGGTGGGGCAGTCTCTAGATGGTCATTCCTTCAGTTTCTGCTTCACACTTTGTAACTCCTTCCTGGGTATTTTGTTCTACCATCTGAAAAGGATCGAAGTATTCATGCTGTAGTCTTCCTTCTTCTTGAGTTTCATGTGTTTTGTGAATTGTATCTTGGGTATTCCGAGCTTCTGGGCTAATATACACTTATCAGTGAGTGCATACCATGTGTGTTCTTTTGTGATTGTGTTACTTCACCCAGAATGATATCTTCCAGATCCATCCATTTGTCTAATAATTTCATACATTCATTGTTTACTTCTCTCCTTGTACAAAGTTCAAGTCTACAAAGTTCAAGTCTAAGTGGATCAAGGACCTTCACATCAGGGAAATGCAAATCAAAACAACCCTGAGATTCCACTTCACACCAGTCAGAATGGCTAAGACCAAAACTCTGATGACAGCAGATTCTGGTGAGAATGTGGAGGAAGAGGAACACTCACTCCTCCATTGTTGGTGGGATTGCAAGCTGGCACAACCACTCTGGAAATCAGTTTGGCAGTTTCAGAAAATTGGACATAGTACTACTGGAGGATCCAGCAAAACCACTCCTGGGCATATACCTAGAAGATGCTCCAACATGTAATAAGAACACATGCTCCACTATGTTCATAGAAGCCGTATTTTTAATAGCCAGAAGCTGAAAAGAACCCAGATGTCCCTCAACAGAGGAATGAATACAGAAAATGTGGTACATTTACACAATGGAGTACTATGCAAAAAGCTCTATTTTCAACAAAAGGAAAAAGAATCTTTTTTTTTTTTTTTTCTGGCTGAGACAATGGCTAAGTCAGTGAAGTGCTTCTATGAAAGTCTGAGGACATGGCTTTTGTTTCCCAGCGCCTATGTAAAAAGATGAGCACAACCACACATGCCTCTAAGTCCAGTGCTCACTGGAAGATCCCTGGAACTTCCTGGCCTGGCTGTCCTGTTGAATTGGTGAGCTCCAGCTTTAGGGAGGGACTCTGTCTCAAAATATAAGGTGGCATGTAACTAAGACACCTGAGGTCAAACTCTGGCCTCCACACAAGAGCTTGTGTGCCCATACATACATACAAACTGTACACACATACGTACACACACACACACACACACACACACACACACACACATCTGTTTTCTGTCACCGTCATTGTTACTGAAGCTTGACCCTACACTTCTGTTTTTGCTGTTCTTTCTCCTGCAGTTATCCTCAAGACCATGTGTTTTGGATGTGACTTTTCACTTCATCATTACTGGGTGTGACTATAACGTCTATGTTGCTCAAGGTCCTGGCCATATCTTAGATCATTTTGGTTTTATTTGATACAGGGTTTCTCTGTGTAGCCCTGGCTGCCCTGGAACTCACTCTGTAGACCAGGCTGGCCTTGAACTCAGACCATATCTTAGATCTTTACAGCACACTGAGTGTATCATACTCCCACACCATTACACAAAGGACCCTCTGGGAAAATCCTCTCAATTGGCTTTGCTCCCAATATCCCCTTTTACTTCAGTGTGTGCTCATTTTTCTCTATCATGAGAAGCATGTGAAAGGAAGTATTCCAACTCCCTTCTCTTATATAAAGATATGTAGTCTGCATTCCCCCCCCCCCCAAGGATTTAAATCTGATAGAAGCAAAGGGAAATATGTCTGCAGATGTCTCCTGCAACCCCAGGTATTTAGAAATATAACTTGTTTGTCTTTTACACTTCTCTAAGAACTCCTTCGAAATTATATTTTGGTGCATCAAGCTCATAAAGTGTGAGTTTTCCCAAATCCTCTCTTATGTACATCAAATTAAAGAATATTTTCCTCCCTCCTTTTCTTCTTCTCTCTCTGCCAGAAGAATGCCCTCACCATTGGCATGACCCCACAATCTTGACAATGTATATCGTGTGCCACCATTTCTTTTTCTAGGTGTCTCCTTAGCTGTGCTTGTTTTCCATGGCGTTAAAACAGATGAAAGAAGAATGGAAACATCTTTCCTTGCCACTTGGGAGAGAAGCTCATCCATGGGCTAAGACATCACTGCAGCTGCCGATGGGTGCCCTGCCTGTGCAGAGCTGGAGCCAGAAGGCAGGATTGGTGCAAGTTTTAATACTAGAGAAGTTCTTGGCATTGGGTCTTATAGATAGCAAGGCTCTTGATTTTGACTAGTTTATCTTCAGTGCCCCATTATTTCATTTTATTTCCATCAAATGAGGTAAAATCATGGTTCTAGTTAGGGAGAGGTTATGGGCCTGGTATTGGGCTTGCCCAGATCTAGTGAAATGCTGAAATCCCTCTAGACACAGTAACTTCTTCTTTTCTCCACAGTCATACCTTTCCCCACAGAACCTGTCACTGGTTATCCAGGGGCTCCTGTCTCACGCATCTCTGGACTGTAGAAAACCCTTTGCTGATTCTCATGCAATATCCTTGATTCCCTTCCTCCATCACACACTCTTTCCCTTCCCAATTCACAACTGCACCATCTGTTACCTGAACAACGCCACAGGCATTTATTTTATAAAGAACAGAAGTTTATTTGGCACATAATTCTGGAGGCTGGTAAGTCCAAGAACATGGTAGCACATCTGTTCAGCATGTGTGACAGCTTTGTGCCAAGACAATATAGGATATATAGGATACCAAGACAACATGCTTCTTCCAAAGCCATTTCTGTAATTGTGAGTGCTCCATTCCCATGACCTTGTCTGTTATTAACACCCAAAGACCCAGGATTTGGGAAATTATGTTCTACTATGTGTTTTTTTGGTTTTGGTTTTTGTTTTTGTTTTTTTTTTTTTTTTTTTTTTTAGCTTCCAGACCATAAGTGCCCTCAACAACTGTCTCATCTGTGTTAACTTTATACTTATATTTGTTTCCCCCTCTTTTTTCTTTTCATTTCAAAAGAAAATATTTCCATTGAAATTACATAACGAGGTTGACCCAGTTGTTTTTCTTTGTTCACCCCTTGTCCATTTTCCTATTTACCTATAACACTTTTTAAACAAGAGACCTTTCATTCTCTGCCATAGGAATGAGGCTTTAGAGACCCAGGCTAATTGCCTGTGTCCTTTTCTTCCAAAATAGAAACCAACTGAGAAACAGACACAAGGGTCAGGCACTGTTGCGACCTCATAGGAAGGAGGGACATGCGAGCTATCATCGAGGTCAACTCAAGAGACAGCTGTGGGACTAAGAGCTAAGTTAACTCCTCAGGGGATGGAGGCAGGAAACATGCATGAGGTACAGCATACAAAGCCATGAAGAATTTGTCCTTTGGCAGTCAAGAGGGCAAGATAATCATCTGGTATATGTTATATGTGAGGAAGAAGGGCAAAAGCAATAGGGAACACTATGCATTCAGAAAACCACAGAGTTGAAGCAGATCAGACTCTTGAAGAAAAGTACAGATTCAATAGAGTATGAAGAAGGTAGGAAATGAAGCTGGCAGCTCAAAAAAAAAAAGGAAACATGAATAAAGCCATACAATGAGAGCAATAATAAAATTGATGATGCAGCAATTGTTGGCATAGAAATCATAAGACATAGGCCTGAGGAGATGGCTCAGTAGGTTTCTTGGGGTCATAGTATTTTATGACAGCGATAGAAAAGTAACTAATGCAGGTCCTCAGAACAAAGGTAAGGAGTGGCCTGAATCCATTGGCATCTGCAATTCTGGTACTGGGAATATGGAGACAAGAGGATCTCTGATGTTCACTGGACAGCCAGCCTAGCTGAATCAGTGAGTTTTAAGTTAAATGAGAGTCCCTGTGCCCAGAAATTGTGGAGAATGATTGAAGAAAATGCCCAGGATTGACCTCTGACCTCCATGTCCATGCATACACCTATACATATGTATATGCACACACACACATACACCCCATATAAGTTCCAGGCCAGCCAGGGCTATACAGAGTGTCTGTTTCTCAAAACGATAATACCAAAAAAATTGTGTGAGGATTAATAAATAATTCCAAGAGTTGTTTTTTCAAAGGAAAGAATAGTGTCTATGCCTTTTGGCTAAGATCAAGTGTAGCGGCTGTTCTTATCTGCTTAATATCTGATGTGTTTTTTATTCAGAGAAATAGCAACAAGGAAAAATGAAATGGAAGAGAGATAGAATGGTAAGAACTAATGAAGGGAAGAGAGACTAAGCTCTTACAAGGGAAAACAAAAAATACATAAAAAGGAAAAATTTTAAGGATACATTTTGCAGAATGCTCAATACTTTCCATGTTTGGAATATGTGTTGGAGATAAATAGCTGTTTAAAGCATAGCCTCCACCCACAAGGAATAGACGTTCTAATGAAGCATTTCTATTTTGTGTATATAATTGCATGGTAAGACACAACTCAAATTGAGAGTGGTATAACAGCAAAGAGTCGAACGTGGGGTAATAGCAAGGTTGGAAAATAAGCTGTGGCTGAATACAGAATTGTCAAGGATTTTTATTATATGACATCCAGCTCAAAACCTGGGACAGAAATTTTCCAGATAGGGTGTTTGGAAAAGTAGCTGGGTAGAAAAGTCAACTTATGTAAGGACCTCAAGCCAGGAAGGAGATTGCTCAGGCTCATGTAAATACGTTAACAGGGCTGGAGCAAACAAAGGAAGCAGAGATCTAAGGACATCAGGCAGGGTGACCAATAGTCCTCAGATGGCCAGAACATGGAAGATGGGTCCTAGAATTCTGGGTTTGAATTTTAAAGTTCAAGCACTCTTGAGTAAACTTGTTGGTTTGGTCACTGTGTTGCTGAGACTTTTCAGGACAGTGACCAGTATCTGAGAAAATAAGTTCAAGAAGGAGAGCATGATTACAGATCATGACTTCAGAGGCTTCAGCCTTTGTTCCCTTGGCTCCATGGATTCTGGGACAGTGGTGAGATAGAACATGGCTGTGGGGAGCAAACCTGTAGTGTTTCTCACTTTATGGAGACTAGGAAGCAAAGAGGGTGATGTCTTAATCAGGGTTCCTACTCCTGCACAAAACATCACAAAGCAAGTTGGGGAGGAAAGGGTTTATTCAGCTTATACTTCCACATTGCTGTTCATCACTAAAGGAAGTCAAGACTGGAACTCAAGCTGATCAGGAAGCAGGAGCTGATGCAGAGGTCATGGAGGGATGTTCATTACTGACTTGCTTCTTCTGGCTTGCTCAGCTTGCTTTCTTATAGAACCCAGGACTACCAGCCCACGGATGGCACCACACACAATGGGCCCTCCCACCCTTGATCACTAATTGAGAAAATGCCTTAGAGCTGGATCTCATGGAGACATTTTCTCAAGTGAGGCTCTTTTTTTTCTGTGATAACTCCAGCCTGTGTCAAGTTGACACACAACATCATCCAGTACAGGAGACAAGCAGAAAGGGTTCAGGACAACTTCAGAGGGTGACCTAATTCCTCCAAGGAAACCCAATTGTCCATAGTTTTGCCATCTTCCAAGTCTATTTAGAATTTTTAACTCACTTATGGAATGACCCACTGGTGACAACAGAGCCCTCTCATCCATTCACTTCTTCAAAGGTCCACCTGTGAACATTGCTTGTATTTGGGGACAAAGTCTTCAATATATGAGATTTTTTTTTTGGAGGGAACACATCATGTCAAATTTTAGAAATAATCCTACTGACAGACCTGAGAGAAACATGGTAGAACCCTCCATAGGGAAAGGATGGTAAAGATGGAGGAAATGGATGCACCAAAGAAATATTTAATATGCAAATGGTGCTGAATTTGTTCTTTTGGCATGAACTGTCAAATAAAGCTTCAGAGCTGAGAACTGTTAGTCACATGGGAATGTGCCTTGTTGCTCTATCCCCTTCATTCTTGGAACACAAATGGAAACTGGGTGTAGTGCTAACTCAAACACAGTCAAGAAAATATTTGGATGTCAGATTCAAACCTTTAAAAGGGATATTTGTCTGATGAATAAAGAATTAGGACTCTACATAATGAAGAAAAACAAGAAAAAAGAAAAACAGGGAGCCTGTGTTATTGGTGGCATCCCTCCTGAATTCAAAAGACATGTCAAGAAATGTGTTGTTCTTGCCCCCCAACTCTCAGACTACAATATTTAACTCTGAGGAAAATGTAACTGAATTATGAAGTCCTTTCAAAACCAGACATCTGACACATCTGTTATAGAAGCCTTATAAAAAGCACACTAGCTGCCTGTAAATTTTATAATTATGTTAATTCAAACTCAAAGACACTCCCATGAATTTTTAAGGAATATTTCCAACTCATATCACAGAGCTGGTTCTGCCTTCCATTGAGATGTGGGGAATATTCTTTGTACGCACTAAATTCTCTTCTTTAACTGCCCATGTCATGAGAGCTGCGGACTAGAATGAAGATGAGCACTGGAAAGAGAAGATAAAAGCTTATTAAACAACGGATCCTTAATCCAGGGAGACCTCAGCCAGACATCTAGACAGTTGAGAGCTTACTCTCTCACACCCCTAACCTGAGTGGGTAGCTTCAGCATGGACCACTGGAATCAACTAACCCAAAGCTCATTTTCCAAGATCCATCCATCCATCCATCCATCCATCCATCCATCCATCCATCCATCCAACCATCCATTCAACAAATCCATATTAAGCAATACTGTGAGCAAGTATTGCTTAGAAATTTGGGGTAAGTCAGTTAACAAAACAGACACAGGTCCCTCTAGTTGATTTTATATCATCAATGGGGATGGTAAGTAGTACTCAAATGAACAGTAAACACAATATACAAATGAACAGCACCATGCATTCACAGGTGAAAGCAGTTACACTACAAAAGAATAGGAAGGGCAAGCAAAGCAGTCTGTGCTCTGAGGAAAGATGTGGTCTGCAGTGTAAGCAAGATCTCGAGAAAGCTTTAAGGAGAGGAGGAGCTAGAGAAATTACCCAAGGAGCTAAAGGGAACTGCAACCCTATAGGTGGAACAACAATATAAACTAACCAGTACCCCGGAGCTCTTGTCTCTAGCTGCATATGTATCAAAAGATGGCCTAGTCGGCCATCACTGCAAATAGAGGCCCATTGGACTTGCAAACTTTATATGCCCCAGTACAGGGGAACGCCAGGGCCAAAAAGGGGGAGTGGGTGGGTAGGGGATGGGGGGTGGGTATGGGGGACTTTTGGGATAGCACTGAAAATGTAAACGAGGAAAATACCTAATAAAAAAATAAATAAATAAAAAAGGAGAGGTGCAAGAACATGAACATGGGATCTCTAGGAAGGAAGGCTGAATGGATGCATTTGATATTCCCCTCCAAATAGTCCAGGTTAATCTAAAACAGGATCTTTAGCAAGGAACACTACTAAGTTCAAAAACTGGGTGCTTTGCTTGTCGCCCACGAATAAACTCTCTGTGATAACCTATCCGCTCTTTAATATTCTGCATAAAATTTGCATACTCTACTCACCCCCTCATGACTGCAGAAGCCACCCTAGAGCTCTTCTGAAAGCACTTCACTTAAGACATTGTGGAATTGTAGGCTGCTACCTGTATCTTATGTAATGGTTACTGTTGCCATTTAGAGATTGCCATGTGACAGCTGTTCATCACTAGACAAGGGAGGTCTGGGAATCTCAGTATTTTTATGTATGAAGTAGATGAAGGTAACAATGATTGAATAGGCTTCTCATTATTATCTTCAGAGAAGCCATATGTAGAACACTTAACCTTGTTCTTGGCATAGAGTAAGCATTTAATTCAAGTTATCCTTGGGTAGTGACCTTGTCACTGCCATCTGTTTGTCCGTAATTCTAGTTTATCAATACTATACATAGACCCTAGCACATATCCGTAGGGCTCTAGGTAATGGAAGGCTGTTTGTCCAAGAACATTAAGGGGAAGGTACCAAAAGCCTGATTGGAAACTTCCCTGACTAGCTGGGAAGTAACCACCCATCCATTCACCAGGACGAGAAGTTAAAGCCCTTTCCCTATCCCCACAACCCATCCCCCACCACAAACACATACACACATACACACATGTATGTGCACACCAATATCTGAAATTACACTGAACAAGTCTGCCACTTATACAAATTATTTTCTGACCCCCCCCCATCTCAAAATATTTTCTTACTTTAAATTAAGACATTGTAGTGGCAACTATTGCCAACCTGATGGTATTGGGAAGCAGCAAGATCAGTGTTAAGCACACTTCTTGATGTGTCTGGAGACATTTTCAGAGATGATTAGAGGATGAGGGCTTTGACCTGCTGAATGGATTAATCCACTGACAGATTCAAAATATGCACAGACAGGGTCAGTGAGATGGCTCCAGGAGGTAAAGGCACTCACTGTCAGGGCTGAAAACCTGAGTTAATTTCTAGAACCCACATGATAGGAGACAACCGACTTCCACACCTTGTCCTCTGACCTCCACATGCATATTATGGAACATGTGCAAGGGAACGCATGTGTGCGTGCGCACACACACACACACACACACACACACACACACACACACACACACACACACACAAAGAGGGAGAGAGACAGAGAGACAGAGCAGTTAAAATTTAGCATGGGCTTATCAGAAGGTGGCAGAAATTGGGAAGTGGGGTGTAGTTGCATAAAGCAGGCCACTAGAGGCCTGTCCTCAGAGGGCTAAAATTTAACCTGGCCTCATCTGTTTGCTCACTGTTTCCTGTCCTACAGTAGTTAAATAATCTCTTGTACCACATTCTCCAGCCACAATGATATATTCCACCTAACACTTGGGGGCTAAGTGACTCTGGGGACCACCCACTTAAACCAGAGCCTAAACATCCCTCCCCCTTAGTTGTTTCTGCTGGGTGTCCAGTGCAAAATGTTCAATCACAGTGGTGCAAAAGTGACGAGCAGACACAGCAGTAAAATTAACTCTGTTGTGTGTGGTTGTAGGAGAAGAGTGGGGTGTGTGTCTTTGGAGTCTATGCCTCGAATGTCTTCATGAAGAGCATCAAACTGCGCTCTCCAATGCTTTGCTATGTGGATAAAAAGGCAGGCGTCAGTTTGAAAAGAGGATCCTCAAATCTCCTTGGTCACAATGTTGTGGGGTTTAAGAGTCCTAAGACCCATGATGCTGAGTTTGCTAGTGTGCCTCTGTACCTGGTAGTTAATGCCCCAAATCTGTAGCTGCCCAGGCTTCTTGGCATCGCATCAAGTCCTTTGTGTTTAGAAGCTGTGAGCCTCTCCAAGCTGCCTAAAGCTGAGGAACTGGAGGGGAAGCCACACTTTAGGTCAAGAGAGACTGGTGATGTTAGCATTCTCCACCCCCCTTCTTTTTCATTAATTTACTTATTTATTCACTTTACATCCCCCATCACAGCTACCCTCCTCTCCTCCATGTCCCACCTTCCAACCCTCTATCCCCATTAGGACCTCCTGCCCTTCTCCTCAGAGAAGGGGAAGTCCTCCATGAATAACAACCCATCCTGGCACATCAGCTGACAGCAGAAGTAAGTGAATCCTCTCCCAGTGAGGACTGACAAGGCAGTCCAGCTAGGGAATCCAAAGGCAAGCAACAGAGTCCAAGTCAGAGACAGCCCCTGCTCCAGTTGTTAGGGGACCCACATGAAGACCAAGCTGCGCATCTGCTAGAAATGTGTAGGGGCCCTAGGACCAGCTCCTACATGTTCTTTGGTTGGTGATTCGGTCCCTGTGAACCCCCACAGGTTAGTTGACTCTGTAGGTCTTCTTGTGGTGTCCTTGGCTTCTTAGGCTTCGTCAATCCTATCCCCCACTCTTCCAAAGACTTCCTGAGCTCTGCCTACTGTTTGGCTGTGGGTCTCTACATCTGTTTCCATAAGCTGCTGGATGAAGTCTCTCAGGAGACAGTTATGCTAGGCTCCTGACTACAAGCATAGCAGACTATCATTAATGGGGTCAGTGGTTGGTTCTCTCTCACAGGTGAGTCTCGAGTTGGGCCAGTCATTGGTTGGCCATTCCCTCAGTCTCTATTCCATCTTTATCCCTGAGCATCTTGTAAGCAGGACAAATTTTGAGTCAAAGGTTTTGTAGATAGTTTGGTGTCCTCTTGCCCCCAGTAGAAGTTTCATCTAGCTACAGGAGGTAGCCACTTCAGTCTTCATATCCTCAGCTGCTAGGAGTCTCAGCTAAGGTCACCCCTAAAGACTCCCAGGAGCCCTCCCTGTCCAAGACTCCAGCTTGTCTCGGAAATGCTTTCCTTCCACCCACCGACTGATTTCTATTCTCTCTCCCAACCCTCTCCTGCCCAGCCCCTTGGGGATTATTAGCATTCTTTCAATGAGGTACCTTGGGTACAAGTGTACAAGCATTAAGAGGCTAGCTCATTGTATTTTACTCAACGTTAGTAAACTGTAGTCTGTGGAGTGATTCCAGATCATTGACTCTTTTGTAAATACATTGTATAAATAAACTTTAAGGATTGACTCCTCTGTCTCCAAAAGGTCCTGGCTTATTAAGTAAAAGTCCACAGGTACTGAAAGATCTGCTCTGCTGTCCACTGTCCTGGTTTAGAAGTTCATGACCTAGAAAAATCATTTGCAAACAGCCTTCAGGTTGATTCTGGTGTTTTGTTTTGTTTTGTTTTGTACCAATGAAGTTTTGCTGAGATGCGGCTTTGCTCCTCTACATATTTGTGGGTGCATTCTAGCTACAATGATGGAGCTGACAAGTTATGGTCAGAAAGCCTAAAAGAAATAATAATAATAAAATTTCAACTGGCCCTGTACAGAAATATTGCTGGTCACTACTCTGAGCGAATAGGCTCTGCAAAGCATCTATATTCAAGAAAGTTGGGGTTGCAGGTGGAGCCGGAAATGACTCTGAGAATACCTGTTGCTCTCACAGAAGCCCTGCATTCAGACCTCAGTACCCACAATGGCCACAACTGCCTGCAGCTCTGGCTCCAGGAGATCTCACAATGTCTGCTCTCTGAGTACCTGAGTGTGTGTAGTACGCATAAACACATACAAGTTCACAGACATGCACATAAATAAAAATTGAAATATTTATTAAAAGGAAGTTGGGGGAATTAAGCCTACCCCCCAAAATATGGCAGTAGCTGCAGTCACACTGAAGATGACTCTGGGACAGGTGTTTGTCTCAGGAGCAGCAGACAAGTTATAATAGACACTGGCTGGTTTGTTTTTATTTTAACTGCACTGGGAGGTTGAGTCTAGAGTAGTAAGCACTATAGAGAAAGATATAGTCCAGCCATCTTTCTGTTTTTGTTTTTGTTTTTACTGTTTTGTTTTGTTTTACTTTGAGACAAGGTTTCACTAAATGCCTAAGTATGTCTTACACTTGCAATCCCCTGTCTCAGCTTTTAGAGTACCAGACAGACATTCTACCACACCAAAATAGTTATGCTGACATGAAATGGAGTGTTCTTACCAATTTTGTTGAAACAAAAGGCCTCCCAGGTTTCTTTCAAACTTGTAATCCCCTGCTTCTGCATTTCTGTTGCCAGGATAACAACCACGGTGACCCTGAATATCCTGGGCATTGTGATTTTCTTAACATTTATTTAGTTTTTAACTTTTAACTTTTTTTTTTGTTTTAGAGTTGTGAAACAACTGGAAGAATACAGGATGTGGGACAGGATAATCTGTAAATGTTTGCCTTAATATTTGAATAAAATAATGTAAGTGGCTTTTGAACTCCAGGGTTTGGTGAGGGAGTCAACATGACCTGCAATTGAAAAGGCCCAGCATTTCTGCCCTCCCCTCAGACCTCTCAGCACACTCTCCCTCTGCTTCACAGGTATCCTATAGTCAGGACCAGCAAGCTTTCAGGAAGCACTCACAAAACAACTCAGAAAGCCTAGACAGACTAGATTGGATGTATGGGGCAAAGCTGGCCAATCCCTTCCTTTTACTCTCAGTGATCGTATCATTTAAAGCAGTAAATATTGTATTCCTGTTTAAGAAGATGATCCTGGCCTTGCAGGGATATCTTTCTTTCTTTCTTCCTTCCTTCCTTCCTTCCTTCCTTCCTTCCTTTCTTTCTTTCTTTCTTTCTTTCTTTCTTTCTTTCTTTCTTTCTTTCTCTCTCTCTCTCTCTCTCTCTCTCTCTCTCTCTCTCTCTCTCTCTTTCTTTCTTTCTTTCTTTTTTCCCTGTGTATGTATGTATGGTATGCATGATTTATATATACGTATGTTTGCATGTATGCAAGCACGTGTGTGTGTGTGTGTGTGTGTGTGTGTGTGTGTGTGTGTGTGTGTGGTTGATGTGGAGTCTATGGGTTGAGACTGGATGGCTTCATCTGTTCTCCACCTTTTGTATTGAGACAGTGCAGGTCAATTAACCGCAGACATTACTGATTGAGCTACTTGGGCATTTTGCTCCTGAGCCCCTCTGCTTCCACCTCCTGTTGCATGGAGAGAGACAACATAGCATTTTTGTGGGGGCTGGGAATTCAGCACTCATTGGATGCTTCCATACCAAGTATTTTGCCATTGAACTATTCCCTCGTCTCTGGCCTTCTATAGAGTTAAAGCCTTTTCACTTAGGCAAAGCCTTTAGTTCTTCAGAATACATTCCACCATGTCTTCCCACAATCCTCCATGACATTGATGCTCTAAACACAGTAAGTTAGGCGTTGTTCTGTTAGTCTGTTATTTTTGTTATGTGCCCATGCTAGCCCTGTTATCTTCCTAGAATGCCCTAAGCCCCTCCCCCTTTCACCTGGCATAGTCCTGTGTTCTCAGGAGGACTCTCTGAACAGTAAGCTGCCTTGCCCAAGCCAGGCTAGCTGCATACTTCTCCACTCTCAGGGCTAGGTATCTCTATTACAAATCGCACTTAATATGCGGAATTCTAATCCTTTATCTAGGTGTTTGATTTGACTGCCCTGACTACCTGAGCTTTTTGAGAGCAGGAATTATGGCAATTCATGTCTATCTCCCTAACACCCAGTACAATATCCTGACACCAACTAGATGTTCAACAAAGATTTGCATAGTGAATGCTCAAGCAATTATTAGTAATAGAAATAAGAGTTCCCGTGCATTGAATGCTGTGTTTACAGCAGCTACCAATTTGACAGCTTTGTCTATATGATCTGAGTTCATGTATCAGTTCCAAGCATTTCTCATCCCACTCAGGTTTTTGCAATTAGAGTACAACTCCCCAATTTCACCATCGAGATACCGTATGATCTATAGCAAAGATTAAGCATCAGAGAGGTTGGTGGAAAGAATATCTGGGACCCTTAAATTACATTGAATCTGCCTTGCAATGAAGTCCATCCCATCTACTTGGGATTTAGTGTCCTTGTGCTCCATGTGCAGGAAAAGCTGACCAAATTCTTATTAAAGAAAAGATAAAAATAAAATGGTGGCATTTCAGTGGATTCTGCTTCATCGTCATCACTGAGCGCAATTAGGGGTATGCCCTGCTTTAGTGGAGTTGCTACAACATAAATGAACCCTAGCTGAGTACAAAGGGGCCCCAGAGACCTGACTGTGCATTCTCTTCCAGGCTGGGAAGGAAGAGAGTCCCTTTGTTTGGCCGTGGATGCTTTCCAAATTTAGAGAGTCCTAATGACTCTTAAACTGCACTCTGTCCCGAGGATAATTAGTGATGCTGTTACTCAGCTATTCAACACCAATCAATCAGCGCAGATACACAGAGATTGCAACACATCCAGAATGTGAACCCAGACCAGGGAGGAAAAGGTACCACAGTTAAGGTCCTATGACAGACGCCGCTCATTCTGGGAGGTGCACTTAGAAGGCACTTGTTAGAGTCTGAGCTGCTACAAGCCTCTGTTGTCTTGTTTTTCAGCAGTTGGAACTACATAGTAAGAAGGTCTTCATACTGAAGCACCACAAAGAAGCAAAGTAGGCAAGATGTGGAACGTCACTGTAAGCGTGGGCGTGGGAGTGTGCACACCTTTCCCAGCAAGATATTCCACAGCCACTTCTCAGAATGGCTCCCTGGAGCGGTTTTGCTCATGATTGCAAGACTGTTGCCACTCTTGAGCTCACTGTGGAGCAAGCCCAAAGACAGTTTTGCCTTTGCACTGGCTAGACAGAAAGGCAGGACTCCAAACTCCGTGGGGGAGTAAAATGACAGTTCTTTGGATGTGCTGCTGAGCGAGAGCTAGAGCACCATGTGGATAAGGAGCTGATGTCAGAGCATGGAAGCAGAGTGCTACATACTGGAGACTGAGGAACCGCATAGCACAGCACAGGCCACACCTCCATAAGCAGGGTCTCTGGATGCCCTGGAGGGCTGCCCGTATAAGGCTCACAGAGTTAAACAACAGCAACAGTAAAACCAAACCAAAACCAAAAAAAAAAAAAAAAAAACCTTTAATTCTGTAAACTTTTAGACAAAGTCTCCAAGATTTTGGTGCTCCTGAGAATTTGAAGCCTTTAGAATCATTTCTTCTATATATCTATTCCCTGGTGATACTAGATAGATGATAGATAGATAGATAGATAGATAGATAGATAGATAGATAGATAGATAGATAGATAGATAGATAGATTTATAGAGATTTATGCATTGTGTGTTATCTAGAGAGAGAAATAGAGACACAGACAAACAGACCCAAAGATACACAGACAGTAGCTGAAGAAGGGGCATGCATGTTAACACATTAAGGAAGACCAGTAGCTCACACTGCAGAACTGACGCTTTCTGACAGACTTCCCTTGAGTATGCATGGTGCATCTGAGTAGGTAGATGTGCTAGGTCCAACCAAAGGCATCAGCTTAAATATTACAACAATGAGGAGGTAGAGCCAGCCTTCACTGAGGAGGAAGGTGAAACTCAAACCATGCAAATAGCACATCCAAGATCAGGCAGAAGAAAGAGGTAGATCAGGTGTGGGGCTGTCAGAACCACATTGAAGGCGTTTCTGTGCCCCTCAGTTGGCTTTTGCGAAGAAAGTTCTTTCACCTTCCTTCCCGCCTGCCTGCCTCAATTCTCCCTCAAGCAGAGGTGAAGGAGGTTATAGAGAGAATGGAAGGAGAGAAGATAAAGAAGGTGGGAGCAAGACAACGGTTTTTCATAAAATGTTTTGTGAACATGAAAGTCAATTTGGGGACAATTAGAAGGAAAAGATGGGATCTCACAGGAAACTGTTTTGATATTTTATATATTTTTTAATTAGGTATTTTCCTCATTTACATTTCCAATGCTATCCCAAAAGTCACCCATACCCTCCCCCCCCCACTCCTCTACCCACCCACTCCCACTTTTTGGCCCTGGCGTTTCCCTGTACTGGGGCATATACAGTTTGTGTGTCCAATGGGCCTCTCTTTCCAGTGATGGCCAGCTAGGCCATCTTTTGATACATATGCAGCTAGAGTCAAGAGCTCCGGGGTACTGGTTAGTTCATAATGATGTACCACCTATAGGGTTGCAGATCCCTTTAGCTCCTTGGGTACTTTCTCTAGCTCCTCCATTGGGGGCCCTGTGATCCATCCAAAGCTGACTGTGAGCATTCACTTATGTGTTTGCTAGGCCCCAGCATAGCCTCACAAGGGACAGCTATATCAGGGTCCTTTCAGCAAATCTTGCTAATGTATGCAATGGTGTCAGCGTTTGGATACTGATTATGGGATGGACCCTGAGATTCCACCTCACACCAGTCAAAATGGCTAAGATCAAAAATTCAGGTGACAGCAAATGCTGGTGAGGATGTGGAGAAAGAGGAACACTCCTCCATTGTTGGTGGGATTGCAAGCTTGTACAACCACTCTGGAAATCAGTCTGGCAGTTCCTCAGAAAATTGGACATAGTACTACCAGAGGATCCCACAATACCTCTCCTGGGCATATATCCAGAAGACATTCCAACTAGTAAGAAAGACACATGCTCCACTATGTTCATAGCAGCCTTATTTATAATAGCCAGAAGCTGGAAAGAACCCAGATGCCCCTCAACAGAGGAATGGATACAGAAAATGTGGTACATTTACACAATGGAGTACTACTCAGCTATTAAAAAGAATGAATTTATGAAATTCCTAGGCAAATGGATGGACCTGGAGGGCATCATCCTGAGTGAGGTAACCCAATCACAAAAGAACTCAAATGATATGTACTCACTGATAAGTGGATATTAGCCCAGAAACTTAGAATACCCAAAATATAAGTTACAATTTTCAAAACACATGAAACTCAAGAAGAATGAAGACCAAAGTGTAGACACTTTGCCCCTTCTTAGAATTGGGAACAAAACACCCATGGAAGGAGTTACAGAGACAAAGTTTGGAGCTGAGACAAAAGGATGGACCATCTAGAGACTGCCATATCTAGGGATCCATCCCATAATCAGTCTCCAAACGCTGTTTTGATTTTTAAGAGTTAAGAGATGGGTTGGATAGGAGGCTCTGTGGTTATAAGCACTGGCTGCTCTTCCAAAGGGCCTGAGTACAATTCTCTCTCTCTCTCTCTCTCTCTCTCTCTCTCTCTCTCTCTCTCTCTCTCTCTCTCTCCTCTCTCTTCTCTTTCTCCTCTCTCCTCTCTTCTCTCTCTCTTCTCTTTCTCCTCTCTCCTCTCTTCTCTCTCTCTTCTCTTTCTCCTCTCTCCTCTCCTCTCTCTCTCTCTCTCTCTCCCTCTCTCTCTCTCTCTCGTTCTGTGTGTGTTCATGTATGTGTGTGTGTGTGTGTGTGTGTGTGTGTGTGTGTGTGTATCTGTGTGAAAACCTTTTAGAAAAACCAAATATGTCTGCAACATGAGCAGGAGTTAGACTTGTGGCTCTCATCTTGCACATCACAACCCCTTTGGGGTTATCAAAGGACACTTCCACAAGGGTCACCTAAGACCATCAGAAACACAGATATTTACATTATGATTCACAACAGTAGCAAAATTACAGTTACAAAGAAGCAACAAAAAGAACTGTGTGGTTGGGGTCTCCACAACATGAAGAACAGCATTAGGAAGCTTGAGAACCACTGACCTAGAGAGCCCACAGACAGAGCCCAGCAAGGCAATTGCATTGGAGGACTGCCAGTGTCCACAATTCACCTTCTGTGTGAGGCTTGGAAGCAGGACTTCTTCTTTTCCAATGAATAAGCCACTGAAGTTACTCAAGGGATGGTGGACATAAGCACCAGAGAAATCACAAGTCACTACAACTACATGCTCAAACCCTATTTCTGAACACATCAAACACTTTGGCTGCAGGGCACACAAAAATCAATCTTGAACTGACCAGAAACTGGCTTATGCCTATAGTGCCAGAAGGAGGGGGAAAATACATCAATGGTCTTACCCAGCACTGAAGCCTGTGAACTACAAGAGTAACCTGCTAGACAGGAAGCTCTTAGTGGCACAATACTGGTATGCCTCTTATGATGTAATCAACTACTTTTTTATTGAATCTGAGGCCTGTTCCACATGGCTATCTCTGATACTGTAAACCTTGTCAAAAGCTCACGGCTTGGAAGTGATTAGGCTCTATCGAAGGAGCCTCTTATTATTTTGGTTTTGTTTTGGTTCAGTTTGCTAAGTGGTCACATTGTTAAACTACCTTCTCAATATATATATGTTTAACATATGTTTATATTCATATATCCGGTCTGCAAACATTGGTCAGGGAAGCTTCTTTTGCAACAGTTTTGATTAATGCAGAGACCCATAACTGAGCCAAGTGTTGAGAATAGGTAGCTACGGCTGCTCAGCTCTAAAGCACCCATCTATATCAATTCGACTCCCTTCTCCCAAGGCTCAGGGAGGAAGATAAAAGAGGAAGGAGAAAGAACATAAGAGCTGAGGGACATGCATGGCTTCTGCACACACAAGTTCGAGACCAAGGTGGTTATCTTCATATGATCAAGCTAACCAGAAGTCCAGCATGGATGGGGGAGGGTCTCACAAGGTCTCCCTTTTACCTAAGGAGTTTTGGGCAGTTAATGGCAGCTTGGGCAGGGATGATTTTCAGGGGGTGTGTGGCCACTGATGGCTTGCTCATGCTCTGGTGGACAGTCTCACATGTAGGCACAAATGAGCACCACTAATTGGATGGAATAGGCTAAAAATAAGGAGACGACATGCCATTGAAAGGAAATATGTGATGGGGACCAGAGATAGGGGTAGGAGAGGGGAAACAGGAAGCAGGCATGACCGTAATACATTATATACATGTATGAAACCCTCAAAGAATAAGCTACACACATATCCATAGCTATGTGTATTTATAAAAGAAATCATAAGACATCCTGATCCATGTAATGTCCAAACAAGTAAGTGGAAAATAAAAGTGATGTATTGATTCTATGGCCCAAGTTGTTAAATTGGGTCAATAAATAAATATAAATCTTGCAAGTTATATTTCTATATTTAGACAAGCATAACTGATAAATTGTTGCTGAAGGGGAAGCAGTTGTAATTGTTTTTCTTTGTTTCATTTATTTGTAAGATGATCAAGTTCACAAATGAACTGTCTCTTCCCCCCTCTAATTTATGTGCAGAGATTTCTCATCATGAACAATTATTATTTGATAAGGTCCATTGTACCAGAAATGACTGGTGAGAAACCACATTGGTTGAAATTTCCCATTCTTAAGGAAAATAATATGTAAAACCAAAAGTCACTTAAACAAAAACAATTCACTGCACCTACATGAACAGTGCCATAACATTTTGCTGAGACACATCAAAGATTTACGTAAATAAAAAAATTCTCCAAAAATCTTTCGAATTTTTTTATATATTACCTCTGATTGTATCTAATCTTAGTCCTAAGATTCCATTGTACGTTAGCTATAAGTTTCTAATTCCTTAGAAGAATCCCAGACCAGAAGCAAGAGATGGGGGAGCTGTAAGCTGAGACAAAGGAGTATGAGTTACCAGTGCATTCAAATGTGCATCATGAAGCTATGAGTATTTTTAATAATTTTTCCTACAACATATTTGATCATATTCTTTTCCCTCCACAACTCCGCCCAGGTGCTCCCCTACCCACTTCCCTACTCACCCAATCTCACCTTCATTCTAAAACCAAAAAAAAACATGTCTTCCATTCTGTGTTACCTTGCTGTCCTAGGCATTGGGCTTACCTGGAAAATGGTTGAATTTTCCTTTCCCAACAGGTAACAATTGCAGATAAACAAAGGGGTAGTTATTTAGCAGCGCAAAATCATAGCACAGAAATACACAGTTCCATGGAAACGATTACAATGTTCAAAACATAACGAAGAAAACCACCCAAAAGTTTAGAATATTACAAAAAAAATGGACTGTTACATCTAGAAAAGATAATTTGGAGACTATTGCATAGCCATTGAGGAAAATAGTATTTGGCTTATATAGTTGAATCCATCAAGGCAAAAGAAATACACTTTTAAAATAAGTTACAAAGATTATGTTACCCAAATGTGAAAAAATTCAAAAATTTTATAAAATATTAATGCCTTTAATTTGTAAGGACAACTTAAAGATTAATATAAAAAGATGAATGCCTTCTAAAAGTATCAACATGACTAAAAATATTTACCTATAAAGATGGTCAAACATAGGAGTTACAGAGACAAAGTTTGGAGCCGAGACGAAAGGATGGACCATCTAGAGACTGCCATACCTGGGGATCCATCCCATAATCAGCATCCAAACGCTGACACCATTGCATACACTAGCAAGATTTTGCTGAAAGGACCCAGATATAGCTGTCTCTTGTGAGGCTGTGCCGGGGCCTAGCAAACACAGAAGTGGATGCTCACAATCAGCTATTGGATGAATCACAGGGCCCCCAATGGAGGAGCTAGAGAAAATACCCAAGGAGCTGAAAGGGTCTGCAACCCTATAGGTGGAACAACAATATGAACTAACCAGTGCTCCCCCAGAGCTCGTGTCTCTAGCTGCATATGTATCAGAAGATGACCTAGTCGGCCATCATTGGAAAGGGAGGCCCCTTGGTCTTGCAAACTTTATATGACTCAGTACAGGGGAACACCAGGGCCAAGAAGTGGGAGTGGGGGGGGGTAGGTGAGTGGGCAGGGGAGGGTATGGGGGACTTTTGGGATAGCATTGGAAATGTAAATGAAGAAAATACCTAATAAAAAAAGATGGTCAAACATGAAGGGATATTCGATTGTGTCAGTGATGAAAGAAAAAAAAGATAACAACTTATGTGTTGATTACATACATTTTCTTGTTTAATCCCAACCTCAAAAGATGCAGTGAACCCTTGAGTCCTTAGAGTGCTCTGAGCCTCTGCTCACTGACATGACCTGATAAGAACCTCTATTTTCTCCTACCAATTACCACATGGAGTCTGGTGGGTAGAGCATAGTAGCCAGACACTGTCCCTACCTTCCACTCTGTGGAACTGTGTTAGTTGTTCTGCATAAAACGACGAGATTACTTCAACCACACACACACAGGCACATAGGCACACAGGCACACACACACACACACTCACACACACACACACACACACACACACACACACACACACAAAGAAAAAAAAAACATGACCATCACTGACCACCATTTTCAAAGTAATGGCTACCTGACTGATGACTGATGTCTTTGTTGGTTTGGCCTTAAACATTAGGGCAATGCAACCAACAGCTCATTGACCTCTCTCCACTGGCTTCTCCTGTCGAGATTAAGATTCTTCCCCTCTGCTAGTCTTTTGTCACCAAGACAAAATACACAAAACCAACAATTTAAAGGGAAGACAGTTTTATTTCATTCATAGTTTCTGAGATTTCAGCTCACATCAACTGGCTCCGTTGTTTTTGTGCTATGAGAAGGCAGGGAGTCTGTGGCAGAATAACAGTGGTTCCTGCATCAGTGAGGGAAGCAGGGAAGGGCAGAGGAAGGGGCAGAGGACAAGACACACCCTTCCATGACTTGTCCTCTTCCTATCCTAGGTTCCAGCTTCTAGAGTTTCACCCACCTCCCAAAGTGCATTCAACTCAACTCATGGATGAAATGTCCTTGGATGAAACAGCATTTCCACGGCACAGCCAGCTCTCTGCAGATCACTAGAGGAATGGACACAGACTTCCTAGTAGCATTTTTTTAAATAAAAACTGTAACACCCCCTCTGGGCTCTGTGGCTAAGACAGCACCTGAAACTCTATGTAACTCCTCATAAAGTGTCTGGTGCACTTACAGGAACCCTGAGGTGGTCTCACCTCAGGTTTCCAGGTCACCAGTCATGAGCATCACTAGCAGACATCAATCTTGGTGTCTGGAGGCATTTGTCCTGCCTGCTCCAACATGTCAGTTGAAGGCTCCAAAGCTCTTTGGGTGCAGAAAATTGGACTCCTCATTTTCAGCCACTGGAAACTGAAGTCTGTCTTGTTTCCTTGAACTAGATATTTTCTCCATCCTGGGTAGACCCTTGGTTATTTGTGGGACACCCAAAGCAGGCCTTAAAAGTAGAACTCTTAAAGTTACAAGTGAAATAAACTAAACTCAAGTCAGTTGAGACACAAAGAGAATCGGACATGCAAATTTTTAAAGGTCCAAAGTCCTATTAGGATTTGGCCTCAGTGGGGACCTTGGATCATGTCACCAGGCCTGTGCCATACACTGTCCAGTTCTACCTTCCAGGGCGTCAGCTCCGTGCTGAGTTCTACCTCTCGGTAGCAATATTGATGAGAGCATTTCCGAAGCCAGCTGTTCGAAGCAGCATGTGCAGCAGGAGAGAGTGAGCTCTCATCCATAAAGTTATACAGCATCTTCAGCTACTCAGCCAATTCCTAACCAATCTCCCTTGCCAGGAGAACATCACAGAGTGTCTGCTGTCCAAGGCTGGGTGTCTGTCCTTCCTACAATCCAGTGAAGAAAATTAACCTCCATTCAAATCACTGAACAGTCCAAAAGCTGTCGCATGCACAGACATGAATGCCATTCTCCTTCTCTTTGTATTTTATGTCCTGCACCCCATGATTTTCCTTGGGCTTTGATACCCTTTGTCTACTGAGTCCCATTACTGTATAAAATACTTCTAATCTGCATCTTCCTAAATAAGACCGTACTCCTTATTTTTCTGAAGACTTCAGAGTCTGTATCATGAATATTCATTGTAATCTATATCAGCAATCTTTCACTTAATATACGTGCATTAAACATATTCTATGTGCAGGACACAGGCAACTAGCAGACAACAAGACCAATAGGGAGGATTAATTTAACTGTTACATAGAAAACATAGCTTGTATTGATGTGTATTACCTTTGGCAGACAGCCTTACTCACCCCCAAGCACATCCCTGGCTTATTGTTCTGTCTCCATTGGCCCACTATTAAAGTTCTCTTATGAAGCATGCAGGAGTCTATGTAGGAATTTATCATTTCTCAGCAGTATGTTAAAGCATCCAGGATATCTACTGGTACTTTAAACTCATTTGCCTCTTGGGTCTCAATCTATCCTTCTCGCGGATGTTATGCTACAAACTAAAACCAAGAAAACAGCACGCTGGCTGGAATTGAATAAGAGTCAATCCATCAACCACATGGTTTCAGAGTGGACAGTATTTATCTCCCAAACATTTACAGGGATTCTGTGGTGACCAGAGAATTGTGTGCAGGAAGATGGATAAAACGTAAGCCTGGCACTCCAGGAACTTGCCCTCAATGGGAAGAAAAGCATGGCTGCAAATGGATGCACAGTGAAGATTAATGTGCTAAGCATACAATAAGCAGCCCAAGCAAGAAGTTATAGAAATGGAGGTGCTTTGGGGCTGGATGTGGGAGGGGTCGGGTGCTGCAAAGTGTTGCTTTTGTGAAGCTGGCCCTGTGATTTCAAGGTTGCAAAATAACCATCATGCTTTATAACGTATCCTAACAACCTCACTTCTCATTGCTAGTTCCCTATAAAGTCTGAACTTCCGTCCCAAAACACTGACTGGCAATGTTCATCAAAGACTCCAGATGTCCTTATGTCTGTATCAGTTACCTGCTACTGCAGTGAAACAAATTACCTCCAAAGTTAGCACACTCTTTTCTTCACCAGCCACAGTGTGTGATCAGAACACGGAAGAACGCAGTTGTGAAGTTCTGACAGGGTTGAAGGAAAAATATTGGCTCAGGGTGATATAATCCAAAGGCTTTACCAGGTCCAAGAAACTTACTGCATGAGTGTTGGCATGAGGCTGCAGCTCCTTCTAATCGGTTGGACAGAAACAAGTTACCCTCATCTTACTTGCCTCTCAATATGGTGGCCTGAGTGCTCACACAACCTGGGAGCTACTGGATTTTCCCAGTGAGGAATCCACAAGAAAGGGGATGAATAAACCATATTGGGATAGTGAGACAGTGTGTAGCTATGTAGCCCAGGCTGTTCTTAAACTAATGAACTTCCTTCATTCACTTCCTAAATTCTGCTATTGCAGTGAGGCGCCACCACCTGGAAGCCATGGTATAGTGGTTTGAATGAGAATAGCTCCCATAGGCTCATATATTTGAATGTTCCAGTTGGTAGAACTGTTTAGAAAGGAGTAGGAGGTATGGCCTTGTTGGAGGAGGTGTGTCACCAGGGGGGAGCCTCAAAGTTTCAAAAGCCTACACCAAGCTGAGTCTCTTTCTTTGTCTCCTGACTCAGATCAGCACGTAAGCTCTCAGCTACTTCTCCAGTGCCGAGTCTGCCTGCCTGCCTACTGCCAGGCCCCACTGCCATAGTGGCCATGAACTAACCCTCTGAGACTGTAAGCAAACCCATGCTCAATTAAATGTTTCATTCTATAAATTGTGTTGATCATAGTGTCTCTTCAGAGCAAAAGACAGTAACTAAAACAGGAATTGGTACCAGTACTAATTCTAGGGAGAACAGAATTTTGAGGGTGAATTTGTGAAGTAGCTGGAGCAGACTTGGCAATTTGCCAACACCTACAGTTGCCATGCTGACCAGGTGGCAGTAGCTGGGAGGGCTGTTATGGAGTTCTCCAGAGGGCACCTTGAATCTGCATCTAATATATAGTACAGTTTCTTTAGCCTGGATGCATGAGTCCAAAATTCTAGTAGAAGGAAGAGAAATAGTTCCACTCACTATCACCCCTAATGACCCTCTAGGAATGCTTTTGTTTCCTGTTCCCATGACCTTAAATTCTATTGGCCTACAAATTTTGGTAGCACTCCTGCCTACAGATACATCAAATATTCCATTGAACTGGAAGCTCAGATGTTTCCCTGGCCATTTTGGGCTTCTGATGTCCTTAAGCCAATAGGCTAAGAAAGAAATAACCAAATAACCATGTTGGACTGGGTGATTAAACCATAGAGAAATTTGGATTGCTTCTCTACAATGGAGATAAGAAAGTTAATGTCTTGAGTACAGGAGAGCCTTTAGGCCAGTAGTTCTCAACCTTGTGGGTCATGACTCCTTTGGAGGGATCACAGGTACCCTGAATATCAGATATTTACATTATGATTCATAACAGTAGCAAAATTGTAGTTATGAATTTTCAACAAAATAATTTTATGGTTGGGAGTCACCCTAATACAAGAAACTGTATTAGACGGTCACAACATTGAGAAGGGTGACAATCAGTGCTTTAGGACATCGGTTGGTGCTGTCATGGCCTGTGACTAAAGCCAATGGGAAACTACAACATAATCCAGGCAAGATGAAGAAGGGCACAGAGCCATCAGGAATGAAGGTATGGGTCACTCTCCTAGGAAAAAAGCCAAGACCTGCTGAGGTGCTTGCTAAAAGTAGAGGAAATACAGAATGAGTAGTAGAAGAGGGCAGTTATAAATACCATCTAAGGCCATGTGAACAGTTGCAGAATGAGGATTATATTTGAGATAAGTGCTTCTGTGATATTTTCTTAAAACATGTTTGTGCAGATATTTGTGTTTTCTTTCTTCTATTTATTTATCATGTAATATAACATCAATTGAGTGAGTATCTTTGATTACTCATATTTAAGCTAACAGAAACTAAAAGAATGTCCCTCAAGAGACATTTCCAGTTCTTCTAAACTATACAATGCATCTGCAATAGTTATATCATGTTAGGCATGAGTATAACCTGGTTATTGTTTTCATTTGGAAGTTAAGCACAGCATCAGGAGATATGGCTATGTGTCAAGTTGAAAACGGGTGGACATGTGATAGATATTCTTTTTGTCAATTTGGTTGTCAATCTGGAATTAACTAAAAAAAACTCAAGCAGCTGGACTACACTCCTAGGAATTTTTTTTTTTAATTCAGATCACTTAAGATCAGAAGACCCTCCCTAAATCTTGACCACACATTCTTATATAGGCACATAATATACATTATGTGTTCAACTGATTTTGAATATTTTTTCTGTAAGAAAATATTCAAAGGAAAGGAAAGGAATAAAGATTTTTTCCCTGCTTACCATTATTCTCACTGGCAATCTAAATATCCTGCTGTGGAGGCATTCCTTCATGGGTATTGGAGTCTATTTCCTCAGAAATCTGATGTATATTGAAGACCAGCCATAGCAGTCAGCCTTGTAGACTTAACTACTACTAGATTCTTGGACTTCTCATCAGAGACAGCTATGTTGGACTAGCTGGGCTGCAGCCTGTATGTCACACTGATAAACCCCCTTTGTACACATAGATCTATTCTTTCAGTTCGGTTCATCTACAGGACCCTTCTTCAAACACAGGGTACATAATGTGCAGGTTAATTTTTATAACTTGGACTTCAAAGCCACACACTGCTGCTTCAACTTTAATCTGAAAGTGAGTTGCTAAGTCCAGCCTATGCTCTGCCAGTAGCAAGAAAGGATATCTAAGAATTGGAGCATGTTTTCAAACCACCATGATACCTTTTTACCATCGATCCTACAGCTTTGGGGGTAATAAGGCAAAGAGGTTAAGAACACGTGTTCTTAAGTCAGATGTCAAAATTACAATTCTAGATCTAATGCACATTACACTGTAACTTTGAACCACTGACTTGGTGTCTTCGAGTCCCCTTATCTGTAAAACAATGGCCACGTCATTATTTTATTTGGTTAGTGGGAGTATTAAGCAGATTAATATATTAAGTGTCCTATCAGTAATACATGCAATATCCATATTTCACTTAGGACAGCAATTAGCAGCATTATGTAGTCAACTGATTTCAAATATTATTTCTTACCTGCTGTCACATACAATTTGCAAATTTCACTTCTTTCAATGCTGGATTTTGCTAAATTTTCAAAATCCTTGGGCAAACTTTCCTTTTCGCAGGTTCTGTAGTGTTTTGACTGTTTTTTTTATAGCTGGCGCTTTCCAAAACAAAACATCACAGCTTATGTGCACCTCTGTGTTCCCCCAGTAGATGGTGTGGCCCATGAGGGATAGATTGTGTCCCCTTAGAGATAGGTTTGGTAGAGTGGGAAGAGAGACAGACTCCAAGATTCCAAGTGTCCTAAGGGAACCCCACTTTTTTTCTTTCTCTAGCCACAAAATAGAAGCATGAGGGGAAAGCCAACTGATTCTTTATGGAAAATGGCTTCCTGACCAGAGAAACATGGAGTTAACACGAAGTGATCCCCCATAGGGACTTAGAGGAAGTTCTTGGAGGGAAAAGCTCCTTGGGGACAGGATCCTTTCCACTGAAGCTTTGACACCAGAGGCCTGGGCACTCATTCTAAGTTCAAACAGTTTCTCAAGGGAACTGTTAGCACTTTCCGCACACTGACGTACATTTCGAGAAGCACGTGAATATGGAACTCACTTTTATGCAGAGGGTTGACCTGAAATTTCCTGAGCACTTAAGGGCAGTTATTTTACTTGGCAAGAATAGCTTGGGACATGGCTTCCTTTGTTTTCCTGTGCTGTGTATGTGGAGGGGGAGCTAAACTCATTTGCTCTATTATGGTGATAAAGGATATTCCAAATGGCTGCATGTCAACCTCAGTGAACCAACAACTTTCATTCCCCACAGAGGTAGCAGATATTATTAACATTGTTATGAAAAGTAATTCCTGGGGTGGGTTGAGGGGGGGTCAGGCAGTTCAGTGGGTAAAGGTGCTTGCTACCACCTGGTGCAATATAGATTGAGTCCCAGAATTTGCATGGTAAGAGAGGACTAGATCCTAAAAGTTGTCCTCTGACCTCCACATGCACAGCATGACATGTACAATTCTGCATGTACATGTGCACACACACACAAGCAAATGTACACATGTGTGCAGGCAGGCACACACACAAAGAATAAAAAAAGAAATAAATAGATAAATAAAATTTAAATAATAAGTAATACTGAGGCCAGGGTGTAACTCACTGAGAAAGTGTTTGCATAGAATTTGTTAGGCCTTGAGTTCAATGCTCACAAAAAATGCAAGATACTTAAAGAAGTTTTTATGCATTGCTCTTACAACTTTTCCATATGTGCATCATCTTTGTTCACTCTTGGCTTAACATTTTGGACCAGCAGGTCTATCCATTCTTTTTATGCCCTGGCCTGTAACTTAGCAATATTGGAGAGTAGAGTCTACATTATAGAAGATGCATAAAAATAAATTACATTGGGGAGAGTGACACGTGTCTTAAATTACAAAACTGAGGTAGGTGGATCTCTAATGAGTTCAAGACCAGCCAGGGCTACATAGTGAGACCCTGTCTTTAAAAAAAAAAAAAGAAAAGATGAGGGTGCTCCAGTAGAGTTATGAGAGAGAGGGTTGGCTCTAGCCCTCCTTAGCCCAGGCTAACCAACTCAGCTACTACCCAGGCCCAGATCTAGGCCTTTGAGTTGGTCTACCCCAACATCTACTCCATCTATGAGCTGCTGGAGCATATGAAGGGGCCAGTCCTGCAGATCCAGAGCCACAGAATCTCCATGACTCTGGGAAACAGCAGGACAGCTGAGAGGAGTCCAGTATTAATGGTGTGACAGAAGACAGAAGCCTTGCACCAGGCCAATGACTCATTGCAATGAATATTCGCATGCAAAGATGTTTAAGCAGAAGGGTGTACTGTGTGATACACTGTAGCTTTCCATGCCACTAGAATGAATGATGGAGAGGTGGAAAAGATGAGGAAGAGGAGCAGGGAGGATGCAGCTGTGATGGGTGTGAGAGAAGACTGCAGTTAATGAAGGAATAAGTCAGTCCCCAGTGGTATCAGGGGATGACGTACAGCACTCTGGAGCTCAACAAGCTGTCCAGCTTCATGATCACCCCTCACAGGGACAGGATGTTTGAGATGAGAAGTGACCCATTTACTGGACTGGACCTCTTCGAAAGACTTTCATGGCTCTTACTTCTCCCAGAGGCCATTCTGTCTGTGTCCCAAGCTTTGGCAAAAGGCTATGTTGATGTCCAATGGCCATATTGACACTGGAGACCCAGCAGATGTTCTTGGCATGTGCTGATGCTGGAGACCATGTGTATATTTGTGCCCTGTGCTATTGCCAGAAACCATGTAGAAGTCCAAGATCCATGCCTCTGCTGACCGTAAAGGGCAAGGAGGATACTCTTGCAGTGGTATTCGTGGCTGCAAATGCATTTTCGAGAAAGAGAAGGATAGAAAGCTTCTGTGATAACCCCTACCCCCATCCCTCCCCCAAACATAACAGCTTAAAAAGGAAGCCATCGGTCTCTGACTCTGCTGCCTGCCTTTGGGATCATTTCCTCCTATTGAGCTTCTTCATCTAGCCTTAATAGGAGAGGATGTACTGAGTCTTACAGCAACTTGATATGCCAAGGCTGCTTGATATCTCTTTTGTGAAAAGAAATGGAAGAGTGAATAGATGGGAAAGTGGAGGCAGGGAGGTACTGGGAGGAGAGGATGGAGGGGAAACTGTGGTGGGGATGTTAAACAAACAAACAAACAAACAAATAAATAAATAAATAAATGGAAGTCATCAAAGAGAACTCCTAAAAATTGTGATAAGGATGCTGAAGTGACCATGTAGACACTAGCATATCCGGGGATCCATCCCATAATCAGCTTCCAAATGCTGACACCATTGCATACACTAGCAAGATTATGCTGAAAGGACCCTGATATAGCTGTCTCTTGTCAGAGTATGCCTGGGCCTAGCAAACATAGAAGTGGATGCTCACAGTCGGCTATTGGATGGATCACATGGCCCCCAATGAAGGAGCTAGAGAAAGTACCAAAGAAGCTAAAGGGATCTGCAACCCTATAGGTGAAACAACATTATGAACTAACCAGTACCCCGGAGCTCTTGACTCTAGCTGCATATGCATCAAAAGATGGCCTAGTCGGCCATCACTGGAAAGAGAGGTCCATTGGACACGCAAACTTTATATGCCCCAGTACAGGGGAACGCCAGGGCCATAAAAGGGGAGTGGGTGGGTAGGGGAGAGGGGGTGGGTGGCTATGGGGGACTTTTGGTATAGCATTGCAAATGTAAATGAGCGAAATACCTAATAAAAAATGAAAAAAAAAAAAAAAAAAAAGGATGCTGAAGTGCACCTCTCCACAGTTGACGGCTTCTGGTGGGGGTGTAGGTGGAGAAGGACTCAGCTTTCTTTAGGGAGTTGTCTATTGGAAATTTGCCCATGCTCCAGTGAGTATTTGGGCAACACAAAATGGACTTGTTTTTTTTGTTTTTTGTTTTCCTTTCCGGGGAGGGCCACAAGGGAGAGGGAAGAGACATGTGAGGACTGGGAAGTAAGGAAAATGAGGATACATGTTGTCAGATTCCCAAACAATCAATAAAAATATTATGTTGGAAAAAAGAAATAGAGAAAGAAAGTTATAAATATAGTTCCCAAACTTCTGAAGCCTTTCATAATTGACTTGTATCTCTGAGAAGGATTTTCTGAGGTCCCTCTGTTCTTAAGGTGAGTGTTCCAATGATCTGCACTTACTTGCCTACTCCGTAAAGGCTAAAACTTTAACTTTCTCATCTCATGAAGATGGAGTATGTGGAGGGATGGGGTTCTTTCTATATTTGGTTTCAAGGGCAGACACATGTCATGTGCTTGACCTGACTCTTCAAAGCTTCAGCCATCAGAGCGCTGAGGCAAGTGTCAAGAGTTTGCCATTACCCACACTTGAAATCCACCACTTTCTTCACTTCCAAGGCGTATGCACTTATAAATTATTCCTACTCACTTAAGCCAGCTTGAATTGGATTTTTCCCTGTCATCACAAGGAGTCATGACCTAATTGCAGAGATGGCAGCCTCCGCTGCCCCCTTGTTCTGCATATGAGGCATTCATCTGCACTTTCACAGTGTCCTTTCTCCTGGTGGATAGCAATCTAATACTTTCCAGATTCTCTTAAAACCGTATACCCCTTTTAGTGAAGGTGAAGTAGAATGCCATCATATAAAGGGTAAATAATGGTACCAAGTTGTGGTTAACTTGGAGTGGAGGATGGGAAGGCAGAGTAGTGGAGGGAATATGGTGAGAAATAACTAACACTAAAGAGCTTTCCAAGTCAGGTAGGGACCTTCTCTGTAGAAACTTTCTAAAATACACATGCAACTCCACAAGAAGAGTTAAAATAGAGTTAAATTATAACAAAGTAGCAATGCCCTACTAGGCACAATGGGCTAGCAATAAGAAGCCCAGAGCTAGTCATGTGTTGTTTCTTTTACAGTTTTTGGACAGCTAGGTCCTACAGACTCCCAAACGTTGCAGGCTATTGACAATGCTCTTGGTTACCATCTAGAACTTGAACAGAAAACACTGCTTTTGAAGACTCCATATACTTGAGTCATAGAACATGCAGAAATCAAGCTATGGCTCACCTGGAAGCTTCACCCTACTGGCTAGCTTTCACAGTGTTTTAAGGTGCCATGTATACTACTGGAGGAGAACAGTAAGCATCAATATTACTCCAGCTATAAACCCTGTGTGAACTGACTTTCAATAACTTATCATTATACCCATAGATTAGTACATATATCAACCCTCATCAAAAAAATTGCTAATTGCAGTAGATAGTGAATAACTCAAGGATGCACAAGTGGCTGAACTGTGGAGAGTAAGAAACTATAGAGTGCTTGCTATAGAAGGGAAGTGAACATTGGAGAAGTTGAAAGAAGGGGATGAAAATTACCAAAAAAGTAATAAATTCTCAAGAACTAATAAACATACATGTTTATAAAAAGAAACTTTGTACATTTATAAATAAATTTTATAGCTATCTTTCTTTGGTTTTTTATTATCTTTAATTGTTTTTTATAGTCCAGTCATTATACCCCTCCTATTTTGCCCTCTGACAGTTCCTCATCCCATTCCTCTTCCCCTGTCTTCAAGAGGATGTCTCCACACCTCCACACACCCCACACCCCACACCCCACACCCTGCCAGGCCTCCCCATCCCCTGGGGCCTCAAGCCTCCAAAGGTTTGTGCCTCTTCTCTCATTGAGGCTAGACCAGGCAGTCCTCTACTGTATTTATGTCAGGGGCCCTTGGGCCAGCTAGTGTAGCTGCCTGGTTGATGGTTCAGTGTCTGGGAGATCTTGGGGGTCCAGGTTTGTTGAGAATTCTGGTCTTCCTATGGGGTCACCCTCCTCCTCAGCTTCTTCCAGCCTTTCCCTAATTCAACCACAGGGGTCTTGACTTCAGGTTGGGTGTAAGTACCTGTATCTGTCTCTGACAGGTGCTTGTTGGATCCATCAGAGGGCAGCAATGCTGGGCTCCTGTCTGTAAATATATCATAGAATCAGGCCTTGTAGTCCCCCCTTGAGATGGATCCCAAGTTGGGCCAGTCACTGGACTGCCTTTCACCAGTCTCTTCTCCACATTTGTCCCTGCTGTTCTTTTAGAAAGGAACAATTCTGGGTCAGAGATTTTGACTGTGGGATGGCAACCCCATCCCTCCACTAGATGCCCTGTCTTTCTACTAGAGGTGAATTTTACAAACTTCCTCTCCCCACTATTTGGGCATTTCATCTAAGGTCCCTCCCTCCCTTTGAATCTGGAGATTTTCTCAGCTTCCAGGTCTCTGGTACAATCTAGAGGGTGCCCCCACCTCCCACCTCCCAAAGCTCTATATTTCCATTCATTCTGCTGGCCCTCAGGGCTTCACCCCTGGTCTCCCCCCAATACCTGATCATGTTCCCCTTTTCTCCTGTCCTCTCTATCCCCTCTTCCACCCATTTTCATTCTTCCCTCTGCCCTCTGCTTCCTTCTACCTCCCAAGTAGAATTGAAGCATCCTCACTTGGCCCTTTGGTTTGTTAACCTTCTTGAGTTCTGTGGATTATATCTTGGGCATTCTGTATTTTTTAAAGCTAATATCCACTTATTATTGAGTACATACCACGCATATCTTTTGGGCCTGAGATAACTCACTCAGGATGATAGTTTCAAGTTCTATGCATTTGCCTGCAAAACTCATTATGTCCTCATTCTTAATAGCTGAATAGTATTCCATTGTGTAAATGAACCACATTTTCTGTATTCATTCTTCTATTGTGGAACATCAGGGTTGTTTCCAAATTCCGGCTATCTCAAATAAGGCTACTATGAACATAATGGAGCACATGTTCTTGTGGCGTTATGGAACATCTTTTGTGTATATTCTCAGGAGTGGTATAGCTGGTCTTCAGGTAGATCTATTTCCAATTTTCAGAGGAACCTCCAGATTGATTTCCAGAGTGGTTGTACCAGTTTGCAAGCCCACTAGCAATGGAGGAGTGTTCCTCTTTCTCCACATCCTCTCCAACATGTGTTGTCACCTCTGATTTTGATTTTAGCCATTCTGGTTGGTGCAAGGTGAAATCCCTGGGTTGTTTTGATTTGTATTTCTCTGATCATTAAGGACTTTAGACATTTCTTTAGGTACCTCTCAGCCATGCAACACACACACAAATATACACACACACACACACACACACACACACACACACACACACACATACACATTCCTGGTCATATGGTAAAGAGACTATGATGAGTCTGGAGTCTTTTAGCTCCAGACTAGAAGAAATAGAGCTCAGCTTTGTAAGAAGCCCTCAAAGTCTTTGAAGTATCTTTCTTTCTGGATCATCCAAAGACTGAGATTTTACAACTTGACTACTCTAGAAAACTTAGCCTTCTGTTTTACAAGAAACAAGTTCTTTCATGGAAATGCTGCTTGTGTATGAAATATCAAATAAAAATTGTAATGTGTGGTAACCTAAAAATTGAAACATCACATCCTAAAGGAAGGCTTTTTAAGACTCATAATTAAAGTCAACTCACAAGTCTCAAGAAGCTTTGAAATTTACCAAATGTATAAGACATTTCCCCCATAAAGGTAAAGTAGTAAGGACTGCTAAGAAGAGACTCTGCCATAGTGAACTTCCTTTGCATTGTTCCTCCTGTGGATGCAGGTTTTAGGAGTCATCATACATATTATGCTGGAGTTTTGTTGCTGTAGCTGTACTTGAGTCATTTTCGCTCCTGTAAGTAACCCATTATTCACACTCCTGTAACTCCAACAAACTCACAAGCTCACTAAGTTGAACTTGGTAGTATCACTACTTTAATCTTGTCACAGGTTCCCTTTCTGGGGTAAGTAGACATTGTTCATGTCTCTCCAGACATTGTGCTATACAACATAGATACACTAAAAACAGGGGTAGAGGACACCTCAAAACTTGCCATCGTTCATATTTCAAATGAGTGCCTTTAGAGTGTGCATCTCAAGAGCGATCTAGTCTCTCTCTGAGTAGCCCATAAAAAGATATTCAGTAATTCTGAATTAGACCACCCATCTTTGCTGTTTCCATGACAGCAAAGACTTCTTCCAAGTAGCTTTATCCCTGTAACTAATTCAGTCCCGTGAACCACCAGGTGGACTAAGAGTAACTTTCTATATCCTAAATTTTCACATTTCAAATATTTAGATGCATCGATTGGATCATTCCTTCATTAACTCACACTCCAGTCTCCAAATGATGCTCACATAATGGCAATAGTGCTGAGGTCAAATGGTCTCCCAACCCTATTCCACTCAAGAACATGGAAAGCAATCTTCTTGCTTATTGGGCCCAAATGAGGAACCTAAGCTGGCAGGAAGGATGATTCTTTCCTCTAAGTAAACCATGCCTGGGGAGCAAATGAGGTCAATGTTAGGCCACAGAGCACTTTGCTTCTCTCTAAAACTCACCAAAAGCTCCCTGGCACCTTTTATTTCACAATTCCATGTCCCTCCCCTCCTCTGCCCCTTTGGACCAGCTTTCTCTAGCCTCTTGTTCCCTTACAGCTACTGTTCTAATCTTTATTATCACTGCACCCAAAGTAGCCATGAATGGTGATAGATATGTTAATTCATTTTTGTGGTAAGCATTGTATTATATTTATACTATGCATTAAATGAGCATACCACATGCCTTTAATATATAGGATGGACCATCTAGAGACTGCCATATCCAGGGATCCACCCCATAATCAGCTTCCAGACGCTGACACCATTGCATACACTAGCAAGATTTTGCTGAAATGACCTAGATATGGCTGTCTCTTGTGAGACTATGCCGGGGCCTGGCAAACACAGAAGTGGATGCTCACAGTCAGCTATGGATGGGTCACATGTCCCCCAATGGAGGAGCTAGAGAAAGTACCCAAGGAGCTGAAGGGATCTGCAATCCTATAGGTGGAACAACAATATGAACTAACCAATACCCACCCCCCCCCCCCGAGCTCATGTCTCTAGCTGCATATGAATCAGAAGATGGTCTAGTCGGCCATCAATGGAAAAAGAGGCCCATTGGTCGTGCAAACTTTATATGCCTCAGTACAGGGGAATGCCAGGGCCAAGAAGTGGGTGGGTGAGCATGTGGGGGACTTTTGGGATAGCATTGGAAATGTAAAAGAAATAAATACCCAATTAAAAAATATATAGTATACTGATTTGTCAATTATATAGGTTTCAACAAGAACAGAACCAAGGTATTTATGATAAGAAAACAGTATAAAGTATCTAAAAATTTAAAATTGTTGTCTTCTGTGATATGAAATGTATGTAAATAATGTTTGGATTAAAAATTTGAGGCATTAAGAAAAGATTCCCACTCTAAAGGGATCACATATGTGAAATATAGCATTTAGACAAGAGCTCCCCCAAAAGAACCAAGATAGGAGAAAAGCATCCGGTTAAAGGCAGCTGCAGGTTTTGAATACTGGATGACGCATAATCTTAGTACTGTTCTCTTTATCTGTTTCATAATTTTAATTCCTCTGTGATAAATACATATTGTTTTGAGAACTCAAAGTGGTTTGTTAACCTAGCGATAGAATACTAAGTTGGAAAACCACTGATCTTGGAGTCTGGAGTTCGATGCCAGCTCAGATTCTCATTAACATGGCCTTTAAGCTTCCTCTCTGCTCCCCTGTGAGCACTCAGCTCCCCAATGGGCTAGCAGTACCTACCTCAGGAGACACGCCAGACTTAGATGAGCTGATGTTAATGCCCAGTGCTTAAGGCTGCCTGGTAATTCTTAAATAACTGAAAAACTGACCCTTCAACAAAAAAGAATAGGGATAGAGGGACCCCTCCAAAGACTTACTCAGAAGTAGCTTAAAGACTCCAAAAGCCAGTGTCCTTCCCTGTGAAGCAGGTATATCAGCAACAACTATATCACAATATTACAAGTGTCAGTGAGAGAGAGTGGGGAGGGAGAGAGGGAGGGAGAGAGAGAGAAGACAGCAGGAGATAGCCATCTGAAGTGTGGGTTCCAAAGCCTACACACCCATGTTTACGTAAACAATACTTTAGTGAAATGTGTACAGCCGCTTAGGCATTGTCTATGGCTCCTTTCATGCTACAAGGGTGCTCTGCCTCGCTGCAGATAACTGGCAGTGTCCCTCAGTAGCTAAACTGTTAGAAGTGTGCCGACCCCTCAGACAATGTATGGAAACATCTAGAGCAATGCTTGTTATTGAAAAGACAATGCTATTATCATTATTACCATTAATATCGACTAATTTCTTTGCTTGGAAGCAATTCTGAAAAATCCCATAGCCTGGCCCTGTTTCCCTCAGTATTAAACCTAATTAGTCTCAGTTGGCTGAGTCATTCTTGAGAGTCACTCTTAAAACCTGTCAAAACAAGTATTCTCAGCAAAGCCTGTGCTGTCTAGTCCCTGCCTATGCATATCTGTCACCACCTTTAGGATGATAGTTTTGTCCCTGTATCTGTTGTTTCAATACCTGGTCTAATCCCTCTCAAGATAAAGAGATTTCTAGTGTTCAATCTTTGAACAGCAACTTCTCTTGCCTTGACAATATTATGCAGTCATATCACACTTTCTTCCGCCCAGGGTCATGTGACCCCAATTCCTTTGTTTTATTACTCAAGCAGTCTCTGGAGAGAGGGATTATGGGCTCTAGAAATTAAGACACTATAGAGCAGGAGAGAGAGGCAGGGATCCGGAAACTGACCTCTGGATACAGCTAGACCATTTCCACACACGAAGTCAGTAGTGTGCAACATCTTCAGGCTACATATGAGTGATGATGTCATCACCTAAAGATGCACAGTGTAGAAGATATGATGGAATTATAGGAAACCAGATGACAAAATACCCAACATCAGTTTAAGCGGAATCTCTATTTAATCTTTATCAGAAACCTAAGTAAATGCTGTTGATTGTTTCATAGAGTAGCGTAGAAAGATCTAAAATGAACAGGCTCGGGGTGCAGTAATGCCTGGCAGTGCTGGTTCTCAGATGAGGACCAGGTGAAAGGGTACACATATGAACCAGAAGCTGAACATTACAATGCCAGGGCCCAGGCTGTAGCTAGCTAATAAAAGCACAGTTTTTATGTTCAAAAGGTTGCAAGAAATTTCAAAAGAAAGCCACAGGTCTCAATTTTTAAGCATCATCAATTAATTCCCAATTTCCAAGCAATATTGTATGAGCCAGATTGTATACATCTGCCTGGTAAATCAGGCCCAGACGCTACAAGTGTGCACCTCCTGTGTACAATTGCTTCACTCTTCAGTGTGCAGACCAATCACTGAGAGCCTTTTTGTAAGATAAATTTTTGTAAGATAAATTTTTGTAAGATAAATTCTACTCTGAAAACTTGGGGTAAAGCTTAAGAGTTTTCATTTCCAGCAAGCACCTGGAAGGAGCCCACGCTAGGTCCCCATGGTCCACCCGCCAATTATCAGGGCTTTAGGTATATGCTTGTGATTTGTGAACATCCTGAAACATCACTGAGTAGCTTGATAGGGACACATAGTCTCAGGCCATGCTGACAAAGACTGCACCTTAATGAATCTGTACCTAAACATGGCCTGTGTGCAGTTCTTCTGTGTATTCAGGGAACCTGTCTTAGATCAGTCCTTTTCTGCCTTGAAAAACACTGAAATTATCTCAGGAGCCTGAACTATACTGATGCCTATTTTAATCCTTCCAAGATAGAGCAAGACACCAGGATTTCTTAAACTTCCAAAGTTAGTCCCAGCATATGGGCAAGGTTGAAGATTTGAGGTGTTTTTTATTAGATTCCTTCATGTATTTTATTTTTCTCAAGTTAGAGAAACAGAAGAATATTATTTGAGCAGTATAGGTGATTTTAACTAAAGCCTATGGGTTAGGTTGCATACACTCAAAGTCAATATGTGCTTGTTCAGCCTGTGTGTCTGGGAGGAAAATGCCAAGAGGAGGCATGAAATGGGAAACATGACTCTATCCAGGTCCCAAGGAGCCAACATCACTGTTTTTTGGATGCTTCACAATTCTTCCCACAGCCAAGCTTGCCAGGAAATGAAGCCAGCACCACACTTGGCTACTTGGAGGATGATAAGCAGCTGATGCCGGGAGTGGCCAATGGCCAAAGTAACTGATCCACAGACAGCCCATCTGGTCAGGCGTAGAGACCTGGCTTTGGTGCCTTGCCTGGTTGCATAGTTAAAATGCAGGACACTCTGTTTTCTGGTTTTATAAATTAATTGGTGACCGGTTTGATGTTCCAAATAGCAACAATAATCACAGTGGGGATGACTACCTGACGTCTACTTCTGAGTGGTGTCCAAAGGCTCTGGTCTGGATTGCAGTCTCTAAACACCAATGGAGCACAGGAGAAAGTGGAACAGACCCAGGGCTTCCACTTGTAAGAAGCCCCAAAGCAGATAAGCTTGCTTCCAGCACAGAACTAGCCAAGAAGGAGCAGAGCGAAAGCACTATTAGAGCCACCAAACAGACAAAGAGAAAGAACAGCAATGAAAGCAGTTGATGTGCAATAGAGAGGAAACAAAACACAGCAAACAGGTTTTGGAGGCAGACTCTGGCAGGCATCCCAGAGGACACTAAGATGCAGGTGGATACAGATGATCATGAGATGCCTGTGGCTGAGTTGATAGGCTGGGAGCCTATTTGGACAACCTCTCTCATTACCTCTTTCTGTGCCTGTCAATTGGTCAACAAATATTTATTAGGCCTCTAATATGGGCTAAGCAATGGGTGGAGCTGGACCACGAGGTTCCTCAATTTCATCGGTGAATACTTTGAACTTGAATTTCTAAAGGTCCAGTTGTGTACTGTGCAGATATTTGTGAACAGAAACTCCAGCATTAAAAATTGTGTGTTTAATTCCAAGGACACCACACAAAAGAAAATATTATACAGCTACTACCTGCATGGAAAATATCTGCTCATAAGAAAGGCAGACCCCCAAACAAACAACATAACAAACAACATAAATCAATGCCAGGTGATATGCAGATCAGGGTACTCAAGAGGAAACATCTCTTTTTAACAATTTTATACATACATGCAGTGCATTTAATCATACTCGACCCTGTTGTACACCCTTATCCCTTCCCACTCCCGATAGCTCCTTCCTCTCCACCCCTCTGACTTTTACACCATTTTTTGTGGCCCACTGAGATTAGAGTAGCTTTTGTGGACATGGCTAGAGGCTCTTTACTAGAACCAGGGGCAACTTACCAATGGCTGTGCCACTACAGAAAATGACTTCTTTCTCACAGCAACTACTAGCTAACAAAAGTTCCTCCAGGAGAGGTGGGGTTCCTCCCCCATCCTTAAAGGAATGTTGAAGGGCCCAGGTTTGTGTGGATAATCTGGAAGAAGCTGCTGTTTGCTCTTGGTTGCAAGTGGCATGGAAGGTCCAGAAGGAATCTCTCTCTCTCTCTCTCTCTCTCTCTCTCTCTCTCTCTCTCTCTCTCTCTTTCTCTCTCTCTCCTGTTTTCAACAAAAATACCATTGAGTGTGTTTAGTGTTGGCTATGTACTGCTGGACATAAGGACTGCGCTTAAATGTAGTTTATGTGACCACTGGAAAAAACTAATTTTTCCTTTGTATTGGGTGTCAATCAATGGAAAGGAAATAGCACATTGGTTTAGGATGGAAACTCCTGTCCATGCACACCTCTAAGCACTGGGACCTCATCTAACTTGAGCCTGTGCAGGCATGTTACCACAACCTCTGTGAGTTCATATGTGGGTTAGCCCAGTTGGGTCTAGAAGACGTGGTAAGAATACTTTTCTTAAAGAAGACATAGTTTTCAGAGATGTGAAGATGATTGTCTGACAAACTGACATTTGAGGAGAAACTTGAAAAGAGAATAGGAACCAATTAAGCCAAAGCTGTGGTGTACTCCAAACAAGGAGATAGAGTGTGCAAAGACCCAGAGATAGAAATGGAAAGGAGGTTAATATGGCTGGTACTTAGTGAACAAGAAGAAACTAACTCTTGCCAAGCCTTGTGTGTGGTACAAGGGACTTGGTTTTTATCCAAACAAGATGAGACACAAATTCAAAGCTTTAAGCAAGCCGGAGTGACTGATGACTAAGGATAGGAACATTCTTCAGACTATTAGAAGAAACAATGCCCCTGCTACCGCCAATAAAAGGGAGATTTACTTGAATGAACACGTTTACCTGAGTAGGGGCCATTAAGCTATCTAGGCAGTGACAACTAGCTACTTTCCCCCAGTGTGATAAGCTTACCTATATTTACTTAGGTTCTGACCCTACAAGAAGTTACAGGACCTGCGCCCCTTCTAATCCCCTTACCTAAGTGGTCTAGCCAGGAATATGTGACACAACCGAGTTTCCCCGAGGGTTTTACTTGATTTGGCGAAATCAGCTTTGTGTATGTCTAAGTTAACATCTCCAAGAAGAGGAGGAAACAGGTCAGCGTGCCTCTACATTCCTGTCCATCACAGCAGCTTCAGGAACTTCTCCTCAGTGTGTTCTCTGTGTGCATCTGAGTAGTAGAGTAGTTGATTTGAACTTGGCACCCAGTTAGCATGTGCGCACTGTGTGCATCTATCAGTCTAACTGTAATGGCTAGAATTGCAGGCTCTCCCGTTCTTACACTCCCCTTTATTCTCAGTCTCCTGTTTAAGTAGATATCTATGTCTATATATCTGTATATATCTATGTCTAAATACACAACTAGATAGCAAGCTTCGATTCTGTTGCTCTAAGTCATTTCTAACAAATGTATAAGAAGTACATGAGGATTTGGACAAAAGGGCAACGTCATACACTGCAGTTAAGATATAAATCATGTCAGACACATTTGAAATCAATATAAAGATTTCTCAAGAAACTAAACACAGGAACTTAAGAGATAATTCAGTGGTTAAGAGCACTAGCTGCTCTTGCAAGAGGGCCAGGTTCAGTTCCCAGCAACCACATAACAAGTCTCAACCATCTGTAACTCCAGGTTCAGGGAAGCCTATGCTTTTCTCCCAAGCTCTGTGGGTACTGCATATACATAATACGTGCAGGGTAAACATCTATACACATACTTTAAATATTTTAGAAGAAAGAAACTAAAAAGAAGTCTTCTTCCATATAACTACCAATATTACTCCTGGCTATTTATACAAACTTCTCTGAATGCATACGTACATATACATACACACATACATATTCGATGTTGTTGGGTTTTGTTTTTTCAGGGTTTTTTGTTTTTGTTTTAATTTTTGTTTTTTGTTTTTGTTTGTTTGAGACAGGGTTTCTATTTGTATAGCCCTAGCTGTCCTAGAACATTCTCTGTAAACCAAGCTGGCTTCAAATTCACAGAGATCTACCTGCCTCTGCTTGCCAAGTGCTAGGATTAAAGGTGTGCACCACCACCAATGTCAGTATTTTTTAGATACTTGCATGCCAGTGCTTACTACAGCTCTATTTACTTTAGCTAAGTTATGGAGATAAACTAGGAGTCTAGCAACAGAGGAAATTGATGGGGGAAATGTGATGTATATGCAATAGCAATATTTTCAGCTATACTGAAGAATAAAGTCATGTCATGTACAGGAAAATGGGTGCAACTGGAGATAGACACATTAAATGAGTTAAGCTAATATCAGAAAGACAAATATACATTTTCTCTCATTTGTGGTTCTTAGGTTTTATGTTGCTACATAAATACACACACACACACACATACACACACACACACACACACACACACACACACACACACAATGTGGATAACTGCCTAAAATTGTCTAGTGCGACAAAGAAGTTTAACAGGAAAGGGGAGCATTAAAGAAAGTGAATAGAGGATTATGACAGAGTATGCTCAACATACAATAAGTTCTTATACAAAATCTTGAAAATAATAAATATACCTAAGTGTGACTCTTTATTGAGTATCCTGCACCTTTGGATTATGTGCTGTCTAAACCACTATGTGTTTCCGTCTAATCACAAAATATCCTCACTAACTTTCCTTTTTAAAAATATAGAAGGACTGGAGAGACAGCAGTTAAGAGCATGTACTGCTCTTCCAGTGGATATGAGTTCAACTTCTGGCACTCATGTCAAGTGGCTCACAATTGTGTGTAACTCCAGATGCAGGGGGACCCAACACCTGTGCAGGCACCTGCATTCATGTGCATATACCTACATACAGATACACAAACATGCACATAATTACAAACAATAAAATAATAAGAAAATTAGGATATTCTGGCAAGGTACCACATGGAGGCCTTCACTTAGTGTATAAATACAGAGTGCACACTCTATATAGATCCTAGACTCAGATCCTTGGTCCTGGGTCAGTGAATAGACTGGTTTCTGCAGTAGTTGAGCTGGGTTTAGGATCTCCTCTCTACACATTCTCCAAATTATTTTGAAAGCATCAGTAAATTTTCATTTTCTCGGTGTTAGCTTTCTATGTAGTTTATGTATTTCCATGATGAACTAAGCATAAAATAATAGAATTAGATCCAATATCTTTTTTAAAATACACTGAGTTTGTAGGGGGTCTATTTCTTAGGTTTTTGGCCAGTGGATCCATAATACTGCATGATGGGCAGATTCCAATGGAAAGAGCAAATAAATACCAAAATCCACTGTCATAGAAAATCAAGAATAAAAAATAGGAAGGAAGCATTGGAGATGCCCACTTCTCTGTGCTTCCAAAATGTAATATTAGTCAAGCACCAGCAAAAAGAACAGTACTGAAAAGTAGCCAGCCTACTGGAGTTGAGGGAAACTTGGTCAAACTATAGGAGATGGAGGGAAGGCTCAGTGGTAAATTGTAGGCTTATATTTTTTTGTCAAAACCAACCTTAGTAAGGGTTCTTAAACACTTCAACCTCCCTTATAGCCCACCAGAAACATTAAACTCAAAAGGGAAGAGTACAACCTCTCCTCCCACTAGAAAGTACAGTAGACAATTGAGACTACAACAGCCTTTTTCTCTTTTCTAGAAGAGATGAATAGCATACTTGGGTTAGAGGAGAATAAGTCAAACAACTGGTCACTCCTTAATAATCTCTACAATGTGGTTTCTGACCTGTCTCACATCATGATCTAATACTTCCATCCCCCATCACAGCCTCTTTCCCAAGCTGTGTCTGGAACATAGCTCCTTCTTCTATACCAGATGCTTTGCTCTTGCTAACAGATTCTTGGTATTCCAAATCTGCCTCCTTTTCAATTGCTCAAATCTTAGCATAAATGTCACCTCCCTCCAGGAGCCTTCCCAGGTTGTGGTATTTCCTTCTCACATCAGCCTGCATGGTGTCCATTGACTCTGGCTGTACAGTGACTCATAATATCATTGGTGGTCTCCCTTAAAGCACATTACAGGAGAAATACCAGGGTCATTGGTGCCTACAACAGTGCCCAGAAATGTGGTAACTGTTCAATAACTACTGTCTGGATGAAGAGCAAGTCTGTGAACTTTAGAAGTGATCAGAAAACAAAGCAATGCCCGAGGAGCATGGTTGGACATGGCAGCATACCTGAAACTGCCACAGGAGGAGGTAAAGGAGGAAGATCATGGATTGAAGGGCCGAATGAGCCACATCTTGTGGACATTCTTGTGGAGCTATATCTGTGTGGAGTCTGGAACATTTTTTCAACTATCCAATTATAAGATCTGAAAAGGAAGTTCTAAAAATGTCAAACTAGTTCCTGCATAGTTGTCACCTTTTGTGCTGCACCTGAACTAACCAGACTCACCCTCCTGTTCCTCATTTCCTAAGGGGACAGGGAAGTCCATAGCTTGTAGCTGGTTGAGGGAATGAAGTGAGTTAACATATCATGTGCTTGGATGTCTGGCACCTAGCAAAAACCAGTAAGTAGATGTTAGTTAAATAGAAATGAAGTACTTTTTATCCTTTCAGGAAACAGAATGTTCTCTGCAGTCCAGATCCTGCTCCAGGAACACCTTTCCACTCGTAGACATGAATGCTGTTGAAGTCCACTGTCCCCAAAAGGAGATTTGAGGCCATTGTGCTGACTGGACAGCAAACAAAGACTCTCACTAAGGCGTGGGCATGATAGGAGGGTACCCTCATGCTGAGAGGAGAGAGGCAGGCCATGGTTTTCTCCAGCCTGGGAAGCCTACATGGCACCTAGTGTCTGGGTGTTTGGTAGCCACCACGAGGAGCCCTGAGTTCTCCCCCATAGCATGCTCCTCTTCTTGGTTTCTGGATCACTCATCTGTTCTCTCAACACCACTGCATTGATATTATACCACAGCCCTTGAGAGATTGTTTATCTTATCAGTTCTCTTTAACCCCCACTCCTCATCATAGAAACAGTATCTGCTTTGAACTATACTCATGGTCTCTGTCTCCATTCTTGCAATAACGCCACAATTTCCTGTCTTACCCTCTGTGTTACTCTTCTCCTGGCTATTAGAAATTCCCCAAGCCCAATGGGAGCAAATTAAGAGAGGATGGATTCATCCTGGCTCACAGTTTCAGGGAACTTTGGTCCATCATGAGAGAGAAGAAATGGTGGTTGGAGCATATCAGTCCTCCATGGTGGGAGCTTGCAGCATGGCTTGTTCACATCTTAGCAGAGCAGGAGGCAGAAAGCAGGACTAGAAATGAGGTGACCATAACTCACAAAGGCACACCTTTAGTATCTTACATTTAACAGCTAGACAGCATGTCTTAAAGCCATTAGCTGAGGGCCAGCTACTCAACTGCATGAATATGTGATAGATACATCCAAACCATAGCAATATTCAAATCAGCAATGGCTTGAAAGGTAGAAAAAGAGCATTTACAATTCAAAACAATAATCACCTACCTTTTTATTTACTTAATTTATGATTTTTTTACAGTCCATATTTTATCCCCCTACCCTGATCCACCGTTTGACTGTTCCACATTTCATACCTCCTCCCCACCCCCTGTCTCCACCCCTACCATACCTGACCCCTAAACTCCCTGGGGCCTCCAGTCTCTTGAGGGTTAGGTGCATCATCTCTGAATGAACACAGACCTAGCAGTCCTCTACTGTATGTGTGTTGGGGGTGTCGTATCAACTGGTATATGCTGCCTGTTTGGTGGTCCAGTGTTTGAGTGATCTCAGGGACCAAGATTAATTGAGACTGATGGTCCAACTACAGGATCATCCTTCTCCTCAGCTTCTTTCAGCCTTCCCTAATTCAGGAACGGGGTTAGCTACTTCTGTCCATTAGTTGGGTGCAAATAACTGCATCTGACTCTTTCAGCTCCTTGTTGGGTCTTTCAGAGGGTAGTCATGATAGGTCCCTATTTGTGAGCGTTCCATCCCCTCAGTAATAGTGTCAGGCCTTGGGACCTCTCCTTGAGCTAGATCCCACTTTGGGCCTGTTGCTGGACCTTCTTTTCTTCAGGCTCTTCTCCATGTCCATGCCTGTAATTCTTTCAGACAGAAACATTTATGGGTCAGAGTTGTGACTGTGGGATGGTAACCCCATCCCTCACTTGATGTTCTGTCTTCCAGCTGGAGGTGGGCTCTATAGATTCCCTTTTCCTACTGTCTGGCATTTCATCTAAGGTCCCTCCCATTGAGTCCTGAGAGTCTCTTACCTTCAAGGTTTCTGGTGCATTCTGGAGGGTCCCCCCAACTTCCTATTTCCTGAGGTTTTCTGTTTCCATTCTTTCTGCTGGCCCTCAGGGCTTCAGTCCTTTTCCCTCACCCAATACCAGATCAGGTTCCCCTCTCCCCACCCAGTCCCTCCCACTCTCCCTCTTGTCCACTTTCCCTCCCATGATCCTCCTCCCCTCCCTACTTGTGATTGCTTTCTTCTCTCTCCCAAGTGGGACTGAGGCTTCCTCACTTGGGCACTTTAGCTTGTTGACCTTTTTGAGTTTTGTGGACTGTACCTTAGGTATTCTATCCTTTTGTTTTGTTTTTGGCTAATATCCACTTATTAGTAAGTATATGCCATGCGTGTCCTTTTGGGTCTGAAATACTTCACTCAGGATGATATTTTCCATCCATTTGCCGGGCAAAATGCAGGATGTCCCCGTTCTTAATAGTTGAGTGGCTGAATTTAAAATTAATTCAAATAAATCAGTAGCCTTCCTTTATACAAAGGATAAATAGGCTGAGAAAGAAATTAGGGAAACAACTTCATTCAAAATAGCCACAAATCTTGCTAGTATATGCAATGGTGTCAGCGTTTGGATGCTGATTATGGGGTGGATCCCTGGATATGGCAGTCTCTACATGGTCCATCCTTTCATCTCAGCTCCAAACTTTGTTTCTGTAACTCCTTCCATGGGTGTTTTGTTCCCACTTCTAAGGAGGGGCATAGTGTCCACACTTCAGTCTTCATTTTTCTTGAGTTTCATGTGTTTAGGAAATTGTATCTTATATCGTGGGTATCCTAGGTTTTGGGCTAGTATCCACTTATCAGTGAGTACATATTGTGTGAGTTCCTTTGTGATTGTGTTACCTCACTCAGGATGATGCTCTCCAGGTCCATCCATTTGGCTAGGAATTTCATAAATTCATTCTTTTTAATAGCTGAGTAGTACTCCATTGTGTAGATGTACCACATTTTCTGTATCCTCGAAAGGACCCAGATGTAGCTGTCTCTTGTGAGACTATGCCGGGGCCTAGCAAACACAGAAGTGGATGCTCACAGTCAGCTAATGGATGGATCACAGGGCTCCCAATGGAGGAGCTAGAGAAAGTACCCAAGGAGCTAAAGGGATCTTCAACCCTATAGGTGGAACAACATTATGAACTAACCAGTACCCCTGAGCTCTTAACTCTAGCTGCATATGTATCAAAAGATGGCCTAGTCGGCCATCACTGGAAAGAGAGGCCCATTGGACACGCAGACTTTGTGTGCCCCGGTACAGGGGAACGCCAGGGCCAAAGGGGGGGAGTGGGTGGGTAGGGGAGTGGGGGTGGGTGGGTAAGGGGGACTTTTGGTATAGCATTGGAAATGTAAATGAGCTAAATACCTAATAAAAAATGGAAAAAAAAATCCTTGACTGTCTAGAAAGTTCTATAAAAACTTAAACAATTAGTATGTAAGATAACATTAAATACACGGCATTGGTAACATATAAAATGTGTGATTAGAATGAAAAAAAAAATAGCCACAAATAATATAAAAAATCTTGAGGTAACTCTAACCAAATAAGAAAAGGACCTGTATGACAAGAACTTCAAGTCACTCAAGAAAGAAATTGAAGAAGATCTCAGAAAATGGAGAGATCTTTCATGCTCATTGATTGGCAGAATTAACATACTAAAAATGGTCATCCTACCAAAGGCAGTCTATAGATTCAATGCAATCCCCATCAAATCCCAACACAATTCTTCAAAGACATGGAAAGAACAGTTTTCAAATTCATCTGGAAAGTAAAAAAAAAAAAAAAAAAACCAAAAACAAAACAAAACAAACAAACAAACAAACAAAAAACAGAATAGTGAAAACAATTTTTAACAATTAAAGAACAGCTGGGGAAATCACCATCCCAAGCTTTACTACAGAGCAATAGTGATAAAAACTGCATGGTATTGGTAAAGAGACAGACATGTTGATCGATGGAATAGAATTGAAGACCCAGAAATAAAACCACTCAGTTAAGGAGCTTGATCTTTAACAAATAAGTAAAAAATATACAATGGAAAAATGAAAGCATCTTTAAAAAGTGGTACTGATCTAACATGGATGTCTGTATGTAGAAAAATGAAAATAGGCCCATATTTGTCACCTTGCACATGTCCAAGTGGATCAAGGACCTCAACATAAAACCAGATACATTGAATCTAATAGAAGAGAAAGTGGGAAAGAGCCTTGAACTCATTGGCACAGGGGGAAATTTCTTAAACAGAACTCCAATGGCTCATGCTCTAATATCAAGAATTAATAAATGGGACCTCATGAAGCTGTAAAGCTTCTGTAAGACAAAGGACATAATTAATAATAAAAATCAGCAGCCTACAGATTGGGAAAAAAATCTTCACTAACCCCACATCTGACAGAGGGCTAATATCCAAAATATTAAAGGAACCCAAGAAGTTAATCACCAAAAAAACCCCAAACAACCCAATCAAAACCTGGGGTATAGAACTAAACCAAGAATTCACAACTGAGGACTCTAGAATGGCTGGAAGCCCCTAAAGAAATGTTCAAAGTCCTTAGTGATCAGAGAAATGCAAATCAAAATGACCCTGAGATTTCACCTTACACCAATCAGAATGGCTAAGATCAAAACCTCTAGTGACAACACATGTTGGAGAGGGTGTAGAAAAAGAGGAACACTCCTCCCTTGCTGGTGGGATTTCAAACTGGTATAACCACTCTGAAAATCAATCTAGAGGCTCCTCAGAAGATTGGAAATAGATCTGCTTGAAGACCCAGCTATACCACTCTTCGGCATATACCCAAAAGATGACCCATCACGCCACAGGGGCATGTGTCCCACTATGTTCATAGTGGCCTTATTTGTGATAGCCAGAAGCTGGAAAGAACACAGATGTTCCTAGACAGAAGAATGGATACAGAAAATGTGGTTCATTCACACAATGGAATACATCCCTACCTTATAGTGGTGGACTCTGCAGCAAGCCTTGGTTTGAATCTCAGAGCTTTTTGGTTGTAGCTAGAAGAATTGATGCCTCAGTTTCCCCATATGCATGAGCTGGAAATAATAATAGTTCCCAATCTAGACTTCTCAACAGTCAGTATCTACACAGCACTTGTCACCTGCTGTTTACAAGGCTCTTGATTATCATTTCAGGTGCATTACCTCATTTAATCTTCATAAATGAAGTCGTTAAGGATGATTCTTATTTTATAAATCAAAATACTCAAGTCAAAAAAGATTATATAACACTCCTAAGTCCATCCCAACAAATTGACCGATGGTCAACTGCTGAACCATCTCTATTTGTGTAAATTGGAACAAGCAGTTCTCACATTAAAACCAATCTTCACACAGGCACTTAGCTTGTCAACTTGGTCTTTAGACAGTTCTGTGGGTCAACTTCTGTACGTTCTTTCTATCTACCTGACATTCTCAGTGGATGCCTGTGCCACCGATTCTCACAAAACTAAACCCAAAGGGCAGCTGAACAGACCTGCTTGGAAGCAAGCTGCAGGTATTCTTAGCCCTGGCATTCAGCAAGGAGCAGCAAGAACAAAGCCCCTGATGCTCGGTAATCAGTGTGCATCTCGAGAAACAGATAAACAGCTTAAAATGTAAGACAGCAAATCCTAATAAGTGTAATGAGGAAAGATAAAGCAAGGTGGACCACAGCACCCCTCAACTTCTCTTAAGCCCCTGCTCACGGCCTTAAAGCAGTCATGCTTCATGACCCAGCATCTGACATCAGTAGTCTTTCCAAGTGGCCAAGAAATTTCAGAGCAGATAGGAGAGTAACACTTAAAAAATCAACTCTGCAGAACAGATGGCTTAGTTATTCCATGCCAATTAAATCAGCAGTTCAGCTGTCTGATCCATTGCTCAGTGATCAAGCTGCAGAGAGCCTCTTGTGCTGGTGCAGATATCTGATTTAATGTAAAAGACGCTAATGGAGGCAGCCGTGAGGGTCACACTGACAATATTGAGATAAAGAAATTATACAATAGCAACACAGGGAGGCAAAAGAGCAAGTGGAAATGGTGGGATGGTAAGTGACAGGGGCACCAAAAAAGCCTTATGTAATTAGAGTGATTTGGGGGGGGGGGTGACAGTGCTAAGGATTCAATCCTCTTAGGCACATCTTATATTGATGCACACACTTTGTGCCAGATTCTGCTAAATACTGCATACTAGGAGGAGGAGCTCCAAAGATACAAACGATGCTCTTCCTGCCTCATGGAGGCTCACAGTCTATAGCTTGGAAGAGACTCAGAAACAGACAGGTATAGTCTAAAGTGCCAGGATAAATGGACAGCACTATGACTTGGTTATAATCCTGTTTCTCCCCAATTCTTAATAAGTAATTCATATGTGATAAGATCTACTTGGTCTAACATCAACAAGGCTCTGGCACCACACATGGTATAATTTGGCACCAGAGCTTGTGTGTTATAAAATAACCGAGGTGAGACAATCATGACCATCTTAGAGGGGACACAGGGGAAGTCCACTGGTGTTTCTGCTCATAACATAGAGTCAGCCCTACCTCCTACCTAAGTCATCCTGAGAAGAAAGAAATCCAAGATAGGACCTGAGGGTTTGAGAGGTAGACCCAGACTGACCTGCAGAAGTTTCTCTCCTCTCTGAGATTAATAATAGATAAATGTTTGTAGGCCAAGCACTGAGTAATGAAATGCCCGAGGCTCTTCTGGTGTGGAGCAGGAGCTTTCTGAAGCATCAATAATCAAGAAAGAGGCAGGGGCCACTCCGAGGAGACATTTAAGTGAGACATTCTCTTGGTTGTATTTGTGGAAAGCATTCTCTTGTCACTTCCAAAGCTCCAGGACAGCATCATTAAAACTGACAGCTTCTCCAAATGTGAACCTGGTGTGAAAATAGCCAAATAGAGGAACAGACAAATAGAGAGTCCGGAAGTAGGCTCACATGGATGTGGATAGTTAATGTATTATTAAAAAATAGTACTTCAGGATGGTGGTGATGGGATGATTTATTCACTAAGTAAGATTTAGCCATAGGGTAGACACCTACTATTTTCCTATACTCAAAGATATATTCTAGATATATCAAAACAAAACAAAACACCCAGAAACCGGTTGAGGAGATAGCTAAGTTGGTAAAGTGCTTGCTGTGGAACATGAGGATCCAAGTTAGGATTCCATCACCCATGTAAAAGCTGGGCATAGCAACACAAATTTATAACTTCAATACTAGTTATGGTGGACACATCCGAGAGTACTAAAGGACTAGATGACCAGCTTATCTAGCAACCCGCCAAAACTCCAGTTTCAGTGAGAGAGCCTAGTTCATAAAAATAGGTTGGAAAGTATCTTAGGTATGCTTATATAGACATGACAATATGTACCAAGATCAATACTACTTTTTTTCTGATAGTTCCTGGGTTTTATTTATTATTACTTTTATTTTTTACATTCCAGTTATTGCCTCCTCCCAGAGTGCCCTCTCACAGTTCCTCAGCCTATTTCTCCACCCCTGGTCTCTAAGAGGATGCCCCTCCCTGCCAGGCTTTCCCACTATCTGGGGCCCAAGTCTCTTGAGGGTTAGACACATCTTCATCCACTGATAATAGACCAGGCAGTTCACTTCTGTCTATGTGTCAGGGACCTTCAACCAGCTCCTGTAGGCTGCCTGGTTAGTGGCTCAGTGTCTGAGGAATCTCAGGGGTCCTGGTTAGTTGAGACTGCTGGTCTTCCTATGGGAATACCATCCTTCTCAGCTTGTTCTAGCCTTTCCCTAAGTCAATCACAGGGATCCCCAACTTCAGTCCAATGGTTGGGTGTAAGTACCTGCTTCTGTCTCAGTCAGCTGATGTTGGGCCTCTTGGAAAGGAGCCATATTAGGCTCCTATCTGTAAGCACACCATAGCATCAGTAACAGTGTCAGGCCTTGGAGCCTCCCCTTGAGTTGGATCCCAAGTTGGTCCAGTCACTGTACCTTCTTTTCCTCAGTCTCTTCTCCAAAATATATAAAGAACTCAGGAGGCTAACCTCCAAAAAACCAAAGAACCAATTAAAAAATGGAATATAAACCTAAACAGAGAATTCACAACTGGAAAATCTTGAATGGTCAAGAAGCACTTAAAGAAATGTTCAAAGTCCTTAGTCATCAGGGAAATGCAAATCAAAACGACCCTGAGATTCCACCTTACACCAATCAGAATGGCTAAGATCAAAAGCTCAAATGACAGAACATGTTGTCGAGGTTGTGGAGAAAGAGGAACACTCCTCCATTACTGGTGGAATTGCAAGCTGGTAAAACTACTCTGGAAATCAGTTTGGCAGTTCCTCAGAAAATTGGAAATAGATCTACCTGAGGACCCAGCTATACCACTCCTGGGCATATTTCCAGAAGATGCTCCAACATGGAATAAGGACACATGCTCCACTATGTTCATAGCAGCCTTATTTATAATAGCCAGAAGCTGGAAAGAACCCAGAATTCCCTCAACAGAGGATGGATACAGAAAATGCTGTACATTTACACAATGCAGTACTACTCAGCTATTAAAAACAATGATTTTATGAAATTCTTAGGCAAATGGATGAATCTGGAGGATATCATCCTGATTGAGGTAACCCAATCACAAAGGAACACACATGATATGCACTCTCTGATAAGTGGATATTAGCCCAGAAGCTCAGAATACCTGAAAGCTTACAATCTTATCTGAACGGAGGAGGCAGAGAGACAGAGGAAGAGAGGGGTAGTTAAGTGTTAAAACAATTTTTAAATAATGCTTTACAGACTCTTGCTAAATGAGATAAAAAAAAACCTCAGAAATTTTAAAGAAGAATAAAAAAAACTGAATGATACCCTCTATGTTCTAAAAATATCCTAAAGAGTGAAAGGGGAGGCTGAAAGAATGAAACAGTGAGATAAAATCACTAAAACTTGAAGGAGAATCATGCAAATGATGCTAATGGCAACACACACACAGACAGACACACGACAAGTCAAAAGATGTTTGGTTGTAGAGCAATAAGGGTATTGTCAATGCCCTGGACGTTTTCTCCAGGAGGATTACAGAGTGAAGGTGAACATAAGCTCAAAGTACACATATTATTACCTGGATATTGATGAGCACCAGAGCCAAAAGATCAAGCTGGTTGGGAATTCCTAGAAGGCAATCCAATAATATATTGAATTACCTTTATGGACAGTTACAGAAACTTCTTTCAAGAATTCTAGGCAAGTACCTAGAAAAAATACACATACAAAAAGTTGTCTCTATACCATGGATTGCATGTGTGTTCCCCACGGCAAATTCATACATTGAAATTCAGTCCTTAATGAGATGGCATTTGGGGAGATAATTTAGTCAGGATGGTAGATCCATTAAGAATAGTTCCACCACTTTACAAGAAGTGAGATACCTTATTCAACCTATCTGAGCCACATAAAGCTGCAAAGAAAAGGGCTCAGGAAGAGCACTCTCAGCTAAACCCCACCATGATGTTATCCCAAGCTCACAACCTCCGTAAGCACTCCATGAGATTATTGTTATTTTTGTCTTCACCCCACCCCTGGAGATGAGCCCCTAACCCAGGGCCTTGTGCTTGCTACACAAGAGTTCTACTTCTGAGCTAAGTTCCCAAGTCACCACCTCTTTGAAAGATTTATCATCATTTATTTATCATTGTATGTGAGCACACTGTCACTCTCTTCAGACACACCAGAAGAGGGCATGGTTGTACAGCACCATGTGGTTGCTGGGAATTGAATTCAGCACCTCTAGAAAAGCAATCAGTGCTCTTAACCACTAAACAGTCTCTCAGCCACTGAGATAGTTTTTTATTGCATAAGCTCATCACTCTGCAGTAACAGTCTGTGGTGATGTGTATGGACGCCTGGATTAAACAGTATAGCCTCAGTACAGGGGAACGCCAGGGCCAAGAAGTGGGAGTGGGTGGGTAGTGGGGGAGGAAGGGTATGGGGGACTTTTAGGATAGCATTGGAAATGTAAACGAAGAAAATAACTAATTGAAAAAAAAAAAGACAGTATAGCTAAGAACGAGGATCCATGTGGTCCCTGGATGCAGCCATGTCTGCACTGCCGTGATAAACCATATCCCTCTGGAAACTATAGCCTAACCCTTTCTCTTTTAGGTTAATTTCTTCATAGAGTTTTGTCACACTAACAAGAAAAGAAACTAAGACATATGGTATGGTGCCATTTCTGTTAAAAACAAAACGACATCATGCAAACACAATGCTAACTTTTATTTTAAACAAACACATAAACATAATATGTAGATAAAATCATATATGTAGGTGTAGGCATAAATGCAGGTATAGTTTTATATATATATATATATATATATATATATATATAACTCTATAGTTATAGACACAGACACTTAATGTACAGTAAACAATTGGAAAGATATATACCAACTTATAGATCTCCAAAACTGGAAAGATATGCCTTTCAAAACTGGAAAGATATGCCAAAAGCGTATTCGTCACGGCTACATCTGTGATGGGGATGGATGAGTGCAGAATAAAAATGCAAAGGGAACTTCTCTGTGTATTTTGCACATATTTGATTTGCAACATAATATCTTATTCTTTGATAATTTTGTACATTATATTTTGATCTTATCCATCCTCTCTCCCCTAACTCTTCCAAGATCAACTCTTTCACCCTCACCTCCCAACACACTCAGATTTTGTATTCCTTTATACTTTATTTTTATCCCACTAGGTACAATTTTTATTATCCAACTAGTCTTGTGAGTCTAGTCTGCTCTAGAGTGTGGTTAACCAACTATAGTTCACATCACTCAAGAAAACTATCGCCCTCTCTCCCAGTAGCTATCAAACACCAAGAACTCCTCAGCTTGTAGTGGGATTTCATGCCCATGCACTCCCTGCAGTTCTGGGATTTTGTCTGGCTAGATCTTGTGTGTGTTCTCACAATCACTATGAGTTCATACATGCAACTGTCTAGTTCTGACCATGAAACGTTGCTTCTCTGGAGTTATAAACAATATCTCTGGCTCCTAAATCTTTCTGTTCCCTCTTTTACAAAAACCTCTGAGCTCTTGTGAGTGGTATGATATAGAAATTTTATTTAAGGCTGAGAACTTTTCAGTCTATTATACCTTGCACCTTGACCAGTTGAGGCTTTCCATGTTAATTTCTAAATAGTGTAAGAAGATTTTGCTGAAAGGACCCTGATATAGCTGTCTCTTGTGAGGCTATGCCGGGGCCTGGCAAATACAGAAGTGGATGCTCACAGTCAGCTATTGGATGGATCACAGGGCCCCCAATGGAGGATCTAGAGAAAGTACCCAAGGAGCAAAAGGAGTCTGCAACCCTAAAGGTAGAACAACACTATGAACTACCCAGTACCCCCAGAGTTCGTATCTCTAGCTGCATATGTAGCAGAAGATGGCCTAGTCGGCCATCATTGGGAAGAGAGGCCCCTTGGTCTTGCAAACTTTGTATGCCCCAGTGCAGGAGAACATTATGGCCAAGAAGTGGGAGTGGGGGTAGGGGAGCAGGGGTGGGGGTGGGGAGGAGGATCTGGGGGACTTTCAGGATAGCATATGAAATGTAAATGAAGAAAATACCTAATAAAAAATTGGGAAAAAAAAGAAGATACTTTTCTAATAGGAGTTGAACGATTCACTGATATGAGTGTAGTCATATCATGTGAGTTCTTTGGTGATTGGGTTACCTCACTCAGGATGATGCCCTCCAGGTCCATCCATTTGCCTAGGAATTTCATAAATTCAATTTTTTTAATAGCTGAGTAGTACTCTATTGTGTAAATGAACCACATTTTCTGTATCCATTTCTCTGTTGAGGGGCATCTGGGTTCTTTCCAGCTTCTGGTTATTATAAATAAGGCTGCTATGAACATAGTGGAGCATGTGTCCTTCTTACCGATTGGAACATCTTCTGGATATATGCCCAGGAGAGGTATTGTGGGATCCTCCGGTAGTACTATGTCCAATTTTCTGAGGAACTGCCAGACTGATTTCCAGAGTGGTTGTACAAGCTTGCAATCCCACCAACAATGGAGGAGTGTTCCTCTTTCTCCACATCCTCACCAGCATCTGCTGTCACCTGAATTGTTGATCTTAGCCATTCTGACTGGTGTGAGGTGGAATCTCAGGGTTGTTTTGATTTGCATTTCCCTGATAATTAAGGATGCTGAACATTTTTTCAGGTGCTTCTCAGCCATTCGGTATTCCTCAGGTGAGAATTCTTTGTTTAGCTCTGAGCCCCCATTAAGTGGATATTAGCCCAGAAACTTAGGATACCCAAGATATAAGACACGATTTTCGAAACACATGAAACTCAAGAAGAACAAGGACCAAAGTGTGGACACTTTGCCCCTTCTTAGAATTGGGAACAAAACACCCATGGAAGGAGTTACAGAGACAAAGTTTGGAGCTGAGACGAAAGGATGGACCATCTAGAGACTGCCATATCCGGGGATCCATCCCATAATCAGCTTCCAAACGCTGACACCATTGCATACACTAGCAAGATTTTGCTGAAAGGACCCTGATATAGCTGTCTCTTATGAGGCTATGCCAGGGCCTAGCAAACACAGAAGTGGATGCTCAAAGTCAGCTATTGGATGGATCACAGGGCCCCCAATGGAGCAGCTAGAGAAAGTACCCAAGGAGCTAAAGGGATATTCAACCCTATAGGTGGAACAACAATATGAACTAACCAGTACCCCCGAGCTCGTGTCTCTAGCTTCATATGTATCAGAAGATGCCCTAGTTGGCCATCAGTGGAAAGAGAGGCCCATTGGTCATGCAAACTTTATATGCCTCAGTACAGGGGAACACCAGGGCCAAGAAGTGGTAGTGGGTGGGTAGGGGAGTGGGGGGGAGGGTATGGGGGACTTTTAGGATAACACTGAAAATGTAAATGAAGAAAATACCTAATTAAAAAAAAGAAAAAAATGAGTGTAGTCATTAGGAGTTGTTTTAACACTATGTTCATTTAGCAAAATGATAGTAGTAGTTTTTCGTGTAGGGCTTATGTAGTGGTTTGAGTATGCTTGGCTCAGGTTGTGGCACTATTAGGAGGTGTGGTCTTGTTGGATTGGTATGGTCTTGTTGGAGTAGGTGTGGCCTTGTTGGAGCAGCATGTCAGCATGTCACTGTAGGGGTGGGCAATTATGCCCTCTTTCTAACCACATGGGAGCCAGTCTTCTCCTGTTTGTCTCTGAACAAGATGTTGAATTCTCAGTCTTCCTGCACCATCCTTGTCTGAATACTGCCATGTTCCTGCCTTGATGATTATAAACTGAACCTCTGAACCTATAAGCCATCCCCAATTAAATGTTGTCATTATAAGAGTTGCCTTGGTCATAGTGTCTGTTCACAGCAGTAAAACCCAAACTAAGACAGCTAATGACCTACCTAGGCACAGGTTCTTGGCCCTATTCACAGTATCGGGTATGTGACATTTATCATGGAATGGGCTTAGATCCAATTAGGAAGGGTTGGATACTCCATAATATTCATGCCACTATTGTACCTGTGCACATACTTTATTTGATCCATCATTATTGTAGTCCATAGAGTTCATAGCTGGGTGAGATAGATAATTACTTTTCTCTTCCAGTAGCACATATAGCACCCTCTATGACTATGAGAGTCCTAGAGGGCTGTAACTTCTATGCAAGTAGTAGCTTAATATTTTCCATCTTCTATGACTCAAATGTGTGTTGTCTTCAGCAATAGGCCTTTACTCTCACGTTCTGTGGATAACCAAGAGAATTGGCAATATCCTGTAATGCTTGGGAGGGGAGTCTTTAAAAAACCCCATTGAACAACAGCTCAATAAAGAGATAACCTATTCTTGATAGTGGGGTTTTTACTTGCATGTGGTGACTAGTTGGGGTACTGTCCCCCCTATTATAGAGCAACTCAGCATATACATATGGAAGTTTCTACAGTATTAGGTTCCCATTATTTTTTCAAAATGCCTTTAGTGTTAATTATCCCTCCCCATGTTCTTTTTTCTATCTTGGCCTCAGGATTTTTCCAATTTCATCAATAAGTACCTGAGGATGTCATAAATTCATTTTTCTTGACAACTGAATAGTATTCCATTGTATAAACGTACCACATTCTCATTATACATTCATCAGTTGATAGATATCTTGGTTGTTTCTATTTTGTGGTAATTGTGATCAGCAACAAATATGGAAGAATAAGTATTTCTATTGTGAGATGTAGTTTTGGGGGGTATTTACCCAAGAATGGTATAGCTGGGTTATGTGGTCAATATCTCCAGCTTTTAAAGGAACCTCCAAACTATTTCTATAGTTGCTGTATAAGATTGTTTTCCCACTAACCATGACTAAATTTTCCTCATTACTCACATTCATTTCCTCTCATCTGGTTTATTAATTTTGACCATTCTAACTGGGGTGAGATGAAATCTCAAAGTAGTTTTAATTAACATTTCCCTGATGTTGAATATTATATATATAAGACATTTATATTTAATCTATCTTTAGTTCTATGCTCCAGGTTTTATTGGATTGTTTGTTTTCTTGATGTTTAGGGGGTTTTGTTTGGTTTTAGTTATTTGTACAGTCTCGATATTAACTCTCTTGTCAGATGTATATGGGTAAAGATTTTTTTTCCCATTCAGTAGGCCTGGATCTTCACTTCAGTGACAGTGTTATTGGCTTTACTGAAGCTTCTCAATTTCATGAGGTCCAATTTATCAATTGTTGGTCCTAATGTGATACCTGGGTCTTAGCTGAAAAGTTCTTTTGTGCACTTATCATCTCAAGCATATCCTCTTCTTAATCTACCAGATTCAGGTTCTTATGTCTAAGTTCTTGATCTATTTGCAGTTGATTTTTGAGTGGGTGAGAGGTAAGCATCTATTTTGTTGTAGTTGCTGCTGCTGCTGTTTGCAGCTATCCAGTTTGAGCAGTGATATTTATTGAAGATGCTGTGTTTTTCTCCTGTGTGTATATTTTAGCCTCTGTGTCAAAAGTTCAGTGGTTGTAGGTGTATGGGCTTAGATATAGGTCCTGAATTCTAGTTCATTGGTTTGATCAGTGTGCTTGCTTGCATGACAGTACCATGCTGTTTTTATTACTATAGCTTCATTGTATAACTTGAAATCTGAGTTGATGGATACAGGATTAATTTTGTTATCCTGGTTTTGTTGTGTTTCCATGTGAAGCTTATAATGATTTTGACTTCTAAGAAGAGTTTCATAGAAATTTGGATGGGATTTTGTTGGAATCTGTACAATGTTTTTGGTAGGATGGCCATTTTTACAATATGAATCTTCTAATTCATGATCGGGGAGATCTTTTCATCTTCTGATACTTTCAATTTATTTTTTCAACATCTTAATTTTTTTTTATTATGCAGGTTGTTCACTTCCTTAGCTAAATGTAATTCATTTCATGATATTTTTTTAGTCTGTTTTGAAGGGGAATTTTTTTCCATGATTTCTTTTTTCCACATGTTTGTCATTTGTTTATAAGAAGGCTTCTGATTTTGTGTGTTAATTTTATATTCTGTCACTTTGCTGAGTTATTTATCAACTCTAGAAGTTTTCTGGTAGAGTCTCTATTGTAGGGTCATTTGTATAAAGAGTCATGCCATTTGTGAATTAAAATAATTTGACTTTTACTTTCCCATTTGTATCTTTATTATTTGTCCTATTGCTCTAAGACCTCATGTACTGTGGTGAACAGGAATAAAGACAATGCAAGTTCTTCACTTATTCCTGATTTTTTGTTTGTTTTGTTTTGTTTTTGTTTTTCGAGACAGGGTTTCTCTGTGTAGCCCTGGCTGTACTGGAACTCACTCTGTACACCAGGCTGGCCTCTAACTCAGAAATCTGCCTGCCTCTGCCTCCCAAGTGCTGGGATTAAAGGCGTGTGCCACCACCACCCAACTTATTCCTGATTTTAATAGAAATTGTTTGAGTTATTCTCCATTTATAATGGTATTGGTTGTAGGTTATGGTATATTGCCTTTATTTTATTGATTATGTCTCTCATATTCCTAGACTCTAGAGGATTTTTATTGTATAATAACATAAATTTTTGTCAAAGGCTTTTTCTGAGTCTAATGAGATGAATATGTGCTGTGTCCTCGAATCTGTTAGTGTAGTGGGTTCCATTTCTGGATTTACATATATTGAACCATCCATGCATCTCTGAGATGTGTTCTTGAATTTGGTTTGCAAGTTTTTATTAAGAATTTTTGAATCTCTGTTCATTATAGACACTGGCCTATAATTTTCCTTTTTTATTTATGAGTCTTTGTCAGGTTTGTTTTTTACAAGCGTACAAAGACACATTTAGCCATTTAATAATACATTATTTTTTAGAGAAATTATTACTCAGTGAAACATCTGCTAATAAATCAGAAATTGACATTTATAAGTCAACCAAACTATCAAATATTATGTAATCATTAAAGCTAATTTTACAGACCTGTGTTTATTGACCTCTATTTACACCAAAGGTATTTGAATAGTCAGATATAGTGGCTCCTGTCTATAATACCAGCAGGTGGAGAGTAGCAGTGGAAGCTTTAGGAGTCCAAGGTCAACCACAGTTACATAGTTAATTTGAAAACAATATGGGCTACTCAGCTATTAAAAAATGAATTTATGAAATTCCTAGGCAAATGGATGGACCTGGAGGGCATCATCCTGAGTGAGGTAACCCAATCACAAAGGAACTAGCACAATATGTACTCACTGATAAGTAGATATTAGCCCAGAAACTTAGAATACCCAAGATATAAGATACAATTTGCTAAACGCATGAAATTCAAGAAGAACGAAGACCAAAGTGTGGACACTTTGCCCCTTCTTAGAAATGGGAACAAAACACCCATGGAAGGAGTTACAGAGACAAAATTTGGAGCTGTGACGAAAGGATGGACCATCTAGTGATTGCAATATGCAGGGATCCATCCCATAATCAGCTTCCAAATGCTGACACCATTGCATACACTAGCAAGATTTTGCTGAAAGGACCCTGATATAGCTGTCTCTTGTGAGACTATGCTGGGGCCTAGCAAACACAGAAGTGGATGATCACAGTCAGCTATTGGATGGGTCACACGGCCCCCAATGGAGGAGCTAGAGAAATTACCCAAGGATCTAAAGGGAACTGCAACCCTATAGGTGGAACAACAATATGAACTAACCAGTATCCCGGAGCTCTTGTCTCTAGCTGCATATGTATCAAAAGATGGCCTAGTCGGCCATCACTGCAAAGAGAGGCCCATTGGACTTGCAAACTTTATATGCCCCAGTTCAGGGGAATCCCAGGGCCAAAAAGGGGGAGTGGGTGGGTAGGGGATTGGGGGGGTGGGGTATGGGGGACTTTTGGGATAGCATTGAAAATGTAAACGAGGAAAATACCTAATTAAAAAAAAAAGAAAAGAAAAAGAAAAAAAAAAGAATTCCAAAAAAAAAAAAAAAAAAAGAAAGAAAGAAAAAGAAAAAGAAAAAGAAAAAAAGAAAACAATATGGGCTACATGAGACCTGGTCTCAAAACCCAGTATAGAGTTTAATTCTGTTTTTGCAAGAAGCTTGCAAGGTTGACGACAGTTAACTTGAGTCATTTGGGTAGTATCTTTGGTTTGTATGCCCATTTTCACAGTCTGAACATTTTCTAAGAAGCATAGAAATTGAATAAATAGCTATCGTGAATAGAATTTTATTTATTTATTTTTATTAGTTATTTATATTTCAAATGTTATCCCCTTTCCTGGTTTCCCCTCTGAAAACCCCCTATACCCCCCCTCCTCCTACTCTCCAACCCACCCACTCCTGCTTCCTGGTTCTGGCATTCCTCTATATTGGGGCATAGAACTTCCACAGGACCAAGGGCTTCTCTTCCCATTTGATTAGGCCATCCTCTGCTACATATGCAGCTGGAGCCATGAGTCCCACCATGTGTTTTCTTTGGTTGATGGTTTAGTCCCAGGGAGCTTTTGACATCACAATAATACTGGTTTCATAGAAAAAATTAGAATTACTACTTCCTTTCTTATTTTACAAAGTAATTTGAGGAGTATTGGTGTTAGCTTTTCTTTGAAGATCTGGTGGAATTCTATATTATAGCCATTTGTTACTGCAGGTTTTTGGCAAAATATTTGTTCGTTTTGGTAATCTCTTCAAAGAAACAACTTTTTCCACAATTCTTTATTGTTGGTTTGTTGGTTTGTATTACATTTATTTCAACCCTGACTTTCCTTGCCATTTCCAGTCTACCCATTGAGGGGTTGTTTGCTCCTGTTTTCCAGAAGTCTTTGGGTGCAACATGAAATCACCAACATAAGATCTCTCCAGTTGTCTCATGTAGAAACTAAGTGCTATAAACTCCCTACCTATGACCAACTCCCTTGGGTCCAACAGATTTTTGGAATGCTATGTTCTCATGCAATTCAAGGAATTTTTAAGACTTACTCCATGATTTCTCTCATGACTGAGTTTCCTTCCATTCTGTGTGGTGTGACTTGGCATACATGTGTTTGTGTACTTTCTTACAGTGCTGCTGTTTGGATACTCAGCTTTTATCTTCTGTGGTGTGTAGGAGTCAGGGTATTATTTAAATGTTCCTAAATTTGTTAATGCTGGCTTTGTGTCCTAAGAGTTGCTTTTGAAGTAATGTTCATTCGTTGCTGAGAAGAAAATGTATTCCTCAGTGTTTGGGTGGAATGTTCTGTAAATATCTGTTAATTGCATTTGATTTATGATAACATTTAACTCCAGAGTCTCTATTTAGTTTTTGTCTAGATCTGCTGCCTGTTGGTGAGAGTGTCATATTTGATGTTACCCATAACCACTGTGTTGGGGTCAGTCTGTGATTTTTAGATCTAATAATGCTTTTTGAAAATTAATGAAATTGGGTACACGTAAGTTTGGTTCATAAGTGTTTAGAATTATATCTTCTTAGTGAATTGTTCCCTTAATAAGTATGTAGTGTCTTCTATCTCTTCTAATAAGTTTTGCATTGATTTCTATTTTGGCAGATTAAAAAACTAGCTATGCCTGCTTTTTTTCTTTTTTCTCTTCTCTTCTCTTCTCTTCTTTCTTTTCTTTTCTTTTCTTTTTATCTGCTTATAGCTGGGCTCATTATGTAGACCTAACTAGCTCAGAACTTACTAGTATATTAAACTGGTTTTGAACTAAGACTCTGGTTGCCTCTGCCTCCTGGATGCTGGGATTAAAGGCATGAGCCCCATGCCCAGCTAACATACTTGTTCTAAATATACACATAAGCCTGTGAGTGGTGATGATAGGAATATATTTAAGTATTCTGCAACTAGAAAATAAGGGATGATAGGAAGGGGAAAGGAGGAAATGAAGGAAAGAGAAAAAGAGGGATAGAAATGGGGAGGGAAGAGGTGGATAAATCAAATGTAAAGAACAGATTTGAAGACAGTTAATGAAGAGCAAAACTTTACCTTTAACATAGCAGGGGAATGTTAGAGGCTTCTATATGAGAGAGAGTGACAAGGGAGTCTGTAAGTCAGAGAGCAGAGCTAATAGTTCTCAGAATGTTTGGAAACAGAAAGCTCCATTAGAAACCTGTGAGGACCATCCTAAAGTGTTCTGGCTAGTCCAGTCATCTAATAACACGTCTTGAGAAAAGAAGCCTCGGGCAAAACTAATTCAGTGTATAACAAGGAAGGATATTGTTTGAAGTAGAGGTTTGTCAGCTTGAATGCGTAGTGGGCTAACTGGGGAGTTTCCACTGCCCAGGAAAGCTATGACAGAGAGCCATGAAGTGGCAGAAGGCGGCTTAAACCCAAATCAACCACACACAAAACTCTATCTTTCTTAATTACACAATGACCTCACTATTATTTCCTCGGTTATCTTAGTAATTTCTTCATAATCACACAGCTGCTACTGAGTGGCAGATGGGGCCGACATTAGTATCCTTGAACTTTAAATTCTGCATGCCTTTGAATTTCACGAACTTGTCTCCCATCATAGCCCTGTGTGGTACTCAATTCCACTCCCGTTTTCATGTAAAGAAGCTCAGGCTGAAGGTAAGAATGGATTATACGGATCTGGGCCAATGAAATAACAAGGTCAGCCCTTGCACTACCAATGAGAGAGCCCTGGTTCTTGCTCTTCCTTGTGCAGGTTAATCAGTAAGAACTTGTGATTGATTTCAGCTCGGTGCCTGTGCATGTGAACCTAAGAACACCAAAGAGCCTGGTCATCAGAGTCCTCTTTCTGTCTGGTGTCCCTACCTGACCTTGACCTATAGCTGATTGGGAATAGTAGGATTCTTTTCAAGGAGCTCACAATTGTATCTCTATAGCCTTACCACGAGCTCTCTACAAGATGACCAAGTCACCTTAGGGCTGAGTAATTCCTACTGGTGCAGAGCCATTGGTGACTCTGTATGAGCAATAGTAATGAGGGTTAATTACCATCACCAGAAAGAGTAGAAAATGCAAACATGAGATGCCATGTGTCCCCAGCTAGAGATAGACAATGAGTGGCTGTCTTCATGTTCATTCTCTCCCCTCTCCCCTCTCCCCTCTGTCAGTGCTTGGTTGACCTTTGACCTTTTCTTTCCCTGGTTATATTTCATCATACCCCCCAGCCCATGAATTGAAGCTGAATACAGTTAACATAGGTCTTAGTCTTTTGGTTAATCCTCTCTGAAAACATCTTCAGAGGCATACCCAAAAGGCATAGGCCTTCTAAATCTAGGAACATTGGAAATAATGTCTGGTTCATTTGGTGTTTATAGCAATGTTCCAAAATTGCCATTTGCTTGCCAGTGTGGGTTACTTAACTGCAAGGTGTTTTATGTTCCCGAAGCCAAGTCTAAACCTGATCAATTTTCTCCCAAGGATACATCTTGCATTATATTCTATTTCTTTTCCTTTTACTCGTGGAAGTTGGTCCCCAAAGAAAGAAGGCAGCTGAAGGGAAAGCCAGTTGCCAGCGAAGCACTTCTTGGCCTGAGGGTTTTTGTTTTGATTTGGTTTGGTTTGGTTTTTTTGGTTTTTGGTTTTTTTGGTTTTTGGTTTTTGGTTTTTGGTTCTTAATGTTTGTTTGTTTTGTTTTGTTTTGTTTTGTTTTTCAAAAAGTAATTCTAATAATATCTTTAGGTACTCCCTCAGAAAAAGATGTTGAACTTAAAATATTTCCCTTGTCTCAAGAGATGGAGTAATGCATGAATGTATTACATGTGACTCGCAAAGAGGAAGTCTACCACCTGCTTCCAGCCACATCAATAGGAGAACCGACTCAGGAGGAAAAATGTCTCCGTGGTGTTCAAAGGCATGTGGAAGCAGTGGCACCATCACTGAATGAAGAGAATGGAAAGGCTATGTAGGCAGACATGATGGACATCCCTGATACCCTATGAAGACCAGAATAGGAAGCTGCAGATCCATCCCAGTGATGCCTTCAAGCAGGGCAGCATGGTCGCAGTAGCCCAGCATGGGTGTTCTGCAGCAAGAATTGGAGTTAGTTTCTTGGAGACTCAGGGAGATAGTTCAGTTGCTTAGTAAATCTAAACAGATGTGTCTCATCCTTTCAAAGGCTGAGGTTTGCACCTACTGCACTTCATAGCAAGTCCCTTTCTTTAGAGTGGCTTGAGTGGGCTACTATTTCTGACAAACTGTGCTTGACTAAGATAGCCCATGTAGAAAGTAAATTAGCCACAGACCAACATGCTTTTATCAATATATTTTTTATTGCTTCTGTGTCTGGTTCATTTGGAGTTTATAGCAAAGTTCCAAAATTGCCATTTCCTTGCCAGTGTGGGTTAGTTAACTGCAAGGTGTTTTATGTTCCCGAAGCCAAGTCTAAACCTGATCAATTTTCTCCCAAGGATACATCTTGCATTCAGTCTAAGCTGTGCAATGGATGCCCTTAAAGACCCCATGTCAACCCTGTTAGTCCTTAGCATTGTCCTGACTGCTCAAGGTAACAGCTGGATCACATCGAGCCCACATCTCAAGTAAGGCAAGTTCTCATCCTCATCAGATCTTCATCCTTCTTTGTCCTTTGTCCTTTGATATTTTTAATTAAATTATCCTACATTAACTGTTAAGAACACTGTTTCAGTGTGATATTTCACACGTGTCCTAAGTATCTTATATGCAACCTTCTCTCTCTCTCTCTCTCTCTCTCTCTCTCTCTCTCTCTCTCTGCCTTCCCTCCCTCCCTCCCTCCCTCCCTCCCTCCCTCCCTCCCTCCCTCCCTCTATTCCTTCTTGCTTGAACATTCACACTTGTTTCTTTTGTCTTCTTAGGTGTAAGCACCTTCCCAATAATACCTCATGCACTTTAAATATTTCTCTGTTAGCATTAAAAAAAAAAATCTGCCCACAGCATGACACAGTCCTTAATTCACAGACCTCGTGACTGTGGTCAAGTGCCATGTTGCCCCATGCCTGCCCCCTATTTTTTAAGATTCTGCTGCCTTATAAATCAGTTTCAGCCATAGGTTCAATGCAAAGGGCTATTGTTTATGACTACTCTTTTAACTCATCTCCTTTTTTTTCTCCTCTTGATTTTAATACAGTTTTTATTTGTTTGCTGAAAAATAGGCTATCCCTGCACCTGATATGTAACCAAGGAAAACCTTGAGCCCATGATCTTCCTTCCTTTGGCTACCTCTCAGGTGCTGAGATATTAGCCATCTGCATGGCCCTCGATGTAAAAGAAAACAAAAACTCTTCTGGATTCAGTCTGACTTTTCTCAAGCCACTGTAGTAGCAACAAGGAGTGAGGATCCCTAGTAGTTCCTGAGATTTTGCTGTATTGGAAGTGGGCTCTGGGTCAAGAACTCCAGGACCTGACCTACCAGTTTTCAAGTCACTGCTTGGAAACTTTCAGGACTGTGCAGTAATGAACCTCTGAGGACTCCCTCCAAGTACTCGTGTCCCTCCACAACCACCAAACGTATTCAGGAGCACACTTGACAGAATAGACTGGGATGAATTGCTGTGAACAAATTACTCGAGGCTCTTGCACACTCTCATCCATCCCCACCATCCTCAGGAACTCGATTTTGTGTTTGGGAGATAGTGAGGGCATGACTTGGCATAACAAAGGCAGAGCGGGATGCAGGGTGGTACATCTTCCCAGCTGACTTCAGCGAATCATTCATTAGCAGGGTTGGTACATCTGAGAATGAGAAACATGGATACTGATTAGAAGGAGAATTTATCACCCTGCCTGGAAGAGTAAACAAAGCAGAGGAGCTGTCCATCACAGTGGGCTCCGGCACCATCAGCAGCCAACATCTGCCAAACTGGCTGAGCAATTGCCTCAGAAACCGAGGAGCTAGCAGATTGTACAGGCAAAGCTCTGTGTCCTGATGGGTATGTGGCCCTGGGGCAATTTTCCAAATGGACCCAGAGTGTCCAGGGCACAGGTGGTTCTAGGAAAACAAGGTGGTTTGGGGGAAAGGAGGAATATTTAAAGATTTAATACTGATTCATCTGATGTTCTTGTCTATCCCACCAACATCAAGTTATTGGGAGAATAACAGGTGATGTCACGCGGCTTACTTTGATCACAGAAATGGAAAGAGAAATATGACTCCCAAGTGAAAGCAGCAAAAAGCAGTGTGCCTTCCATGTTTCTTTCTCCTTGTCACTAGAGCTGTAGTGACCCCAAGAAATGAGAATGAATTTATCCAACCGTAGGGTACATGGTATTCTGAACTGACATCCAGTAATGATGGACACATGAGTGAAAAACAAACATCTGTAGCTCTACTTACTGACCTGTTGCATCCTTTCTTGCAGCTGATCCCTCTGGAGTATCCTGGTCAAGCTCACACCCAACCCCATCTCTCCTTATATATCCCTTGGGTTTCATGCGATTGTAAATGGATATTATAACAGGACTGCTGGAGACATTCGACTTTCAAGTTTTGATCAAATGACTCTTGGACTCGTTGCAGGCAGCTCTTTCTACCAGACATCTGTGGCTAATTCCCAGAGCTAAACAGTGGCAAATGCTCATGATAGCCCCATGCTGTTTTGTAAGCACTCCTTAGCTACAAACACTGTGTTAAATACTGCATCAAATTTATCATTTCTGATTTATTTGTTCAAGGATAAAATCTCTTCCTGGGAGGATTCCCCATCTTTCTTAAGTAAATTTCTGGGGCTTACTCAAACTAGGTTATTATCCCTCTCAGCTATGTGGGATGTTCCCTTGGTCATGGAGGTATAGTGTAAAGAGGGAATACCACCTTCACACGGGCACCTTGCATTCAAGTATACATAATACCCTTTTCCCATTGCTTCACATAGCTTATTATGGTTTAGATCTGACTTAAATATGTCTCTTCTGAATGGTCATGTATTGACAACACGATCCCCAGGTCAGTTGTATTGGAGGAAGGATTGTAGAAGGGAGTAATGGGGGACCAAGGATTGGGATGGAAAGTAAATAAGTAAAAAAATATAATTAAATAAATAGATAAATAAATAAGTAAATAAGTAAGAAACACATGCCTGACCTCTGAGTCTCTTTTCGAGTACTGCCCTGCCTAGCAAGTCCAACCTTCTCCCCATAGCGTCACCATGAGGACTCCACATACATGAAGCCTTGTACCTGGTTTTATGCATCTATTCTGTTCCAAAGGTCTGCTGGTTTCTGTATATACCAGTGTTTCAGCAATATGTGTCCTTGTAATATACTTAAATACCTAGTATAGAATATGTTCTTTATTATCATCTTGGTTTGTGTGCTGGGACTTGCCTTCAACTTGCAGAGTAACTTTGGTGGGAGGATTAGAAATTGTGAAATGTCATCATTTTGAGAACTTGATATGTTTTTTCACTATTGAATCTGTTTATTCCAAGTCTGTGTCTTTTAGACACTTATTTACTTTTCTTTATAAAACTCTACTTTCGCTTGTTAAGCTCATTTATGGACACTTTGATCTTAGGTCTGTTCTGGTTGCTTTCTATTGCTGTGATTAACCCAACAACTAAAAGCAATTTGAGAAGGAAAGGATTTTTTTAAAGATTTATGTATTTGGTATTCTGTCTGCTTGTATACCTGCATGCCAGAAAAGAGCATCAGATCCCATTACATATGGTCATGAGCCACCATGTGGTTGTTGGGAACTGAACTCAGGACCTCTGGAAAAGTATCCAGTGTTCTTTTTTTTTTTTTTTTTTTTAGATTTTTTTTAATTTAATTTTATTTTTATTAGGAATTTTCCTCGTTTACACTTTCAATGCTATCCCAAAAGTCCGCCATACCCACCCCCCCCCAATCCACTACCCACCCACTCCCCTGTTTTGGCCCTGGGGTTCCCCTGTACTGGGGCATATACAGTTTGCAAGTCCAATGGGCCTCTCTTTGCAGTGATGGCCGACTAGGCCATCTTTTGATACATATGCAGCTAGAGTCAAGAGCTCCGGGGTATTGGTTAGTTCATAATGTTGTTCCACCTATAGGGTTGCAGTTCCCTTTAGCTCCTTGGATAATTTCTCTAGCTCCTCCATTGGGGGCCCTGTGGTCCATTCAATAGCTGACTGTGAGCATCCACTTCTGTGTTTGCTAGGCCCCGGCATAGTCTCACAAGAGACAGCTATATCTGGGTCCTTTCAGCAAAATCTTGCTAGTGTATGCAATGGTGTCAGCGTTTGGGAACTGATTATGGGATGGATCCCTGCATATGGCAATCACTAGATGGTCCATCCTTTCGTCACAGCTCCAAATTTTGTCTCTGTAACTCCTTCAATGGGTGTTTAGTTCCCATTTCTAAGAAGGGGCAAAGTGTCCGCACTTCGGTCTTCGTTCTTCTTGAATTTCATGTGTTTAGCAAATTGTATCTTATATCTTGGGTATCCTAAGTTTCTGGGCTAATATCCACTTATCAGTGAGTACATATTGTGCGAGTAAGTTTGTGTTTGGGTTACCTCACTCAGGATGATGCCCTCCAGGTCCATCCATTTGCCTAGGAATTTCATAAATTCATTTTTTTAATTGCTGAGTAGTATTCCATTGTGTAAATGTACCACATTTTCTGTATCCATTCCTCTGTTGAGGGGCATCTGGGTTCTTTCTAGCACCTGGCTATTATAAATAAGGCTGCTGTGAACATAGTGGAGCATGTGTCCTTCTTACCGGTTGGGGCATCTTCTGGATATAAGCCCAGGAGAGGTATTGCTGGATCTTCCGGTAGTACTATGTCCAATTTTCTGAGGAACCGCCAGACTGATTTCCAGAGTGGTTGTACAAGCTTGCAATCCCACCAACAATGGAGGAGTGTTCCTCTTTCTCCACATCCACGCCAGCATCTGCTGTCACCTGAATTTTTGATCTTAGCCATTCTGACTGGAGTGAAGTGGAATCTCAGGGTTGTTTTGATTTGCATTTCCCTGATGATTAAGGATATTGAACATTTTTTCAGGTGCTTCTCAGCCATTCGGTATTCCTCAGGTGAGAATTCTTTGTTCAGCTCTGAGCCCCATTTTATTAATGGGGTTATTTGATTTTCTGGAGTCCACCTTCTTGAGTTTTTATATATATTGGATATTAGTCCCCTATCCGATTTGGGATAAGTAAATATCCTTCCCAAACTGTTGGTGGCCTTTTTGTCTTATTGACGGTGTCTTTTGCCTTGCAGAAGCTTTGCAATTTTATGAGGTCCCATTTATCGATTCTCGATCTTACAGCACAAGCCATTGCTGTTCTATTCAGGAATTTTTCCCCTGTACCCATATCTTTAAGGCTTTTCCCTACTTTCTCCTCTATAAGTTTCAGTGTCTCTGGTTTTATGTGGAGTTCCTTAATCCACTTAGATTTGACCTTAGTACAAGGAGATAGGAATGGATCAATTCGCATTTTTCTACATGATAACCACCAGTTGTGCCAGCACCATTTGTTGAAAATGCTGTCTTTTTTCCACTGGATGGTTTTAGCTCCCTTGTCAAAGATCACGTGACCATAGGTGTGTGGGTTCATCTCTGGGTCTTCAATTCTGTTCCATTGGTCTACTTGTCTGTCACTATACCAATACCATGCAGTTTTTATCACAATTGCTCTGTAGTACAGCTTTAGGTCCGGCATGGTGATTCCACCAGAGGTTCTTTTATCCTTGAGAAGAGTTTTTGCTATCCTAGGTTTTTTGTTATTCCAGATGAATCTGCCGATTGCCCTTTCTAATTCATTGAAGAATTGAGTTGGAATTTTGATGGGGATTGCATTGAATCTGTAGATTGCTTTTGGCAAGATAGCCATTTTTACAATGTTGATCCTGCCAATCCATGAGCATGGGAGATCTTTCCATCTTCTGAGATCTTCTTTAATTTCTTTCTTCAGAGACTTGAAGTTCTTATCATACAGATCTTTCACTTCCTTAGTTAGAGTCACGCCAAGGTATGTTATATTATTTGTGACTATTGAGAAGGGTGTTGTTTCCCTAATTTCTTTCTCAGCCTGTTTATCCTTTGTGTACAGAAAGGCCATTGACTTGTTTGAGTTAATTTTATATCCAGCTACTTCACCAAAGCTGTTTATCAGGTTTAGGAGTTCTCTGGTGGAATTTTTAGGGTCACTTATATATGCTATCATATCATCTGCCAAAAGTGATATTTTGACTTCTTCCTTTCCAATTTGTATCCCCTTGATCTCCTTTTGTTGTCTAATTGCTCTGGCTAGGACTTCAAGTACAATGTTGAATAGGTAGGGCAAGAGTGGACAGCCTTGTCTAGTCCCTGATTTTAGTGGGATTGCTTCCAGCTTCTCACCATTTACTTTGATGTTGACTACTGGTTTGCTGTAGATTGCTTTTATCATGTTTAGGTATGGGCCTTGAATTCCTGATCTTTCCAAGACTTTTATCATGAATGGGTGTTGGATTTTGTCAAATGCTTTCTCAGCATCTAACGAGATGATCATGTGGTTTTTGTCTTTGAGTTTGTTTATATACTGGATTACGTTGATGGATTTCAGTATATTGAACCATCCCTGCATCCCTGGGATGAAACCTACTTGGTCAGGATGGATGATTGTTTTGATGTGTTCTTGAATTCGGTTAGCAAGAATTTTATTGAGTATTTTTGCATCGATATTCATAAGGGAAATTGGTCTGAAGTTCTCTATCTTTGTTGGGTCTTTTTGTGGTTTAGGTATCAGAGTAATTGTGGCTTCATAGAATGAGTTGGGTAGGGTACCTTCCATTTCTATTTTGTGGAATAGTTTGTGAAGAACTGAAATTAGGTCTTCTTTGAAGGTCTGATAGAACTCTGCACTAAACCCATCTGGTCCTGGGCTTTTTTTGTTTGGGAGACTATTAATGACTGCTTCTATTTCTTTAGGGGATATAGGACTGTTTAGATCATTAACCTGATCTTGATTTAGCTTTGGTACCTGGTATCTGTCTAGAAACTTGTCCATTTCATCCAGGTTTTCCAGTTTTGTTGAGTATAGCCTTTTGTAGAAGGATCTGATGGTGTTTTGGATTTCTTCAGGATCTGTTGTTATGTTTCCCTTTTCATTTCTGATTTTGTTAATTAGGATGCTTTCCCTGTACCCTCTAGTGAGTCTGGCTAAGGGTTTATCTATCTTGTTGATTTTCTCAAAGAACCAGCTCCTTGATTGGTTGATTCTTTGAATAGTTCTTCTTGTTTCCACTTGGTTGATTTCACCCCTGAGTTTGATTATTTCCTGCCTTCTGCTCCTCTTGGGTGAATTTGCTTCCTTTTGTTCTAGAGCTTTCATGTGTGTTGTCAAGCTGCTAATGTGTGCTCTCTCTAGTTTCTTTTTGGAGGCACTCAGAGCTATGAGTTTTCCTCTTAGGAATGCTTTCATTGTGTCCCATAAGTTTGGGTATGTTGTGGCTTCATTTTCATTAAATTCCAAAAAGTCCTTAATTTCTTTCTTTATTCCTTCCTTGACCAAGGTATCATTGAGAAGAGTGTTGTTCAGTTTCCACATGAATGTTGGCTTTCTATTATTTATTTTGTTATTGAAGATCAGCCTTAGTCCATGGTGATCTGATAGGATGCATGGGACAATTTCTATATTTTTGTATATGTTGAGGCTTGTTTTGTGACCAATTATGTGGTCGATTTTGGAGAAGGTACCATGAGGTGCTGAGAAGAAGGTATATCCTTTTGTTTTAGGATAAAATGTTCTGTAGATATCTGTTAAGTCCATTTGTTTCATCACTTCTGTTAGTTTCACTGTGTCCCTGTTTAGTTTATGTTTCCATGATCTGTCCATTGGTGAAAGTGGTGTGTTGAAGTCTCCCACTATTATTGTGTGAGGTGCAATGTGTGCTTTGAGCTTTACTAAAGTTTCTTTAATGAATGTGGCTGCCATTGTATTTGGAGCATAGATATTCAGAATTGAGAGTTCCTCTTGGAGGATTTTACCTTTGATGAGTATGAAGTGCCCCTCCTTGTCTTTTTTGATTATTTTGGGTTGGAAGTCGATTTTGTTAGATATTAGAATGGCTACTCCAGCTTGTTTCTTCACACCATTTGCTTGGAAAATTGTTTTCCAGCCTTTCATTCTGAGGTAGTGTCTATCTTTTTCTCTGAGATGAGTTTCCTGTAAGCAGCAAAATGTTGGGTCTTTTTTGTGTAGCCAGTTTGTAAGTTTATGTCTTTTTATTGGGGAGTTGAGTCCATTGATATTAAGAGATATTAAGGAAAAGTAATTTTTGCTTCCTATTGTTTTTGTTGTTAAAGTTGGCATTCTGTTCTTGTGGCTGTCTTCTTTTAGGTTTGTTGTGGGATTACCTTCTTGTTTTTTCTAGGGCATGGTTTCCGTCCTTGTATTGGTTTTTTTCTGTTATTATCCTTTGAAGGGCTGGATTCGTGGAGAGATAATGGGTGAATTTGGTTTTGTCGTGGAATAATTTGGTTTCTCCATCTATGGTAATTGAGAGTTTGGCTGGGTATAGTAGCCTGGGCTGGAGTTTGTGTTCTCTTAGTGTCTGTATAACATATGTCCAGGCTCTTCTGGCTTTCATAGTCTCTGGTGAAAAATCTGGTGTAATTCTGATAGGCTTGCCTTTATATGTTACTTGACCTTTTTCCCTTACTGCTTTTAGTATTCTATCTTTATTTAGTGCATTTGTTGTTCTGAGTATTATGTGTCGGGAGGAATTTCTTTTCTGGTCCAGTCTATTTGGAGTTCTGTAGGCTTCTTGTATGTTCATGGGCATCTCTTTCTTTAGATTTGGGAAGTTTTCTTCAATAATCTTGTTGAAGATGTTTGCTGGTCCTTTGAGTTGAAAATCTTCATTCTCATCCACTCCTATTATCCGTAGGTTTGGTCTTCTCATGTGTCCTGGATTTCCTGGATGTTTTGAGTTAAGATCTTTTTGCATTTTCCATTTTTTTGATTGTTGTGCCGATGTTCTCTATGGAATCTTCTGCACCTGAGATTCTCTCTTCCATCTCTTGTATTCTGTTGCTGATGCTCGCATCTATGGTTCCAGATTTCTTTCCTAGTGTTTCTATCTCCAGTGTTGCCTCACTTTGGGTTTTCTTTATTGTGTCTACTTCCCTTTTTAGGTCTTGGATGGTTTTATTCAATTCCATCACCTGTTTGGTTGTGTTTTCCTGCAATTCTTTAAGGGATTTTTGTGTTTCCTCTTTAATGTCTTCTACCTGTTTGGTTATGTTTTCCTGCAATTCTTTAAGGGATTTTTGTGTTTCCTCTTTAATGTCTTCTACTTGTTTAGCAGTGTTCTCCTGTATTTCTTTAAGTGAGTTAATTAAGTCCTTCTTGATGTCCTCTACCATCATCATGAGATATGCTTTTAAATCCAGGTCTAGCTTTTCAGGTGTGTTGGGGTGCCCTGGACTGGGCGAAGTGGGAGTGCTGGGTTCTGATGATGGTGAGTGGTCCTGGTTTCTGTTAGGAAGATTCTTACGTTTACCTTTCGCCATCTGGTAATCTCTGGAGTTAGTTGTTATAGTTGTCTCTGTTTAGAGATTGTTCCTCTGGTGATTTTGTTACCCTATATCAGCAGACCAGGGAGACTAGCTCTCTTCCCTGAGTTTCAGTGGTCAGAGCAGTCTCTGCAGGCAAGGTCTCCTCTTTCAGGGAGGTGCACAGTTATCTGGTGTTTGGACCTCCTCCTGGCCAAAGATTAAGGCCCAAAACAGGATCTTTCCCAGAAGCTGTGTTGCTTTGGCCTGCAGACTGCCCGCTGCGGAGTCCCAGAACCAAGGTGACTCCCGCGGAACGTGAGGCAGAAGCCTCTCGGGCTGGGCGGACACCTGTGCTCTGACCAGGAAGGTGGCAGGTTGTCTGGAGCCGAAAATGGCGCCGCCTCAGAGGCTCTGTGGCTCTCACCCATTCCAGAAGCTGCTGGCCTCTGTGTTCCACACTCTCACCCGCAGACCGCCCGCCGCGGAGTCCCGGAACCAAGGTGGCCCCCGCGGAATGTGAGGCAGAAGCCTCTCGGGCCGGGCGGACCGCTGTGCTCTCACCAGGAAGGTGGTCGGTTCGTGTCCAGTGTTCTTAACTGTTGAGCCATCTCTCCAGTCCCAGGAAAGGATTTATTTGGCTTCTACTTTCTGATCAGAGTTTATCACTTCAGGAAGTTATAGCAAGGGCCTGAAAACATGAACTGAAGCAGGGACCATGCAGGAGTACTCTTCCTGGGTTGCTTCCCTGGTTTGCTCAGCATTCTTTCCTACAACACCTAGGACAACCTTCCCAGCAATGGCACTCTCACAGTAAACTGGGCTCTCCCACGTCAACCATCAATCAAGAAAATGCCCTGCCAACATGCCCAAAGGCCATGTGATGAAACATTTCTTGAATTGACATTCTTTCTTCCCAGACTCGTCTAAGTTTGTGTCAAGTTTACCCAAAAGAGCCATCACTAGGTCATTCTTTAAAATGTATTCAAGTTTTTCACTTTCCCTTAAGCATGTGTAAAAATTCATTTCTTGAATCTTTCTCCTATCTGGGGCCACATTGTTGAAATTTCTCATTAATGCTATTAGTGTTTACATTGGTTTTCATTAATTTTTCATTATAGACTTTCTTATTTAAAATAATAACATTATCTCTATGCATCTAATAGGTGTCCCAATGTGTCCTCTTTGATTTATTATTTTGACAAGAAGTTCTAAAGTATGTGTGGCAGGTCTTGCTGTGCACAACTTTATTGTGTTTTTAATGTTTCATCAATTAAAACAATGACCTGTAAAGGTAAATTTCACTGAAAAAGGTAATCGTGGAACCAGAAAGATTTAGAACTTTTAAGTTCTGTAAAACTTGAAGGAATCATGCTTTGTCTCTATTCTTATTGTCATTAGCTAAAATTGACAAATTTGTCAAATCGAAATTGATAAAGACAGAACTAAACACTTCCTTGTTCTCCCAGTCTCCAGATTTATCTACATTGTGTGCGCTTAGATCATCCATAACCTTGAATTCATAGTTTTGATTAATAGAGAACAACAAAAAATAAACATGATAATACAGCACATAAAATAGAGCCAATCTTCAAAACAAAGTGCTGTTGGGTAGTAGTTTCCATAGTTCATAAAATATTGAAAACGTCATGAAATTCCAGTGGGACATGCAGTCTGTAATGTACCTGTATATCTAACTCTAGTTTTTAGAATTCATTCAGCTGTGGAGATGTCTGTGATAATGATAATTTTTACCATCCTTATCCTGCCTCGGCCAAGATAGCCTTTACTATTTTACTCTGTATAGTTAAGGGCAGTGTGGTAATAATCTTTTTATTAATAATGTGAGGCTCACAGCTTTGAGTTTAGCCTCTCCAATCTTCTCTTTTAAAACTACAAAGACATGGAGATGAAGACAGTAAAAGATAAAATTGATAAAATTCATGATGCCTGAAACTGGGCAGAATTGAGTTCAATTACAGGACTAAAAGATTATAGGGTGGATGGGTCTGTATTAACAAAAAAATAAAATAAAATAAGATTGCCTTAGATTTCCTTTATGCTGGTGCATGGAAGCAAGAAAGCCTGAAATGGGTGAAGCAGCGCTTTGTAAAGTCCACTAATTCCCATTACTCAGAAACATGGGCCCTGCAGCAGTCAGACAACTGGTCAACCATCCCTGAAGGCCTGCCTAACACAGTTCCACATTCATGGAGAGAGCAAACCTGAGGAACAAACACTGTGAATTGAATTCATGTGGCAACAGTGGTGCAGACAGCCAGAGCCTGGCAGCAACACTTAAATTTCTTTTTTCTTGTAGAATTCTTCCTTGTATGTGTATGGGACATAGTCATAGGGGTAGGAAGATGAAGCCTTTGAAAGACAGGAGATCATGAGTAAAACACTGACTAGAAACACAAATTGGCAAGAACTCTGACTCCATTGCAAGTAACTTACCAGTCGATTGACAACTGCATGTAATGGAGTACCCATACATTATAAAGAAGATGAACAGCTTCTATTGGATGCTGACATTATAGCCATTGTGGTGCTGGAGAACACAGTACCCATTGTGCTGTTCTTGGAAGCAAAACCTCTCACACCCAGTTGTATAAAGAGCAGCATATGCAGTTATGCCTATTACATAATATCAGTAATAATGATAATCAGCCATGCTCCTGGTTTATGTATTTGCTATGCTATGCTATGCTATGCTATGCTATGCTATGCTATGCTATGCTATGCTATGCTATGAACAAGCACCAGCAGCCTCAGGCATCTCATTGTTTACTGTGTCTTTGATTGTACCATTTTCTCTTGTGATAGATTTAATCTCGTGTGCTTTGGTAATGGCCTTAGGAACAAACTCTTATACACTCACATGCAGCATACAGTCTAGGTGTGTGGTAGTCTTCACCCTTGTAGGTGGTGCAAGTACACTCGATGATATCCACATATAATGAGACCACTCAACAATTGATATCAATATCATTAATCAATGCATGACCACGGACTGAGAAGACCTATCAACTCCAACTGATCGCTCTCTATCTCTGTCTCTCTGTGTGTGCCTCTCTCTCTCTGTTTCTCTGTCTCTGTCTCTCTCTCTCTGTTATCTTTATAATCTTGACTACTTTATCATATCCCTTCTTCTCTTTCTCATTCTCCTTCTATCTCATTCTCTTCTTCTTCTTCTTCCCTTTGCCTATATCTCATAGCCTGTCCTTAACAATGGTCTTGGAAATTTTTTTTAAAATGAAGGTCAGATCAGCTAGCCATGGTAGTACATACCTATAATACAAGGAAGTATAATATTCAGGAGGTTGAGGCAGGATGGTCTGAAGTTCTAAGTTATCTTAGTTTACATAATGAGCTCCTGGACTACATAGTGAGCTCCTGCACCCCATCCCCACTTTCACATCTTAAAAATGTACCCATGTACAAAACACAAATTCCCTATCATTGTTCTCAGTGGTCTACCGTTGAGTTGGCTGAGTTCCTATCCCAGTACAATCTCCCTGTATCCTCTTATTCCACTACATAGGTCTTTTTTTTTTTAACCAGCTGACACTAGGTCTTTGAAGTATACCCACTTCTGGTTCTGTCCTGCACTCTCTATCTGCTGGTCCCCATGTGAAACATGCGGTCCCCATGTGAAGCACTCCAGGTGTCATGCTTTCTCTGCCACAACAAACTGTGGGACAAAACAAATTCTCTTTCCATAAGCTGTTTCTGTCAAGTCTAATCACAACAATGAGGAATTTTCTACTAGGAGTTCCTTCTATCCCAAGAAACTGGCCTGGGTCATCCATAAATTATCAACCTGTGAGGCAAGGGCTCCTCATTCTGTCCTTTGCTTCTCTCCTGAGGCATTCATCACATAATACATCAGGTCTTTATATGTTGATTTATTTGTTATTTGTCAATAATTTCTATTTATTTGTGGGGCACAAAAAGGAAAGTGTTTTAAAAGTTTCTAGAAGGAAAAAATGCTTTCTTTTGTGTATTGATACATTTATGGTGGAGAGGGCAGACTCTACATGGAGTAGGTACTCAATAAATATTTATAGGATGGAAGGAAGAAAAGAAGGGAGGGAAGAAGAAAGCAGGAGAGGGAAGAAGGGAGGGAACGGACTTTGTGTCAGAGTCAAGTGAAGCAGAGATCTTCTGCTTGGCACATTATAAAGACTGGACCCCTGAGGCTGCTATGTGAACAACTGACTGGAAATCAGGCAAGGGGTACGGAACTAGTGAGGGGGCAAACACTCATGGGAGAGGCACTGAGGCCTGGGGAGATAGCTTCTTTTCAAAGGGGGAAAAGGAAGGAGAGGAATGCAATTTTAATCCTAGCTGGCTAGTGCACTGGTTTTTGTAGGTAATGTGCATACAGACCATATGCTCAGAATTCTTCCTTTGTCCTTAAATTGGCAAAAAGTTTCTAGAAACACAGTGCAGAGTTGGTTCCTTGCTACTCACTCTGCCTGCCACTGAGCTCTTGTATTGTTTTGACCTTAGCATTCACCTCTCACTTCATGTCAACCCCTCTTTTGTCTCTGGGACAGAAGTCGCAGCACCCAGCTCACCATTCTTTTCATCTTTGTTCACCTGCTTTCCATTTTCACTTCCCAGGGAGGAGAACACATATGCTGTGCAAAATACACTTCTATCTTCCTCTACACAATGCTGAATCCTCTACTTTCTTGGCCTTTGTGTAGTGCATTTATGGTATATGTGTGTTATGTGTATGAGCAATGCATGATATGTATGCATAATATGTATGTGATATGTGTACAGTGTGTGTAAGATATGTATTTGTGATGTGTTTTGTGGGTGTGTTACGTGGGTGTTGTGTGTATGAATGATGTATATGCATAGAGTGTGTGTGTGCGTGTGTGTGTGTGTGTGTTATATGTAAGTGAAGTGTATTGTGTATACCTGCAGTGCATGTGTATGTATGGGTTATTTGGGACTATATGTTTACATTTTGTATGTTTTGTGTGAGTGATGCATGCATGTGTGTGTATGTGTAATGTGTGTAGGGTGTACTGTGTGGTGTGTATAATGTGTGTGTTTTATGTTGTGTAGTATATAGAGGGTGTGTTTTTCTATGCAATGTGGTATGTAGTGTATATGTGGTATGTGTGGTATATATATGTGTGATATGTAGTATACTGTGGTATATGTATATGGTGTATAATGTATGTGTATATGTTTGCATGCTGTGTGTTATGTAGTGTGTATTGTGAGATGTGTGGTTCATAGTGTATATATGTTTCTATGTTGTGTTGTATGTAGCGTGTATGTGTAGTGTGTGCATAGTGTGGTATGTATGGGTATTGTAGAATGCAGATGTGAATATGCATGTAATGTGTATGTATGTCATATGTGGTGCCTATGTGGTATGTGTATATATGTCTATATGTATGTGTGTATGTTTGTGGGTGGAGTATAGTGTGTGCATATGTGTTGTCTTAGTTAGGGTTTCACTTCTGTAAACAGACATCATGACCAAGGAAACTTTTATAAGGATAACATTTAATTGAGGCTGGCTTACAGGTTCTGAGGTTCAGTCCATTATCATCAAGGCAGGAACATGGCAGCATCCAGGCAGACATGATGCAGGAGGAGCTAAGAATTCTACATCTTCATCTGAAGGCTGCAAGCAGAATACTAACTTCCAGGCAGTTAGGATGAGGGTCTTAATGCTCACCCCACAGTGACAGACCTACTCCAACAGGGCCATACCTTCTAATAGTGCCACTCACTGGGCCAAGCATATAAACCATCATATCCTTCTCCCTGGCCCCCACAGGCTTGTTCAAACACAAGACTCTATGGGGGTCATATCTAGCAATGGCATAATTTTAAAAGTACATTTAGTCCAACTACTAAAGTCCCATAGTCTATAGCAGTATCAACAATGTTAAAAGTCCAAAGTTCAAAGTCTCTTTTGAGATTCATCCAATCACTTAACTGTAATTCCCAAAGCAAGACAGGAAACCAGCTGGGCAAACTCCAAACTTTGCATCTCCATGACTGATTTCAAAGAAGTTTTTCAGATCTCCAACTCCTTTTTCATCCTTGTTAACGGCATCAAAGTTCTTTCTCCTGGGTTGTTTCCACCACCTGTTAGCAGCTTTCCTCAGTAGATAGCCCATGGCTCTGGCATCTCAAACATCGTGGGGGTCTCCAAGACAACTTCAGTGTTACAACTTTTTGTTTCAGTTTCTGGGATCCACACATGATATTCTGGACTCCTCCAAAGGACTAGTGTCACTTCTCCAGCTCTGCCTTCTGTAGCACTCTAAGCTCAGGTTGATCAACTCCCACTGCTGTTCTTGGTGATCACCCCCAAAGTACTGGCATCTCCAATATACTGGGGTCTTCTGCTGCAACTAGGCTTCACCAAAAGTCTCTCATAGGCTTTCTTCATAGTGCCAAGCCTCAGCTATTCTTCAGGACCCCTTCATACCTTTAAAACCAGTACCACCTGGGTGATTTTTACATATAACCAAGTATAGCTGCAGCACAAGGTACTACCTTGGCTATCTCTGAAACACAGCTTCTTTGAGCTCTCAGAAAACACTTCCCAGAAGATTACGCCTCAGTGATGCTGGTCTCTTCTTAATCACCTTGAACTCAGAGATCTGCATGACTCTATCTCCTGGGATTAAAGGTGTGCACGACCACACCTGAACTTAAGCTTTTCTTCAACTAGAACTTGCTTTGTCCCAGGCTGACCTTGAATTCAGAGATCTACTTGACTTTATCTCTTGAGATTAAAGGTGTTTACCACCACCATGCCTGGATCTAAACTTAGCTGGGTAGGATCTTACCCCCAAAGTCTCTTAATCTGTTATCTCCTAGGACATAGGATTCAGCTCCATTTCACTTCATGGTGCCCCTTTAATACTTGAACCATATATTTTATATTTTACCTTTCTATGCTTGCTACACTTGTTCAAAACACTCTTTATGAGACTTAACCATAGAGCAAAGTCTCTGCTAGGCTTCTTTGAAACTTCCTTTGTCAGTGCAACTCATATAAACCTCTTTACCTTCGCCTCAGGTATACTCTTCAGACAAAGGCAAAAAGCAGCCACATTCTTCACCAAAATACTCAAAAACAGTCTCTAGGCCACATACTGAAGTTCTTCTCCACTGAACCTTCTTGGGCCACATCTGCACAGTTCAAATTATTCTCAGCAACAAAATTTTCCATATTCCTACTAGGATAGCTCAGTAAGCCCCACTTAAAACATGGCTTTCCAAATTCAAAGTCCCAAAATCCACATTCTTCCAAACAAAAGCATGGTCAGGCTTATCACAGCAATAGCCAGCTCCTGGTACCAATTTCTGTCTTAGGGTTTCACTGTTGTGAACAGACACCATGACCAAGGCAACTCCTATAAGGACAACATTAATTAAGGCTGGCTTACAGGTTCTGAGGTTCAGTCCATTATCATCAAGATGGGAACATGGCAGCATCCAGGCAGACATGGTGCAAGAGGAAATAAGAATTCTACATCTTCATTTAAAGGCTGCTAACAGAATACTAACTTCCAGGCAGAGAGGATGAGGGTCTTAATGCCTACCCCATAGTGACACACCTACTCAAAGAGGGCCACACCGCCTAATAAAGCAACTCCCTCGGCCGAGCATATACAAACCATCACATGTGTATATGTGTGGTGTGTATAGCATATGTGTGTGTGTGTGTGTGTGTGTGTGTGTGTGTGTGTGTGTGTGTTGTTCAGGGGGTGTGTGCATGTGTGGTGCATGTGCACTAGAGTACTAGTGCACATGGCCATGTCTACCCATGCAGAGTCTATCACAAGAAAAGGAAACCATCCTTTATTAACTTTTCCATCTTATTGCCTTTAGATGTGGCCTGTCAGTAATGGAAGCTTGCCATTTTGGCTATGCTAGCTGGGTAGTGAGCTCTTAGGTTCCATCTGCCTGTAGTTCCCAGGAACCACCCCTCAACACAGAGGTTACAGGTATGGGCTTTTACATGCTCGGCTTTGGATATGAGTGCTGGGATTCAAACTCAGGTACAAGTGCTTGTGGAACAAACACTCTTACCCACTGAACAAGCGTCTTGATCCCCGTTTCTTACATTTTTTTTATGCTGAATTATTTTCCTTGCAAAATTCAGGTTATTTTTCAGCCTTTATGGAAGGCACTTCTGTCTTTGCTTGATACTTGTGAATAATGGATCTTCCTAACTTTACTATTATCTATGTGTCAGATGCAACCATGTTTTGATTATTTTCACTATAAATTAAGGAACCTAACAGAGTGTGTGAATCAGTTGGAGAGAAAGGCAGGTACTTTTGAGGTGTTTGTCATGATTTAAATTTATTTTCAGTGGAGTTATTGAGTTTGCCCCTAGTTATCTTTATTTTATAGTGCATGGAAATCAACCTGTTCTGTGTTACATAGACATTGTAACTGATGCTTTTTCTACTTTCATTGTCCACATTCCCAGAAAAAAAAAAATTACTCCTGTCATAAAGATGGTTTCCATGGCCTTCTGCTGGACATGGACGAAGCTGCTTTTGGGCTGAATGAAATTCTGATGTAGTTCCTACATGTATCATGACACTGTCTTCTTTCTGAGCATTACCTCTCCAAAAAAATGAGAAGCAGTGAGATCCCACTGTTCTCACATTCTGTGCATCCTGCTATGACCCTGAGGGCCTTCCTTTGATCTAGTCCCATCTTCTGGGACTAATGCTAGAAGTCCCTTACAGTAAGTAGCAGATGCAAACCACCTCCTCACCCTCTCCCTGAAGAACTCTTTGGATATGTCTTGGGCCATTTTAAAAATTATTCTAGATACAGAAGGAAGAGGTTGAGAAGAACAGGATCACTGTTCTTGAACCTCCATATGGTGACTTCTATAACTGAGTGGAGGGCTGAGAGAGAGCACATCACCTCTTCCCCAGGCACAAGCTTCCTAACCGTTTAGCCAATTCTAAGTGATCAGCCCTGAAACCGTATACATACAAGCAGCACCAAGCAGATTCAGTAGGTTGTGTTTATATATTCATGCATATATATGTAACAATATTAAGCAAAAAGAGACCATGAAGGAGTGAAAAGGGAAAAGAGGGGTTGGAGGAAGGAGGGGGAATATTTTTAATTAAAATTTTAAAGTTACTTCTTTTATTAAATAGACTTAATACCATTCGGCATCTTTATAGGACTTCAGACTAACAAGGAGGAAGCATATTTGAAATCTCAAGACCATGCTGTTCACTTCCACCCTTCCTAAGCATGTCCTAGAAAGCTCAGCCTAACCATGAACCAACAGACATCCTTGGTCTCCTGGCCTTTGGAACACCCTGGGCTTTTCAGGGAGTGGAGTGCTGTTCTGTGAACTCTGAATGTTGAAGCATGAAAAGAGCCTATCTGTAAAAAGTCTATGTGCCTGTGTCTTAGTTATGGCATTACTAATGTGAACAGACACATGACCAAGGCCACTCTTATAAGGACAACATTTAACTGGGGCTGGCTTACAGGTTCAGAGGTTCAGTCCATTATCATCGAGGTGAGAATATGACAGCATCCAGGCAGGCATGGTGTAGGAGAAGCTAAGAGCTCTACACCTTCATCTGAAGGTTGCTAGGAGAAAACTGTCTTCCAGGCAGCTAGGAAGCCCATACCCACAGTGACACACTTCCTCCAACAAGGCCATGCCTCAAAACAGTGCTACTCCCTGGGCCGTGCATATTCAATCTACCATTGCGTTTCAATAAAACTTTATTTAATAAACAGGGGGGGGGTAGCTAAGAAGGCAACATGCTGCCAACCTTTGCAAACAGTGGAGTTTTCCATAGAGATAGGAAAGGAGGCAGGATTTCCTGTTTCACTGTTAAGTGTGTATACACTTAACAAGCCAGCTCACCACCATAGGAAGAACAATCTCTCCCATAAGCAGTCACATGACAGCAAGACTTATACAGCCAAGAGTAGAGCCAGCTTTATCGAAAACCTAGTGGTAACATGAAGAAAACAGTTTACACATCCAATCGGATGTCATTACACTTTGTGAAAGAGTGACCTATTTCTCAATAAATCAATATGGAAACATCTCACAAAACAATCTTTTAAAACTTTAATAGCAGATACCACCCTGCAGAATATTTTAAAGCTGTCCCATCTGTGGTTTCTCCCCTAGCAAACACAGGTTCCCACAAAGGCAGCTGTTTGCAGACTCTTATGGTGGCTCACTCTGCAAACTGACCCACTTCTCCAAGCTCCGTTCTGCAAACTGTGTGATTTGAACAAGCCCTGTGTGAGGCAGGTTTCTTTTTCAGGTACTGCAGCCTGGCTGCTATTTCATTACTGCCAACTTGGAAATTCTTTTTGGTTTCCAGACCTTTATAGGAACTCATGAGGGAAAAAAATAGGCAGTTGGTAAGGACAGCCATGTGCAGATAAGGACAGCCATGCGCAGAACACTGGTTTTTCTGGGTTCCTGTCCACTCCTCTCAGGCTAAGTCCTCCCTTAGGGCCATATCCATAGCTTAATCCCTCACCTGGGTACCACTCATAAAGCTGCAAGCTTTCCATGTAGCATCTGTTCAATAAATATTAGCACAACAATGCATCCATATACTCACAGAGAAAAACATAAGAAAGAGAAGTAAGAGACACAGGGCAGGAGCAAGGGCCACCTGTTGGGCTAATCAACTCCATGTTTAGTCACTCATTCATTCATTCACTGATAAATAATTGTGGAGAGGCTCCCGTATGTCATATCCACACCATCACTGGACACCTGTCCCACTATTTCTATGGGCACAGAAGCCACACAATAAGCACTGGAAAGGGTTTTGTAGAGATGACATAACTCTTTTTTCAGGTTTTCCCCCTACCTGCCCTGCTCTATCCTCCTTCCCCCCTCCTTGCTAGTATCCCTCCTCTCCCCCATAGCCCCCACATTTCTGCTCCCATTACCCCATTTCCCCATGAGGCTGAATTCTTAAGCTAAGGGATAAATCTAAACTCTGGAAATCACTCTTGCATCCATGAATTATCAGTAATAAAAAAATAGTTTCTCTCTTACTGTTGCTGCAGATAAACCCACAGACCTTGTTCACCCCCTCCTTGCTTTAAAATTACACTAGCTGTGAAAGTCACTGATAGGTTTTTAAGATTTACTGTGTTAATTAAAAACACATATATTATCATATTGCAGATGTATGTTTTGATGACTGGACTTGATACAGTTTGGTTTCTGCATTTTATTGTGTGCATTGGAGAATGTTGTTTTGAGGCCGAACCTGCAGGTTTCAGCAAACCCCACAAAGCCAGCACCAGAAGTGTTGCTGGCAAGTGCCTCACCACAGGCCACAAAAATACCAACCATCTCTATTAGATCTGCAAGGAATAGAGGACAGTTAATCGTATTGTTCTTACTAGGTTTGGAGGGTTTGTTGTTGTTGCAGCTGCTGCTGTTGCTGTTATTCTTTGATATCTCTGGTGGGAACACTGGGCATCAGAATAGATTCCCTGATCATCACACACACTTCAGACTCAGTGTCCCCTGCCTTTTCCCACAGTGATGACATAAAAACTTACCAGATCTCACTGTGTTCAGTAATATTAAATGTCTTGCATATTTAATTCATTTGATCACTGTAGAAGAAGTTCAAAGTAGATACTGTCAGAATCTCTATTTTAAAGATAGGAAAATGGAGGCACATAGAGGCACATTAACTTGCCTAGGATCACTTCGTTAGAAGCACCAGACACCCACTTACAAAGGCCATTGTATATCCTGTGTGTTAGACAACTTTGCCTTGGCTGGCAGACACCAATCTAGCCTCTGGCATCATAATCCCCACTTCCTATCATATGAATCAACATTTAGTCTTCATCCCCTACACAAAGTTGTGTCCCTCCCTCTTCCTGGATTGGCGAAATGTCTTCTGCTTAACCTGGTAGGCTTTCCCTTCCCTTTGCTTCATATCCCAGAGAGAGTAGGGAAGAGGGGTTCTTTTGTGTATGTCTAATAATTTGCATATTTGCAGTACATCTCTTGGAGAGTTGAGATATTTGCATAAATCCACTCCACCGCCTTAATCAATTGCCTTCAGTCCTAGTATAGTATCTGACTGACATTCTGAGCAGATTTCCCACTTTCTTGATTCCTGCAGGACACAGCACAGATAACTTTAGTAAATAACTTAACTTTATCCAACTTTTCCATTCTGATGACGATGACCCACCTGCCCTCTACTTGGTACATTTCAGTCACACTAGATGTTTGATTTTTCTTTTGAGAATGTTTGGTGAGTTCATACCGTGAGTGCATACCAAGGCCCAGTTCAAAAATCATTTCCTCTCTGAAGCTTTCCTTGCAGTAGATTAGCTGTCCCTTGTCTACAGTCCCAGACACTTGAAGCAGTGGTCTATTGTAGCATTTAATCACATCAAGCCCTTGATAAGCATCGTGCTTCTCTATGTCATCACGAGTTTCTTTAAAGCATGGCAATCTGCTTTGCATCTTTTCATTGACTAGTATGCAATATCCAGGCTCAAGCATTATCTAGGCCCAGGCAATATGTGGAGTCAGAACTTGTCTCAACCCCTCAGTCTCTCTGACAGCACTCTGTTGGAGTAATCCACTCACCATTCCCAGAGCAGCTGACCAAAGTCTACAGAGCAGTAGACCATAGGATTTGATTTAACTTAGGTTTAATTCATAGAGCCAAATATTCTTGGGTTAAGAAGAGATGCCCCCTGGGTGCCAACCTACTCTGGCATGGGGAAGCTACTATTGTAATGTAAATTGAATAAATAAATTAATTAATTAATGAAAAAATAATAAAAATTACCTTGTTATTCCAGGAAGTATATTTTAAAATAGAAGAGATGCCAACAACGCTGTAAACCAATCACTCACTGATCATACTGCTAGTCTTTCAAACTTCCCAACATAGGAATGAGATAGCACTTGGTATCTGCTGCCTGACCAGGCTTCTTTCCATGCACATAATTGTCTCCTTCCTAGTGCTGTATCTGGAGACCTACCAGGGTCACCCAGATCTGCCATTTTCAGCAGCATTGGAAAGCAACTCTAGACATGATGTTTCTTGAATGTCTGTCTCACAGTCTCTAGCATTGCTCTCTAAACAACTGATGATAAAGGTAAGGTCCTTTCTACTTACCTTCTACTGTGACTGGTGGGAGGATGCCTGAGAGGCTTAATAGCTCAGAGCACCATGAGTCCTTTTGGACTCTAGCTCTCCTGTGGGCCATGACAATTTCACCTACTTATTCTACTAGAGTGGGTTTCTCTCCACTTTTTATATTCATTTGATTCCCTAGGTGAGGGTCTGAGAGTAGCTTTTCAGCTAATGAAGTGGAAGTAGGTACCCTTCCCAAAACCTTCAACCTCACTTTTCCTTAGAACAGAGAAACACTAGCCATGTAAGGTTACAGTCAAGGATGCTGACTGGTCATGTACTGAAGTGAGAAGTGTCAATGTGGGATGAAGCAAATACATGGGAATATGCCCCCCCTTGCCTTTATTTCTATGACAATGAAGTGGCACCCTCTGGGCATCTCAGATGTACTATGGTATGCACTGTTCTACTTAAAGGTGTATGTTTTCTCATGTGCATGTATTGTTGAAAAAGCATGTTCAAGGTGTGAGTTTGGGACTTTACGAGGGAGAAAATGAGGAAATGAGGGAGGAATAAAAGAGGAGGTGCAAGTACACACACATACAGAGAGAGAGAGAGAGAGAGAGAGAGAGAGAGAGAGAGAGAGAGAGAGAGAGAGATCTTAGGCAGATTGGCCATAAATAATAGCCCAGCTTGTTGGAAGGGTTTATGCTGGGTGGAACACAATCCGACAAACTCAGTACAGGATATGAAGTGGATTTAATTTCTATTGGCCGTTGCTCTTTCTATATGCAAACACCTCCAAAGTACTCCAACGGAAAGTTCCCTCTGCCTAGATGAAACAAGGATGGTACCAAGTTCTGCAACTTTAAAGGGAAGTGACAACTTTGGGCAGAGTCTGCACGAAAAGTCCAAAGATATGTCTTTTAATAGGATCCCTTAGTGCCTGTATCTCCCCTAGACAATCACAGATGAAAGGGTGAAGGAGAGGGGGAAAAATTTCATATCACACTTGCAGTAATGTTATCCTGCCTGACAAAGGAAAACGCTGTTGGCATCAAACCCATCTCTCCAATGTGTCTTCTTTGGATACCAGAAGAAAAAAGAGCATGGTGACCAGCACAGAAACAGACATCTGCCACCGGCAGTCACACACCATCAACCCGGCCAAATAACTTCATTTTCCAAATGCATAACACCTCTTCTATTTGGACAGCTGTCACCAAGCAGACGTGGACTCAGAAACCTTCCCAGACAAATGCATTTTCCACTGTGCAGTGTAGGGTACAAGGTTGCTTTGTCTTGGGGAACTGGGATTTGTCAACTGGAGAGAGGTCATGACGCACTGAGTACATGTGCTTCTGAGCCTTCGCTTGCTGAAATTGTCCTTGGACAAACAGGATACAGGGGGAAAGTCATGCTAGGCAGGAGACAGTGCAGATATGTCAGAAAGAACAGATGTGTGCCAGAGATAGAATGCTGAAGCTCACTGCAGGAGCCCATTCTCACGTAGCTCCCAAAACACACTTTAAAAATAGATGCACGTACACGTTTGGCCTTCAGCTTCCAAGCCCCCATGCAAACTGCCCCAAGGCAAAATCTCTGATTCAATACTCCTGTTTTAGTCCATTCTGGACTGCAAAATCATAGTACCAAACACTGGGTTTACAAAGAGAAGGAATTTGTTTCCTATGAGTTGTGATTTCTGGGAAGATCAAGATGTTTTATTGTATCAGCCTCTGTCATAACATAGGTGAGAGCAATCAAATTCACAGCCTCGAGCTCTTGTTTGATTGACACTGACCCACCTATGAGGCTCAACACCAATGCTCCAAGCCCAAGCATCTTCCATTAGGCCCCAATTTCCAACACTGCCACCTAGAGGATTGTTTAAAGGGGAAGAACATACATTGAAATACTATATGCAACCAAATGAAAGTCCAAAGGATTCAAGTCCATCCTCACTGAGACTGGGGAGTCACAATTATATGTGGTTTGTTCTATTATAATAACTTAGTACCTAGTACCATAGTGAGTATATGGGGTTGGAGTGGGACTTTCCCATCCCTGGAAGAGGACAGGGATTAGAAAATTTAAAAGAAAAGGGAAGACCAAATAATGACAGAGCCACTTCTACAGCAGGAGTGCACAACTTTCTTAGCTGCTTGATCATTTGCCATGGCCCAAGTCACACAGGAAGGAAGTGGTAGTGGGTGGTAGCAAGGAGCCACTACACAATGGTCTGTTGTATGGGGACTGGTATCCTAGCCTGGTAGGACCTCAATCCAAGGAGAAAGAGAAAGTGCAGGTCTCTGTCCACTAAAGTGTGTCCCTCTGGCTCCTCCTGCATGGGTCTGGAGACCACCATTCATGCGGATTTCATAAGTACACTTCCTGCCAGCTGTGAAGTATAAAGTGGATGGTGTAAAAGTCAGACTCCAGGCAGGGGGATGGCTCTGTGGACAAAGCATTTGTCTTGTGCCAGTTTGCTTTTTGTTGCTGAGATAAAACACTGACCAAAAGCAGCTTGTTTGGAAACTGAGGAAAATGTTTATTTAGTTTACAGGACAAAGCCAATCACTCAGGGGAGCCAAGGCAGGAGCCTAGAGGCAAGAACTGAAACAGAGTATTTAGGAGGGATGTGCACTGCCTTGCTCCTCTTGGCTTGCTCGGCCACCTCCTTATACAATCTAGACCAAAGTCCCAGGGGCAGCCCCACCTACAGTGGGCTAGGGCATTCCATATCAACATTAATCATGAAAATGCCCTACAGACATGCCCCAGACCAGTCCAATAAAAGCACTTTCTCGGTCGAGGTTCCTCTTACCAAATGACTCCAGTTTGTATTGTTGACAAAAGTTAACCAGCACACAGTGCCAGTATGAAGATTGGGAATCTGATACTCAGAACTTATGTCAGGCAAGATGTAGTGATGTGTGTCTGTGGTCCCAGTACCTTGTGGAAATTGGAAGCAGAGATAGGAGAGTCCCTGGAAGCTTGTGGGCTGTCAAGCCTGCGATAAGTAGCAGGGAGCAAGTAATGAGATACCTTGCCTCAGACAAGGCAGAAGGTAAGATTTTCCTCTGACTTCTACACTCAGACACAGGCATAGACACAGACACACACATGCACACTTTTTAAAATAAAATATTCAGGCTGGAAAGATGACTCAGTGTTTAAAAGCACTTAGTGTTCTTACAAGGAACCAGAGTTCCCAGAAGTAGCAATTCACAAGCATCTTTAACGCTGGTACCAGTGGTTCTGATCTTTCTTCTGACCTCTGCAGGCTCCTACATGCATGCATGCATTCAGGTACACCCATGAGGGTAAAATGGTAAGTATTTTTTTAAATTAAGAGTCAGCTTTCTTGTTGAATCCTGCTGTATTTTGGATTGGGAATTTTATATTCAGTCTGGAGTTCGAAAACCTGAGGTTCAAAGGAAAAATTACTGACCAAAGCCATAATAAGGGAGGAGCTGATATCATTTTATCCTGTCTGAGGACTGGAATTCCCCTGGACACTGGTATCCTCACTTACATACTGTCTTCACCCCCAAGATGAAGCTGTGCCATATCCTTTTCAGGAACTTCTTCAAGTTCATTTCTCCTGATGAAGAAAGGAAGCCACAGACTTTTATAAGCACAACCGTGAGTTCCCAATTTTTGGGTGGAAATCAATGGTGCAGGGGAACTGGGGTTCATTCTGGCTCTTCAAAACTCAAGAGGAATGGAACTTCCCAGCCAATGTGCAATCTTAAATCTCAGCCCACTGGATAAAGTCCCAGTTAGGAGCTGTAAGCTGCTGGGCACGTGACTTAACTTCTCTCAACACCACAGTTTATCTGAACAATGAGGTGATGCTATGTATCTCACACAATGCTGTGATAAGTATAATCGATAGTGATTGTGGTTGAAGAGTAAATTGGGCTAGATTTTATCTAATTGCTTTGTGGTTTCTACCTGTAGTTAAATGCCAGATTCCATTTCCAGGACAGAAAAGAAAGGCTTCAATATGTTGATAACACAGATAACAGCTATAAACTTTGTATAAATGCCCTAAGACCACCACGGGAGATTTCTGGAGCAAGATATTTGTGTGAAGAGTCAAGACATCAAGGAGATGCCTTCATGAGATGCTTCTTATGGGGCATTGTCCTGACAGCAGATTCCAATCATGATATAGGGAAATGACAGAAAACCCACAGAGTTTCTGGCATATGGAGCAAGAAGAGAATATGGAGCAGCTAGGAGTATGGAAGAGTGAAAGGGGAGATTCAAAGAAGAAAAAATCAAATCACGTGTATAAATATTGCCACTGTATCTAACAGGTACCAGGACTGTGTATGAATTAGAAAAAATCAGAAGCTTCCTGGTCAAACATAGAACACGGAAAGAGGGACTTGAGCTGCCATCGACCTGACCAACCAAGTTAATGAAGCAATATATGCATTCAATAAAGAGATACAACCAAATTCACAAATTACCATTAACAAGACCAAGAATATAATCTCAGAGTATCCAACATACAGGGAGTATGAAATTGTGTTCATTTTGTAGACGAGAATGCTATCAATAAGAGACTAACCCTGAGACAACTCAGATGTTAAGACTGTAGGGCCAGACTATACAACAGTTACAACTATGTGCAATGTGGTAAAGGAAAACTCATTCATAATGAATTAATGGATACAATATCTCAGTACAGTGTTCTGTAGTGACCATCACAAATTGTTACAAGCAATGTGGCTAGCTCAGAAAGCCAGCAGACTGAAACTGAAACTAATGATGGAGTCTAACCTTGACAGAAGCTCTGACCTGTAGGTCCATTTTCATGTGGCCTGTTCTTCAGTGTTGGATTGACTATCTACTCTCTATAATGAAGAGTCTTGGCTCTGCATTTCAGTCCCATGTGAGTAACCTACCATGAAATAACTCAAGATCTTAAAGAACCTATACAAGTCCCTTTTCCAAATAAAGTAGAATTCACTGGGTCTCAGTTTTATGACTTGGGCATCTTTAGAGGCATCATGATTCGACTGACTATAAGTACCAAGCAGAGTTTTTTGTGCCAAAAAATATAATAATAAAATTTGAAAGATTATAAATCATTGACATTTGACAAAAAAAACTTTCTCACAATCTAATGTGGAAGTAAGGTATCAATGTGAAATAATCATATAAAAAAATTAAAAGCATGAACTCTTAGTCTGTAAAACCATTAGATTTTGGAAATGAGATACATAAAGCCAAAAGAAGTTCCAAGACCACACCTTCATCACAGCATGGTGGCTGAGAATCATTGGGTACCAACCTTCTGGTAAAGGAAGGCAATGATAATACCTCCATGCATCGAAAGCTGTTGGGAGGAGGTCTGGTACATAGAAAATTATCAGAGAGGGGAAAAAGAAGAGATAGGGAGGGAGGAAGTGAGAGGGAGGAAGAGAGATATAAGAGAGAGACAGAGAGACAGAGAGACAGAGAGACAGAGAGAGACAGAGACAGAGAAAGGGAAGGAGAGGTAGAGGGAGGAAGAGAGGTATGAGAGAGAGACAGAGACAGACAGAGGCAGAGGCAGAGAGAGACAGAGACAGAGACAGAGACAGACAGACAGAGAAAGGGAAGGAGAGGTAGAGAGACAGAGACAGACACAGGGAAGGGAAGAAGGGAGAAAGGCCAAAGAGTTTCAAATAAAACTGTCTCTTGCACGTGACAGAGCAGGTACTCTGGTTCAGATGCATGTGTCCCCTACACATGGTCCTCTTCTCCCATACACCATTGAAGAGAGAGATGCTGCCTTGTCTGTTCTCTGCTTCCTTCAACCCTAATTCTTCTAAGACTAGGGTTCTTTCTTTTCAGGCTCTTCTCCTCATCCCATCTCTACTTGTTGCAGGAAATATTTTAAAAAAATCAAACTGTCTCGTTCCTGTGCTTGTGCCGCAACTCTCTGCCCCAGCGGTCTGGCCTGCCATGTACTGGCGGCGGGCAATGGCCAACCTGTTTTTATTTCATGGAGACTCTGACCTGGAGCCCTCAAAAAGACTCCACCCAGGTCCCTAGCTCCTTAGGTTCCCACTGGTGGGTCGATACCACGCCAGCCCTGTGCTTCAAATCCTCCATGGCCTTTGTGGTTCACATCAGGGAAACTCGTTCTTTGCCGCTGTAGCTTTCTCTCTTGAACGCAGACGAGCCATCTCGTGAAGAAAAACACAACACAAACTTAGTTCAGAAACAGTAGTAACTCAATTGCTAGGAGCAACAACTAAAATCCTAACTTGTAAGCCTTATTAAATCTAAATCGTCCAGTGGCGAATCCTAACAGATCTGCCACTGAAACCAGGAGACATTCATAGCTACCTTGTCCTCATGATATCGCCATCCAAAAGGACCTCTCTCCTGCTTCCTCTCTTCCCCTCTCCAGCCTGGAAGTTCCGCCTACTTGCCCAGTGATTGGCTCCTTTATTCATTAGGGGATTGGTTCACAAGAAGTCACCTGAGTATGACTCACTCCTTGTTCACAACCCCTGCCAGGAAAGTAGAATTAGCATCAACATACAAACAGCACCAGGTCCATCCACACTAACTACTGAGCTGTAATTTATAGGTAATTAATCTCTTAAAACTTACCATTCAGCCAGGTGTAATCTTATATGAAAGACTGAGATAGGAGGGTGATCCTGGTCAAGGCCACTGTGGACAATTTGAGCCTGTCTCAAAAGCCAAGTGTTTTTTCACAAAGATCACCACAGTCAACCTTAGATTGTTTTAGCAATCCATACCCATTAGCAACCCCCTTCTCCCTTTGGCAACTATTCATCTACTTCCTCTTAGTATAGATTTGTCTCTTCTAAACATTTCAAAGAAATCACATTTCAAAGAAATCGTATCACACAGTTTGTGATCTTTTAACAGTGGCTTCTTTCACTTGGCATGATGCTTTCAGGATTCATCAATTTTGTATCAGCACTTCATTGATTTTCTATCTCAAATAATATTCCGCTGTATGGCTTTACCACATTTTATTTACCCATTTATTAGTTGTCAAACATCTGGGTTTTTTCTACTTTTTAACCACTATGGATAATTCCAACAAAGCCTTCACATACAATTTTTATGAGGACATACTTTTCATTTCAGTTGGGATTACAACTAAAAGTAGACATGCTAAATTGTGTGATAACCCTCTCCTTAGGTTTGGTGTTATCTATTTTTCCATTGTTGTATCATTTGATGCTGAATTGCATGTATGTTCTGATTTCTCCACATCCTGTTCCGCATTGGCCTCTCTCCACAGAGTTCTCCTAGTGAATACAAAGTGTCATCTTGAGGTTTTGATTTGCACTGGATTGATGGGTATTTATATGTTTTCCATGCACTCAAACATCATTTATATAATGTCTTTGGAGAAATACCTATTTAAATCTTAGGTTCTGTTTTGAAACTTTGATTTGTCTTCTTTCTTTATATTATTTCTATAACAACATGAAAACAATCACCTTTGATACAAAGGGAGTTCCAGGACAGCCAAGGCTATACAGAGAAACCCTGTCTCGGAAACAACAACAACAACAAAAAGATAAAATCCAATTAATACCTTTTACTTTTTGCTGCTTCAGCTGAGTTCCTGGCTCAGATTCACTTGTACTGACAGTATTAATATGCTTGCTTATTCCTTGTTTCCTGCTAAACTATAAGTGCTCTGAAGATAGGACGCTTGGAAGCTGGTGTCACTGGTACATCTCTGGTGCCCAACAAAACCTTTCACCCAACATAGGCCTTTGGTGAACATTGTATACGAATGAGTATATCATTCCTTATATTGTCTTAGCATAAAGCAGGAATGTTTCAGACACAATGAGGATGATACTGGAGGATTAAGAGTTGATTTACTTCAACCCCGCCCCCCCCCCAAACACATTTTGAAAAGCATTCACTGCATCTCCCATTCACTCTCATCTGGAGCCCAGGCTGTGTGAATTCCAGGGAAGCAGAACCCTTGCTCAGAAGTTGCCCCAGGCAGGGTATAGGATGGGCTGCTTGTATGACTATGCGGCTGAGCCACAGTCAGGCGACATCTGCTCACTGAAACCAGCCAAAGGCACCAGCGGCTTCATACAGCTTTATTCCAAGGACTGACAGCCATTGTGTGTCCCTGAAGAGCCCTCACTCAGATGTGATCGGCTGCAAACCCAATGGCTGCTCAGCTCTGCAAGCTAATTGATCACTGTTTGGCCATTAGCACTGCTCACCTCCTCCACCACATTCCCAGTGCAGTCCCATCCTGCGCATGGCCATTATTCACAGGGCTTATTTTCAGACAGTTTTTCTTTCCTGATTAACTTCATGAGAAGAATGTACTTGGTTTGTTTCATCTAAATAAATTTTTAAAAAGAGGCTCCCAAGTGGTTCATTTTATCTCCCCTGAATTCCAGGTCTGTGTTGTTACGCCAATGTAAAAGAGACTCCCAAACAACTTTTGTGTCCAAAAATAATATTAAAAGCGCAATCTTGCCAGGAACAGTGGTGTTACCAAACTGTCATCCCCGGAGCCATCTGGGTTCTGGCACTGGGACCTTTAGACCTGTCCCTTTCTGAAGACTCACTAGTGCCCTCTTCTGGATAGGCTGGTAACCCCCACTTTACTAAGTAGGCAAGGACCACAGGAACAAACTTAATTCCCTGCTCTAGAGGAGAGTGCCTCCTCAATGTAAAACAACCTACTCTCCACGACTGGATAAGAGTTTTTTCTTCTTCATTGTATCCTCCATATCACAGTCTTCAACTTTGATCCTATGCTCTTCAGGCAGCTGGTTCTTTTTATGCCAGTACTCAGCCCTTAGAATTAACAAGTGTGTTAGTCAACTTTTGTCGCTATAACAGAATACCTGAAAAACCAGTTCACAGGCCCTGTGGGTCTTGGAGAAGAAAAACATCTCACAAGACAGAGACAGAGAGGAAGGCTCCAGGGACAAGATACACACTCTTCAAAGCCCTCAGTGGAACCAGTGATGACTTGAGTATAGTTTCATTTTCTCTGCTACTTTGTTGCCAGCACCTGCCTGACTTGACACATTAGTTCCTAGTGGCTCCTGAAGTGTTGGTTCAAGTCTAAGTTTCAGTTCATCCCCCTTTTGTGGTCGGACAGAGATCAGGCTGTTGCCCCAGCAATGTTCCAATATTCTGCAGTGACTACAGTAGCTTCCTTCTCTCCTCTCTTGACCCTGTTTAGGGTTCTTGGCAGCCTAGAGGTGAGCAGGAGAATGAGGCTGAGGGTAGGTCATTTACCAGGTCCCTGGGAGGTCATAGAAAGTCTAATGAAGCTGCAAGTCTAGAGTCTCCAACTGAAAGAACATTGGATGCAGCCTTTCTGTAGTTTGACCATGTCTTCAGAAAGCTCACTAGTTGTAAGCTTAATCCCAAGTAAACAAACAGTAGTTAGAATGTTTGTCTTGGGGGGAGGAGGGATGCTTAGGATTACATCAAGACCCCTTCAAGGCATTAGAGACTTTATAAGAACCAGAGGAGAAACCTGAGTTGGCTAGCATTTTATGAGGTAGCACAGGGCCCTTGCCAGATGCTAAGCACAGGCCAACACCAAACACCCTTAGACATCCCAGGCTTTAGAACCAGGCGCCAAAGAGTCTCCATCCTTTATAATTACCAAGTCTCCAGTGTTTTCCTGTAGTGACAGCAAACAGGCCACAACAAGCCCATATTCCAGGAGCAGCTGCCGTTGAGACCACATGGGCATACAGAGGGCTCCAGGGTCTCTGAGTCCAGTCGTTTGCATCTGATTTCAGCAGTGGTGCTTGAGAAGAGAAATGGAGAAAGCAGCCCAGGCCAGGATAGATGATCCACCGGCTGGCTCTGTTCTCTGAGGATATGCCTGTATTCTCATCCCTGCTGGTCCGAGGGGATAGAGACTATTAATAAACTCTGCATCCCCCCAGGGAATCTGCTCTGGAACTGGGGCAGGTTCAACTAGTAAGTGGGAAGCCACTGAAACACCAGCTTTGGGGCATGGGGAGAGGCAGGGATGCCAGAGAAAGCCGGCTCAGAAGTGCTTGTGTAGGTTGGTTTTCTCTGTCTGCCCTACCGGACCTGTTCCCTTCAGTGCTCAAATTCCACCTAACAGCTTGACTCTGCGGGAGGGAAAGCACTCTTTAAAGACAATAGTAAAGACCTCATTAAATTGAGGAACCCAGAGACTAGAATGAATAGAAATGAAACACTTTGAGCTACCACTCAGGAAGCCCCAGCAGAATAGCCCTTCCCAGTGTCCCAGTGGCGGGAAGGCATTAGCAAGAGGAGGCTCCTTTCATGCTCTGCAACTCTGAGTGTTGTAGAGGGAGAGGGGCGGGTCACTGCAGGCAGAGAGAAATTTACACCCTAGACTCACTACTCCCAAGAGTGAAGTGGGTTCAGGCCTAAAGACCCAAGACTGTAGAAGATAAAACCCATTCAGGATGCTGCTGCAGGAGAGCTGGGGAGCTTCAAACCCATCCTTCTCTCCTCCCTCATGCCTTCCCCGGTGTGCAGGAATTTGCCTAGCTTCTCTAAAAGTATAGGATTGAAAGAGAAAAAAAAAGGGGGAATCTGGTGAAGATTAAGTTGTCCTCAATTATCCTGGTGTCGAGGGAACCATAGACAAATGACAACTGCTGCTGAGGCTGTCCAACGTGCAAAGAAAATGTCTTTTCTGAAGCACGATAAGATTCCAGGCCTGCAATGACAACAGATCCACCATATCACTGATGGCAGTTCAGTGGAAAGGGAAGCAGGCCCGGACCTTAATTTGATGTTGAATTCCAACGTGGTAAATGGAACTCCTTAAGCCTCCGTGGGTTCAGTTTGTCTGCTTCTGTTGTTTATAAATGAGGGGTAATATGAATCTTCCTGTCTAGGAAGAGATACAGATTAACTAAGATAATACGTATAGATGATGCAAACTGTTTCTTTTAATGAAGACCAGATAGAAATGTTGTGCTTTATAAAAAAGAAAAAGAAGCCAGGAATATGTCTGGTAGAGGCACAGTATGATGTGGGGGAAGGTGGGTGCTGCTACGGGCCCATGATGGGGCATCCCTTCCCCCTGAGGTACCAGCAAAAGGAGAGGGGGGGAGAAGGAGAGAGGGAGGGAGAGAGAGAGAGACATGGAGAGAGGGGTGAAGAGAATGAGGAGAGAAGGGTACTGTAATAGAGTAAGAGCAAGAGAAAAGAGCGAGAAGGGGGCAAGCAGCCCCTTTTATAGTGAGTCAGGCACATCTAGCTGTTGCCAGGTAACTGTGGGGCGGAGCCTAGAAGTAATGCCAACAAGCAACACACATTCTGGGTATTCCAAATCATTTAGAAGACCTTCCTGTTAATAACAATTCTGGCAAAGCCTAGGTGTGCTGAGCAGATCCTCCAGTTTTTGCACTAATGAATACATTTAATCATTTCAACGAGACTATGTAAAATATTATTTTTAGGCCTGTTTTATATGTGGTGTTCAGAGTATATAAGTAATTTACTTAAAGCAATATACCTACCAAGAATGGCCCATAGCCCTCTGATTCTTCCATGTAGCTAGTTGCTCTCCAGATGAACACAGTAGTAGCAAGTTACCCCAAGGCTTCCCAGCTTACCTGGGAACAGTCCCACAGAGTCACATTAAATAGATGGTTTTACAGATTCTAATCGCCCCTAAATTCTCAGTACGTATAAACAGGTGAGCTACTTGTTGTTTGGCATCAATGCTAAATAACTTTGCTGTTAACTATTTACCAGTAGTGGGCAGACATCCAAGATAGCCGGAATCTCCTAGTGCCATGGCCTTGTGTCTCTGTACTTTGGGAAATGACAGTTCTACTTACTGTTTGGAGCGTTCTGTGCTCTTTTTCCAACACTTGTCTTAAAATCTCTGTATCTCAGGCTGGTCTCAAACTTCCTATGTAGCCCAGGCTAACCTAAAGCTCACAAGTGTTGGGGTTCCAGGATGAATGCACCACCTCACTTGGCACAGCATACTTTTAATGAATAGAATGCAGTGAAAGCAGCAGGCTGCCATTCTAAGAACTTGCTATTCCTACATGTGTTTGTTTTCTCTGGCTATTGTAACAAAATACCAGAGACAGAAATTTATTTTCTCACATTTTCAGAAGCCAGAGTTCCAGGACCAAGATTCTGATAAACTTCCTGATTGCTCAGGGCTGTCTCCTCATGTTTTTATTTTTATTCTCCCTGGCACATGTGCAATGAGGGAGAAAGCTCTCTGGTGCCTCTTCTAACACAAGCGCTAACGTTATAAACCAGTCTCACTCTACTCCCTATAAATTATTTATTATTAATCAAGCCCATTTAAGTACTAGCTCCTAATGCTGTCTTGCAATATAGTTAGGCCGTTAACACACATAAGTGAATGAGACACATCTCAGCCCGCTGTATAGCTTAAAACAACACAGTGGGTTATCTTGCAGTTTCATGGGCCAGGATCCTCAGTAGAGGTTAGCTGGCCCCTCTGCTCAAAGCACCAAGTATCTCAAAGCCAAGTGTTGGCCATTGTGGGTTTTATCCAGAGACCCTAAAGGGGAAGAGGAGATGGAGATGCCTGTCCAAGTTCACTGTTTTTATCAGCAGAATTTAGCCCCCTTTTGCTGGAGGACTGGAATTTCTCTTCATTTACTGGAACTTTCTAAGGAACACCCTCAGCATCTGGAAGCCACCTACATTCCTTGACTTGTGATGTCATCCTTGGCCTGTCAATCATGATACATCACATTCTCCTCATGAATTGAATCTCTGACTTCCGTGGGTTTTGGCCTCAGCACTCAGACTCAATGAATATGTATGAGGTACTTAGACCTCTCAAAAGTTTATTCCATTATATCACTTAGTCTAGAAAATCTCCATATTTTTAGATCCATCAGGACCTTAAGTACATTCGAACTATAAATAGAATATAATGTCTATAATGACATATGTAATGTATATGTTGGTCATATAATGTAGCATGGGAATGATATTCCATCATGTGCATGGTTCCGAAATCATGCAAAACATGCCCACTAGAGTCCACATTGTATGGTCTCAGAAGCCACAGTCACTGCTGAGACTGGCATGTGAAAGACCTTGGCTTTGTGTGCTCACACTTTTTCTCTCTGGCTCCTCTTACTTGCTTGCTCTCTGAAGCATGTCACTGTGCTGTGGAAACACATGGTGACAAACTACGGGCCATCTCCAACCAGCAGCACAGGAGCCCTGACTGCAACATCCCAAGAGGAAGCCAGCTCAAACACCTGGGTGATCTCAGCAGAGGAGCATTTCCAGGGAAGCCTGTGATATCTGTAGCCTGGATGACCCTTAATTATAGTCTGGTGAGATGACCAGCCCAACCAGAAGTCTAGAATGTAGAAACTATTAGAACAGCTGCCCTCATTGAACACTCGTTTTGTTTGGGTCTTATGTTTTTACATCTGATACCTAACAGGCAGAATTTTTAAATTTTTAACTTATTTATTCATATATTTATTTGCAGAATACAACATGATAGTTTGATGTGTGTATGTTGCAAAATGTCTAAACCAAACTCCTTAACACACTCATCACCTCACATATGTGCATGCATGTATGTGTGCTCCTATATAGTGTTTACTTCTGTGCATGTGCATATATGGTGAGAAGACAAAATTTATTCACATCAATTTTCATGTGTCTAACATATATTAGATCTTCCCAGCTCCCACCCTGCCTATTCTCTGGAGGAAAAAATTGTTGGCTTTTTCAGGTTCCACACATAAGTGAGATGCAATACTAGCCTCTTTGTGTCTGGCTTATTTCATTTAACATTATGTCTTACAGGGTCATCCATGCTATCAGAGATGACAGCACCTGTCATTATTTTAAAGGCTAGATAGTGTTCCATTGTGAGCATATGTTTTGCTTTCTCGTTCTAAATGCTATTTGTTTTCTAATGTGTTTATTAACTACCTGAGAATTTGATAATCTCACCCATGACTCCTCTCCTAACATCTCCCAGATCCATCCCTACCTTCCCAACTTCACATCCTTTTTATTTTTATAATAACCTATTGACTTTAATTTGAATTGTCTGTGTACATTTGGGTGTGCATGCCATGAACCAGATCCTTAGAGAAAACTGACTGCCCCCTTACCACTAAAAGCCATCAGTAGTCCATAGCTCCCTAGTAAGGGATGAAGGCTAATGGACTCCTGCCCACTCCATGCTGGAAGCTGATTGGCTTGATCTTGTGGATGTCTTGTGCAGACAACCACAGATGGTGTAAGTTCAGTGTCTCTTCCATGTTCAGAAGACTCTGCTTCACTCTGGTCCTTACTGACCTCTGGCTCTCACAATTATTTTTTACCTCCTCTTCCAAAACAGTCCCTGAGTCCTGGGAAAGGACAGTATAGATGTCCCACTCTGGGTGAGCACTCCAGAGATGTATATTCTCTGCCCCTTGACCAGTTATGAGTCTCTGTATTAACTACTGTCCACTATACAAAGAAATTTCTCTGATGATAAATGCTACTGTTTAAAGTCACAATTGTTGAGGGTTTTTTTAATAGCTTATCATTAATATTTTCTCTTTCTTTCTCTTTGTTTGCTTCTGAAAAAAAAAAAAAACAGTCTCACTATGGGGCCCAGGCTAGCTTTAAACTCAAGATTCTCCTGCTTCAGCCTCCCAAGTGCTCAGAGTTCAGACACACACTACCATTCTAATATATCTCTTAACATAAAGCCAAGTGATGGGTATGTGGCACATGACAAATGGATGGGCTGTTTTCTAGAGACTCAGTTAGGGACGATGAGTGATATATCACACAATAATATTCCACTAGACAATAATATTCCACATGATTCATGGGATTTATGTATGATGGAGCTTAGCTTAGTGTAATGCCTGCTTTATGTTTGAGATTTGTGGCATAATGGGAGGGGTGATCTTTGAGAGGGAGACTGACTTTCCCACTTGCTATTTTGTTTCTTCTGTGTACACAAGACAGTAAATCTTGCCCCTGTTCTGTGAGTAGCTCCTGGATACCCACAGAAAAGCATCCAGGTTTTCTCATGCTTTAAGTGGCATAATTCGCCCAAATCTAGCAACTGGTGCCTCTGTGCCACCAGGTATCCTCTAGTTGTGCCCAGACCAGCATCATCCAACACTTTCTCCTTACAGAAAATAAAAGTGTCCAGGCTCATTTCATTGGTGAAAGCTAACCAAAAATTGGGCCCATCTTTAACATTTGCAAAGCCCGAGGCAAACATAAAAAAAATGGACACCCATGTACCTGGAATTTAAATTGTTGTAAATTGAAAAAATCAAGCTATTGACCATTAAATAAAAATATGTGCTAGTCCCTTCTTTAATAAATATGTGAAGGGCTTAACAGCCCACAAAGGCGACATGAAAATTAATTTAAACTGAAAGCATTTGAACAATAAATGGCTATGGAAATATTCCCTTGTAAACAGCCTCTCCCAAATAAAGCCTCCCCCAGAGCACTTTCTTGTTTGAGAGAAGCCTGTTCCTTAACACTGGGAAAAGCAAGCTCAATAACTGCCCCCTTACATCAAAAAGCCCAGGGGAAGAGCCAGGAGAATGCCTGTCAGTATAACGCTTGCCTTGCAAGGATGAGGTGCTGAGTTCAGTCCCCAAAACCCACATAAAATACCAGGCAGGATAATACACACTCATCACCCCTGTGTTCAGTGTAGGGGACAGAGTGCAGAGGCAGGAGCTGGCTGGCTAACCAATCCAGCCTACTCAGTTATCTCCAGACCAAGACAGACCCTGGCTCAAAGGAAGTAGGTGGCGGTCCTAAGGATAACTGGAAGTTATCCTGTGGCCTCCCTGTGCACCTATGCAACCTATACACACATGCACAGTCGTGTGTGTACACATACCCACATACACACTCACACACAAACACATACACAGAGAACACACAGAGAGAAGTCAATGAAAACTGATAACATAGGTGATTTCCTATTAAAGCCTGGAGCCCACACCCTTTCCTTGTTAAATTACTGTTAACCTTTTTACCTCTGGCTGTTCAGTGAATGCTTGTAGAGAGCTCCTAAATGCATGTCAAACCACCTTGTCTTCTTGTTACCTTGCCACCCATCAATTAGTTTCAAGAACTTGAGCAGACAGAGGAAGTGGTTCCCTCCGAATCTATAATGTGGTGAATAGCTAGAAAATCAAGTCCTCCTGAAAAGTTTTCAGACTTGCTCATAGGAGGAAAGCCAGCTCTGCGCAATCAGCCCATTTCCAGCTCTGTCCTACGCAGCTGACTAATGTGCAAGCACGTGGGTGCTTTGGCTTGTAGATACAAGCTCTGTCTACACATGGAACCAAGTAGCTGGCTTTTAGGAGTCAGCAGGCCTAGGAAGGCACACATCTACATGGCCAATCTTCCAGATCGAAAAAAATCAGGAAGAAGAAATAGCATGCTATCCCATTGAGCCTGGCGCCATCAGGACAAGGAATTGCGGGGTCTTAGTAAGCATGTCAAATATGGAGGTCTAGTAGGGCACTGTCTCCAAGCATGTAAAGCCTTTGAAAGTATTCAAAGCTCTTCACTCGTTTGTCTGTGGTTAAGAGCAGCAATCAAGTCCTCTGAAGTATGGCAGTGACTTTGGCCCGGCAGTGCTACTGTTACGAGAACCTGGGGTGGCCTGCATGGTAGAAAGGGCATCTGGCACTGGGTGAAGCCACTGAACTGATGACCAGGCTTGTGAGACCTGCAGAGGAGTCAGTTATAGATGGGGAGGCAGTGGAGATTAGAGGGATGTTTTCCAGTAAAAGTGTCTCAACAAAAGAGGCAGTGCCCACCCACATCCGCACCACCCATCCTGGAAGCACAACAGGGTAGCATTAGAGGCCAAAACAGAGCGTAACCCTGTAGAGGTAGGGAGATCTGGTGTCATCAGGTCTGTGTCCGTGACTAATCATGGAGGAAGGGTTACAAGGAGGAGGCAAGTGCCCCCTCGCAATCCAGACAATGACAGTGGGCCTGCAGTTACTACCAAGATGGAGTAGAGCCCAGCAAAGTGATTGACAGTGTGCCCACAGTTCCATATTTTCATATCAACTTAGATCTTGTTGAATCACTCAGTTTACTCCATGTACAAGACTTCAAGGGAAGCAGCCCTTTCCTTGTGAATGATTTTCAAACCCATATGCCAGGAGGACCAACTTGCTACTCTCTTCTGCCTTCTACCTGCACTGTTCACACCCATGAGCCTGTATGTCCAGCCAAAGGAGCCAAACATAATAGACCTGTTTAGAGTACATGTAGAGACCTAAGTCATAAAAAACCTGGCTTCACCGTGGCTTCTTTTCAGTATAACATTTGTATTGATTCTTTGAGAATTTCACACAAGCATATATTGTACTTTGATCATACATAGCTCTCACCCCACCCCCTCCTCCCAGATCCACCCCAACCTCCCCATCACAATTTGTCTTTTTTTTTTCATCACTATTACATAGCTTTGTGAACCTCTCTCAGCATTGTTGTCTCATTTCATGAGGCTTCTGTGAGGGTTAAATGAAGTAAGATGTAAGGGGTGCTTAGCCCAGTGTATTTGCTTAACAAACACTAGACATTATTTTATTAGAGCTAGCTATTCACAAGCTGTCTTCTACACTAAATTATGGTTCATATAAAGCTGATGGTGCTAGTTTCTTCTATCTTCAGAATCTGTCAGAGTGCCTCATTAAAAAGAAAATTTCATTTTGGGTCTACTATTTCTAAAACACAGGGGGAAGCCAGTAATAGGCTATAACCAAAGACTTATGGAATCAAATGAAGAAGTCAAGAGATGGTGGCTTGGAATTAAGAATTTCCCACCTATCTCAAAGTCCATAAAGCACCTGTAATCTTTAAACCTCCTTTCTGAAATGTTCATCTTTTTCCTTGTCTTTTAATCCCCATATGGGAAGAAAATAAGATGCCTCACTCTCAAACAAGCTAACATATTAAAGCTATAAGCCAAGAACCCTCGCTACCATGGAAGCCTCCAGTTTCTCTGATCTCATGTGGGGAAAACTACCGCACAGTTATCTGTCATTCGGTTGTTTTATTAACAAAAGACCACAAATACAGATTCCCCGTGGGTGTGAAGTCATTTTTTCTTGCGCGGCAGTAAGGAGCAAAAACATATTTAGAGGAGATCCACAGGACACGAGCACCCCCACAGCTCCCAACAGTGATGCTTGTGTGGAATGCAGCACCACTGATTATCCGTAAACCACAACCAGAATTGAGTCCCATGTTGCACCCCTAAGTATTAATGCAGATAACTGAGACAAGCCAAAGGAAAAGGGAGAAATAGTATGTGGCATCACCTGCCTCTTCCCACTGACTTGGTCGCACTTGCCTCCTCCACTGGACTACGTTGATTTCAACACTGTATCATGAGTGCCTAGAATGGCAATAATAACTCCAACAGAGCTGGTATTATAGGATGGATGGATGGATGGATGGATGGATGGATGGATGGATGGATGGCGAACTCCTCATCAGAATATTTATTACACAAGGAGTCTTTGGTAACATCAATCCACAGCACTAGAATTTTGTACGGACTGTATGTTCTGAAATTTTTTGACCCTTTTAGAATCTTCTCTAGCTAGCTGAGAGGGTGCATGTGTGAGTTCTCCTGCAGACCTTGCCAGTGGTCATTTCCCATGTTCTAACTGCCCTGTTGATCAGTGTCATAGACCTTAGGTATATTGGACTTTTCTCTTTTAATGTTCTGTCCACCTGAAGCTGCACTTGGGTGGCCTGAAGAGCTTTCTTCCATGACAAATCCCTGGTCTCCCTCCCTAGGAGGGCTTCCACATCCCAACTTAACTCTGCCTAGTATCTATGTGTGTGACAAAGGACCTGGAATTTCATGGACAAAATTGGAAATAATAAAAATGTCAAAAAAATATCACCAGATCTGGAAAAAAGTAGATAAAAATGCATTCAAAGGATTGAAGTAAAAACATTTGATCTTGGATGGAGCGTCTGCCTCTGATTGGGAAGATATGAAATCTCTGATATGCCAGATCAGGAATCCTGAGAGACTGGTTGGCAGAGTGCTTGCCTAGCATGCATGCAGCCCTGGGTTTGATCCCCAGCACTGGATAGAACCAGATATAGCATTTCCCACCTCTCCTCCCAATACCCGAGAAGTAGAAGCAGGGCCTTCAGAAATTCCAGGTTATCAGTAACTGCATAATGAGTTTAACGCCATACTGAGATACAAGAGAGCATGTCTTAAAATAAAGAAAACAAAACAAAGCAGCGCATACCTTTGCTGTGTAGGTGTTCCTCAAACTGAAGAAGAAAGGCAGGAACTGGGGAGAGATAAACAGATGAAATTGGTGCAGGCTCTCCAGTTGCACAAGAGAGCCATGAGTGACTGCATGCAGAGCCTGTGAAAGGGAAGCCATTCCCAGGGAGGGCCTTCCTAACCAGGTTCACCCTCCCAATGTGGAACTGCAGGAGCAGGAGTGAGCAGCATGAAGAAAAGCTAAGCCCAAAATCACCTTCCAGGAGCAAATGTCAGAGTAGAGCAGGTGAGGCCTGCTGGAGTGGGCGTGACTCTGCCTAGGAGCTGATTTCATTGGTGCTGGTGTTTGTCTTTTCTCAGTTTCCCCTGAGTCTCACTGGAAGAGGAAAGCCATGGAGTTTATTACACACGGGAGATCCCTCTGATCCTCAAATCACCCAAGGATGGTCTCTGAAAAGGCCTGGACTTCAACAGTGTGGTTTACGGTTCAGCTCGACACAGCAGACAGCGTGGATGACATCTCAATACAAATGAATAGTCAATGTATGACAATGCAAGGAAAATAAGATTTAAAACAAAAATATTACACTGGAACAATTAGTTAGTCAGGGGAGGCTCCCTTCAATATCATGTACCGAAACAAATCCCAGACAGATCAAAGCGTTATTTTTTTTGTTAAATCAAAGCATAAACAAACTATAAACAGTTAGAAATGAATATTTATCAAGGTTCTGGAAAGAGAAAGAATGCCTAGATCGAGAAAAGATTATAACATCAATAAGAGTACGATGGGCAGATATGATTACAAGGAAAAGAAATGACATCTTAGCAACACAGAAATCTTGATGAAACTTAAAAGGGAAACAGCAAACGGGTAGACATATTGATGCACCTGTAACAAGAAAAGGAGCCCTGCATTTATATATTCAAATTAATACGACTCTTTAAGAAAAAGAAAGAAACCCACAGATGAGTGGAGAGAGGACACAGATGACCTTTCCACAAAGAGGAAACACTGTTGCTTAACAAACACAAAAAATGTTTCCATATCTCTGCTAATCAAAGCCCTGCAGAAAGAAACAATGCGATTAAGTGGCTCTCAAATTAGCTAGTGTTTTAAAAATCGTAACAGGCATACTAAACGAACTGGGGCAAAAATGGGTATTTTCCTGAGCTGCAGATCCCAGATCCGAGAATAAACTGGCAGAGGCTTTTAAAGAGAACTGGAGGCATGGATTGACTGCCCTGGGATGGGCATATATTTCGAGGCAGTAATTACACGCTGGCATGTACAGCCTAATGAAATAAGCCAAAATGCTGGGAGTTAGTTTGGGAAGGGCAGGAGGGTGAGCCTCTTGTGCTTCTGCAAGATCAATACTGCAGCAGCGTAGCTGATAGGAAGAAAAAGTTTAAATTTAAATGTTTGGTTAAATAATCCATGCCACAATTCTTGCATGGAACATTATGGAGGCATAAGATGTGATGTTCGCAAAGACTGCCACGTAGAAAGTGCTTATGATATAATAATAACTGAAAAAAGAGATAAAAACTGCAAAGAGAAAATGGATATAATTATGCAAAAAATCCATGCATAAAAAGCCTCAAGGAAAGTCATTAAAATGTAAATAGTCACCGTACACGAGGGCTGAATTTGTGGCTGATTTTTTTTTTTTTTTTTGTAATTTTCCTTGCTACTTTTCAGGAATTTTCCCCCAATGTTGCAGGGACTCCTTGTGTAGATATTTAAGCTTTCTGTTCCTTCTGACAGCTTGGGCTGTTATGAAAGTCAAATTTTTCTTTGAGACAAAGGTCACTTTGGAAATGTTTGGATTGTGGTTTCCATATAAGGTAATACCCAGTTACATATCTGAGGCATCTGCAAAGGGTTTACCTTAACATGATTTTGAGCAACTAATTGTAGAATAAATTAGTGAATGCAGCCGGAGCCCCACAATGAATGGATGAATGAATGAATGAATGAATGAATGATAGTGAGTGAGTACAGGTCAGCTAGCTACTGAAGTATTCACCCTCTGCTGACAGGGCTCTAAAATAATAATATATTAACTCATTTAACCCCACTTATGTAAGATGTAAATACCTTACCATTCCCATCTGTGTTTAGTTTTGTTGTTGTTGCTGCTGCTGCTGCTGGTTTGATTTGGTTTAGTTTGGTTTGGTTTGACTTCCTTTGATATGGTGTGATTTGTTTTGGCTTGTATTTTTGAGATAGGGTTTCATAGCCAGGACTAGCCTAGAACTCATGATCCTCCTATCTCAGGCTCCCAGTCACCTTGCTGGGTTTCTATCCCCATTTTGTGGATGAGTAAGGTGAGGTACAAAGATGCAGAAAAGTAGTCCACGTTGCAGTCAAATACATAAGGGTTCAAAGTTGATCCCAGAGGGACAGTCTGCAGCCAGAGCCCCACAACTTCCCTGAAGATGAGGTTTAATCCCATCCTCATCCAGGGCCAGGTTAGCAGGCCAGAGTCCCTGAAAGAACTGGGGACAAGTGGCTCTTTTGTCAACCCCAACTGTACAAGGATTGAAATGAGAGCCCTTGGTGAATGCAACTCCACCCCAGTTTTCAGGAACATGAGGTAACCACTCTGTTTGGGTCACCCTCTAGTAGCCCCCCAGAGTCACACAAAAGAGTTCAACTCATCAAAACCAAGAATTGGGCCACCATGCCTAAAATGCCTCAACTCCCAGGGAGATGCTCAGCCGCCTCCAGGTGAGCGCCCTCCTGCAGCTCGCTTTATGGCTCTTTCACTGGGTAACAAAACGGCTGGCATCATCCAATTCACATCATACAGCCGCAGGAAATGCCCAGTGAGGAAAACAGAAAACGGGCTCGGAAACATGTCAGGCACATAATACACAGTCAGTGGGATTTACTTACTATTTATTCTTACTATTATAATCGTTACGATCCTATCTGACACAAGAGGAACCAACACTAGATTCATCAGGCAAGCCAACTAAAATTAAAAACTATTCCTGACTCACATTATTTTAGCATAAACAGTAAACATACATGCAATCACCAAGATTTTGATATAGAATTAAAAAGCCATGTGCAGTGGGTCATGCCTGTCTATCATTCTTGCACCTAGAAAATGGAGGCAGGAGGATCAGAGTTCAAAGTTAAGCCTCAGCTAGCAAGTCTGAAGCCAGTACGGCCCACCTGGGACCCTATCTTAAAAACACGCAAAATAAAAACACCTTACTTTTTTTAGACTTTGCTCCGTGGCAAGGAACATGTTTAGCAGGCATGAGGTTCAATGCCCAGAATGAAAGATGAAAAAAAAAAAAATCACACTTCTAACCCCCTCCTACAAACCATACCCCGAAGGCAATGTCTACCGGTACTCAGAAGTACAGTGGGCACTAAAGACACATTGGAGAAATAATTCAAGAACAAGGTTTTATAGGGCAAGAATTTCGTAATGACTGTATCTAATGTTTGTCTTTCTCGTCTCCACAGAATCAGAAATCCTTGTAGTCACCTCCCTCCCCCCCCCTTTAATCCGGGTGTTCAATTAGGTTTCAAGATACAGCTCTTCCTTTTTATATTTATACTTTGTTGGTTTCTATGATGTTACTGAAATTGCTTAATTACAAACAGAAACCGTTATGGCGTTATGGCTGGCCTCATTATGTTGAGAGCAAAAGCAATGGATCTCACTGAACAAAACAGCCAGCCAGTGAGGCTGTGGGAAGCAGCTCTGGAGTAGGCTGGCCGGCTGGCTGACCTCGCAGGCAGAGTAGGGAGTGTCACCCTGCAATGGGACTGTCCTAGCACAGTCCCACAAAGCTAGTGCCTTAACAGAAAATCATTTTCCCCTCCTTTGGCATGCGAAGTGTTGGCGGTGGCACTTGTTAATTTTGCATCATTGTGACAGAATGCCTGTCAGCAGCAACTTAAGGATGAAAAGACGTTCCTGGCCACAGTTTCAGAGGGGTCAGTTGACAGCTATGGGGAAGGTGGGGCCAGCTAACTCGTTTTGTGGCCTCAGGAAGTTGTGGCAAAGGCTGTTCACATTAAGGTAGACTGCTAATGACAGAAGGGGAATGCAGAGCTCTGGTATAAAAATCTTAAGAAACCACGCCCAGTGACTTACTTCTTCCTGCTACCCCCTTCCAACATCCCACAAGCTTCTTAAAACAGCGCCACCCACTGGGGAACAAGGGTTCGGATCTTGAGGCCAGTGTTGTATCTGTGAGAAGTGGAGTTACAGAGACAAAGTTTGGGGCTGAGACGAAAGGATGGACCATCTAGAGATTGCCACACCCGGGGATGCATCCCATAATCAGCCGCCAAATGCTGACACCATTGCATATGCCAGCAAGATTTTGCTGAAAGGACCCTGATATAGCTGTCTCTTGTGAGCCTATGCCAGTGCCTGGCAAACACAGAAGTGGATGCTCACAGTCAGCTATTGGATGGAACACAGAGCCCCCAATGGAGGAGCTAGAGAAAGCACCCAAGGAGCTAAAGGGGTCTGCAACCCTATAGGTGGAACAATATGAGCTAACCAGTACCCCCAGAGTTCCTGTCTCTAGCTGCATACGTAGCAGAAGATGGCCTAGTCGGCCATCATTGGGAAGAGAGGCCCCTTGGTCTTGCAAACTTTATATGCCTCAGTACAGGGGAACGCCAGGGCCAAGAAGTGGGAGTGGGTGGGTAGGGGAGTGGGTGGGGGAGGGTATGGGGGACTTTTGGGATAGTATTTGAAATGTAAATGAAGAAAATTCCTAATTAAAAAAATAATCTCTTCTATGCCGATTTGATATGTTCCTTTGTACTAGTTGTCCCTGGTGTCCCTTAGTTAGTCCATGCCTCCCTTCCCTTTAATCTTCCTATGGCCCTCAACCCTGCATAGTTAAGTCTCTCAGATCCCCCTCTCCTTCTTCTCCTAAGGATAACAGTCACTGGATTTAGCACCTACCCCACATCGAGAAGGCCTCACCGTGAGATCTTTCCTTAGTTACATGTACACATATTCCTGTGACAAACAAGTCACATCCGCATGAGGTTTGCACGTGTGTCTTGGAGGGCTCACAGACCCATTTGTATGTCGTTCTATAGAAAACAATGGACCAGCTGCATGACAGACTCCTCATTCCAGGCTCTTCTGCTGAACTATGAGATCCCTAAAGAAACTGACCGAATCCTTCAGCCCATGTCCTCAGGACTTATGTACTGCTGGGTGTGTAGAAGATACCGTGTAAGCTTTTGCCCGCCTGGGATCTGTCTTTTTCAGCTCAGGCCACTATAAACCAATTCCAAAAATGATATGGCTTAAATAGTAGAGGTCCATTTTCTCACGGCTCTGGAGGCTGGAAGGCTGAGAGAAGAGTGCAAAGCTCAGGTCTGATGAGGCTCCGTGCAGGAGGCCACCCTCTTACATGCACTCATGTCCGACAAACTTCCCGTGTTACTCTTTTCCCTAGGAGACCATTAGTACATACTCACGGTACAAACTCACTGTACACCATTGGCTAGCCTGGCTGGCCAGTAAGACCCAGGGATCTGCCTGTCTCTCCCTCCCCTGTGCTGAGACTGCAGATGTACATCACCATACCACTTTCCCTGGATGCTGGAGATCCAGTTTCATGAAGACATCTCCAGTCCAGTACAAGCATGTATTTTGATAATGTTCAGCCCTGTTGCCCCCACCTGCTCCTGCTCATTCTCTTCTTTTCCCAGAGAGGCCAGTGTGTGTGTGTGTGTGTGTGTGTGTGTGTGTGTGTGTGTGTGTGTGTGTGTATGCGTGTGTGTATGTGTGTGTGGTGAGAGAGAGAGATCAAGAGAGAGACTTCAGATATTAGAGAAAAACGTGCTGTGCTTTTCTGTCTGAATCTGGCTTATTTTGGTTAATATGATGATGTCTTGTTCCATCCATTTTCTCTGCAAATGTTGTCATTTTGCTCTTCTTTATGAGTGAATGAAATCCCTTTCTGTTTTTATACTACATTAGCTTTGTCCATTTATGTGTTGATGGGCATATTCTGTTTCCACGACTTGGCTATTATCTGTAACACTTGGCGAGAGTAAATATTCATATGCAGGTGTCTCCCGAGTATACAGACTTAGGTTCATTTGACTACATTCCTATGCACCCTTTCTTATAAGGACATCAACCCTGTCATGAGGACCTAACCCTTGAAGTCCCCACCTCCAAATACCAGAGTTCTGACAAATTGATTTGGGAGCCCATAATTTAGTCCGTAACAAGTTCATATCTCAATTGAAAGCTAGTAGTGTCTTGGAGAGAAGTTTTAAGAAAGAAAATGCTCTCCTGGTGCAGAAGAATTCATCCTTATTGTAACATTTAGGCAATTAAACTATTATCAAACCTATGCTTTCCTCTCCTTGTCCCATACAAATTCTGTCATCATCCGTCTCAAGATGTATATTGTAATAAATGCATGTGACAAGGCAACCCTAAAGAAACATGTGCGTGCTCACTGAACAGAGTCAGGTGAACATTTTCAGCCTTCTAGAATATTAGACAGATGGCTCAGAACGTTGAGGATGCAGCACCATGAATATGCCGGTTACTGCGGGGCTGGGGATCTTTCTCCTCTAATTAAAGCTGTGCTTTTCATTGTTATTTTAGGCATTTCCTTGCTCTTGGATCCAGGATCACTAAGGGAAGAAAAATTTAATAGACCATCCTCCTCCATCACCAAGAATGTTGGACAAGAAGTAGCCTGATACCTTAAGATCATTTTAATGAAACTGAATTGTAACCTGAGACAAAGAAGGAAGTGCTGGGCCCCAGTATCCCTCTGTAAGGACCAGCCAACCCATACTCTCATGTAGGAACTCCTAAAAGGGTATTTGGGCCATGTGAGACAATATGGTAACCTTGCAAGGTGCCTAGTTCTGATGCCTTACAAGTAAACCCATAACTCATATTATAAATCACAATTTGTGGATTTTTACATGTTTACAAATAAACTTTACACCATGAAATAGAAGCGCCTTTGGGAAAGAGGGATCTGGATTGTTTATCTTGTAATCCCCAACGTCCAGTACCAAGTGTCCTCAATAAATAAACAACCAACTGCCAGACTGACCTGCAGAATCTCCCCTGCCGCCTAGGTGTGGCAGAAGAAACACAGTGCAGTTGCTCTCGTGGCCATGATCCTAAGGGGAAGCCTTTCTATGGACACGCATATATGGCATTCATTATGGTCCAACCTGGATGATGAAACAGCTGTAAAACACTAGGAAGGGATACAGTTCTGACTCTGGTCTGTTCTGCCTTCTGTAAGAAAACACGTTCGTGTGGTTTGCACACTGGGAAAATGCATTGCTCAGAGTTCTGGAGATTGAAAACCCCATGATAAAAATGCCAGCAGATTTGATGCCTGCTGCAGGCTAGCTCTCTACCTCACACAGGATACCTGCAAGAGGTGCAACTGCACACCTGTCATCACAGCACTTGGGAGGGTGAGGCAAGATTGTGAATTTCAGGCCAGCCTGGACTACAAAGCAAAACTCTATCCCAAAACATAAAACAAAGCAAATTAAATTGTACACGTCTCGATTTGTTATCACAAAGTAGAGAGAAAAGCAAGCTCTCTGGCCTCTTTGATCAGGGCACTTATCCCAAGCAGGAGACAGAACCCTTAAAGCATAATGGTCTTCTATTGGTGTCACCTCTCAATAAGGGGGTAAGGTCTCACAAGAATGTTGGAGTCACACAAATAGAAGGAATAGGTGGGAGACTGCTTGTGTATTTAAGGCAATATTCAGAAGTCCTGTCAGTGAGCAGAAAGGTGAAGCAGTGGAAGTAGGGTCGCAGGAGTGGACCCTTCAGAAGGCTGTGGCTATAGGAAGCATCTGGTGTACACTTTTGAGCAGGATGGGTGGTAAGTGGCCTCATTTTTGCTTTATAAAGACCAGAGCCACTCAATCGGAAGCTCCGGTGAGCATTGCACTTGGCACCATTTTATTGCTGAGATCTGCTTTCTGATTAAAAGTCACTGTGTGTATCATAAAAGTCACCAACAGAGTAGTGATGGAGAAGCTAGGTAGTGTCCCTGCAGAAAACAAAAACTTTCACCAGCCTGAAATTCCACGTTGGAGAGATGATAGGCTGCAGTGCACCTGTGCTAAAAAGGTTCTCGTGGGGCTTGGGAGAGGCCCCAGTCAGTAAAGTGCCTGCCACACAAGCATGGAGACCCTATGTACAAATCTCTAGCAGCTAGGCAAAGACCCAGGCACAATGCTGCACACAATAAATCCCAACTTCCTGGAGGCTGAGACTGAGACAGAGACACCAAGATCCCTGGAGCTTGCTGACCAGTCATGTTAGCCAAATCCAGGAATCCCAGGTTCAGTAAGGGGGATGTTGTCTCCTAAAGAACCGCAAAAAAAAAAAAAAGCAGGTGGAGACATAGTTGAGAAATACACTTGACATAATTCTCAGCTCCTAGTGTGACTATATTTGGAGATAGTCTTTAAAGAAACCCTAAGATAGTACACAATCCCAAACAAAGAACAGAATGTAAGAAATGTCATGACCATGGTTAATTTAGGTCATAAAGTAGGGACACAATCCAACATGATTGATTTCCATATGAGAAAAGGAAAATGTGCCTGGGCGGAGGCCATGTGAGCACACAGTCTGAAGACAACACTTGGATTCTGGCCTCCAGCCCCCAGAGCTATGAGACATAAATGTCTATTACCTATGAGCTTTTGTTATGTAATCCTCAGTAAACTAACAGTCTCTAAGCTCATGTGATCTTCCTCAAACACAGATGACAACATTTATTACATTCTGTGCTTTGTTTGGGGTTGTGTAGGTCTTAGTGTTTCCATTGCTGTAAAGAGGCACCATGACCATGGAAATTCTTATAAAGAACAACATTTAATTGGGACTAGCTCACAGTTCAGAGGTTTAGTCCATTATAGTCACTGTGGGAAACATGGCAGCATGAAAGCAGACATGGTACTGAGAAGGTAGCTGAGAGTTCTATATCTGGATCAGCAGGCAACAGGAAGATAGAGAGAGACACTGAGCCTGACTTGAGCATCTGAGACCTTGAAGTCCACCCCAGTGACACACTTCTTCCAGCAAAAACACCTACTCCAACAAGAGAGAGAAGAAGAATAGAAAAAAGAAAGTGGGGAGAGAAGAAAGAAGAAAGGCATCCGGGAAAGAAGATTATAGCTGTTGAAGTTGACTACAGGTAGACTTTCTGCTTAATACTGGAAGGAAAGGACCTACTGTTTTCATTTATAAGAAAGGTGAAGTCTGGAAATTTTTCAGTTTTTTTGTAGTCACATGGCAGATTCAGAGTCAGAGCTCCACCTACTCTCAAACGCTGCTTGTTCTTCTTCAGGTCTTCCTGAGCCAAGTTCCCAAGAGGACACATTGAAGACTGTTGAAAATTGTCATGTGTGCTTGGAAGATCATGAGCTCAACGCCAGTTTGAGATGTATAATGAGCCCTCATCTCAGAACACAAATGATAATAAGAGAATGGGAGTCATCCATTTCCTGCTCTAGGTCAGACACCATCACAAGTTTTAAGGCAAGCTTTCATTTTATTATTACATAATGTGTCTGTTTTATACATGAAGACAGAAGCCCTGAGATGCCAGACTGAGGCCACAGAACATACTGTGTAATGAAGTTACATTTCCTACCCCAGAATCACTGGCCTCAGTTCAAGTTATAGTTGAGCCACCTAAGGTGTAGGGAGCTTTAACCCTAAGAAGCCTGAGTGGGAGACCAACAAGCATGGCCCCAACAAAGATACACAGGTCATAATTCTCAGAATTTGGGAATATGCCACTCTTGCAGAGGTGATTCAAGGTAGGTTCCTGAGATGGAGAGCTGATGACCCTGGATCATCTGAGTCAACTAAGTTATATGTCCTTGTAAAGAAAGGGGGAACAGGAAGTCAGAGACAGAAAGAGACATGAGGTGCAGTGCTGTCACTTGGATAGTAGGAAGAGACCACAAGCTGAGGAGTAGATGCAAGCTTCAGAGGCTGTAAGTGACATAGATTCTCCTCTAGAGCCCCCAAATGGGTTCAAACCCACTGATATCTCTTCCTTCCTGTTTTCCTTCCTCTCCTCCTTTCCCCTCCTTCCCTTTTGCTCCTCTTCTATCTTTGATGATGATGATGTTTTGGGGTTAATGTCTCATATTGTAGCCCAGGCTGGCCTTGAACTCTCACCAGTCCTTCTGCTTCTCAAATGTTGGGGTTATGGGCACGAGCCACTATACTTGGGTTTACTTCTTGATTTTATCCCAGGGTGCTTCCTGTTCAATCCCTTCTGACCTCCAGAACAAGATAACAAGCTTCAGTCAACTCAACCCAGTGAGTTATGGTAACATACATTACAAAAATAATAAGAAACATATACAGGCCTCTGTGTCTTTAACTGTTGGACAGAAATCATAATCTTGGGGCTACCTCCTCTGAGTGGGTTTGGTGGGGATGAAATGTCTTCTTCTCTCATGCTGTCCCCAGATGCCCTCCCAGTAGCACAATCTGGACTCTTCGCATACCTTCATCAGTTTTTCTTGCTGAGAGGGGGTTGTTGTTCTGGCTTCTGGCCAACCAGCATCCAGCCTTTCAGTTCTCTTGCGCTTGCTCCAGGAGATAGGTTCCTCTCCACTGGGGATGCTTGAAGGATGAAGCCAAGCAGAAGACAGTCTGCTAGTCACCTAACTCTGCTGTGAGCAGGCAGATGACAAGGGCACTGGAGGGAGGAAAGACTTGTTCCAGCTCCCAGTCCATCACCCAGGGCAAGCATGAGGCCAGGAGTAGGAGGCAGGTTCACCCTGCACCTGAAGTCAGGAAGCAGAGACTCAACAGGAAGTCAGCTGGGCCCTCCTCCCCAGCCTTTCCTATAGCACCATCATCTGGGGACCAGATATCCAAATCCATGAGCCTGCTGAGTGACAGACAGCTCACACTCAAACCAAAACAGCAAAACCTAAAGACAGACTAAATCTGCGGACAACGTTGAAGTCCCCAGATCTAGCTGTTCCTGTATCCAATCACCTTGAACTTTTCAGTTATGCATTAGTAGTTATTTAACTGGTTTAAACTGAGTTTCTGTCATGCACAATCTAAAGCATCTGGTAGATCATTCGATGTCCCAGGATTTGTGTCACCTTTTACTGCAATACGTGTGTGGTGTGGTGTGTACAATATATAGCATACCTAATATATACATATTTTATATGTGCAAATAAAATGAGACACAGACCAGCCAAAACACTTGGCCAAACTTAGCTCACGAGTAAGAGTGAAATTCCACACCGTGCGAGTCTGAAGTCTTTGCCCTTTTCTCAATACCAATTTCTAGCTTTCATTTAACGTGAACACAACTTGGGGGGCCATAAAGTCAAATTGAAAATGCTATTTCTTCTCCCAGGCCTTTCATTGCACTAAAAACAATAGATCACAGTTGTTTTAAGCCCTGTGACAGAGCCTCTTAAAACCCCGCTGAAAACCTTATTAGGTTTCTGCTCAGAATGTAGTGCTTCATAGTAAAAAGACACACGTTCTTCGTAAAAAAAAAAACAGTTTATATCAGAAAACATGTTGTCAATGCTGTTGGCTGTCAGGAAGTCACCAGGGAACCATTTTACTTAAATTCAAATAATTCCTAGAATTGTTAAGAGGTTCTGCTAGGAAGGAGTTGGTGCTCTATTCGTGGCTGCCTATGGGGAAGTTGAGAGCTGCCTCTAGAATGAAGGAGAATATCAACATAGAGTCCACAACTTCTCCTGTGTTCCTCTTCTAAAACGGTTCCTCATGCTGAAGGTACAGCTCAATAATAAAGAGCTTGTTTAGCACCTGAGACCCTGGATTCCACCTGCAATGCTCCAAAAAGCAAAGGAATAAGCAGTGTTTCTGTTTATCTCTAGAAATGTGGATATTCAGTGGACCTTGGCTTTGAGTAGGTCGGAAGGTTATCTCTGTCCAATTTTAATGTCCTGACCTAGTGTGCATACATACATTCAAGTGTGTGAATGAGTGGGCATTTGGGATTGTGAGAAGAAAAAGAAGAAGACAAAGAAGGAGGAGGAGGAGGAGGAGGAGGAGGAGGAGGAGGAGGAAGAGGAGGAGGAGGAGAAGGAAGAGGAGGAGGAGGAGGAGGAGGAGGAGGAGGAGAAGAAGAAGAAGAAGAAGAAGAAGAAGAAGAAGAAGAAGAAGAAGAAGAAGAAGAAGAAGAAGAAGAAGAAGAAGAAGAAGAAGAAGAAGAAAAAAAAAAAACATGGCAATTTATTGTTCCCATTCAGAATAAAATATTAGCTCTTGAAAAGTTGTCTTTACCTTTTGGTTTGGAGTACTTTGGATGTGGGAGTAAACATCAATGGTTAATGAAATAACATGGGGAGTAAGAATGTTAGGGTGATGCGCAGAAGAGGTATATGCCACTGGGCAGCCCCATGCTTAGAAAAATTGGTCAGGAAGAGAAATAAGGTAAAACTGCAGTTAAGTCCAGCCTGGGACAGAGTTAAGACCCAGATGAAAGAGCTGGGGTGGAGCAGGGACCAGATCTATCTCGCTCAGGGTAGAAGCAGACAAAGCATAGACTGTTAATAAATGTTTTCTGAATGAAAGAATCCATCAATGAAAAGAAAAATAGTGATTGGTGTACCAAAATTCAGGCAAGAAGTTTGAGCCTGGAAATGGGTGACTTGAGGTCTTGCATGGAGAGAGAGAGGCAGGCAGTTTAATGGGGTGGTGTAAGTAGAGAAGTGAATACATAGAACAATGGGCATCAGTGAGATGCTTGGGAGGCTTGCAGAAGGGCTGGGAAGGTGGAGAGAGACGTCAGCAAGATGAACAGGACGGCTGGCGACGTATGCAGGAGATGCTAGTAAGAGGTAAGCTTCCTATTCTGAGGGATAATGACATCAGCCTTCAGGGAAGCCACAGCTGAGAATCCTAGAAAGATGAAGGCCCACTGGCACCTGAAAAAAAAAGAAAGAAAAGAAATTGCAGAAAAAAAGCATCCGAGCCTCAAATCTTCTCCATTCTGTTAAATCCTGCTGGAGGCAGATACAGCAGCCGCGAGACCAGCTGATTCCAGGAAACTGTCAAAAGGAGGAATCACCCTCCCTAAGCAGCAAGAAAGCCACATCCCAGCAGGGCAGAAACCCAGCCAGGTGTCACTGAGAAGGCCTGGCAATGGCTACAGAAGCCAGGCTGTTCGTGGGTATCGATCCTCACTGTCTCTCTTTGTCCCTCCAAGTGATTCCAAAGACTCACCCTTCTCCCTGGGGTCTGAGCTGCTTGCAAGTCTTTCCCTACTCAGCATCTATGCTGCTTGCTAGTCTTGTCCTTGATAGATGACTTTGTTCATCATTTAGGCATCTCCTGATGGTCTTTCCTGGAGACCTCCCAGGTTATTGCCATTTATAGATAGAGGACATTGCCTGGTGTACAGGGACAATGCCTGAAGTCGCAGAACCTGAAGTTGACCTCCAAAGGACACAGCATTTTGGCTGGCTCTATCAGGGGGACAGGAACAATTCTGCCCCCAAAGCTTACTTCACAATGTGTCTTGCCCACCTCCTGTGCAAGGCCTACCATGAAACTTCATAACCCCAAGGTCAAGCAACTACATGAAATGAGAAAATGTTCCCCCAACAAACAGCTCTCGTCATAGCTGAAAGGTAAAACCCTGAAGGTAGAACCAATCCTTCTGGCTCTGTGCACTACCTCTTGGACCCAAGTCAACGTCACACCAAGCCTCAGTCCTGCTGGCATTGCTTCTGTAGCTACACCACCACCATCACCACCAAGCTCTTTGAGTTTGCTTCACAAACTCCTTCCAGATTTTGCTTCACCCAAGCCCTACATTCACACCCTCCATTAGGATTTATCATGCTGGATGAGAAAGTACCACAATAGCGATCTGTCTTGTTCTCAAAGGAGGAATAGCTCTGGTAACAACACACCCTGCTCCTGAGAGTTATCTTCAGTGGAACTATGCAGGATCATCCTCCCATGCCAAGCTGAGCCCCAGACATTCTGTGCTCCCCACTTGCTTTAAAGTAAGTGGTTCGGGATCTTGACTACCCTCCGACTTTTGCTTCCTTCCCCCACAATCCTCTTCCCCTTGAACAATTTACACCTTCTGAGCCCTGCGGCAGTTCTTTCCAGATCTCAGATTTGGCCTCACTTAGCTTTTCTATTCCATCTGCCCATTGCTATCTGTCCTTTGGGAGAAATAAAAGAGAGCACTGTCCTTTGAGATGGTATCGTCTCTGTTCTTTATTATTTGTAATGTCCCCAGAGTGGAACAGACAAATAGCATTGTGTCCATCTGCTATATAGTGCAGTAGAAAGGGACTGGGGCAAGCTGGTATCATAGCAAGGTAAGATATAGAAAACACAATGTCTACCTGGCTCTGTGCTCTCCTTGCCCCTTTGCTAATCAACTTCACCAGGTTCCAAATAGTACCTGACCACTCTTCCTATCCAGAATTCCAGGAAAAGACCTCAATCTCTCAGCAGGTTTAAGGAAATCGGCTGTGTCTGCTAGCCAGGCAGGACTGAGGATTTCGTCCCACAATTCTGCTGTGGTCTAGGTACAGAAATACAGTGTTGGAAAAGCCAGTCCCATTGTTCCATAGCATGCTAGGTGTCTACAATTATCAATAATTTACTGTTTGTGTCAAAAGAGCTGGAGAACAGACTTTGAACGTTCCCAATATAAATAAATTATAAGTTTTCAAGCTGAGAGATACCCCAGTTGCTCCTACGAGATCACTGTGCTTGTACGCCTGTATCCATAAAAGTGTACAATTATTACACATCAATGAAGAAATTTTTAAAAAGTCCAACCCTACTGTAGGCTGTAGATATTTTCCCAAAAGCCTTCAGGAGAAATGAAGCTGAGAATTAAGTACATACAAACCACACAGTTCAATTTTAATTACTAAAAATAATAACTCATGCAAACATGATCTAAATGCTTTCTAATAGTAAAACAGGTTTGATATCACAAAAATTTACACTGCTTCAAGACGGATCAGAAGTCCAGATTCCGAGTGAACGCCTTCCAATTTGCAAGAATTCAGCATCAGTATTTTAAACCGTTAATCCCATGCATGGTGATTTGATCCAAATGCTTGCTGATCTCCTTGGCTAAGGCATGCACAGACTGCTAGCATTTCCTTTGAACAAGTTCACTCCAATACTCTGCATGTACATTTCCAAACCCAATTTACAGCTAAAATGGAGGCTGGGAAAGCAGACCCATTTCTTTTCCTGAGGGGAAAAATAAGTTCCTCAAATTGTTCGTTACCTGTACTGAAGGCTGAGAGACCCAACCTTCAAACACTCTGAAAACCTCCCGGGACAAGAGGATTAAGACCTAAGTTGTCTGGGAGCAACTTGCCAAATGCAAAGAAAGCCTCCTTTTCATTGTGACCAGGCCCTTCCTGACCATCTTCCACTTCCTGAATTCTTTGAAATGAGTCATATGCTCCTTCCTAAAGCACCTCAGAGGGGAAGAAGGAAATCTGGGGGCTCCTCACACCCATCCGTTCCATTCCCCCCTTGAGTGGGATGTGCAAATTTGCGTCTCCTTGGAGCAGCCTCTGGTACAGATGGCGTGTTCTTGGGAATGTGCTTGCCTCTCAGGAACTCGCCCAGGGCAGGGCTGGCATGAGCATATGGCCTTCCCTATCAGAACAAGAACAGGGGAGTTGGGGACTCAAGTTACCCAGGAGTAGCACCCCAAAGATGGCTCATTTAGGACTAACACTAGCTGGCATACTCTACCCTTCACATAGTAAGAGCATCGTAATGGTGACTTCCTTTCTTTTCTTTGCACCATTTGACCTCAGGGGGCTTCCTGTGCTATTTAGAAAACGTCATCTCTCTTATACACACTTTGAACCTTCTAAATTACTAGATTATGTTTATCCCAAGCCTTCTCCCACATATAAATCATGTCTTTGTTTTTCTGGATTCAGAAGGAAAAATCATTTCAAGCCAAGAGATAGCCTAGTGGACATTAAATCCAGTTGCTCCAGGGCCCCAGGTAGGACAAGTTGTGTTTGTTGCCTTTGACAGGGAATCTGCAATTCTACATGACAGAATGTGGTTTCTGGGGAAACAGTCTCCTTTGGGGGATAGTCTGAGGAGCGTCACCTTCATTCAGTAGCATCCCTCCAGTTTGGGGGTGAGAAAGCAGGAACAGGGAGAAGATTCGGTCAGAGTGCAGCCTGTGAGATTTGTGCACCAGCTTGCTCCTACAGACACATCCTTGAATCTCTAAAGGATAAGCAGAGCATCAAGAAATGGGTCAAAGAAAAACAAAGGCAAGGGGATGTTAGGGCTGTGCCGCATCAGGACACACAGCAGGATGGCTCAGCTGCTACTGGAACAAAGTGTCCCTTACCAACAGAACAAGAAAGACATGTTCCCATGACACAGCTTTGTCCCTTGCCATACCACCTCCAGCAGCAGACAGACTCCTCTCAGGATTAGAGGGATGTTGGTTCTGTAATGCTTTACACATGAGACCTGGAATAATTGTTATTATTCGGTGTGATGGTGTGTAGCTTATAGCGTCTGTGACTTGACAATCAAGTAATGAGCTATTGATGAGGGAAATGAACCAGACGACAGCAGAGGCTGGAGACCATTAACATCTATGCCTGTTCTTGATGACTGTTATCACCCAGGACTCCTTAATAATAGCTCGTAATTATAATCACATTTATTGAGATGTTACTCTATACTGAGTGCTTTATACAGATGAATACATGTTAGCTTCGCAACAGTGCCTTGAGAAAAGTGCTGTTGCTATTCTGATTTACAGAAAAGGAATATAGAAGATGCAAAGAAAAAGGTCCACCATGTACCAGGGCTGGCATTCTCAAGACACACTTGCCACTACAAAGTTGTCCAAAAGCACAGAGAATGTCAAACTGCTTAAGACCCCAGGCCTGATGGCCTGAAGAGAAGGAATGTGAGGCTGGGTTGACCTGGCCTGGGAGCACCATGAGGAGAGCATGAGCTCAATGCCATGCTGTTGGTTTCTACAGCCACAGGGAAGGAGGGAGGACAGCTCCTCTGAGAGCTAAATGTTCACAAGAAAGCACCCAGCAGATTCTGGGTGAGGGAGACAGATTCTGATGCAGTGTCCCGAACTGAGGCCCAAGCTTCTGCACTGACATTCTGACACTGATGGAGCAAAGCACACACTTCAAGGCTCACACAAGAGGTAGGCCGTTACAAACCAGAGATCTTCTGTCCACAGAACAACCTTGCCGAGAAGGAGTCGTCCATCCCTGCCTTCAGCCTGGGTAACCTCTGGCCTCAAACATACTGAGCTAGGTCACTGCTACGTTACTTATGGAAATATTACTGATGCGGAGAAAACAGGAAGCCTAGAGCTGGGGGGGGGGGTGTATCTTAGGGGTACTTAGCTAGCATGCATGGGTCCTTAGCTCAATGTGGAAATAAAGGAGGAAGGAAGAACAAAAGGATGAGAGAAAGAAAGAAAGAAAGAAAGAAAGAAAGAAAGAAAGAAAGAAAGAAAGAAAGAAAGAAAGAAAGAAAGAAAGAGGTAGAGAGAGGAAGGAAGGAAGGAAGGAAGGAAGGAAGGAAGGAAGGAAGGAAGGAAGGAAGGAAGGAAGGAAGGGAGGGAGGGAGGGGAAAGGAAGGGGGAATGAAGGGAGGAAGAGAGGGAGGGAGGGAGGGAGGGAGGGAGGGAGGGAGGGAGGGAGGGAGGGAGGGAGGGAGAAGAGAAGAAGGGACAAGAAAACAGAGAAGAAAAGTAACAATTAAGCTGGCCACACTTATCCCTTCTGAATTATTCGGATGAATTTAAAAAGCATTTAACTACCACACAGCAGAAAACATTACAAATTAAATGTAAGCAAACACACACATCTGACAAAATTAAGTGTATACTATTAATTGGCTATAATGGCGATCCGTTCAACGCCATGGTGAATTTAGTGCATGTGCTTTGAGTTTATACAGATGGGGTGCATCTCTTCTGAGAAACACCCCTCCGATTTAACTTCTAAAGTGAAGTGTGTGTGTGGCACATGCATGTGTTTTGCCAGTTAGAGTTTTGTCCCGTGTTTTGTCAACTTGACCTCTGCTTCAGTTCCTTCCTGACTTCCTGCTTTGATTCCCACAATGATGAACTATAATGTAGAAGCACAGGCGGAGATAAACCCTTTCCTCCCCAGGTTGTTTCTGGGAATAACATTCTATCACAGCAATAAAAAGCTAGGACATATGTGTGTAACTCTGTGTCGGGTAGCTCTGTTGGTTCCCATGCGTGTGGCCTTATCCTCCTTGCTCTTATTTTTTTTTACATTGATATTGCAACAGTGAAGTTGCACGTTGTTGCTCTCGTGACATCCAATCAAGACATTGATTTAACAATAGCATAAGAAGCTAGAATCTTCTGTCATAAACTATCTGTCCTTGCAAAGGAGGATTCTCTTGCTGAGTGTAAAAGGAACAGGATGTTAAATTGCCTGCATCTTTTCCTTTGGTCAAAACATTATGCTTTTTCACTCCTCGGTTTCTAACACCTCCCTGCCAGCTCTATCTGTTCCTGTTCGGCAGCATCTCTTGAGTTTTTGCTTTTACAATATCAAGTTTACAATATTTGCATTTTGTGCTATAGTGATAATTAAGTCTTCTGAGCATTGATTCTAAAAATTGGAAACCAATAGAGGTTTCATGATGATGGCTGTGTAGCTGGTCCACTACCCAGCCATTGCTCTCCAGATGAAATGCTCTTTCTGGGATAGCATTTTGCCTGCAGGTCATTTTTTTTCTTTTGAAATTAATTATTTTTGACTCACTTTTCATTTGGTTCAACTTCTCATAGAAATTTAGTATTTTGATGAGTCCTTTTTCCTTGGAGAGTCTTTCTGGGCCTTCTGCATTTGGTAATGTCTTTGTCCTGCTGGTTTATATATTGATGCTTTAATTAGGTATCAAATCCTAAGTTGGTAAGTTTTCTTCCTCAGAAAGTCAAAGGTTGTCACACCAAGACTTGTGAGTGCTCAATCTAATATCAATTTTTGGTTTTAATTTTACATTTCCCTTGGTTTTGCCTTTTTAGCTGATCTTTTTATCCAGGGGACTGTATATTAGTTACTTTTGCACTGCTAAGACAAAATACTCAACACAGTGACTCACAGAAGAGAAGATTTATTTGGGCTCACTGCCTCTGAGGGTCTTTGTCCACTGCAGTGGGGAAGGCATGGTAGAGTGGTGCTGTCAACGGTGGGAGTGTGCAGGGATAGCTCATCACACCATAGGGATTCAGGAAGCAGTATGAACAGGTCAGGAGCAAGAACAGGATACAGCCTTCAACTGTCTGCTCTTCACTAGCTTTCTCTGTCAGCCTGGCATAAAGCTCTACAGTCCCCTAGCACTGAAAACGCAAACCTCTGAGGACATTGTAGACTGAGATGCAAAGCAGAGAGTTTAGGGTTTTGTTGTTTTTATTATTAAGCTCATTCTTGGATAATTTTACATGTGCACATAGTACAATCTGCTCTCTCTCTCTCTCTCTCTCTCTCTCTCTCTCTCTCTCTCTCTCAATGCCCTATCTTTTATAATATTCTTCTCACCTCTGTCAAACTCCCACTTTGTCCTTCTCCCAGATGCATAACTCCTGGGTTTGGTTTGGTGACCCACTTACATTAACTAAAACCATTTCTGTATCCACTGGACCAGGAGTGCCCGTCAGAGCTTGGTGCAGTAACCAGTTGGGCACATAGTTGATAGAAATGGCTCCTCTTTCCCTGAGTCTGTCAGTAGCAGATAGTTCAGCAGTGAGGACACTTGAGCCCCTCTTCCACCCATGTCTGACTGACAATAGAACCATTCCTGTATAAAACCAACACATTCATTGGCAGTTGTTGAGTGTCTATGCCAACAATGACTATGCATTACCAGGACAGTGACATTTGTAACCCTTATCCCATTCAGCTCTTACATCCTTTCTGCTCCTCTTCTGCAGTGTTCCTTGAGTCTTGGAAGGGACAGTATAAATACCTTGTTAAGAGCTAAGCACTCAACTGACTCTTGTTCTCGGTACCTTGTATTGTCCTCAGTTTCTACATTTACCATAGTTCACAATAAGTAGTCTAGTGCTATGTCAATTCAACTGAACAACAGAATTAAGTTCACTGCTAAGGGCCTATGACCTCCCTAGCCATGATGTTTTGAGTAGGTTTATGGTACCAGGCCTAGAGTCTCTCTTGTGGAGTCGAGTGAGATTTCTAGATTCGTTCCTTTTCTCTTCTTTCCATTAATTTGTTTATTTATTCATTTTACAGTCTGACCACAGCCCCCTCCCTCCTCTCCTCCCAGTCCCACCCTTGCACCCATCACCCTTTTCTCCCCTCCCCTTCTCCTCAGAGAAAAGGAGCCCCCCCATGGGTACCCACCCACTCTGGTACATCAAGTCACAGCAGGACTAAGTGCATCCTCTCCCACTGATGCCAGACAACACAACCCAGCTATGTGAAAACAATCCAAAAGTCTACGGCAAAGTCAGAGACAGTGCCAACTCCAATTTTTAGGGAACCCACATGAAAAACAAGCTGTACTTCTGCTACATATGTGTAAGGGGCATAAAAACCCAGTTATGTTATGAGATTATGTTCTTGTTTTAATCCTAGGTGTGGGATGTAGGGCTGCTTCAGATTGTCCACAGCCACTAACTGTGATTTGTTCTGTGATCTAGGAGGGGCATGATTTTGTCAGCTACAGATAGTTTATGTCTGGAATTCTGGGGACTCTTGAGGTGGTATAAATGTGAGAGCCCCAAGAGGTCCTGTGGCAGCTGCTGCTCCCTGCTGCTGTCCACGCTGCTGGTGGTCCCTAGTGACGCGATTCCTGCTGTTGGGTTTGCTGCTTTTGCTATTGCTGGATTGCTGGATTGCTGGATTGATCACTGGTTGTTGGCTGCTGGTTACTGATTTCTGGTTGTTAGTTGCTGATTTCTGGTTGCTGGATTGGTGCTTCCTAGATTGCTGGTTGGAGACACCCTGACAATGAAGTTTGGACTTGTCCCCAAGGACTTGCCCTTAACCAGCAGAAAGTAGTCTAAATAGGTCCACTTGCTCTTTTTCCTCCAACCTTCTTTCTCTCCTACCTAGTTGGGGAGTTGGAAGGAGTTTATGTGGATAGGTAAAAAGAACCCAATTAAAGTAGCCAAAAAACATATTTACAGTGGAGTTCAAGTTCAATCATAGAACAGTTGCTCATTCCAGTAACAGTTATACATGCAACTATTTCACAAGTGGACATCTCCTGGGTGGGAAGTTGGTATCATAGTTTGCAGAGTTCACAGCCGAATAATGACACTGATGCTTTTCTCTCACAACAGCCTGCAGAGGACCTTCTGATACTATGAAAACTAGCCAGCCGGAAGGATGCTTGAGGTGTGTGGCAACTTCAATGTAGCATTCTACCATCTAGTTCTGATGAGCAACTAAGGGGAATGGCAAGACTTCATTCTTGCTTTAGATTGCCCCTCCTCTGCCTCCTCCCCTTCCCAATCCTTTCACACATACCCCTTGCTTAAACCTTTCTACCCCACCATTCTCCCCCTCTTCTTTCACATTACCCAAGCCTTCCAGTTTTATGTCAACTTGACACAAGCAAAATCATATGAAAGGAAAAAAACTCAGTTGAGGAAATGCCTCCATAAGACCCAGCTGTAGTCAAGCCTGCATGGCACTTTCTTGGTTGGTGACTGATGTGGGAGGGCCCAGCCCATCATGGGTGGTGCTACTCATGAGCTTGTGATCTTGGGTATTATAAAAAATAAATGACATATTGAGCAAGTTATAGACAGCAATCTAGTAAGGTGCACTCTCTCATAGCTTCTACATCAGCTATTGTCTCCTGGTTCCTGCCTGACTTTTATTGATGTCTAAGTATACGCAGAATAAACCTTTTCATTCCAACTTGCTTTTCGTCATGGTATTTTATCACAGCAATAGAAACCTAATTAAGTGACTCTATTGTCAACTGAAAAACCCCCCTTTAAGTCATCTCTGTCCCAAATGAACTCTAAGTTGAACATATAAAAGTAGAGATTCAACACCATGACCTGGATATAAGGAAGAATATGTGGTGTTCACTTTCTGGGCTTGGTTTGTCTCATGTGCAATAATTTTCTTTCATTTTCTTCCCTTTACCTACAAATTTTAATTTCATTTTTCTGCACATATGAATAAAACTCTGTTATATAAACATACCACATCTTCAGTATCCGTTCATCAGTTGATGGGCATCTAGACCAATCCCATTTCTCAACTATCACATCCAACTGGAGCATCCAAGAACATGGATGAACAAATTTGCCTATAGTTATAAAGTCCCTTGCATACAGGAATAGCCACCTGTTCTACTTTAGCTGTAGCTTTCTGAGAACAATCCACACTGGTTTCCATAGAGTGTAGGGTTTGGTTTTAAAAGGTATTATTAGTCACTGTGCTAAGCCCTTGGTGTACATGCTCAACCTGCACATTGTATTCTCCAGTTTTAAAAGTATTCATCAGAGTTTTGTTAGTATTTGCTACTATTGTATATCTCTTGGTCCTTCACTGACCCTGAGGTCCTCATTGTCACCTCCCCACTTCTTTTTGTTGTTCTTCTGAAGAATTCCCTAGGATTCATCTTCCAACCATTCTTTTGACTTGTCCTCTAGTCTGAAAGGCTTATCTTTCCTATTCAAGAATTTGCTGGCATGGGGTTATTTCATTCCTCCCTGTGGCCCACAGTTGTTTGCAATATCTCCTCCAATCTCATTGTGAACATTCATTAGAATTTATTTCAAGTGTCTCTAGATGTCTCTCTCCTCCAGTAGTCTGTGTCATGTTTGATCTTTTGATGTTCTTATTTGTTGGAGGACCAAAGCAGTTCAGTCAGTAACAAGCACTGACAGACCAGTTGACTAGCTCTGCCAACTCATTCTAAGTAAAAGGATTTTGGTTTTGGTTTTGTTGTTTGTTTGTTTGTTTGTTTGTTTGTTTAAGAAAGCTGAAGACAGAGAGGATCCTGAGGAAAACAAGGTCCAGAGACAGGCCCAAAGTGGGATCCAGTTCAAAAGGCAGTCCCAAGGCCTGACTATCACTGAGGCTATGGAGTGCTCACAAAGCATGACTGCACTCTGGAAGACCCAACAAGCAGCTGCAAGAATCAGAGGCAGATATTTGCACCAAACCAATGGACACAAGCAGCTGACCCCTGTTCTTGAATTAGGTTAAGACTGAAAGAAGCCGAGGAGGAAAACGACTCTGTAGGAAGACCAGCAATCTCAATTAATCTGGACCCCCGAGATCTCTCAAACACTGGACCACCAAAAAGACAGCATACACCAGCTGATATGAGGCCACCAACACATATACAGCAGAGGACTGCCGGGTTTGTGTTCATTCAGAGATGATGCACCTAACACTCAAGAGGCTGACTGGAGGCCTCAGGGAGTTAGTTTAGAGGTCAGGTGGGGTGAGGGGTGGGGACATTCATGTGGAGACAGGGGGCTGGGGAGGAAGTATGGGATATGGAGAAGTAGGAGTGTGGACAGAGGGGGGGGGGAATGAAATATGGAGTGAAAAATAAACAAATGAAAAAAAAATAAAATAAAAGAAAGTTAATGAACTATGACCTGTAGCCCTTCTGTGATATGAATGCTGCGTCTTTTAAGTTCACAGATTAAAACCCAGTTACCAATGTGATCATACCAGAGCTGGGACAATGGGGGTAACCATATTTCAAGGGTAGAATATTCATAAATAACATTTTATCTTTTGAGGACCTAAAACACTTGCTCTCTAGTTCCACCAGGCAAGAAACATCAAGAAAGCACCATCTAGAGCCAAAGAGACGGTGGACCAGACACCAAATCTGCTGATGTCTTGATCTTAGACTTTCCAGCCCTCAGGCTTGAGATAAATACATTTCTGCTATTTTTTAACTAGCCAGTTTATGATATTTATTATAGCAGCTTGAACAAACTGAGACAGCACCTAAACAGCTCATGTGAAGAACATTTCATTGAAGACTGCTAATTTCTCTAGAGAAGAGCATTCTGGCTTTCAAAATCCTGGAATAAAAGCCTGGCTAATTGTTTCCTCAGCAGAGTTTGCTTGTTTTGTGTCTAGACTGCCCACCCAGCTTTCTGGCCCATATGTCACTCTATCCACTCTGCATCTAGCATCTTACAGACCTGAGGACCTTCAGTGCAAGAAAGATCTATTGACTTCATCTCCATTTGAACATCTTCCTGCTCTGAGCCTTTGACAGTCATTTGTACAAACAGTAACTGCTAGTTATCTTGATCTGGATATCTGAAATAACTACTTCCAAGGGAAATAGGAATGTCAAAATCTATACAATGAAACCAGAATCTGCCCTTAGAATATGGGCTGGGAAACAGGCAGGAACATCTGGTAAATCAATGATGCTTTGAAAGCTCGTAAGTGGGAAACAAGATTCAAGATAGGAAAACAACAGCATCCTCCATTGGTGGTCATCTTAATACCTCAGGACAGTCTTATATTTTAATTACCCTTAATTAAGTCTGGCAGTATGTCATCTAAATGTTCTCTTAGAAAACTGAAAGGCACCTGACAGCACATTTATGAAATATTTCACTCACCACACTGCAGTGTCTCTAAATGTGGTTTTCTCCATCAATCTACCTTTCCATCCCTTTTTACAGAGAGCACAGTCTGTTTAATAGGCCCTCTGAGATGAATATTGCCAGAAGGATCTTAATTGTCAATCCAAGAAAAGCTTGCCCAGCAAAGAATTCAAGTAAGCTTTGAGTGAGGCGAAGGGGCCGTGCTATATCAACCCCAGTGATTCTTAAAAGGGAGCTGTCTTTATTGCCTGTTTCCAGTACTGCCTTTCCTTCCCAGTGCCAAACTTCAATTTATAGCCTGTTCTCAGCTTTTGATCATGTTGCTATCTGCCTTCACCTCCCACATGAGTACCAAGTGCTTGGGCAATTCATCTTCAAACATATTGTAGAAATGTCAATGCTCTAGGTTCAGCCAAATGACATTAGGGCTCAATTTAAATGGAAACTTTGCGTGGTAAGAGGTGTATCTTACCTGAGCCCAAGATTAATCTCTCAGGCTTCAGTGGTGCAAGGTATGTTAATAAAAATTGAAAAGATGATGTGGATTGAGAAAACTGAGCAGGTCAAATTCGAGCAGGTCTCTTTCTTTTGTGGAGTCATTCCACAGACAGACATGTCTACGCATCTGCTATGGGAAAGCAGGTGGGCCAGGCCCTGAGGGATACCTGCATGTTTTCCATTCAGAGGGTGGTATCTTAAATTAAATTGGTTTCCTCAGGACACAGACTCAGAAGCGGACTTATTGAGGGCATTTTTAAATTAACACCTGTAAGGTAGTATGGGAAACAAGATGGATAAAGGACAAAACTGGATTGAAGCAGAGACCTGAGGCCAACTCCCAGGGAGCTCTGTATCCAGGCTGGCTCTTTATCATTGTCCTGAGTCAGAACAAAGAGATCCAGCTTCCAAGACACCTCATCCTAGTCACTGGGAGGCAGCTACCTTGAGAAAGGACTGTAATCTTGGGCAAGCAGCTTCTATCTTCTGAGGAAAATTCCTGGGTAGGGACTCAACTTGTACACAGTAGTCAACTGACACTCAAAAATAAGGGCTTCAATCCTGGGGGAGATTCTGGATAGTTCCGCTTCACCATGCACTACAAGTACCTACGTTAGGAATGTATGAGTCAAGGTATAGGTGTAGCTGAGTAGTCGATCACCTGTCTAATCTGCTTAAGTCTCTGGGTTCGATTACAGCACTTACAAAAGTATTCAGCACTGTGTCAGGTAAGATGGAGATTATGAGGATCATGTTCTGAAACTCTTACTTGATAAATTATATAAACTAAGGTCTGTGGGCTTAGTATGGCTCAGTCACAGCACAGTTGTCTATTGTGTGGAGGCCATTGGTTTGATCACTACCAGTAAAAAAAAACAAAACCAAAAACAAAAGAAAGATAGATAGAAAGAGAGAGAGAGAGAGAGAGAGAGAGAGAGAGAGAGAGAGAGAGAGAGAGAGAGAAAGAAAGAAAGAAAGAAAGAAAGAGGATGAAAGAAGAGAGAGAGAAAAGAAAGAGAGAGAAAAAGAAAGCTTTTATTGAAAATGAACTGATCCAAAATAGAACACAGTGAGTTCCAACACAAGATGAGAAGTGTACTCAATCAAAGCCTGGGTGATCATTAGTGAAAATAGCATGGTGAGCAGGGATTAATTTTAAAATAATTATATCTCATATCCTTGGAAGAAAAAAAGAAGAATACACTGTGCTTTCCAAAAGCACAGGGAAAAATAAAAGAGGAGCCCAATAATAATAAAACATATTTTTGAATGTTGCTTGGAAATATTGGAAATGAGCTGTGTGTGAGAATTGCACATCTGGAATCTCAGAACCCAGGAGTGGGAAGTAGTAGTTACCACTTGAGATTCAGAGACAGTGAGGGCTCCATCACAAGATCCTGGGTCAAAACAGAAAGAAACAGTAAAGGAGGGTGGGGGGAAGAAAAAGTGAGAAGGAGGAGCAGGGAGAGAAATGAAGGGAAGGAGAAACAAATATTAGAAATTGGAACTATGGTCACTGAAATGTATTAAACTAATAGATGGAACTGCGTATTGTCCATAAGAATTGCTCAGTTGGAAGATATTGTGATAATTCAGCCAGAATACATTATGGAAAAAATATAAAGTACTTCTTTATTAAGCAATTCTTAGAAGACATGATGAATAAATGTACAGACTACAAAGTATGTCCAATGGAAAATGTAAAAGAGTAGAGCAAAGCAAGGGGCAGAATGGAAATACTCTAAGAGATATTGATCAATTTTTTTCCAGATACATTGAAAAGTGTGTTAAATCCAGATACTTAAATGTAAACCAATGCACAGTCATACACATTTTATGGAAATTCTAGTGTGTCAGGAAAAAAATAGGTGATGCTACCATCCTCCATTCTGCCAAGAGAGCGACAGAAGTATCCAGCTAGGTGATACTACGAGCTACAAGAGAGATGATTGTGATGGTTGCTGTCGACAACTTGACAGAACCTAGAGTCACCTGGGAGATAGACTTTGGACATGTCTGTTGAATGTTCCCACATAAGGTGGGAAGAAGCACCAACTATGGATGGCATCAATCCCTGGCTGGGGTCCTATACTGTATATATGGAGAAAGCATCCATTTGTTCTCTCCTTCCTACCTATGGATAAAGCGTGACCAGTTGCTCCAAGCAGCCATTGCCTTGAATTTCACACCAGGAATTCTAAGCCAAACTAAGACCATTCTCCCTTAAGTTGCTTTTGTTAGAATGTCTTATCATAGCAACAGGAAAAGAAACCAGATGTGAATGCGGATTACACAAAGATTGATAATTTTACAGACAGCAGTCTTCTTGTTGAACACAGTTGATGGTAGATGGTGATGGAGTTATATACCGTCTTCACACTTATAGAAAATACTCTGAAGGTATGACCCATATCTGATTAAATTACCACTAATGAAAGGGGGAAAGGTACTTTCATTTATAGGGCTGGATACCATACCCAAGACTTTGAGTATGCCAAGCTAACACCCTTGGCATTAAAGGCACTTTAAAACATACAAACATTGAAATCCATACACTCACTGAAAAAACTGTGAAGACAGGTAATTCATGGGCTGTGTCTGGCAGTTCAGTAAAGAGGCATTTACGGAGCATCTACTATGTCAGGCATTTCTCTGTGTTACTCATTTGGGCATCATAATCAAGCTCTGAAAGACAAAGCTGATGAATACTCCAGACAGGTGGAACTCAAGTACAGCAGTGTGAGCATGTGAGAGCTCATGGGGTGCTCCCTAAGTAAATACTCATTAGTAACGAGCTCCGCAACTCATGGCTGATGCTGCTCAAACTGCAAAGACAGGTTGGGTCCAGAATGTACTTTTTAGGTAGCAGGAATCAGTGAATGGCTCTTTAAGAATGAGTAAAGGTGAGTAGGGTTGTGGCCAGAGCATAAGAGTACTTGGTTTGCCAGCCTGGGGACCTAAGTTCTGAATCTCAGCACTTACATAAAAAGCCAGGTTGCGCATTGCTGTAACACCAACAGTGTTGGGCAGAGATGAGCTGATAATTCTGAGAGCTTGCTAGCCAGTATAGCCAAGCAAAGGGTTTCTGGTCAAGTGGTAGATCCCTTCTTAAGGATATAGAGTGGACAGCAATGGAGGCAGATGCGTGACCTCTCATCTCCCCATGCACAAACACTCAGGTGCATACACGCAGACACATGCAAACACATGCACACACACACACACACACACACAGAGAGAGAGAGAGAGAGAGAGAGAGAGAGAGAGAGAGAGAGAGAGAGAGAGAGATTTTTTTTACCAGAGCTTCATTGAGTGCTGGTCATTTCTATTCGATAGCAAACCCAACTCTATGGACTGTAAGACTACAGGATATGTGAACAACCCTCAGACTCCCTCCAGACATAATAAGGAATTCTACCTGGAGATGCTTAGAGAACATCAGCGTTTTCCTGCACAGTACTTAACTCAGCTTAATGTCTCCAGCCAAGGCACTGATCTCCGACTTTGATGATATGGGTCAGAAAGGGAGATCTCGAAAACAGAGTAAGTCAATTGAAATGGCAACAAACTGAAATTAAAACAGAAAAACCCTGTTCTTTAGTCAGCTTTGTTCTCTGAGAGGGAGATGTGCCCATGAATTTGTTTCCCTAGCTAGTATGCAGAAAAATAAAAGATGCCATATTTGGTCATTTTATTGCTGTTGGGATGATAAAGTGTCACAGAAAGTTATTGCATTTTTAAGGCGGTGTTCTTCATGCAGACTCTGGAGAGAGGAGCAGAGGGGGAAGGCGTCGTCATACACAGAATATGTGGAAATAGCTCCTGCATTGAAAGGTCTTTTTACAAAAATCCTGTATACAAAGGAGGGAGATGCTGGCAGAGGCTGAGCTGTACTCGTTCAAGGTGCCCATGGGTAGCTCCTGTGAAGATAATATGAGGGAACAATTCTCCTGCTGGGGCTTCTACCTCCAAAAGTGCATAAAACTACCCTACCAGTTTGATTATGTTAGAAGAAATAGGCATGGCAACACACAATGGAGCAAACACACCACACTGACCATCTCATACCTCTTTAGGAAGTCACCGGAGCTTGAGATGAGGACCAGAGAAGGGTATGATGTGCAAATGGTAGCTTTTCTGTGTCATCAAGATGGCTGCCAAGTTGAAGAGCCTCAGTTTTGCCTTTGGAAACCATAGGTTACATCCATCTTCAGACTTTATAAATTTGATCCTTGTAATTGAGTGGAAGAAATTTAAGGGAAGGATACTTATTGTAAAGCACAAGTGGTCTTAGCAGGTTATCCAATCCACCCTCAATACTCAAGCACATCTTAATTATACCTGAAAACCAAGGGACAGACATGCCATCCAGTAGCGTTGACCTTGACAAGGTACTCTTTGTCACTATGAAGTCCTTCTTGCCACTCCTAAGGGACTTAGATGGTCAAAACTTCTAAGTCCTAACCGTAAGCAGTAACACAGTGAGAATTTACCAGGAGAAAATGTGTAATCTTAAAAACCATATCAGGGGATGACATTGTGACTCAGTTGGAGAGGTCTTGCCAAGCATATGTAAGAACCTGGCTTTTATCCCCAGGATGGCAAAAAATTAATTAGCTAATTCAGTACGTTGTCATTCCTAATGTTCATTACCAATCTTGCTTTATAGCCTGCTAAGGTCTCCATTGGCTTTAGATTACAAGAAAGCCCTTTAGAATATTAAATAAACCTCCTGTTATTTTCCCTTCACATACCCCTCCTCTCCTTCCTCTCTATATGCAGATTTGTTGCTGCACCACATGAACACTGTGTTTCAGCCATACCAAGCTACCCACGGTTTTTGAGATAAGCCATCTCCCTTTCCATTTATTCTAGACAGTCCCTGGATATAGATAATAGGGGCTAGCCCACCTAGCCTTTCCCAACCTCACACTGGCAGACAGACAAATTAAGCATTCCTTATTTCAGGCACTAAAAGTAGACTGTGATTTAAAAAAAATAATAAAGATATGTCTTCATGTACCCAACTCAGGCCTGTCTTAATGCCAAGGGTATGATGACTGAGACATTGTGACTCACATTAGACAAGTTGTTTGTTCCTGACTCTCAGACCAGAGTAACACCATGACTAAGCTACTGACCCTAGCAGGGGTTTTTTTCATAAGGAAGGTCAAAATGCAGGATGGGTGCTAATGTAATAGCATAATACCTGAGGAGCTACGATAGGCAGTGAGGAGTTGGGGTGGATGCCTAGAGCTCTGCCTTCCACCAACCTGTCCATCATCACCTGCTAATTATCACTGTTCTGGTGGCTCTAAGATTCATGTCAAAATCAAAGCTCACCTCCTGTTTCATTGACTCTGAAATCAACACATGAAATATGAGACAGGTTCTGCAAGAGGGAGCCAGCTTCTTACTGGATTATCGAAGCTGATCTTAGAGATGATAAAACAGTGGAAAAAGCGTTGTGTGGAGTTCATGGCTCCACTACATCTCTTCACACAACACATGCCAACACTGCTTCAATTACCCCTTTTCCTCACAATTTCTATTTTTTTCATCCCCAAAACAAAACCACAAGAAATCCTGCAGAGATACTCCACTGTACAGCATGACACCTCACATGGCATTTCCTACGAGGCCGTTACCATTTCTTGGAAATAACTGAGCACACATGAAGTGTTGCTGTTGATGAGAGCCTTCTAAATGCTAGTGGGTACGTGGGCAACTATTCACTCACTATAGAAAATCTTATGGAGAGCAGTGAGGAGTAATATAACTTTAAATCTCATCTTTACCATCTTTGAAAGGTCATTCAAAGACTTCCATAAAAATTAAGACCCCTAGCATGTTCCAAAGACAGCCACACTCTCCTTTGACTCAGGGTAGGACATCATCCCTGAGGAGAGCTACACTGGTGACAGGAAGCACCTGAGCACACCGCCATGACAGGAGCAGACTGAACCAGGGGTGTGCATGATCGAGTTTTGGTGACCTCTAACTACTTGCAGCCAGGCCGACTTCTTCCTCTCCTGTCCCCTTCCCATCCCACGCTGGTAAAGCGGCTGCTTCCAACAAGATGGACACATTTTTTTCTCTGTGCTCTGCTCTCTTCTGTACCACATATATGTAATTTTCCAATGTTGTCTCATGGGAGCATTCGTGTTTATCTTTTATCATGACCTGATTATGATTGGAGGTTTTTCTATTCTCCTCAGTGCTCAGTAGAATATTGGAAACAAAGAGGGTCGTCAGTTAATAACCCACTGAACAAAAATCCGAGGCACAGAGACACTAAATGATTTACCCTGAGTCAGAGTATAATCTATAACAAGGCTTCTTAGAGGTTTTTTTTTTCTGCTTCTAATCTCTTTTCTCCTAAGACATTTTAATGTAACTCTGGGTATATAGGTATTTAAAATAGATATAAAATTTCATAGAGAAATCTATTATAGGGTAATTCTTTATAGGGTATATACAAAGTTTCACTGCTTACTAAACAAAAAAAAAGGAAACTTGCACACTGAAATGGATGTGCATGGTTAATTTACATAAAGATTTGAATCTTGACTGAATATTTGATACTGTAGGTCATACAGTATCTCCAATGGTTTTCAAAGTTGACTGCTATTTTGATTTTATAATTATAGTGCTCTTAAATATATAGAACAAAATAGTAGAAGTATGTTTAGGGGCATTATAGAAATTGTTGGAAATTCTGTTCTAATCTCAAGTTAAAATTTATTTAATAATTCTTTTTGTGAAACGTTAGTCAACAATTCAAATAGCAATTTTAAAAATCAAATATCCCAACACAATACAAGCCAGAGATAGGTTAATTTGATGCTTTCAATACTGAGGAATGATGGTAAGGAAAATATTGTCATTCCTCTCTGCAATTACACGGTTGTGTTTCTATGAGAACAGAAAACTTTGTATACACAGCAAAGAGACTGCAATTCACAACCCGGAAGGGTCTCAAGTCCACGAATTTGAACTACAGTATTTCAGAAGGCTTTCGTTGGCAGGCAGTTCAGTGGATGGGCATACAAAGTGCACATGCATGCTCAGAATAAGGCCGCAGTAATGGTGCAGAGCATAGCACCAGCAAGCACCACCTAAGCACCTTGGGTTCACCGTGTGTTCACTTTCAAATAAACTTCTCATTTTTGTGTGTGTGTGTGTTCTGAGATGTTTTTATTCTACTGCCAAAATTCTTGTGACCAGCCCTACATTGAGTTACATAGCCCCACATGGGGTTACAGCCCTCGGGTTAAGAATCTGGACTCTGTGTGTCTGCATGGAATTCCCAACTCTCTGATCTGGTAAAGTGGCTGTCGTACAGAAACTGCACTTTCATGTGCTGGATCTGCACATCTAGTTTTTATTATCCATGGCAGGCTTCCTCGGGGTGCCTGTGTCAAGGGTGTGCAAAGTGTTGCGAGTTTTCCCATTTTTTGATTTTTTTTTTCCCTTTAGTGTACTAAGCATTTGTTTTTTCCCTCTTGAGGAGAAATATAAAGAAGAAAGAGCATTCACAGATTTTTTTTTAGCCTAATTGAAATATTCTTTGCATCAAATATGTTCAATGTAGTAGAAAGTACAGATGTTATTGCTTTAATTTTATAACCCAATTATTCTTTTATTCCTAGTTGTCTTCAGGATAAATTAACTCTTATCAGCTATTCAAATAGGTAATTATCATAAAGCTAAATGCCACACAACCCCATAATCCATGTCAATTTATAGAGTCAGCTGGAGTGAAGCCATGCTCCGAGTCAGAGGAAATTCCAGATTTACTCTCCCTCAGCATCCCCCCCCCCCAAAAAAAAAACACCCAAGTGAGATTTAACAAGACATGATTTGTTCTGTGAAGAAATGGACCCAGAGATGGGCTTTCACTATAGCAGAATAAATTCTAAACTTGAGGCAAAATATAATGTGTTTGTACACAGGTCTGGAATTAAGCGGCTGTGTGACTTTGTCCAGCTTACTGCCTCCCTCTGAGCCTTCATTTCAAGCTCTCTAACAGACGGTCTTAGAAGGCATCTCTGGTCCCAGAAGATTTCTCTTTATAGTTTACAGGACACAGGATAGACTGGGTATGTTGTTTGTGCCACCCCAATCTCATGTAGAAGGAAACAGTACAGTGGATTGGCTAGATGTTGTCCCTTGGGGCTTCATCTTGGTCATATCACATCATATCATATATCATGTATCATATATTGTGTAATTGACAAATCAAACAAACAAAAATCGTATGTGTCCCAAACCTTAACTGAAAGGAAGCTTGGAGACATGAGGGAAGCTGGAAATGTAGCAAGCTGCTATGTCTAACTCACACAGAACATCATACCAATCTCATAGCAGCTCCTTATTCTCTGGGAGCCATTTTAGGCCAGTTGGTCCCTTGTGTCTTAAACCAGAAAACAGAAGACAAGATAGCACCAAACTCTACCAATCCGAAGCACAGGGTCCTTCTAGGTTTTAAATTTAATTTGAGAAGTTCAGAAACATGGTAGAATGAATGACTCTGTATGGAATAGCTAAACTGATTCAGCAAGTTTTTTTTATGAATAATTAGAGAGGGAATTTAAATGACTCTGCTAAAATCAGATATTTTCCTGGAAAAGCCCCAACAGCTCTGTCTAAAAAGTTACTGTGGCAACATGTGGGACTGAATTTCAGAACTCTAAGACTGGAATCAGAGAAACCAATTAAGAGGCTGTTGTAAATGTGGGTTCAAAAAATAGTAAGTTCTTGGCCAAGGTGGGTGAAAAAGGGAGTGCAGTCCAAGGATCTGACAGCGGATGAATTTGAAGCCATTCAGGACAGAATGGTTGTGGGTAGGAAACCCAAGAATTCAGCAACTGGAGGAGGAACCATCCCACCATTCCACAACTCAAAAGCATATGAATTAGTCTTAGAAAGTAAAACGCTTTTAATCCTAGAATAAAATCAGCCTATGTGTTATTATCTTCCACAAAGAGGAAACAAAATTAACACTTGAAAAACTATGCAATGATGCATGCTTTAAAGTCTTTGCATTCTCCCAACACATGGGCAGTGCGTAAAAGAGCTCATCTCACGGAACATAGAACATGAGCTCAGACCTCCTATGGAAAGAAAGGCAAGAATGAGCAGCCCTGTAAGATACTACAGGTGCAGTAGTGGCACTCATATCTTGGTAGTAACCAACAGCTCTCTGCTTGAACTTAAGGCCTGCTCAACAGGAGAAACTTTTTGCCTGGTACTGGGAACCTAGGCAACTCCCCAGGTCTACTGATGATCTCACTGCCACCACTTTAGAGGACCAGCATACTCTCTAACAGCACTCTAAATACTTTTCCTTTATCTACAGATAACTACCACTTCTCATCAAAGAACCTTCTTTTAGCTTCTGCAGCACGTGGAGACAATTACAGAAAACCACAATTGGCAAACATAAGAGATCAAGTGATCATAGGGTGCCCAGCTTTAACAAATACATCTGCAATGCATCTCCTGCACTGAACATCATGGGAGAGTGGAAGGAAAGACCGTAAGATCCAGAGGACAAACAGCCAAACATCAGGTGGAGCTCAGGAAACCCCTCAGAAGAGGGGAAAGAAGAATTATAGGAGCCAGAGGGGCCAATGACACCATGAGAACAAGGCCCACAGAATCAAATATGTTGGGCTCATAGAGACTGAAGCAACAATCAGAAAGGCTGTGTGGGTCTGAGCCAGGTCCTCTCATATATGATATGGTTGTTTAGCTTGGTGTTTTGTGGGACTCTTAACAGTGGGAGTGGAAGTGTCTCGAAATCTCTTGGCTGCTCTTGGCACTCTTTTCCTCCTACTTGGTAGCCTTGTTCAGCCTCCATATGAGGATTTGTGCCTAGTTTTATTGTAACTTATTATGCCATGTTTGGTTGATATCCCTGGGAGGCCTGCTCTTCTCTGCAGGGAAACAGAAAGGAATGTACCTGGGAGAGAAGGGAGGAGGAAGGGAAGGAAACTTGACAGGAGTGGAGGGAGGGAAAACTCTAGTTGGGATGACATGCATGAGAGAAGAGGAAAGAAGAAATAATAGAACCGAAGGACCTAGAAAACTGTTGTAAGGTTGTGTTTCCTAGAAATGATAGGGAAATTTGACCTGCCATATCTCAACTGTGTGGCTTCCACACAAACAGTCAAACAATAACAACACCAACAGTCATGTTTACTTGGAAGGGGGAAATGTCACAAAGCCCCACCCCTTTCAAAGAACTATAGACAACAAATGACTGCTGAGAGAGAAAGAATTAGTCTCTCCCAGTGATGAGGCTCCTAATTGAACATTCAGTATCAAGTGGTCAGCATTGAAATGGAGTCAGCAGGTTGTATTTATGTATTTATGCATTTATGTGTATATGAGTATGTGCATACAAGTATGTGTGTGTATACACATACAGAGAGAGAGAGAGAGAGAGAGAGAGAGAGGCCATGAATCTGAAAGAGGGTAAGTAGGGGGCCTCAAGAGGGGTTGGAGGGAGAGAAAATTATATAATTACATTTAACTTAATACTTTTAAAAGAAAGATCTGCATCATAACCACCTATAATTTTAGGAATTCTATGGGGGAGATGGGAGCAGAGACAGGAGAACCCCTGGAAATCTGCAAGCTAGATAACTTAGTATTACAACAGAATAAACAAAGTCGCCCATCCTCAAACAAGGTGGGTGACAAGGACCAACACCTGGATTGTCTTCTGACTTCACACATGCAATCTGTATTCACACTCATAAATGCACATATCCCAAATAAAATAAGGTTTTAGAAATTGTTGCAGCATGTATAGTAAAGAACAAAGCTCTCCAATAAAGATTGATTACAAGTCAACAGTAACATAGAAACTATAAAGGACTAGGAGGCATCCCAGCAGGTAAAAAACACTGACTGCTTTTGCAGATGATCTGGGTTCAGTTCCCAGCACATACATGGTGCTCACAATCATCCCAAACTCCAGTTTCAGGGGATGCAACACAGTTTTCTGGCTTCCATGGGCATCAGACACGCTCTCGTTACACATACTTACATGTAGACAAACACTCATACACATAAAAAATTAAGAAATAACTCACAAATCAAAAATGTGAAGCAACTTATAAAATAAAAAATAAGAAGTCCATAGTAAAGATCTGGCACTCAGCCCCACCCCCACTCGTGCTTGGACAACTTAGAAGTTTCTTTTTTTTTTTTTTTGGATATTTTCTATTACATACTTTCCTCAATTACATTTCCAATGCTATCCCAAAAGTCCCCCATACCCTCCCCCCCCCCACTTCCCTACCCACCCATTCCCATTTTTTTGGCCCTGGCGTTCCCCTGTACTGGGGCATATACAGTTTGCGTGTCCAATGGGCCTCTCTTTCCAGTGATGGCTGACTAGGCCATCTTTTGATGCATATGCAGCTAGAGTCAAGAGCTCTGGGGTACTGGTTAGTTCATAATGTTGTTCCACCTATAGGGTTGCAGATCCCTTTAGCTCCTTGGATACTTTCTCTAGCTCCTCCATTGGGAGCCCTGTGATCCATCCAATAGCTGACTGTGAGCATCCACTTCTGTGTTTGCTAGACCCCGGCATAGTCTCACAAGAGACAGCTACATCTGGGTCCTTTCAACAAAATCTTGCTAGTGCATGCAATGGTGTCAGCGTTTGGAAGCTGATTATGGGGTGGATCCCTGGATATGGCAGTCTCTACATGGTCCATCCTTTCGTCTCAGCTCCAAACTTTGTCTCTGTAACTCCTTCCATGGGTGTTTTGTTCCCAATTCTAAGGAGGGGCATAGTGTCCACACTTCAGTCTTCATTCTTCTTGAGTTTCATGTGTTTAGCAAATTGTATCTTATATCTTGGGTATCCTAGGTTTTGGGCTAATATCCACTTATCAGTGAGTACATATTGTTCGAGTTCCTTTGTGAATGTGTTGCCTCACTCAGGATGATGCCCTCCAGGTCCATCCATTTGGCTAGGAATTTCATAAATTCATTCTTTTTAATAGCTGAGTAGTACTCCATTGTGTAGATGTACCACATTTTCTGTATCCATTCCTCTGTTGAGGGGCATCTGGGTTCTTTCCAGCTTCTGGCTATTATAAATAAGGCTGCTATGAACATAGTGGAGCATGTGTCCTTCTCACACCAGTCAGAATGGCTAAGATCAAAAATTCAGGTGACAGCAGATGCTGGCGAGGATGTGGAGAAAGAGGAACACTCCTCCATTGTTGGTGGGATTGCAGGCTTGTACAACCACTCTGGAAATCAGTCTGGCTGTTCCTCAGAAAATTGGACATAGTACTACCGGAGGATCCAGCAATACCTCTCCTGGGCATATATCCAGAACTTAGAAGTTTCAAATGTGACATAAGCTCTGCTCGGACCGAAAACCTTAGAAATCTCTGGGCTGAAAAGGGTACTGCTGGGAAGAGCACTTGAGCACGCCTGCGTGTAGCAGATACTACTGAGCATGTGCAGAGTCCTGAGAAGAGCAGGGGCTGAGCCTGTGCGGGGGGGGGGGGGGGCTTCCTGGTACAGCATTTGCAGAATCCTGGCTTCAGTTCCCTGGAAAACACACACACACACACACACACACACACACACACACACACACACACAGACGAGTAAAACCTGGTGTGGCAATAGATTTGGAGATTTAATGAAAGTATAAACTAATATGCTTGTTCCAGAGGGAAATACTGCAATGCTTTTTATTTTTCATGAGACAAAGTCTCATTATTTTGGCCGAAGCTAGCCTCAAACTCCAGATCCTCTTGTTGAACCTTGCATTTGCTTGGAGTGCAGCTCTGCAGCGCCATGGCCACTAGCACCTTGAGACCCTCCTCCTTTTTCTTCTTCTCCCTCTTGTCATCTTTCTTGTCCTCTCTTTCCAGCACTAAGGATAAAACTCAGAGTCTGGTGCGCATTAGACAAACACTGTCATGGAGCTATATCCCCAATCCACAAACAATTTTAATTGAAATATCTTTTGACCTAGTGCTGACTTGAAAACATTTACTGATGAACACTGCATATACTCCTCCAAGAGGCCCTACCAGCAGCTGACTGAGACAGATGCAGATGCTTACACCCAACCAAGGGACTAAAGTCAGGGATCCCTATGGTTTAATCAGAAAAAGGCTAAAAGAAGCAGAGGAGGAGGGCGATCCCACAGGAAGACCAGCAATCTCAACTAACCTGGAGCCCTGAGATCTCTCAGACACTGTGCTACCAACCAGGCAGCATACACAAGCTGATACGAGGCCCCCAACACATATACAGCAGAGGACTGCCTGGTCTGGTCTCTCCTAACCCTTGAGAGACTTAAGGCCCCAGGGAGTCGGGAGGCCTGGTGGTTGGGAGGGACATCCTCTTGGAGACTGAGGGAAGGAGGAATGAATGGGATAAGGAACTGTGGGAGGGCAGACCAGGAGGGGGTAAAAAAATAAAAGCATATATATGTGAGAGAGAGAGTGTGTGTGTGTATGTGTGTATGTATATATGTATACATGTGCATATGTATGAATATGTATGTGTGTGTATATATATAGACATATGTGTGTGTGTGTGTGTGTGTATAAAATTTCCCAAGGACGTATATTGAATATATATTATATATTATATGTATATACATGTGTGTGTGTGTGTGTGTCTATACATACATACTGTAGGGATACTTGTTTAATCAAGTCTGGGGAGATAATTCATCAGTCAAGAGCATCTGTTGTCCTTCCAGAAGATGGGGATTTGATTTTGAGTTTTGGTAACTCAAAATCTTCTGTAACTCTAGTTCTGACATCCCCTTCTGACATTCTGACATCCACAAGCATCAAGCATACCAAGCATGCATGTGGTGCACATACATACATTCAAGCCAAACACTCACACACATAAATTAAAATATGTATTTATTTTTAAAATGTAAATCTTTATGCTCACTATTAATGATATTGTGCCTCAGTGCATTTGCAAGCATCCCTATTACAGCCACAGCCAGCAGCATCTCAATCCTTCAGCATTCTGCTTTTTGGTCCACATGTCAGGTTAAAAAAAAAAACACAGCCACTGGTATCCCAATTTCATATTTCTACTCTCTGAGTGATGTCTATTTCCTCACGGTTATCATATCCAGCTGATTCTCTCTGTTCAATACTATATGAAAAAAAAGTACAAAACAGTGCAGGAAAAGGATACCACTACAGCAAGGCTGTTATTTTAAAAAATATTAGGAAACGATGGTGTGGGCAGCGGCCAGAGTCACAGTCCATCAGTGGGCGTCTCAGCCTTGGCATTGTTGACAGCTTGAGCTTGGGTGGTTCTGTCCTGAGACCTTGTTTATATCTCGATCTATCCACTAAAAGCCAGTAGCAATTTCCCCTGACTTGTAACTATCAAAAATGTCTCCAGACATTGTCAATATTCCCTAAGGACAAAAATCGCCAGCAGCTGGGGACCACTAGCCTATTAGAACAGGCTAAGATCAAGATCATTGGTAGCAATTAGGGGATGGAGCCAGCAAATGCCATGTAGGAAAAATAATAAGTTTCTTATTTCTTCCTGAAGAAAGTATCCCCAAAGACTCGTGATTTTTAGGACTGACCACATAAGGGAGGATCCTGAGACAATTTTATCAATAGGGGAAGTGCATAAATTAAGCACTGGAAAACAATGACCCAGGTCTGCTCACCAGTAAGGCTTCCCTGGTATTCAGTGTAGACACTAATAGGAAATATACTGCTTGAAATTTTTCTGAAGAAATAATTGCATAAGATAATTCAATAAGGTCTCCATTAACATCCTTGTTAAGAGTGTTTTTTCCTGATAGCTCATGCAGACATTTCGTCAGCCATGCCCTTGACTTCTGACCCAGAGGTTTGTCTCACCCTGTGGCCACTTTTGTTAACTTCATGGCAAGACATGTTCTTCCTATAATATTGCCCCAAATGTAAGTTTTTAACCCAACTAAGTGCATTGTGCCAGGTAATACGCAATCTCCTTCACCCAGCACAAACATAACTGTTATAACCAGGGAGCTTGGAAACCTGAAAGTATAAGCTATCTTCCATAGAAGCTCTCTGTGTCCACAATCTAGCTTAAGTTCTCCTTTTCTCTAATTCCACAAGATTTCTTTTCTTTTGAGGGGCTAATTTTCCTTTTTCAATTAGTATGTGTTTATCGCATAAGAAATTGGGTTCATTATGATAATTCATACATATTATGTATGTTGTTATGATAAATAAATATAAAACTGTCTTACATAGAAAGAAAACATGGTAGTAGTCTGAGGAGTTTATTCCACTTAACATAATGACCTGCAATCCATCTTGTCCCCCAAACTGAGATGATTTCATTGTTCTTTGTAGCTGAGTAACACTCACATTGTCTCTATCCATTTCTTTGTTGGTGCACATCTAGCTGAGCCACAAAGTTGACTGCTATGAATAAGGTTTTAATACGCACTCAGCCTCAACACCTCTCTGGTTACCGATTTCTTCAGGCATCTGCCCAGGAATTAAACCCACATTACACTTATAATATAGTCAAGAACCCCTTCCCATGCATTCACCTAAGCAGAGTCTTGATTTGCATCGTCAGGCCAGCTCTAGACAGAAAGGATTTCTCTGGAAGATGTTCACTGCTAGCCCAACTAACAGGCAGCCTGAAGGAAAGAAAATTATGTTACCTTCCCACAAACTATACCCCAATGATAGTTCTCCTGGGAATCATGGGTCATAGAGTTTGCTCCAAAATCTGAGCCAATCCAGAAGACTGAAGAAAGAAAAACAAATTGTTTGGATGCAAATTTGAATCCACTTCAAAGAGACAAATATATCAGAAGGAAAAGAAGATGGTGATATTCTTAGTTATCCATAATTGATGGAGAGATCACAGAGTGATTTTATGAATCAACTTTGTATTTATTCTGTGTCACTTTAATAATTTTTAAATCACATGTCAATTTTAAAAGCAAAAATAAAATGATTTCATTATGCTATAAATAATGAAAAAACTTCCAGAGGAAAAGATTTGGTGACTTGAACTAAAAGAACATAGCTAGAGGGAAAAAGGAAAGAACAAAAGGTTAGCTAGTAGTGATGCCTGTGATCCCAGCTGCTCAGGAGCTGAAGCAGAGGGATCATGGGTTTAAAATCAACCTGGGCTTTTCCCCTCCCCCTCCACAGTAAAAAGCTCTGACCCAGAATTGCTCCTGTCCAAAAGAACTGCAGGGACAAATATGGAGAAGAGGCTGAGGGAAAGGAGGTCCAGTGACCAGCCCAACTTGGGATCCCTCTCAAGGAGAGGCTCCAAGACCTGACACTATCTCCGATGCTATAGTGTGCATAAAGACAGGAGCCTAACATGGCGGTCCTCCAAGAGGCCCAATAAGAAGCAGACTGGGACAAAAGCAGATACTTACACCCAACTAATGGACTAAAGTTGGGGACTCCTCTGGTTGAACTAGGGAAAGGCTGGCAGATGCTAAGGAGGAGGGCAACCCCATAGGAAGACCAGCAGTCTCAACAAACCTGGACCCCCAAGATCTCTCAGACACTGGGCCATCAACCAGGCAGCATACACTAACTGGTCCAAGGCCCTTGACACATATACAGGAGAGGACTTCCTAGTCTGTCTTCAATGAGAGAAGATACACCTAACCCTTGAGAGACTTAAGGTCCCAGGGAGTGAGGAGGCCTGGGGGGGGCATCCTCTTGGAGGCAGGGGAGGAGGAATAGGATGAGGAACTGTTGGAAGGCAGAATGGGAGGGGGATAATGTAAAAATAAAATTAAAGATAATTTTTAAAAAAAGGAAATAGAAAAAAATCAACCTGGGCTGTATACTAGGATCTTGCCTTCTTCTGATCCAAGATAAGCAACATCCACCCAAAGTTAGAAATTTCAGAAGAATCTTCAAGATCTTCCACATCAGACTAGTCACCAAATCCTCTGGATTTCAAGTTTTAAACAGACTCTAATGATCCTCCTACTTGTCCCCTGCCTATTCTGGGTTTATTCTGAGTTTCATCACTCCGAACAGGGGGAAAAAGATGGTTCCATCACGTGTCCCTCTTCTCTAGTGTTCATTTGCCACACCATTCCATTTTCTGTATGTGTTCTCAAAGAGGTTATTGCCCAACCTGAGACTATTGAAATTCTTATTGCTGTTTCTCAACCCTAACATGATGTAGTCAACCCCAAGTCTGTCTACCTTATAGACAAGTTTTCTACCACCCCTTTCACAGTTGCACACAAATTACATTAGATGTTCTTTAAGCTGAATTTGAGAACATAAACTCCATTTTCTTAGAATATTGTCTCTTCCTTTTCCTGGAAAACCCATGTTTATTAAGCTGGAAGTAAAAGTGTCTTTCACTTTGTTTCTCAAGAGAAAATCTCTTGTGCTGTATATTTTTGCTTAGCACAGTACCTGGAAACCAGTAGGAGACTGAGTGTTCATAACCATGAACTTTCACGATTCACTCTGAACACTTGTAGCACAGTCAACCAGACTACTGAATAAACCCCAGCCAGGAAATGAATTTGTCATCTGTAGAGGGTAGTATTGCTCTTAATGCCTTGCTTCTTTAAAACCCATTTGATCATTAAGGAAGGCATTGTGTGAGTGTGTGTGTGTGTGTGTGTGTGTGTGTGTGTGTGTGTGTGTGTGTTTCTCAGAATATATATATACACAAATAGATATACTATTTTCTAGATACTGCACACACAACATGAGGAGCATGGAGCCCGGTGTGATTTGATCTCCACCCTCACACTCAGTGACATGCCTCTAAGATCCTTGCTGAACAAAGCAATTTACAAACTAATGCTTCACTTCTTATTTTTGACACTTGGTTCCTGGTAGTTCTCAGACTCCTAGCCTCTTTTGCTCACAGCACATTCTCCAGTATCTTAGAAGAACTCACCAACTTACCTCTAGAATAATTCATGTGTTGGTCCAACCTTGAATAGCATCCTTATTCTACAGGAAATACTTTGTGGGGAGGGGACAGAGGACTGAAAATAGTACCAGCAAATCCTATTACTTCATTGATTCCTAGAAGTAATTATCTACTATTATCTACTTATGTTGAGGATCATAAACATTAAGACTAAGGGTCTCATATACAGAGGGTACATTTTGAAGCTATCTATCTGAGCTTTGTAGGTGAAAGACAGAGTAGAGATGAATAGGGAAACAACAGTTTCAAGAAGGTCACTGAAGTACATTCAGGCTGCCAAGTTCCCGGGATTGTTCCCAAACTCCCACAGTGCTCCATCAATCTGGCTACAGACTGCATGCCATAAATGAGGCTCTCTGGCTCATCCTTTGGAACTGAGCCAGGTTCCTCTGGGGTCTCAGATGCTTCCTAGGTGTGATCAGCACGCCTCAGGAAGCCATGCTCTTGCTTTCAGCCTTCACATTCATATTTTATGTTCAGAACTAGAAGCTAGAAATAGTTGATTATATTTAGAATATACTCTCCCATCTATAACGGTCCACCTGAAATATCTTTAATATCCTCCTGGGCAGGACCATGCGAATCATCCAATGCAATGTCCTTTGAATCTAAGGCACTTCTAGAGGCACAGTCACAACAGAGAGAGCAAAACAGATTATAGTACAATAGGGATCCCTCTCCCTGATGCCATTAAGTGCACTGTGCTCTTTGTATAACAAAAACATCTGATCACCTAAGCATAGTTTTGTGGAGTGACAATAAGAAAAACCTGCTGCGCACTCATGGCCAGGAAATAAGAATTTTTCTACACTCTAGCTTATTTAACTCTCCTTCACTTTTCATTTTTGACACTTGGTTCCCGGTAGGTCTCAGATTCCCTGCCTCTTTTGCTCCTAGCACATTCTCTGGTCTCTCAGAAGAACTCTTCAAGTAAATTTCCTACTTCGTGGAGGGAAACCAAGGTACACATCACAAGTACTTCACATGAAGGTTCTGTAGGACCTCCTTCCATGAAGGGTTTGTATAACCACCAAGGTACATCCAAAATAAGTCTGAGGGACCTTGAGTTGCTCTAAATGTTTTGGTGTCCAGAAATTTCAAAGAAAGGTAGCCACATATAGCTTCTTTCTCTATTCCTCCTTCTCTGGGTCAGAAGATATTGTCTTTCTTCAGCTCTGGAAAGTTGCCTTATATTCTCCATTCTCTCTCTGCCATCCTTTTAAATAACTGTTACATACACCTCAGTGCAACCAACTCACTTAAAAGCTGAACTGGAGTGTGGAGAAAACATCTTCCAGCAATAATCTTCAGCCCTAAATGCATGAGTCTTCTCTGGCAAATTCTGAAGATGCAGATGTTTAGAATCCTGAAGATTCTGATTCAGTAAGTTTGGAGTGGAGCCCAGGAAATTACTTTTTTCTCCCAATTTCTACAGGGAACCCTCTAGCTTAGAAACCGAGAGCTTCTGTTTCTATGGAAATAAGCAATGGGATTTTCCCGATCTTGCCTGCATTTTTCTGCCTGGAGGAAAAGGACAGCTGAAGAAGATTTAGGGATTCTTGATCCTGCTCAAATATCATTGACAAGCAAGAGAGATGATGCCACACAGGAAGAGCAGAAGATGTCTTGGTCGGCTTCTAGAGCCTTCCCCTCTTGCTAATGCTAAGCTTGGCGCCCTCAGATTCTATCTTGTTGGCTACAGTCTGTTGAGGACTATTTCCTACGACATTTGCTCCATAAATCTTATCATATCTAATTTATTTTTTTTTTATTTTTTATTAGGTATTTTCCTCATTTACATTTCCAATGCTATCCCAAAAGTCCCCCATAACCTCCCCCCCACTCCCCTTCCCACCCACTCCCACTTTTTGGCCCTGGCGTTCTCATATCTGCTTTCTATAAGGCAAGAATGCCTCAAATTTCTCCATCTACTGGCCACACCCCTTCTTCTCAACTACACCATTAGCAACCAACGCTTTTTCACCTCTCTTTTGGAGCTTCGGGAAACCTGAGGAGTGCAGACAGGCCTGTTCAGTGCACTCTCTTCACCCACTCTGCATTGACTTCATGTAGCTGGCTTTGTTTTGTGGGGGTTTTGTTTGTTTGTTTGTTTGTTTGTTTGGGGGATTTTTTTTCTTTTTTGTTTTTATCTGTTATGGGAGAGGACATCAACTGTCTAATTCAAGGGTGAAACTCAATGGGAATTTCAGTGCATTTTTCCTCCCTATAAAAGTCCTCAAGGCCAGGCATAGTGAAATGACCTGCTTCCCAGAAGAGATTAGTGGTAAAGGACTCCTTTCCTATAGGAAGTGCTTTTCAGTACTTGGGTTGGTTCCTCCCCACTCCCCCCCTCCCCATCTCTCACCCCCTCCACATGACTATATTCACAGTGCTTGTCCTAAAAGGAGCTTCCAGTTGGATCTGAGCTGAAGAGAGGCCGGCATTATGCTGATCATGTTGTAATACAGAGCCAGTTTTAAGACTCACCCTATTCCCAAGCTGGAAACTGAAGAGTCTTCTGGTATGTAGCTTTGATAGTGAGAGAAGGGATGCTTGCTTTCAGTGGAACACGCAAATCTTATGAAGGAAAGCACCAGAGAAGACAACACAGCTTGGCTCCCACCACGCCCTAGATAACAAATTTATTTTCTCTAAGAAACAAAACAAAACAAACAAAACCAAAAAAACAAAAACAAAAAACTGAAAAGATTCAGAAATGTTATGGGAACTAAGTTTATTTTATACATTAAGAAAATAAAAATTTTAAAATAATGAACAACAAATACCAATATTTTTATTTTTAACTCCCAGATATAATTGTGGGTCAACTGAGGGAAGTTGATAAACACTCATCTAAAAGCAGAACATACAGCAATTGACACAGTGAGGCCCAAATCAATCTCCCTCATCAAAAGGAAGAAAGTTCCAATTCAAGACTTAGAACCACCATAGAACTGTCAGACAGAGGACCCAGGCCGACCCTGGGTGACATAGGTCACTATGCCAGTGAGCAAAATAAAGTAAAAAAAAAAAAAAGTAGTGTTTCCAAGTTGATGCCAACATGCAACCAGAACTGAGTGGATAGGCTAGGGGATGCAGCTCAATGGTAAGACATTTGAATATAATGTATGAGACACAGATTCCGTTCCCAGCATGGCCCAAATTAAAAACTAAAGCAGCAAATTAGGGGAGTAATCCTACCGTGAGTATTGGGAAATGAGGAGAGTTAAAGAGAGACTTTATCCAAGTTGTGTATGAGACATGGGTCTGGTGCATTACAGCAACAGTGGATTGTGCACTCAGACTTTAAAGCAATAAACATAAACACTTTTAAATATAAGACAAGGGAGAAAGACATTATATGAGGATGAGAGACAGCATATATTAATGAGGCTGGATGAAGTGGGCACCAAAGCTCTGTGAGGCTCTGCTAAGATTTCACTATTAATGTTTCAGCCTTGCTCTTCCAAGGAGACAAGGAGACAGGTTTATAGTCACATGGCTCTTGAGCAAGTACTGATGCCTACAGCCTACAATGCACTCAGCATTACTGAAGGGAGTGAAGCCAAAATGTAGGAAGCAAGATCTTGCCCTCCAAAAATTAACAGTATTACAGGGAACATTATATAATAAAATGACCTGTGTCCATGAAAGTAAATCTAATGCTAAGAATTTAAAGAGCTGCTAATCATTGGTTTAGGGTAGAAGGGGACCAGAAATGACTTTAAGTATAAGTGACTATTGAGTTGAATTTAGACATAGGAATGGACAGCCATGGAAGGTGAGACACTCTAGGAAGGAAGGCCAGAAAAGATAGAGACACATTCATAAGGAGTTCGTCTTGACAATTGTTACAGCAGTCATGACATAAGGTATATGTCACAAGGCAGCAAGTTAAAGTTAAAGAGGTGAGATGCAGTCAGATTTCATGCAGCCACAGGAAAAGTGAAATCACAGCTTTCAGAATCATGGGCACAATTAGAAATCAGTATATTAAGTCAAACAAGCCAGATTCTGAGAGACAGATATATTATGTTTTATATGTGGAACCTGTTTTTTGTTGTTGTTTTTGGCTGTTTGGGGGGGGGGTTGTTGTTGTTGAAGAATGAACATGAAGGAAAAACAATGCCACATGTGTATGAAGAGACCATGATGAAACTTATTGCTTTGTAAACTGACCTGAAACAACAATAAAAAGTATGCTTTATAAAAGCTAAGATGGAACTAAAACTTGAAGAGTCCCAAATACCATATAAAGGGTTTATATCTGGTGAGAAATGTAAAACCAATGGTTCAAACATTGAAGGAGGAAGGTAACAGGAACCCACAGATGCACATCTCAGAAATGAACAGAGTGAGTTTCTTTCTTTCTGAGCATAGTGAGTTTGAACACAATAGAAATTCACAGAAAAGACTAATAAGTAGTTGTGACAGTAGCCCGAGGATGCATTTGTGCTAAACCTCTGGTTATAACTCAAAGGAGACCAGAACAAGGATCAGATGAGATGAGATGTGCACTCCCTCCGATCTTACTTAACATGGTGCTCCAAGTCTTAGAGGAATGAGGTAAGAGAAAGAAATTGAAGAGCTACAAATGGGACAGAAGAGTCAAATTATCACTCTTTGCAGACAACATGATCATATATGTAAAAGACACTAAGGACCCCAACAGAGAATTCTTAGAACTTCTGATCATTTTTATCGAAGTAGCAAACTCACTGAGAAAAAACTCACAGTAGCATCAAAACATGAAAATGCGTAGGAATAAGATTATCTGATGTCATGGTTTGAATATGCTTGCCCTAGGAAGTGGCACTATTAGAAAGTGTGGCCCTGTTGGAGTCGGTGTGTCACTATGGGTGTGTGCTTTAAGAACCTCATCCTAGCTGCCTGGAAGCCAGTATTCTGCAGGCAGCCTTCAGATGAAGATGTAGAATTCTCAGCTCCTCCTTCACCATGCCTGCCTGGATGTTGCCATGTTCCCACCTTAATGATAATGGCCTGAACTTCTGAACCTGTAAGTCAGCCCCAATTAAATGTTGTCCTTATAAGAGTTGCCTTGGTAGCAGGATGGTCGTGACGCACGCCTTTAATCCCAGCACTTGGGAGGCAGAGGCAGGCGAATTTCTGAGTTTGAGGCCAGCCTGGTCTACAGAGTGAGTTCCAGGACAGCCAGGGCTATACAGAGAAACCCTGTCTCAAAAAAAAAAAAAGTTTCTGCACACAGAGGAAACAATTACAGAACGGTCTACAGAGTTGGAAAATTCTTTATTAGCTGTGCATCACACAGAGGATTAAAATCCAGAATACACACCAAAAAAAAAAAAAGATTATCTTAACAATCAAAAATAAACTGAATAAACAGTTCTCCAAAGATAAAGCACAAAGATCCAAAAATACTTGAAAACATATCATCCAGAAATGCAAATTAAAGCCCCTTTGAAAGTCCATCTTAGCCCGTCGTGTTTCAGGAAATATTAAATTGAACCGCCAAGTTTCCGAACTCCATCCAGATACTCTCTGCCTGCCAACTCCACTGCCTCCACAGCCAGCCCATGCAGCAACCGAATGCAGTCTTCCCAGCTCTGGTTCACTGCCTCAGTATCACCCATACCCTCGCAGCCATAATTCCCGCTGTGGTGGGGAGTCCTATCATCCAGTAACCCAGCAAAACAAAACTCTAGAAACTTATAATTAATCATTAAGATCTATATATCAATAAATTCTCAATTCACAACATGCCCATACAATAATTTCAGGGCCAGTTGATAATGGTACAAGCTACCCACCTAGATCAAACAAGTTATCCCAACCATTCTATCCCTATATGATATTCATAACTACCTGTGGCTATTTAAAATCACGAGGGATCAGGATCTTCTTCCTGTGTCCTCCTTGCTTCCTCCCCTCTCTCCTGAGACACTCTCTGTCTCTGCAACTCTTAGCTCCACCTCCCTTTCCCCTATCCAACCACAGGCCTCCTGCTTCACTAATATTTTAATGTAATTGGACAGGAAAAATCCTGCCATAAGTCAGACTGGCTATCATCTGAAAACACATGAAGCAACTTCTGGGGAGGATGTGGGTAAATAAAAACACTTGCTGGTAGGAACTGTTAACTGGTGAAGCTACTATGAAAATCAGTATGGGGGTTCCAACAAAAGAAGAAAGAAAGAAGGAAGGAAAGAAGGAAGGAAAGAGAGAGAGAGAGAGAGAGAGAGAGAGAGAGAGAGAGAGGAGACAGACAGAAAGAAAGGAGGGAAGGAGGGAGGGAGGGGGAAGGAGAGAGAGAGAAGGAGGGAAGGAGGGAGGGAGGGAGGGAGGGAGGGAGGGAGGGAGGGAGGGAGGGAGAGAGGGAGGGAGGGAGAAAAGAAAACTACAAACAAAAAGCACTAGCAGATGACCCAGTGTACCACTCTCTGATGTGCACTCTAAGTAGACAGTACAGAGATAGCCTACACACCCATGTTCTATGCTACACTATTCACAATAGCCAGGGAATGAAGCCAGCTCAGCCATCCATCTACAGATGACCAGATAAAGACAACCGATATATACACCAAATGGGATTTTATGTGGCTACAAAGAAACATCAAGTCATGACATTTTCCAGGAAAATGGATTCCAATGGGAATCATGTTAGGCAAAATAATCCCATCTTGAAAAGACTAATACCACTTGCTTTCTCATTTTATGCAGAACTTAGATATAAGTTTTTATATACATGTATATGTTTGCGAGTGTGTGCTTTTCTATATGAATGTTCCTAAGTCATAAAGGCAGAGAGAGGGTTATCAGAGGGTCAGTAAAGTAGAGAGGTAGGAAATGGAGAGGAGTGATGGAAGACATGTAAGGGGAGGAGAGGGTGGGGATAAAGAAAGGAGAGGGTGGGGCTAAAGGCAACCAGGGAGGGAGGGAGGGAGGGAGGGGCATCTGAGGACACTGGGGAAAGGACTAATGGGAACAAAATGTAGTGACACACATACATGAAAGTGCTACCATGTACATAGTCATTTGCATACTAAGCTAAAATCTTAATTTGAAGGTTAAAAACTATGTTCTATGTTATAACATATAATCAGAGTTTTTTTTTTTAATTTTTTTTAATTAGGTATTTTCCTCGTTTACATTTTCAATGCTATCTCAAAAGTCCCCCAGGTTTTCATGAAAGCTGGTATCTTGAATATGAACTTGGGTAGAGTGAAGAAAAGAAAGAAGAAAATCAGAAACAATCTTCAGGTATAGCCTGTGTGAGTAGGTAGTAGCATCAGGTACAGTGTGGAATAACAGGAGAAGAACGAGTTAAATGGAATGGTGGCTTAGTCCAGGACATAAAATTGGCCATTCTATTTCCAACACTGAAATGGAAAACCCAGGTCCTAAAATATACCTCTGTGCTGATTTATCACAAAGTTCCCATCAGGCCCCTTGGAAAAGGATCAACTGACCACCATGACAATTCAACTCTCAGTGAAAATTTAAGTCCCTCTGAACACTGTGGCCAGTGGGAGGCCGAAGTCATACAGTTGCAAGTTCAAGGCCAGCATAGAATATGTATTAAAACCTTGGCAGAGAGAAGGGATGGATTTAAACCCACCAAAAAGAGGGAGGGGCTCTATGTAGGTCCAAATGGCCATTTTTCTGATTTAATAAGGGATCCAAATGATCAAAACATTAAATATTACAACAGAAATAGAGTTCCATATAAGTGGATTTTATGTAAGCCTTCTTATTCTTACATGTTGACAAGAAAAATATTTTCTCTTTAAAATACTGTCCTTGCCATTGAAGCTCACTCATGACCCCTAAAAGCTATAGGTCTATCTACATATTCAGCCACGTTACCACTCTGAGAACCACTTAAAATGACAGAAGTTGCTCTCTTCTTTGGCTCCAAATCAAATTCTTCCTGATATCTCATGATCCTTCTCTATGTGGTGCCAAGAATTTAGAATCAAGGTCATGTTCAATCTATGTCGCTTGTGAGGTTATTGACTTTCATCTTTAGGGCTTTCAGCTTCCGTGTTTCTGAACAAATATTACTGATTAGTATATTTATAGGACAGCATTTTCACAGATGACACCAAAAGTTTACGGCTAAAAAGCAACATTGTGCTGAGCCACATAAAAGAAGAATAACCCCCTTACAGTGGAAGAAATCAGAACACGATCAACAGAAAAGTGTTCAAGGTCACTCGGTGACTTTCTCACAGGGTGTGACAAGCTAGGGATATTGACTTTCTTCCATCTCCCTCATCTCTGGACTGAAAGTTCATTGTGTGTTTATTAAATATTTTTGTTGTATCAGTTAGATATTCCTGTGTAACAAGCAAATATGAACCATCAGTAGTTGACAACAAGTAATTCTGTCTCATGTGTGTCTGCTGGTCAACAGGGTATGATATCTTCAGCTGCACTGTCCTGGGTTTCATTCCGAGGTTAAGGTCTGGTTGGCATCAACTAACATGCAGTTTCTTCCTTTCTGGAGCCTGGGTCATCTTTGGTTAGGAATGATGGCTACTTGCAGTATAGTCTACTCATAGTGATGGTCAAAAAGGTCCTGGAGGAGCAAGCAGACAGGTGATACCATTAAAGTCTAACCTGGGAATTCTGTGCTCCTTCAATATATAACTCCTCTAGTCCAGTGGCTCTCACCTTCCTAATGCTATGACCCTTTAGTAGAGTTCTTTATGTTGTGGTGACCCCAACCATAAGACTATTTCATGGATACTTTATAACTATAATTTTTCAATACACTGCCCCCATGAAGACCAAAGTGAGATAAGAAAGTGTCTATTACTGAATAGTAATCATATATTATGAAGCTGCTACTATTGAGGAGATATGTTGTGCCTAATACAACAAGTATCTTATGAGTATTATTAAATTTAATTTTCATTAGATGCCTATATCACTTCCTGTGACAGATATAGATACTAAGACTGGGATAGATTAAATAAATGATACATTTACAAATGTTTGGCAGAACAGAATCTGAACATAGGTCACCTGCACACTAGGGTACTCTGTCTGTCTGTCCATCTGTCCATCCATCTACCTACCTATCTACCTATCTATCCATCCATCTATCTATCTATCTATCTATCTATCTACCTATCCATCTATCCATCCATCTATCCATCCATCTATCCATCTATCTATCTATCTATCTATCTATCCATCCATCCATCCATCCATCCATCCATCTATCTATCTACCTATCTATCTATCCCTCTCTCTGTCATTGTGTATTTTTAGAAGAAACTCAATTTACTTTTAAATACAAAAACAAGTTAGTTCTATCCACAGATAATGAATGCCTGATATTAGTGAGGGTCATGCTCAATATTTTCATTATAATGTAAAAAGAAAATTTTATGTGGTGCTGTAAGAGGAAGGCTGGCCCCTTGTGAGTCAGGGGTCCATGTTCTTGCTCTGAAACTGGCAGAGTGGTAGGGGAGGGGGATGAAACACTGTGCCAAAGTGACAGCATGCAACTGGTGTGTGGCCTGTTAGCTATTTTATGTTATGTCTTATCTTCTGAATTAGAATTGTGAATAAGGGTGAATCTTTTTCTTGTAAAACACAACCTCAGAGACTATATAAATAACAAGCTCATTTAAACTGGGAGTTCAGCTAGAGCAGACAAAGGACTGTGACATTAAGTCAAATGTCACTCGAAATTCCTCTGACTAACTCAGATTCCTAATCAGAAAGGGCAAAACCTGATAAGCTGGACCCTCACTCACCTCACTGATGGCTCCAATATCCCCCTGCCATTGCTGGCCTTCCCTAAGCTGCAGCGCGGAGCTTCTCCGTTGGCTCCCACTAAGTTTTATCATTCCCAAACTGTGTCTTGAGATAGAGGAGCTGGCGTAATCGGACCAAGATGTGGGGAGCGGGTGTGGCGGCAGTCCCAAAGGCGCCAGGGACTGCAGCTAAGTCATATGACTTGCACCTGACTTCCTCATATAAGACACAAACATCTTGAGTGCTGGGCAGGTGTACCAGGATTCAGGTGAATCCAATTTGGTGGAGATTTGCCCCTGCTGCCCTGATTAGCTGAAGCTGCGTGCCTGGTGAGGTGGCGTGGCCTGCTGTGCGTGGATGGGAACTGAGAGTATAAAAGAGTGAGAGGCCCAGGGTTCGGGGGAGATATAAAAACAAGGGAGATATATAAACAGGGGAGATATAAAAACAAGGGAGATATAAACAAGGGAGATATAAAAACAAGGGAGATATAAACAAGGGAGATATATGGAGAAAGAAGAAACAGGACTGAATAAATGTGTGCAGAAGGATCCTGTTGCAGCGTCGTTCTTCCTGGCCAGTTGAGCGCACGTAAGAGTTGGTGCTGAAAACCCGGGAAAAGAAACATCTTCAGGCACGAGCAAAGACCCCCTACTACAGGGAGGATTCAGAACTGCATCACGGGGAAGGAGCGGTTAATAAAGTGTTCCCGTAAAACAGACTGTTGAGAAGGATCCGGCGTGGATTCAGAACTCTTCAGCTGGGGAACGGTACTGATGAAGAGAAAGAAGAAAGATGAAGACTGAATAAACTGTTGTTAGAAGGACTGGTGGTCGCATCGTTCTTGCTGGTCGAGAGCAGATGCGACACCAAGACATTCCCCTGAGGCTAAAGTCCTGGACTCCAACATGCTCCACATTCTTAATTGAGAGATCATTTAAGGATTAACTAAAAGATTATTTAAGAACCTGAAAGGGCACTCTTTTTTCATCCTCCAAGACTGAACAGTCAGTAAACACCCCACACACTGACCGTAATGCAAATTTAGGATTAGCTTCAGACCCTAAACTAACCACCCTCAGAGGTCAATAGAACGAGGTTTCTAGAATTAACTCAAGTCAGACTTGTGGACATCAGCATTACTTTCATACCTCTGTCTCTATATAATGCCTTCTCCATATCTCATGTAGCCTTCAACAAATAACTATAATCTACCCCAAGAGTTAAACACACTGACCTAGTAAGAAAATATGGCCCACTGTTTTGTCTTTCTAAGTGAAGTTGTGTTGAAAATTTGAAACATAGCCATACTGCATATTGTGTTGCTTTTACACTATAATGTCAGACTTCAAGATTTTTGAGAGGGGGTATATGACTGGCAAAGTGATTCTAACAATCTTACCTTTGTTGCCAACCTATCCTTTCCTGTGTTAATGGGGCTTGGGTAGGGATCAGGGATACTAAATTGTCTTAGTGTGGATTTTACTGCTGTGAACAGACACCACCATGACCAAGACAACTCTTATAAAGGACAACATTTAATTGGGGCTGGCTTACAAGTTCAGAGGTTCTGTCCACTATCATCAATGCAGGAAGTATGGCAGCATCCAGGCAGGCATGGTGCAGGAGCTGCTGAAAGTTCCATTTCTTGTTCCAAAGACAAACAGAAGAAGACTGGCTTCCCAGGAGCTGAGAAAAAGGTCTCTGAAAGCCCATGCTCACAGGGATTACTTCCTCCAACAAGGCCACACCTCCTAATAGAGCCACTCCCTGGGCCAAGCATATTCAAACCACCACATGAGTGAAGGGAGGTGTTGTTGTTGTTGTTGTTGCTGTTGTTGTTGTTGTTTTGCTTTGTTTTGGCACAGTCCACTGTCTTCTCATCTTTGGGGAAATGGTGCATCTTGTAATTAAGGAGATAGTTATCATAAGATGTTTAAAAATAATTTTATTACAGCTTTCCATGGCCATAAAGTCTTTGACATTTTTTTCATATGCAAGTAGAGCCTATGCAGTTGGTTCTTGGTCTGGACTGTGACTAATTTGTAATCACAGAATGTGGTAGATTGTGTTCTCTGAAGCTGTCTGGAATCACAGTGCAGTTTTCACTGTGCTGGGATGTTTGTACTGAAGCATAGACCCAGAAGTCCAGTGGATGAATAAACCTCAAAACCCAAGTTTGAATGAAGAGAACTGTACCTGAAGCACAAAGAAGGCTGTACAGACTCCATGATGACACGGAAGGGAGTTAGAGAAGAAGCACCTCTCACACATCCCCTTTGACCCTGGAGTGTCTATTGTGGTTTTCTGCCCTTTAGCCACCACTGTGTAGTAGAAGTCGAGGAGCAGATGTTTGCCCATATCTTTGGGTAGAGAGGATGCACACTAAGCTTGTTAATTACTTCTGTGTCACAATGACAGAATTCTGTTTGACAGGAACAACGTAAGAGCCAATTTACTTCAGCTTCAGAGAACCTGGTCCATCATGGCAGGAGAAAGCATGGCAGAGCAGGGCAGCTTTCACCCTGGTGGTAGGAGTATGTGTGGCACAGGAGCATTCACTCCATGGCCAGCCAGGGAGCAGAGAAAGGAGGTGCTGATGCTGACGTGCTCCTGGCTTCCTCCTTTTCCTTCTTATTCTGTCCAGAGCCCTAGCTCAAGAAGGTGCCTCCCACATTCAGAGTAGATCTTTCCCCTCAGTTCATCTTCTCTGGAAAAGCCCTCTCTGATGCACCTGCATTATTCCAAACCCCATCTGGTTGACCATAAAAGCTGACCATCACATTCAGGGAACCAAAACTCAGGGACCTTACTCACGCCCGGCCCTAGTGTAAATCAGAAATCCTGAGTGTGTGAGGATAACGTCAGCTTGAGCCGAGCTCCATTCTACGGGCAACGTGAACTTGCCTTTCTGTGCTTAAGGCAACTTGCATATCCATTGCAGTCTAGGCATCAGAGAACAGCAGCCCCAAACAACATCTGATCTGGAGATTTGGGGAGAGCAAAGCAAAGCAAAACAAAGATAAATATATCTGAAAATGATCACAATAGATGGGAACGCATAGAGTCCTTGGAATTAAAGTCTCGGTGATAAGGTCAAAATTAAGGTGAAAGAAATATGCTTGACAACTCTTTAAATGAGAAAGTTTAGATCCTAGCTTCTCCTTGACCCTCTTATGACACTGGTCCAAAGTAGCATTTGATCCATGTTCTTGTTGCCTAAGAAATCAACTCAAATCAGTCCCATCTGTATGAGTTGCTTTTGCTCATCAGTGCAACAAAACACCCAAACACAAATGACTTAAGAAGGAAGGGGTTTATTCATAATTCGAGGAGATCCAATCCATCACAGCAGGAAAGCATGCCAAGAGGTATGTGAGGCAGCGCCTCACAGAGTCCACAGCCAGGAAACAAAAAGAGATGAATCTAGGATCATGGGGTGGGTCTTCCTTTCTCAGTTGAACCTCTCTAAGCACAGCGTCACAGGCACATCCAGAGATGTGTCTTCTCAGTGATTTCAAACCCAGTCTAGTTAATAATAATTAACTATCATAACATCTGGAACTAGTGATCTTCCGGAAGACCCAAGTTCAGTTCCCAGCACCTATATTAGATGGTTCATAACTATCCATGACACCAGCTTCCAGGAGATCAGATGCTTCTGGCCTCCAACCTTCATGGACACCTGCCCTTGTGTCCACAAACCCACACGCATGCATGCATACATACATAGTTACATGCATACATACATACATACCATGTAATTAAACCATTATGGGTCTCCTTTATATCTTGTTCTTAGATAAGCCAATGCATAGATGGCCATGTGCTACCTTTGTGTTCATGTTTTAAAATTATTCAAAGAAAGTATTGGTATTTCTGCATCCAAAGCTACAGAACATGTTTAACCTCAAAGTAGCAGTGCCTTAGCTTCCCCTTCTCAGCTAGGGTAGGTGACAGAAACTGCCCATCCTGTAAGACTGCCCCAACTCTACCTAGAAGCCTCGTAAAGATTTCATAACTAGAACCTGGTTGGTCCAAAGTAGCATCTCTTGCTGCTTACTAACTGTGGTCAGAAGAGGAAGCTGAGAGTTTTTGCTTTAATGAACCCACAAGAGGAAAAGTAAGCCCTTATGACCTGCACAAGACAAAAAAGGGCAGAAACTAACTATAGCTAATTAGCAATCAGGTCACAAGCAGAGTTAGCTGCTGTGCGTGCTATCCAGGCCACTTGCAGGATTCATTCCTGAATGGGAGGTGGCTAATGGCTAAAAGGAAAGGACACCTGCCCCTGTAAGCTCCTGCTAGGGGCAGCTCCCTCACACTCCTCTGCTGTTTCACAGATGTTACAGGACAATGCAGGCAGATCTGGACAGGAACAAGCTACAAACAAGGAGGAAGCAGAGCAGAAAAGGGCATCTGAGGTCACTCCTGGAAGAAATCCTGCAGGTAGGAAGCCTGCTGAGGGACCCAGCAATATCTCTGCCAACTGTGTTCCTGCTCTGATCCTACCTTCCCCGGAGGCCTCCAGAGATAAGCTGCTAGCAGTCTACTGTGAGCAAAGGCAGAAGCCGGAGAACCCAGAGGATCTGGGAACTGGAAAATCCAATAGCTAACAATGATCACTATGAACTGTGTGTGTCTTCTAAGAAGCTACACTTCTCTGAAACCTAAACACTTTGTCGTTTGTGCACCTAAGACACAGGACATCCTCAGCCCCATAAGCAATGTCACTGTATATCAAAGTCTGTGTTTCAGGCTTCAGGTTCTCAGGGGAACACAACCAACACAGAAACCATCAGTGCAGACAGACGCACAGTTTGATCCCATGGAAAAGCTTTGTGCAGGTTCTGCAGAGTTAGGCAGCTGCAACAGTGGCCGTGCAGGGAATAAAAACAAAGGCAGGACTCTGGGAAACTTTTAACCAAGATGGTAAATGGCCCAGGGAGTTAATGGAGCGAAGTAAAATGGCGGCAGGAGAAGCAAAAGCCCGGGGAGGAGCAGCGTGGGGAGAAAGTTGCTGTGCAGAAATGATGGCAGTAGAAACCTCTGTTCCCCAAGCTGTGGCATGCTTGTTGTTTGTTTAATCTCAGATACTATGCCAAATTTAAAATAGAAGCAACTCTCAATGTACTGGAAATATTCTTGGAGTAGATGTGTAATAAAAATGAATGCAGAAAAGACACTCTCTGGATTGTGACCTGAAACACAGAATTCCCCCAACTTTCTCCTCACACTCAATAGTCCTTCCTCCCTGTTTAAATACCACCACCACCAACAACAACGATACCGCCATCACCACTACCACTAAGCTGAGTTATCTTCCTCTTTCGCTCATGTTAGAAGCTCAAGAACTCATCCAGAGTTCACCTCTCTTCCTTGTCTCTACACTGACACTACCTTGACTTTGCACATAAATATATCTTTGCACCTACACCTTCCTTCCAGTCCTTGTTGCCTCTTCTCTAAGTCATGATAGGACAGTGTCAGAATGTCACCTTCGTTTACATTTGCCAGTGAGATCACAGCCAAACAGATAAGAAAGTGTGTTGTCATTGGTTGAAATTCTAGCTGTATCCCCTGTCACCTATATGTTGAATTCCAAAGCCAGACATGGAATAGACACTTTAACTGTTCAGTCTCTTCTTTCTTTTAGGCAGTCTCTTTCTGAACCTGGAATCCACATATTTGACTAAGATGAACAGCCAGAGAGCTTCAGCAGTATGACTGTCTCTGCCCCACCCCTTCCCACTCCAGCCCCACCCCACTTGCCCTTACTGAGTTACAATTCATGCCACCATGCCCAGATGGGAATCTAAACTCACTTTCTCACACACTTTAATAAGCCATATCCCTGGCCCCTAAGAGGATTTCTCTATTGATAATTTATGCATGAATTATATTATTATGGGTGCTTCTGGGAAGTCCAAAACTATGTAGGAAATCAAATCCTCCACCATACAGCCTTTGCCTGCTTAGTTTCACCTCCTGCCAACACATGCCTCACTCTTGGTTTAGCAGCAACATGGAAATGATGCTTGAAATCAATTTCACATGTTCATCCCACATCCTGCCAAAGGCAGAAGCAGAGCTTGACTCATCCATTTGACCCCATCACTTCCTACTACTACATACTTGTGGGATGAGCGAATGGCAGAGTGCATGTCTACAGTCATTGTGAAGTTCTCACTGCCCATGAAAGCATATTAAGTCACCATTCCAAGGGAGTCTGCAGAAAGGATATGAGATGCTGTTTGTGATTGTCTGTGAGTATGAGAACTTCATACCTCTGCTGTGGCTTGAGTCTGCTTCTGAAATGCCCATGTATTAAATATATGGCCCCCAAGTGGTGGAACCTTTAGGAGGTGGGCTCTTATAAAGCAGTGGTTCTCTGCCTGTGGGTCGAAACCTCTCTGAGGCCTGCATATTGGTTATTTACATTACAAATCAAACAGTAGCAAAACAGTAGCATTACAGTTATGAAGTAGCAGTGAAATGATTTTATGGTTGGGGGTCACCATAACATGAGGAACTGTGTTAAAGGGTTGCAGCATTAGAAAGCCCGAGAACCACTGCTAAAGAACCTTAAGTCACAAAGAATGCTTTTCAAGAGGACTTTGAGATCCCAGTCTCTCTCTTCCTCTTTGTTTCCTGGCCCATAAAGTGAGCAACTTGTCTTGGCCACACCCTCTCACCCTAGTGTGCTGTCTCACCACTCAGTGATAGACATAAAGCCAGTATAAACCCTTACTTTTTGTAAATCAACTATCTCAATTATTTTGTAATAGTAACATGAAACACAATTATTGAGTAATTGAATATTTATTGAAAGCCTAGTATGTGACTGGCATTTTCCTAAGCACTGGAGCGATACCACTGAAACAAGGAGTTTGCTGTCTACTTCAGAAAAACAGTAACAGTTAAAAGATCCAGATATATCTTATATTTGACAAAAATACACATTGGAAGAAAGACAGAATCTTTAAGAAATATCACTGGGGAAACTGGATGTCCACATGTGGGAGCATGAAATCCACGTCTATCATGTACAAAAATCAAATCCAAAAGGATGAAAGACCTAGATGTGAAAGCTGAAAGTCTGAAACTTCTAGAAGTACACATAGGCAGGACCCTATATGATATAAGGGCAGGAAAAGACTTTCTGAGTAGGATTCTAATTGCCTAGGAATTAAGGCCATCGGTTGACAAATGGGACCTCATAAAACTAAAGAGCTTCTTACAGCTAAGGAAATAATCAATCAAGTGAAAGGGAAGCCCATTGAGCAGGAGAGACTCTGCCAACCATGTATCAGGTAGAAGATTAATAACCAAAATCTAGAAAAAATATAACAAAGAATCAACATAATAAATTACCCAGTTAGAAGGGGGCAGCTATAATCTGAATAGGGTTCTCAAGAGAATAAGTACAAAAGGCTAGGAAATGTCTCAAAATGTTCATGGCCCCTAGAAATTATGGAAATGCAAACCAAAACTACTCCAAGATTTCATCTCGCCCCAGTCAGAATGGCTGAGATCAAGAAAACATCTGACAGACAACAAAAGCTGGTGAGGACATGGAGAAGGAGAAGTGTAACTTTAATTTTTTTCAAAGCCTACTTTTTTCCCCCATTTTTTACTGGTTAGTTTATATATTTACATTTCAAATGTTATCCCCCTTCCCAAACCCTATTCCCTCTCCCTGACTTTATGAGGGTGCTCCCCCACTCGCCTACCCATTCCTGCCTCAGTGCCATAGCATCCCCCTGCCCTGGGTTATCAAGACTCCATATGATCAAGGGGCTCCCATCCCAGTGATGCCCGATAAGGCAATCCTCTGCTACATATCCAGCTGGAGCCATGGGTTCCCCCCCCTCATGTGTACTCTTTGGTTGGTGGTTTAGTCCCTAAGAGGTTTGGGGGGGGGGGTCTGGTTGGTTGATATGTTGTTCTTCCATGCTCAGTCCGATGTTTAGCTGCATACATCTGCATCTGTATTGGTCAGGAGCTGGCAGAGCCTCTCAGGGGACAGCTATACCAGGCTCCTGTCAGTAAGCGCTTCTTGGCATCAGTTGTAGTGTCTAGGTTTGATGTCTGCAGATGGGATGGGTCCCTAGATGGGGCAATCTTTGAATAGCCTTTCCTTTAGTCTCTGCTTCATTCTTTGTCTATGCATTTCCTTTTGACAGGAGGAATTCTGCATTAATATTTTTGAGGTGTGTGGGTTGCCCCTTCCCTCAACTAGGAGCCATGCCTATCCACTGGATATGGTCTCTACAGATTCTATCTCCTCTTTGTTGGGTATTTTGACTAAGGACCTCCCCATTGCTTTTAAGGATGCTTCTTAAAGGCTTTAACCTCCATAATAGCCCACCACCCACTAGAGGTAGTAGAAATTAAAGGATATGAGGGAAGTGGACATGTTTAGAAATTGTTCTTTGGAGCAAATCCCATGTGCACTGTCAGGAAGTCAGCAACAGGTCTGCAGCAGCAGCTCCATCCACTCGCAAACACTTCATGGATACACCAGCTGTCCAGTTTGGTAGAGTCACGATAGCAAACATGAATCAGCAATGTTGGTACTACCTAGCAGAGACAGCCAGGTCTCAGCCTAGGCTCAAGGCAGCAGGAGGGACCAGAAGAAATGCCAGGAGGAATGTTCAGCTCTGCCTTTCTCAGCAAAGTGAAGTTCAGCGAAGACTTGAGGACCAAGAGGGTGCTGTACAGCTGGCTGTACTAACTGTGCTTCTCACAGTCCTATTTATACTCTCTCCAAACATTATGTATCCTCCATGGTTCTTGCATCACCATGTGTCTTGCTTCTCAGTATATGCATCTGTCTCCGCTGACATCACTCTGCCAATCAGCCTGAATCTGGGGAAGCAGCAAGAAGCCACAGCACACCACCAGAAGATTTTTTGGTGTGTTTCTCTCTATGGAGTCCTGACAAATGGAGCTCAACTACACAATGTAAGACAGACAAATACATGTGTGTCATTAGCAAAAAACCCTTTATCATGTTCCTTATATGTGCTTGCTTTAACAGAACATCCTTTCATTTGTGTCTGCTTCAGTCAGTGAAGTTCCTTCATGAGTCTTCCTTAGTGAAACACCCTTTCACCCGTGTCTGCTTTAGAAAAAACTTCCTACATGTGTTTGCTCTGGCAAAACACCATCTGACTTTCCAAAGAACCCTCAAGTTTGCACTTCAGAGGAGTCCTTATTCATTGTACCACCAGTAATCGCTGCAGCCGCTTTGGGAATCAGTGTGGGGAATTCTTGGATATTGATGCAGACACCAAATCAGATGACCTGTTCTTTAAAGACATCTTAGGGAATTGTCAAGGGTTGTAATGGTGAATAACTAACCATAACCCATACTTTATCCCTACTCATTAAAGTTTGTAGAAAGACATTTGATAATCAACTATTTTTATGCAGTTTTCTGCTCTCTTACTTGAATGTGTCCCTCTTGCCTCATTGTCCTGTGAAATCCCATAGCAGACATGTCAGACTCAGAAAGGGGACCTAGGAGCTGGCTGTAGAGGTGTGGGGAAAGATTCCTGAGCAAAGTGACGCATTAGAGTAGTCAAAGAGGAAAAACTTGTAACTTCTGCACTGCTATGTAACATTTTAAAGAAAAATATTAACTCTTTCCTGTCACAAATAAATAGTTTTTAAGTTATATAAACTTGTATAAATAATCATTTGCAAGGAAAGATCCTTAATATTGGATTGGTTTTATTCACAGGAATAGTAATGGCATTCCTGATGAATTCTCACCTCCATGTGACATATATTGTATTAACAAAATCAAACTTCATGTATTAAAAGAAATAAAGGTTCATTTTCTACTCATCCTACAGGAAAATATAATCTCTTATTGTCGTTTATTTATAGTCCATCTGTTCATTATAAGACAAGGCACTGTTCAGCTTAGGCTGGCCTTGAACTCAAGACCCTCTTCCTGTGCTTCTGAGTGCTTAAACTGCAATTTTCTCTCCTGGTTCATCGTTATCCTTTCTGCACTCTTAGCTCATGGAGTACCCACAATCTCAAGGATCACTAGTCACACTGACACGTAGGTCCCACAGAAATCATGTGCATGAACTATGAGTGGTGTGCACTACAACTCACAGTGCATTGGCTAGAGCTGGTCTCATGACCCCCTTGGAGAAGGTCAAAAGCACAGCCCTATGTGCATCTACAGAACATAGATGATGAGGCATTTTTTGGTATGCAGCATTAGTGACTCCTGTCTCAATAACAGTGTCCATTCTCAGACTGGAAACTGGGAATCTAGAAAGAAAGGAAAACTGGAACCTTCCAATATCCTGGTCAACAAATGCAGAGAAAAGATAAAAGCTGATAGGAGACTGGGATATATCTACATGATCAAGAGAGAACTTTCTAGAGCATTGAAAGCATAGGTAAGATGGCATTTGCTAGTGCTTCAGTGATTCAAATTTATAATTAATTAAGACTTTTTAAAATCATACATAAAACTATATATACCATATTTAATACACACACACAGCATGGACATCATTCAACATGCAACAACATTTAAGGTGAGAAAAATCAGTATGTATACTAACATGCCTCCCAGTCAATGTAATTTCTCCTACTCTTCCGAGATGCCTGTACTGGATACACTTTGGAAGAACAGCCTTCAAGATGAAAAGAAGTTTACATTTTACTTGTAGAGTCCAACAAGTCAATAATATATGTTGTCCAGAGCAGCAGCTTATACCTATATCCCAGAGTTCTGTGTCAATGAGGGCTGCTGAAAGAGTGTGAGTCAGTTTTCTCTAGGGATGCAGAGATGCAGCCCCTGACAAGTTGCATGTGCTCTTATGGATGGCCACACACTCGTGCACATACCCCACACCAATTCATACACCAGCCACACATTAGACTCAGAGAGTTATATTTTTTTAAGACCACCTGGAGTTGAGAGGGGGCATGATGTGGAAACAGCTACATGAGGGGTTGGAGAGGGGAAGTGGAGGTAGATATGATAAAAATACACTGTATACATATATAAAATTCTCAAAAAAATAAATAGTATTTTAAGAGAAATGAAAGAAAGGGTAAGTAATATTTGCCTTTTTTTCTATTTACATATATCCAGAAACACATATTTGTGTTTATGTTTAACTAAAATATGTGAAATATTCACTGTAGAAAAAAGTTAATCTATCCTCTCTCACAAATGTCTTTAAAATTATCTATGCTCCCAGATATAACTTAATATCTCGGCGCATTTACTCCTTCTCTGCACAGCTATCCATAAGAGTAAGCATTTCTAAAAAGAAATTGTAATAAACAAACTGCTTTGCAATCTCCTTTTTCCAGGGAACACAAATGAACAATACATCGCATATTCTTCTGCATCATTTTTATAACTTTTATCGCTTTCTTTATTTCAATGGTAATATATGTTCATTGTGAAGTCTTATTCAACATGTACAAGTAAAAAGAAGAGTAACAATTACCCACTTTCCATTTCCCAGACGGGGCCTCTTTTAATATTTTGCAGTTAATGTTCTTGTCCAGTCTCTTTCCTGTGCACTCAATTTTCCATTAACAGGACTGCATTGTCCCTGGCCTTCTATAGCCTGTGTTATCATTGGGTGCTGTTGTGAACACCTTACCGTACCATGGAAGGCTCCTCTACAGCGACATTCCGGTGACTCTGTTTGACAGTGTTTCCAAGCTTGAATCCTCCAAAGTCTATTATAAATGACATGGAAGTTTCTCACATAGAAATATTGAGACAAAAATAAACTGTGTGGCAAAATAAGCTTGGAAAACGCTGTTCACTGGACTGTGGCAATGCACATTTGCTGCTAAATTCTGAAAACTTCATGACTGAAAGTGTGCTTTAGCTCTGTTCCACAGTGTGTTCATGGAAAACTTGATCATGGGTGGCTTTCTGAGATACCCCAAAATCATCCAACAAAGTCGTCTTAATTTTCTCATCTTAATATTTTCATCCTAACTTCTTGAACGTTTACATGCACAGTGTAAATACAAACATCAGTATCATCCTAAATACACTTGTGTGTCTCCTTATACTTTCATGCAATTTATGATTAATTTAATAAAAGAGAATTGTGAAGGTGGCTTTATAGGCCTAGCACTTGGGAGAGAGAGGTAGGGTGATTTCTGTGAGTTCAAGGTTAACTTGGTCTCCATAGTTAGTTCCAAACCACTCAGGGCTACTAAGAGTCTTTTTCAGGGGTGGGGGTGAGAGGAAGAGAGGGTGGGGCTGGAAGGAGTAGAGGGAGGGGAAAGTGCAGTAGGCATCTCTTGTATGAGAGAAGAAGAAATAAAAGAAAGGAAGAAAGTAAGAGAGAGAAAGAGAGAGAGACAGGGAGGAGGAAGGGAGGGAAGGAAGGAAGGAAGGAAGGAAGGGAGGGAGGGAGGGAGAGAGGGAGGGAGGGAGGGAGGGAGGGAAAGAAAGAGAGAGAGAGAGGGAGGGAGGGGAGGGAGGGAGGGAGGAAGGAAGGAAGGAAGGAAGGAAGGAAGGAAGGAAGGAAAGGAGGAAAGAAGAAAAGGAGGGAAAGAAAGAAAGAAAGAAAGAAAGAAAGAAAGAAAGAAAGAAAGAAAGAAAGAAAGAAAGGGGAGGGGGGAGGGAGGAAGAAAAGAAAGAAAGAAAGAAAGAAAGAAAGAAAGAAAGAAAGAAAGAAAGAAAGAAAGAAAGAAGGAAGGAAGGAAAGAAAGAAGGAAAGAAAGAAAGAAAGAAAGAAAGAAAGAAAGAAAGAGACAAGGGGAGGAGGGAGGAAGGGAGAGAGAGAGTGTGTCAACTTTAAAGATTGCTTTCTTGACAAAGCATTTGACAAGATCCAACACCCATTCATGATAAAAGTTTTGGAAAGATCAGGAATTCAAGGCCCATACCTAAACATAATAAAAGCAATCTACAGCAAACCAGTAGCCAACATCAAAGTAAATGGAGAGAAGCTGGAAGCAATCCCACTAAAATCAGGGACTAGACAAGGTTGCCCACTTTCTCCCTACCTTTTCAACATAGTACTTGAAGTATTAGCCAGAGCAATTCAACAACAAAAGGAGATCAAGGGGATACAAATTGGAAAAGAGGAAGTCAAAATATCACTTTTTGCAGATGATATGATAGTATATATAAGTGACCCTAAAAATTCCACCAGGGAACTCCTAAACCTGATAAACAGCTTTGGTGAAGTAGCTGGATATAAAATTAACTCAAACAAGTCAATGGCCTTTCTCTACACAAAGAATAAACAGGCTGAGAAAGAAATTAGGGAAACAACACCCTTCTCAATAGTCACAAATAATATAAAATATCTCGGCGTGACTCTAACTAAGGAAGTAAAAGATCTGTATGATAAAAACTTCAAGTCTCTGAAGAAAGAAATTAAAGAAGATCTCAGAAATGGAAAGATCTCCCATGCTCATGGATTGGCAGGATCAACATTGTAAAAATGGCTATCTTGCCAAAAGCAATCTACAGATTCAATGCAATCCCCATCAAAATTCCAACTCAATTCTTCAACGAATTAGAAGGAGCAATTTGCAAATTCATCTGGAATAACAAAAAACCTAGGATAGCAAAAAGTCTTCTCAAGTATAAAAGAACCTCTGGTGGAATCACCATGCCTGACCTAAAGCTTTACTACAGGGCAATTGTGATAAAAACTGCATGGTACTGGTATAGAGACAGACAAGTAGACCAATGGAATAGAATTGAAGACCCAGAAATGAACCCACACACCTATGGTCACTTGATCTTCGACAAGGGAGCTAAAACCATCCAGTGGAAGAAAGACAGCATTTTCAACAATTGGTGCTGGCACAACTGGTTGTTATCATGTAGAAGAATGCGAATCGATCCATACTTATCTCATTGTACTAAGGTCAAATCTAAGTGGATCAAGGAACTTCACATAAAACCAGAGACACTGAAACTTATAGAGGAGAAAGTGGGGAAAAGCCTTGAAGATATGGGTACAGGGGAAAAAATCCTGAACAGAACAGCAATGGCTTGCTCTGTAAGATCGAGAATTGACAAATGGGACCTAATGAAACTCCAAAGTTTCTGCAAGGCAAAAGACACCGTCAATAAGACAAAAAGACCACCAACAGATTGGGAAAGGATCTTTACCTATCCTAAATCAGATAGGGGACTAATATCCAACATATATAAAGAACTCAAGAAGGTGGACTTCAGAAAATCAAATAACCCCATTAAAAAATGGGGCTCAGAACTGAACAAAGAATTCTCACCTGAGGAATACCGAATGGCAGAGAAGCACCTGAAAAAATGCTCAACATCCTTAATCATCAGGGAAATGCAAATCAAAACAACCCTGAGATTCCACCTCACACCAGTCAGAATGGCTAAGATCAAAAATTCAGGTGACAGCAGATGCTGGCGTGGATGTGGAGAAAGAGGAACACTCCTCCATTGTTGGTGGGATTGCAGGCTTGTACAACCACTATGGAAATCAGTCTGGCGGTTCCTCAGAAAACTGGATATAGTACTACCGGAGGATCCAGCAATACCTCTCCTGGGCATATATCCAGAAGATGCCCCAACTGGTAAGAAGGACACATGCTCCACTATGTTCATAGCAGCCTTATTTATAATAGCCAGAAGCTGGAAAGAACCTAGATGCCCCTCAACAGAGGAATGGATACAGAAAATGTGGTACATCTACACAATGGAGTACTACTCAGCTATTAAAAAGAATGAATTTATGAAATTCCTAGCCAAATGGATGGACCTGGAGGGCATCATCCTGAGTGAGGTAACACATTCACAAAGGAACTCGAACAATATGTACTCACTGATAAGTGGATATTAGCCCAAAACCTAAGATACCCAAGATATAAGATACAATTTCCTAAACACATGAAACTCAAGAAAAATGAAGACTGAAGTGTGAACACTATGCCCCTCCTTAGAAGTGGGAACAAAACACCCTTGGAAGGAGTTACAGAGACAAAGTTTGGAGCTGAGATAAAAGGATGGACCATGTAGACACTAGCATATCCGGGGATCCATCCCATAATCAGCTTCCAAATGCTGACACCATTGCATACACTAGCAAGATTATGCTGAAAGGACCCTATAGCTGTCTCTTGTCAGAGTATGCCTGGGCCTAGCAAACATAGAAGTGGATGCTCACAGTCGGCTATTGGATGGATCACATGGCCCCCAATGAAGGAGCTAGAGAAAGTACCAAAGAAGCTAAAGGGATCTGCAACCCTATAACATTATGAACTAACCAGTACCCCGGAGCTCTTGACTCTAGCTGCATATGCATCAAAAGATGGCCTAGTCGGCCATCACTGGAAAGAGAGGCCCATTGGACACGCAAACTTTATATGCCCCAGTACAGGGGAACGCCAGGGCCATAAAAGGGGAGTGGGTGGGTAGGGGAGAGGGGGTGGGTGGCTATGGGGGACTTTTGGTATAGCATTGCAAATGTAAATGAGCGAAATACCTAATAAAAAATGGAAAAAAAAAAGAAACAGACAAACTTCTTTTTAGAAATATTAAATAGCCCTTCCGCTCGACTCGTGACTCGAGCCCCGAGCTACCTTGCCAGCAGAGTCTTGCCCAACACCCCCAAGGGTCCACACAGGACTCCCCACGGGACTCCCCACGGGACCCTAAGACCTCTGGTGAGTGGATCACAGTGCCTGCCCCAATCCAATCGCGCGGAACTCGAGACTGCGGTACATAGGGAAGCAGGCTACCCGGTCCTGATCTGGGGCACAAGTCCCTTCCGCTCGACTCGAGACTCGAGCCCCGGGCTACCTTGCCAGCAGAGTCTTGCCCAACACCCGCAAGGGCCCACACGGGACTCCCCACGGGACCCTAAGACCTCTGGTGAGTGGAACACAGCGCCTACCCCAATCCAATCGCGTGGAACTTGAGACTGCGGTACATAGGGAAGCAGGCTACCCGGGCTTGATCTGGGGCACAAACCCCTTCCACTCCACTCGAGCCCCGGCTACCTTGCCAGCTGAGTCGCCTGACACCCGCAAGGGCCCACACAGGATTCCACAAGTGATCCTAAGACCTCTAGTGAGTGGAACACAACTTCTGCCAGGAGTCTGGTTCGAACACCAGATATCTGGGTACCTGCCTTGCAAGAAGAGAGCTTGCCTGCAGAGAATACTCTGCCCACTGAAACTAAGGAGAGTGCTACCCTCCAGGTCTGCTCATAGAGGCTAACAGAGTCACCTGAAGAACAAGCTCTTAACAGTGACAACTAAAACAGCTAGCTTCAGAGATTACCAGATGGCGAAAGGCAAACGTAAGAATCCTACTAACAGAAATCAAGACCACTCACCATCATCAGAACGCAGCACTCCCACCCCACCTAGTCCTGGGCACCCCAACACAACCGAAAATCTAGACCCAGATTTAAAAACATTTCTCATGATGATGATAGAGGACATCAAGAAGGACTTTCATAAGTCACTTAAAGATTTACAGGAGAGCACTGCTAAAGAGTTACAGGCTCTTAAAGAAAAGCAGGAAAACACAGCCAAACAGGTGATGGAAATGAACAAAACCATACTAGAACTAAAAGGGGAAGTAGACACAATAAAGAAAACCCAAAGCGAGGCAACGCTGGAGATAGAAACCCTAGGAAAGAGATCTGGAACCATAGATGCGAGCATCAGCAACAGAATACAAGAAATGGAAGAGAGAATCTCAGGTGCAGAAGATTCCATAGAGAACATCGACACAACAGTCAAAGAAAATACAAAATGCAAAAGGATCCTAACTCAAAACATCCAGGTAATCCAGGACACAATGAGAAGACCAAACCTACGGATAATAGGAATTGATGAGAATGAAGATTTTCAACTTAAAGGGCCAGCTAATATCTTCAACAAAATAATAGAAGAAAACTTCCCAAACATAAAAAAAGAGATGCCCATGATCATACAAGAAGCATACAGAACTCCAAATAGACTGGACCAGAAAAGAAATTCCTCCCGACACATAATAATCAGAACAACAAATGCACTAAATAAAGATAGAATATTAAAAGCAGTAAGGGAGAAAGGTCAAGTAACATATAAAGGAAGGCCTATCAGAATTACACCAGACTTTTCACCAGAGACTATGAAAGCCAGAAGAGCCTGGACAGATGTTATACAGACACTAAGAGAACACAAATGCCAGCCCAGGCTACTATACCCGGCCAAACTCTCAATTACCATAGATGGAGAAACCAAAGTATTCCACGACAAAACCAAGTTCACACAATACCTTTCCACGAATCCACCCCTTCAAAGGATAATAACAGAAAAGAAGCAATACAAGGACGGAAATCACGCCCTAGAACAACCAAGAAAGTAATCATTCAACAAACCAAAAAGAAGACAGCCACAAGAACAGAATGCCAACTCTAACAACAAAAATAAAAGGGAGCAACAATTACTTTTCCTTAATATCTCTTAATATCAATGGACTCAATTCCCCAATAAAAAGACATAGACTAACAGACTGGCTACACAAACAGGACCCAACATTCTGCTGCTTACAGGAAACCCATCTCAGGGAAAAAGACAGACACTACCTCAGAGTGAAAGGCTGGAAAACAATTTTCCAAGCAAATGGACTGAAGAAACAAGCTGGAGTAGCCATTTTAATATCGGATAAAATCGACTTCCAACCCAAAGTTATCAAAAAAGACAAGGAGGGACACTTCATACTCATCAAAGGTAAAATCCTCCAAGAGGAACTCTCAATTCTGAATATCTACGCACCAAATGCAAGGGCAGCCACATTCATTAGAGACACTTTAGTAAAGCTCAAAGCATACATTGCACCTCACACAATAATAGTGGGAGACTTCAACACACCACTTTCTTCAAAGGACAGATCGTGGAAACAGAAACTAAACAGGGACACAGTGAAACTAACAGAAGTTATGAAACAAATGGACCTGACAGATATCTACAGAACATTTTATCCTAAAACAAAAGGATATACCTTCTTCTCAGCACCTCACGGGACCTTCTCCAAAATTGACCATATAATTGGTCACAAAACAGGCCTCAATAGATACAAAAATATTGAAATTGTCCCATGTATCCTATCAGACCACCATGGCCTAAGACTGATCTTCAATAACAACATAAATAATGGAAAGCCAACATTCACGTGGAAACTGAATAACACTCTTCTCAATGATACCTTGGTCAAGGAAGGAATAAAGAAAGAAATTAAAGACTTTTTAGAGTTTAATGAAAATGAAGCCACAACGTACCCAAACCTATGGGACACAATGAAAGCATTTCTAAGAGGGAAACTCATAGCGCTGAGTGCCTCCAAGAAGAAACGGGAGACAGCACATACTAGCAGCTTGACAACACATCTAAAAGCCCTAGAAAAAAAGGAAGCAAATTCACCCAAGAGGAGTAGACGGCAGGAAATAATCAAACTCAGGGGTGAAATCAACCAAGTGGAAACAAGAAGAACTATTCAAAGAATTAACCAAACGAGGAGTTGGTTCTTTGAGAAAATCAACAAGATAGATAAACCCTTAGCTAGACTAAAGGGCACTAAAGGGCACAGGGACAAAATCCTAATTAACAAAATCAGAAATGAAAAGGGAGACATAACAACAGATCCTGAAGAAATCCAAAACACCATCAGATCCTTCTACAAAAGGCTATACTCAACAAAACTGGAAAACCTGGATGAAATGGACAAATTTCTGGACAGATACCAGGTACCAAAGTTGAATCAGGATCAAGTTGACCATCTAAACAGTCCCATATCACCTAAAGAAATAGAAGCAGTTATTAATAGTCTCCCAACCAAAAAAAGCCCAGGACCAGATGGGTTTAGTGCAGAGTTCTATCAGACCTTCAAAGAAGATCTAATTCCAATTCTGCACAAACTATTTCACAAAATAGAAGTAGAAGGTACTCTACCCAACTCATTTTATGAAGCCACTATTACTCTGATACCTAAACCACAGAAAGATCCAACAAAGATAGAGAACTTCAGACCAATTTCTCTTATGAATATCGATGCAAAAATCCTCAATAAAATTCTCGCTAACCGAATCCAAGAACACATTAAAGCAATCATCCATCCTGACCAAGTAGGTTTTATTCCAGGGATGCAGGGATGGTTTAATATACGAAAATCCATCAATGTAATCCATTATATAAACAAACTCAAAGACAAAAACCACATGATCATCTCATTAGATGCAGAAAAAGCATTTGACAAGATCCAACACCCATTCATGATAAAAGTTTTGGAAAGATCAGGAATTCAAGGCCCATACCTAAACATGATAAAAGCAATCTACAGCAAACCAGTAGCCAACATCAAAGTAAATGGAGAGAAGCTGGAAGCAATCCCACTAAAATCAGGGACTAGACAAGGCTGCCCACTTTCTCCCTACCTTTTCAACATAGTACTTGAAGTATTAGCCAGAGCAATTCGACAACAAAAGGAGATCAAGGGGATACAAATTGGAAAAGAGGAAGTCAAAATATCACTTTTTGCAGATGATATGATAGTATATATAAGTGACCCTAAAAATTCTACCAGAGAACTCCTAAACCTGATAAACAGCTTCGGTGAAGTAGCTGGATATAAAATAAACTCAAACAAGTCAATGGCCTTTCTCTATACAAAGAATAAACAGGCTGAGAAAGAAATTAGGGAAACAACACCCTTCTCAATAGTCACAAATAATATAAAATATCTTGGCGTGACTCTAACTAAGGAGGCGAAAGATCTGTATGATAAAAACTTCAAATCTCTGAAGAAAGAAATTAAAGAAGATCTCAGAAGATGGAAAGATCTCCCATGCTCATGGATTGGCAGGATCAACATTGTAAAAATGGCTATCTTGCCAAAAGCAATCTACAGATTCAATGCAATCCCTATCAAAATTCCAACTCAATTCTTCAACGAATTGGAAGGAGCAATTTGCAAATTTGTCTGGAATAACAAAAAACCTAGGATAGCAAAAAGTCTTCTCAAGGATAAAAGAACTTCTGGCGGAATCACCATGCCAGACCTAAAGCTTTACTACAGAGCAATTGTGATAAAAACTGCATGGTACTGGTATAGAGACAGACAAGTAGACCAATGGAATAGAATTGAAGATCCAGAAATGAACCCACACACCTATGGTCACTTGATCTTCGACAAGGGAGCTAAAACCATCCAGTGGAAGAAAGACAGCATTTTCAACAATTGGTGCTGGCACAACTGGTTGTTATCGTGTAGAAGAATGCGAATCGATCCATACTTATCTCCTTGTACTAAGGTCAAATCTAAGTGGATCAAGGAACTTCACATAAAACCAGAGACACTGAAACTTATAGAGGAGAAAGTGGGGAAAAGCCTTGAAGATATGGGCACAGGGGAAAAATTCCTGAACAGAACAGCAATGGCTTGTGCTGTAAGATCGAGAATCGACAAATGGGACCTAATGAAACTCCAAAGTTTCTGCAAGGCAAAAGACACCGTCAATAAGACAAAAAGACCACCAACAGATTGGGAAAGGATCTTTACCTATCCTAAATCAGATAGGGGACTAATATCCAACATATATAAAGAACTCAAGAAGGTGGACTTCAGAAAATCAAATAACCCCATTAAAAAATGGGGCTCAGAACTGAACAAAGAATTCTCACCTGAGGAATACCGAATGGCAGAGAAGCACTTGAAAAAATGTTCAACATCCTTAATCATCAGGGAAATGCAAATCAAAACAACCCTGAGATTCCACCTCACACCAGTCAGAATGGCTAAGATCAAAAATTCAGGTGACAGCAGATGCTGGCGAGGATGTGGAGAAAGAGGAACACTCCTCCATTGTTGGTGGGAGTGCAGGCTTGTACAACCACTCTGGAAATCAGTCTGGCGGTTCCTCAGAAAACTGGACATAGTACTACCGGAGGATCCAGCAATACCTCTCCTGGGCATATATCCAGAAGATGCCCCAACAGGTAAGAAGGACACATGCTCCACTATGTTCATAGCAGCCTTATTTATAATAGCCAGAAGCTGGAAAGAACCTAGATGCCCCTCAACAGAGGAATGGATACAGAAAATGTGGTACATCTACACAATGGAGTACTACTCAGCTATTAAAAAGAATGAATTTATGAAATTCCTAGCCAAATGGATGGACCTGGAGGGCATCATCCTGAGTGAGGTAACACATTCACAAAGAAACTCACACAATATGTATTCACTGATAAGTGGATATTAGCCCCAAACCTAGGATACCCAAGATATAAGATATAATTTGCTAAACACATGAAACTCAAGGAGAATGAAGACTGAAGTGTGAACACTATGCCCCTCCTTAGATTTGGGAACAAAACACCCATGGAAGGAGTTACAGAGACGGAGTTTGGAGCTGAGATGAAAGGATGGACCATGTAGAGACTGCCATAGCCAGGGATCCACCCCATAATCAGCATCCAAACGCTGACACCATTGCATACACTAGCAAGATTTTATTGAAAGGACGCAGATGTAGCTGTCTCTTGTGAGACTATGCCGGGGCCCAGCAAACACAGAAGTGGATGCTCACAGTCAGCTAATGGATGGATCATAGGGCTCCCAATGGAGGAGCTAGAGAAAGTAGCCAAGGAGCTAAAGGGATCTGCAACCCTATAGGTGGAACAACATTATGAGCTAACCAGTACCCCGGAGCTCTTGACTCTAGCTGCATATATATCAAAAGATGGCCTAGTCGGCCATCACTGGAAAGAGAGGCCCATTGGACTTGCAAACTTTATATGCCCCAGTACAGGGGAATACCAGGGCCAAAAAGGGGGAGTGGGTGGGCAGGGGAGTGGGGGTGGGTGGATATGGGGGACTTTTGTTATAGCATTGGAAATGTAAATGAGTTAAATACCTAATAAAAAATGGAAAAAAAAAAAGAATATCCAAGACATAATTTGCAATACACATGAAACTCAACAAGAAGGGAAACCAAAGTGTGGATTCTTTGCTCCTTCTTAGAACGGGGAACAAAATACCCATGGAAGGAGTTACAGAGACAAAGTTCTTAGCTGAGACAGAAGAAAGGACCATCCAGAGACTGCACCACCTGGGAATCCATCCCATAAACAACCACCAAACCCAGACACTATTGCATATGCCAGTAAGATTTTGCTGACAGGACCCTGACATAGCTGTCTCTTTTGAGGTTATGCCAGTGCCTGGCAAATACAGAAGTGGAGGCTCACAGTTATCTATTGGATGAAACACAGGGCCCCCAATGGAGGAGCTAGAGAAAGTACCCAAGGAGCTTAAGGGATCTGTAACCCTATAGGAGGAACAACAGTATGAACTAACCAGTACCACCAGATTTCATGTCTCTAGCTGCATATGTAGCAGAAGATGTCATAATCAGCCATCATTGGGAGGAGAGGCCCTTGGTCTTGCGAAGATTATATGCCCCAGAACAGGGGAATGCCAGGACCAGGAAGCTGGAGTGGGTGGCCTGGGGAGCTGGGCAGAGGGAGGGTATAGGGGACTTCTGGGATAGCATTTCAAATGTAAATGAAGGATAGATCTAATAAAAAATTGTTTTTGAAAAAAAAAAGAAATATTAAATATATTTGTGGGAAATATTAAATTTTTCTGTGAAAGCATGAGAATAACCAGCTAGGAACAGCCATGCTAGCACTGGGTGCTATTAATTTAAAAAGAAAGTACATAACTGGTTCCTCTATTTCAAATGCAGTTAATGTTTATGGTAGAAAAGAGTTTACATAAAGAAGAATAAAGAGAAAACTATCCATAATCCCACAACTCAGAGATAATCAATATCTACAGAAAGGCAGGAACTGGGAATATAGCTCAGACTAACATGAAATCTCCTGGACCATCCCTAGCCCTACAGAAAACATACGTTTAGAAGGACGTATATAACAGAGGGGACTTTGTTATTTTTAAAAACTGCTGGCCCAAGCCTATAACCCCACCTACTTAGGAAGCTGAGGCAGAGGATTGTACATTTAACAATGTAGAGAGACCCCTGTGCGTTGATTGGTTGTTTGTCAGACTGACACAAACCTGAGTTTTCTAGGAAGAGGCCATCTCAGTTGACAAATTGCCTCCATCTGGTTGGCCTTTCGACGGCCTATGAGAACATTTTCTTGACTGATAACTGGTATGGAAGGATCAGTCCCACTATGGCGGTACTGATCCTTCCATACCAGTGGTCCTAAGTGCTATAAATAAAGCTGGCTGGGCAATCCCGAAGAGCAAGCCAGCAAACAGCATGCCTCCCCTGACCCCCATGCCCTCCACCTCAGTTCCTGATTCAGGTTCCTGCCTTGAATTCCTGCTCTGACTTCCCTTTATGAAGGAATGGAGACCCTAAGTTGAAATAAGCCCTTTCATCCTCAAGTTGGTTTTGGTCAGTGTTTTATCATAGCAAGAGAAAAGCAAGCTAAGAAACTCTGTTTCCAACATATAGTTTAAATGAATTGCTCAGGATACCACTCAGTAACAATGCATTTGTCTAGCATGTGTCAGGCTGTAGATTTGATTTCCAGTACTGCAAAGCAACGAATGTTTTAAACTTGAAATTATGCATGTTCCATATCATGCCATTTTACACTTAGCATTGTATCCTTAAAATGTTACCCCATTACCCCACTGCTTAAATTTATGTCTCCATCCTTCCAAAACTAAGCCATTTATCACATTTGATAACACTTAATATTAAGTAATTATTATTTTCTTTTGAAGTCTTTGCTTCTTCTTGTTTGTTTATGTGCTTTAAAAATTAAGGAACTTAATTATTTTTCATGTATGTTGCTGATATCTTTCACAGATGACTGTATAGTTTTCACTTTCACTTATATATTTATACTATGCTTTTACGTGCATACATTTCTAATTTTTATGCTAACAATTATTATCATTAAGCTTGCATTTTCTTCATATGTGATCATCATATAATAATTAGGAGTCTTTCTACACCTCAGAGGTGTATTGTTCTCTTTCAGTATTGATAATTTTCTAAAATTTGCATCCTTAATTCAGTCAGAAAAACCTAAAGCTGAGGTCAAATACAAAGTGGTGGGTATGGGTCCCTAATTACATTCAAACTTTCTCTATGTGACATAGGTTTTCATGTATGTATCTGTTTTGCATGGATCTGTCATATTCCATTCTAGTCTTCTCTCTCAGGATCTTTATGATGCTTAAAAATATGTCTTATCTTCCTCTTTGTTCTGTCCCCACATCCCAATATTGTGCTACTTGCAGCATGTTCTTTGTGTCAGCAAATTCTGCCCATTTAATCCCATACATCCAAAGACAATGTTTATGTAAATTACACTTGAGTACATACATTCATTAAAACGCTCCTAAAAATTGTTTTTGGATCCTTGTTGTTCAATTTTAAACACTGTCTCACCCTGTTAAAATAGACTGGCACTTGCCCATACTACCTCCCAAATGGTAGCTAAAGGAATGAAGACAGTGTTTGGGGAAATCATTTAAAACAGCTACCATGGAGGAGGCATGGCAAGGTCAACTTAAAATGAAGAAGAATGCTGTCTTTGTTTCTTTCACTATGGTTTTGTTGGTTTGGTTGGTTGCTTCTTAAGTAGAAATTTCTTAAGAGGTGGGAAGTAAAAAATCAGCCAAAACTAGTGATGTTTTTAAAGTCATAAGTAATTTTGATTATTGGTCAACTAGTCAAAAAAATAAAACTTTTTATAAATAGTTTGAACCAAGATATCTTGTGTGAGTGGAAAGAGCTCTCTCAGAGCCATAGATTGTTAAACATAAACCCCAATACTAGTGGTGAGCTATTTCCCTACATTTTTGGTCAGGGAGACCCAGGAAGCCACCAAAACAATATAGGAAACTGTATTTGTTGTTGACTACCCACCAGGACTGGGTGGTAAGACCCTATTGCTGAAACTCAAGAATAAGCAAGACCAAAGTGTGGATACTTAGATCCTTCTTGGAAGGGGCAATAAAATACCCATGGAAGGAGTTAAAGAGACAAAGTGTGGAGCAGAGACTGAAGGAATGACCATCCAGAGACTGCCCCACCTGGGAATCCATCCCATAAACAACCACCAAACCCAGACACTATTGTGGATGCCAACAAGAGCTTGCTGACAGGAGCCTGTCATAGCTGTCTCCTGAGAGGCTCTAACAGTGCCTGACAAATACAGAAGTGGATGCTCACAGCCATCAATTGGACTGAGCACAGGGTCCCCAATAAAGGAGCTAGAGAAAGGACCCAAGGAGTTGAAGGGGTTTGCAGCCCCATAGGAGGAACAACAATATGAACTAACCAGTACCCGCAGAGCTCCCAGGGTCTAAACCATCAACCAAAGATTACACATGGTGGGACTCATGGCTCCAACTGTATAAGTAGAAGAGGATGGCCTAGTCAGTCATCAGTGGGAGGAGAGGCCTTTGGTCCTGTGAAGGCTCTATGCCCCAGTGTAAGGGAATGCCAGGGCCAAGAAGCAGGAGTGGACAGGTTGGTGAGGAGGGGAAGGGAGGAGGGAATGGGGGAGGGAGCTTTTGAAGGGGAACCAAGAAAGGGGATAACATTTGAATTGTAAATAAAGAAAATATCTAATAACAATTTAAAAAAAAAAAGAATCCAGTGTCTTCAGCAATAGGGGTTTGCTAGCAAGTTCTGGAGTGTACAAAGAGCATTGGCAGTAGCCCTTAATGTTCAGGGTGTCTATAGGAACCTACTGACCAATAACTCAAAAACAGATAACCTGTGCTTTTTACTTTATAGTTTATGGTGTCTGAGGGAGGCATTCTCTCCCCATTATATAGTAACTGCACTTAATCTCTCTCTCTCTGTCTCTCTCTGTCTCTCTCTGTCTCTCTCTGTCTCTCTCTGTCTCTCTGTCTCTCTCTCTCTCTCTCTCTCTCTCTCTCTCTCTGTGTGTGTGTGTGTGTGTGTGTGTGTGTGTGTGTGTGTGTGTTTATACAAACAGATAGATGGAAGGACAGTCCTACACTCATGCACTTACAGGCAGCACTAAGTGGTCTCAGTAGGTTTAGAAATTAAAACACAAAATGTGGGGGAGGGGGCTAGAAGAGGAACTTGGAGGGGATAAGGAGTTGGTTTTAATCCAAACACAAAATATGCATATATAAAATTACCAAACAATGAAAATGGTTTTAGGCTTCTTTATTTTGATTTTTGTATACATGAATGTTTTGTCTGCAAGTATGTATATGTACCACATATGCCTGGTTCCATGGATCCACAAGATGGCAACAGATCTTCTAGAACTGGAGTGATGGACGTTGTTGTGAGCCTCCAGGTGGATGCTAAGAATGAAACCAGTTCCATTGCTAGAGTATAAATGCTCTTAACTGCCGAGCTATCTCTCCAGTGCCCCCACCAACAAAAATTCAATATTTCCATTGCACATGACTGAGCCCAGAAAAAAAAACTGTCATGAAAATGAGGGTTACTCATAGGACCAGCTTTTTCTAAGAATTTATATGCATTTATGGTTGACTGAGGAGAGACATTTTATTTGGTGGTATAGACAATGGTAAAGTTCCCATTCTCCTATAAACAAACTTTTACCAACACACCTTGTAAGAACCCCCACCCCAAAAACCTCATTGGATTATGGAAAACAAGAAACAAACAAACAAAAGGCACATGGAGAAAATGGAGATAGGAGAGGATGGGGTGTGAATGGGAACAAGACAGAATAACAATAAGATGATTATTATCAAGACACATTTTGTTCATGTATGAAAATGTCATGATGACATCTTGTGCATAATTGACATACACTAGTAAAAACATATTTTGGTTATTCAATCCCAAGTGATCAATCCTAAACACATATACACATATATGCATGCAATACTAAACAGAATCAACAAGCTGCTGCTGCTGCTGCTGCTGGTGGTGTGTGTGTGTGTGTGTGTGTGTGTGTGTGTGTGTGTGTGGTGTGTGTGTGTGTTTATGTGTGTGTGGTGTGTTTGTGTGTGGTGTGTGTTTATGTGTGTATGTGCGTGTGTGTGTAGAGGTGTATGTGTGTGTATGTTTGTGTGTGTGTGTGTAGAGGTGTATTTGTATGTATGTGTGTGTGTGTGTCTGTGTGTGTAGAGGTGTATTTGTGTGTGTGTGTGTTTGTGTTTGTGTGTGGTGTGTGTTTATGTGTGTGTGTGTGTGTGTGATAATAATAATTAACAAAGATGAACTCGTGTTGGGAGGGGGAAATGGGAAGATTTGGAGGGGTAGAGGGAGGGTAGAAACTATACATATAGTATTCATGTATTAGACATTCAAAAAACAAAATGTATTTTTAGGTGGCTACAGGTGGATGTGGGTATGTGCGTGCACACCTATACACACATGTGGAGACCAGACTCTGATGTCGTGTGTTTTCCCTTGCTACTCTCAGGTGACCACTCGAGCAGAGGAAGTGCTCTTTCTCCTGAGCATCTCCCCCACCCCAATAGAAACAGACCTGAAGAATCAAAATGAAGTCAGAATTGGATAATAACAAAACATTTTTCATAAGTCCATGAGAAACAGATAGCAACCAGGTAAGACTATAAAACTTAGAGAAATACAAATTCAAGACGACTGGATTAATGGATGATCAGAAACGAGAGCTGACAGAGATGTAGAATAAATTCAAATTTTTTAAATAAATGAAAATAATTTCAGAAATGAAATATGGATAAAAAGAAGCACAAGGGCCAGTTGTAGGCAAGTGCATTCTTTAACAAAGCAACCTCATTTCTAAGACTCTATAATGGCTAAACCTGGTTGTCAGCTTCGTGCATCTTAGATCAGCTAAAATACAAGGTGCCGGGCACTTCTGTGGGGGATTTTCTTGATCAAATTGTCTGAAGTGGGAAGACTCATCCTAAATCTGGACCATACACTCTGGCAACAACCTAAATAACAGGATATGGAAGACGGAAACTTTCTGCCTGCTTGCCCTCATCTTTCTGGCAAGTTCATCTATGTGTCTATCCTGTTGCTAGAGCATTTCTTTCCCAGAGTCAGAACCAACTTCTGGCTTCCATTACACACTGAAGACCAGCAGCTCTCCAGGAGCCCTCCAGGCCTTCAGCATCAGATTGGGGCTGAGATACTCAACCTCATGGACTGAACAACTAAAGAGTTCTTGCTGTCTCCAGTGTGAGACAGCCTTTGTTATGATACCTGAATGGACCACATGTTGGAAGCCAACCTGATAAATCCTCTTTAGACACACACACACACACACACACACACACACACACACACACACACTTACACATATACATATATATTTATATACATATATATTCTTTCTATTCGTTCTCTTCTTTTAGAGAACCCTGACTAATACAGAATCTACCTCAAATATGCATGAACAAATACATAAAGGACTTAGACACAAAGCTATCATATCATTGATCATATATTAGAGAGGATGTGTGTGGTGACTCAGCACTTTGGAGACAGGAGTAGGAGAATTACCATAAGGTCAAGTCTACCCTGGTCTTCATAGCAAGTTTCAGGTCAACTGGAACTACATAGTGAGATCCTAAATTAAAAACAAGATAAGGATCCCCCATCAGGAGGAGTCTGGCTGGCATAACTATTCTGCATCTGCACAGAGCAGAGGCTCTGGGAAGTAATATGTGTGTGCACATCTATGTAATGATCTCCAGGACATGCCATGGAGCAAAACAAACAAGCACACATACACACACACACACACACACACACACACACACACACACACACACCCCAAGCACAAATACAAAGCACAATCATTTTTTTGTGAAAACAGCAAGAGTTATAGGTGCAACCTATACTTCATCAAATATACTATATTCTATAGATTTTTATCTTAAGACCTTTTAAAATAATAAAAACTCTACAATCACAAAATAGGTGGAACAAGACTGTTGAGCAATTGTAGCTTCATCTTGGGTATATAAGGTTGGTAATGTTCTTTTGTTTTAGCTTGAAGGGTAAATGCACAATAAAAGGTTTTCCAGGGTGTTATTGTGGCCAGAACATCCTAATTCTGCCTGTGAACCATCATCTTTCTCTATCACAAGCTAAAGAAATACTTCTGCCAGAAAATGGACAGAAAATGCAGGGGAGATTGTTGTCTACTATTTGATCTGGCTCTGCTCCTGAATCTTAATGCAGAAGTTGGGTAAGATGAACTGGACCATATGGACTAGGAGGCTGGTGCCACAAGGGGCCCTCTCTCTCTTCATTGCTGATGCTAACTCTGCAGAGAAAGCCCAGCCCACTGTAGCCTAAGGGAGAATTTCTCTTCTCCAATACTCCCTGTTCTAGAAAACGCATCCAAATCACTTTTATTAAATCTAAGTGCCCAGAGAAAAAATAAGGATAAGAGTTGGAGAGAAAGAGACTAGAAAGACCTGGGATGAATTGGAATATTTGGCATCTTTTAGTTTGCCCAACACTCAAATTTCCCTCATGCTCTTTGTTCCAGGAAGGACAAAAATGTGAAGACACTGGTCCATCCTTTCCTCAATGCCCATGCCTTGCCTGTATGCTCTATCCCATGGGTCCTGCCCGTATGCTGTATACCATAGACCCTAGGCCGCTCCACTTTGCTTTTCTCCTTTGCAATTCAACTTAGAGAAATTCCTCAAAGATTTCTTTTTCAGTTCATGTATGACCTCTTTTTCTTATTTCCACTGTGAACAGGATTTTTCTGTCTTTCTTTAAAAAGAGGTATTTCAGAAAAGGGGCAATTAGATGCATAATCTCACTAGTGCTGCCATAACTAGGTGCCACAGACTGAGTGGCTTCAAAGCAGGGATTCACTACCTCACAGATCGGCAGGCTGGAAGTATGAGGCTAAGATGCTGTTGCTGTGAACTTTTGAAGACCCTCTGCTTGGCTTATGGAAGGCTGTCTCCTACGTTCATCTTCCTGTGATCTCCCACTGTATATCTGTGTTCAAATCTCCTCTTCCTCTAACTCACCCAAATTATTCCAGGCCAGGTACCACCCTAACAAAGGCAAAACTTAATTTAAACATCCCTTAATGACTCCAGTGTTCTTTGGTACCAGGTCTCGGGCCTGGAACTTATATTTGGGAGAGGACACAAGTTAGCCTGTAACAGATGTCCTGGCTCAAATTAAATGGAATCAGATGGCTTGAGATGTGCTGTGGGAGTGACTGGAGCACACGGGATGAGCTTGAGAATAACAGGGAAGGAGCTGCTGAAGGGCAGGGTGAGGTATTCCTGATAGAAGGGGGTGTTGGACAATGAGATCCAGACCACAGATCAAGAAATAAATCATGGTGACTAAAAAGGAAAGGAGGAACCGAGATGAAGAATGTGGACTCTTTTTACCTCAGGGAGGCTTGGTAGCTATCCCCACCCCACGGCTTCTATTTTCTTTATAAACTAGATGACAAGAACATAAGGTGATGTGATAAAGAAGAATTGGAAACATCAGAAATAGCCTGGAATGTGCTCCATGGAGAAGCACTGAGAGTTGTGAAGACTTCTGTGTCTCATAAAGGATGCTGAGAAAAGCAGGGAAGGTAACAGGAATTGGTGGTGGCCCCACATCACAATTGGGAAAAGTATTCTTGACGGACGAAAGCTTGTGTAGGTCTTAAACATATGTGAAAGACAGTAGCGCCGGAGAGCAGAAACGTGGCACAGATAAATGGAACATCATTCAGCCCAAGAGAACGAAATCATCCTGTCTGCAAGAAAATGGATAGGACGGGAAATCATCATGTCAAGCAAAATAAGCCAGACTGAGAACGACGTGGAAATGACAAGAGCACAGCAAGTAAGGGGTGAAAGGTGGACCAGTGGGAGGAAGAGGGACATGAGTGGAGCCAACAAGAGCAATGCCAAATATGATCTAAGTACCGTATATTTATGTACAAAAATGTCACAAAATGAAAAGCACTATTTTCTGCAACTAGTATATACTAACCAAAGGTTAACTTCTTTAGTTCTTCCCATTTGCAGATAATACAACCCTCCTCAATTTAGAAGACTATTTTTTAAAAAAGATTTATTTATATATATATTAATACACTATCGCTGTCTTCAGACACACCAGAAGAAGGCATCAGATTCCATTACAGATGGTTGTGAGCCACCATGTGGTTGCTGAGAATTGAACTCAGGGCCTCTGGAAGAGCAGTCAGTGTTGAGCCCTCTCTCCAGCCTCAAAGGGTTAAAGAGATGGTTCTCAGAGAAGAAAGGTCTTCCTAAACATAAATGTCCAAAAAAGGAAGAGAAAAGAATGTTAGTGAGTTTGACGACATAATTATATACTTCTGCTAACAAAATGCAATTAAGACAAATTTTTATATCACAAATAACAGAAATCTTGCACTAAAATATTGAGAAGCATTTTTAGCTAAAAAGTTGTAAAATCTAGGGTTCCCAGCATTCGCAAGTGTGTAATAGTTGGGACTACCATTCCCAATGTTCAGATGTGTATAAGCATTTACATTTCCACAGCAGCTGGGAAGATAAAAGCTCGAGTCACATTAGTGGTCCTCCACTTGGCAAGATCCATCAGGAGGCTTTAATGTTCTTCCTGAGTTAGCCCCTCCATTATAGGAAAACAAACGGAAGGATTTCTTTGCACAAGAGTGTTCATTGCTAAATCACATGTAACTTCAAGGAAAAAGCACCTGCCTGCCAGGTTTAATGCACACACTGGAAATGGTTGTATAAATTTTGACACATCCATATTCTAGAATACTATGGGACTATTAAGAGTTGTGTTGCAAAGGCAAAATTAATAGGGGAGAAATGCTTGCAACATAACGTTCGGGTGTGGAGCAAGTGTGGGAGAGAATATGGGGGCTCGTCCCTAAAAAGGTTAAAAAGTGATTGGTGCATTACATAAAATTAACTGGGCCACGTGGAGGCTGGCTGTGGTGGTGGGGAGCATGTTACATAAGAAAGCGACTTGGCATTCTATGCACACATAAAAAAGGGACAAACATAAAGGAAACATAGGGTACTTTGATGAATATTTTGAAGTCTCCATTTTATTCTGGACATTCTTCTTATGTACTGGAATGCTTCATATTATAATTGTCTCTCCTTTCCAATAGAGAAGCCCGGAACTAGTTTTTCTAGCATCCCTTGCAACTAGAGCATAACCAGATGACCTTGGCCTTTCCAATCCTTCCTGAAATGTGGGTTTGGCTGAAAAGAATTCTGGGTAACAGATGCACCTAGAAGACATTTGCTCCTGAGGATGTCCTGATGTGCTTTGAAGAAGCTGCTGGCAGAGGCCCTGAGCAGTGACACGATGCTGCTGGAGCTGTCTGCTCATGAGTGTGTACTCTACTGTTTTTCTGTTGCTTCCACATTTGACTCAGCTCCCAGAAAGAAGCTCCTGCTATAATCTTAAAGATCTTTCCTGATAACATGAGTTAACTAAACTGTTTACAACCAAGCACATGGATAAGCTCAGACTTCATTCTAGCTATGGTTCCTGGTAAGCTTTCAATACTGAAAATACATTTATCTCAGTTAATCCTCCTGTCACTGGGTCCTCAAACAGTAAGTGGCAGAGCTAAGAATGAACCCTCGCATCAACAATAACCTGAAACCCGGTCACTAACAGGGAACACACCTGTATCCCTCTGCAACCCTGTGTTTTACTCCTATAGAATGAGCAAACTGGACTGGAAATACCTCTAAGTTTATTTCCACTGTAAGTAATTAGATAGTTCTGTATTCTGGGAGAGTCTTTCCATCATTGAGAAGTCAGTTAATCCTCACTGGACATCTGACATGATGATCATCTTCTTAACATCCTAAGAAGACACTGGCAGGATGAAATGGGGCAGAACCTGCAGGTGACCCAGGAGCTTGGACCACAAAGCCCATAGATGCTTTTCCAATCATGGAGAGGGTTTGGAGTTACTTTCAGTAGCGCTATGCTCACATTCCCATAAGGAGGTTGCAAACACCTTGTCTACCGTGCCTCTACCAGCAGCATTGACCCCACAAATGCTGTACCAAGGGAGCCTTGAGGTTTTGACAGAGGCGCTGAAGCAATGGATTCTGGTAGATGAAGTAGAGAAACAAGACTGGGAAAGCTGGCTGCTCTCCCAGCACTGTTACTTACAGGATGGCCCTGAGCAAGCCCTATGGCCTCTTCAATCCCCATGATCCCCTGAAACACTGAGCACCATGGTGCAAACCAAATGAGATAATGCAAGTAGAAGCACTCTGGAAACTGAAAGGAACTACAGAGGCTCACCAACTCTATGGGGCTATTATTAATGTAGAGAGCAATCAAAGGATCTAAAACTGTCTGCATTTGAATAGTGTTTCCTATTTTGCAGCATGGTTTTCTCGTTTTGTCTTCACATGTGAGAAACTGGGGCAGTTATTATTATCTCCATTTCACAGATGAGGAAACAGGACAAGCGGCAGTGCCAGCCCTGGGAACCAGGCATCCAATTCCAACCCACATCCTCTCCTGCATATTTGCAGGTACTCCATCCCTGTCCACTGTGCAGGAACACAGCCTGGATGGCAGAGTGCACCTGTCAGCAATGCAGGTGGAGGATGTCTGCAGAACGTTAGCCCTTAGGAAGACATGTGGCTTGCAGTACCCTGGACCATCAGCTGGGCTTCCTAGGGAAAGACATGTAGACTTTCAGTTTCTCAATAGCAGCGGAGAGGCAATAAAACCCGAAATAGGGTGTTAAATGCTAAATAAGGCCTAGATAGAGTATCAGTCCATTTTCTGTTGCCAATAACATAATACCAGGGACTGGATGATTTCTACAGAAAACAAGTTTCTTTTGGCTCATGATCCTGGAAGCTCGGTGGTCAAGGGACTGCATTAGGGGATGGCTGACTTGACAACAGAGTCCTTCAATGCTGCAGGAAAGCCTGTGGCCAACGACAGGAAGTGTGCATGCATGTATTCCACAGTCTCAATCTCTCCTTGCAAAGCCACCAGAATTCCACTGGCTTTGATCCAAATCACCTCTGAGAGGCCCCACCGCTAAATACCATGGCCAGAGTAACCTCATAGAGGTTCAAATCCTATATGAACCAGCCTGGAAAGAAACAGCCAGTTGATACAATGATAGGTAGAACAGATGTTGCTAGAGCAACCAACCACAGTCTGATTAGATTTAAGGCCTGCTTCACAAGATACAACTGATGCCTATCAACTGAGCTAAGAATCTCTGGTTGGTTATGTCACAGGCCCTAGGGCAGAACCTGCTACTATTATTCTACTAGATTTAGTATCAAACTACCTTCTAACTACTTATCTTCTACCCATAAATTCATGCAGCCCTCAACCTCATCAGAGAAGCTTCCTTTGCAAGAGATGGCAATCAATGCAGAGACTCACAACCTGTCAATGTGCAAGGAATAAGAGACTGGCGTGTGCTGAGCTCGGAATGGGACAGCTATATAATACCCCTCCCTGAAAGTTCCATAGATCGTCGTGGAAGAGGGGTCAGGAGATTGTAAGAGCCAAAAGTGTGGACATCTGCAGCAAACTGTTTGCCAGATATGACAGGCTGAAGACCCGTAAGCATGAAATAAGTGCTGTGCAGCCCCAGCTCCAGCCCAGATGCTGGGTATTCTAAGCTTCTACATTATGGAGTCGTTAGTTATTCAAAATACTGCTGGCGCAGTGGCTTTATCTGAAGCATTGATTTTAAATTATAGGACCTACTTGGATTTAGAAAAGAGTCATGATTCTTTGGGAGTAGCCGATAAGAACTGCTCTACAATGTATGAAGCAAGAGATGTTCGATCCCTTTATCTTTCCTTGAGAAAATTAACTACAGCACCAAGTTTGCAAGTGCTAAAGTGATGACTTGTCTCATACTTTCAGTTCTAGACTCCCTCCTCGCATGCGGTCCTTATAAAAGTCCAGACAAATAGAAAAGGAACAAAAGGCGTTCCCATTTTTGTCCCTGCTCTTTCCGGCTTTAGTGTTGTAGGCAAGTTCAGAAATCACAGGGCTAAATCAATGGTTTTACATTCTAACAATTGGAAGTCCTTGGGTGATATTGAGCCTGGCGTTATAAATAGGTTCGTGCCCACATTGTTTACAGCATTTACATGAGGTCGAGATGCTATCAGGGCTGTAGGAACAGATCCGCAGTTCTCTAGCTATTCAAGATTTTTTTATGCCTCTCAAAAAAATTTATACTTGTATTTTTTCAGGGCATGCCCATTTCTTACCAGTTTTTATAGGAGTTTCCCATTGCTAAGGTTAAATGCCAAGCCCAATTGCTTCCCTTCTCAGCCTTTCCTAAGGCCCCACTGCTCCACTCATGTGGAGCAAGCTGAACAGACCATTATTGCATTTCCTTATGTTTTCTTAGGCTCCCCCAATCCTGTCACCTTTGCTTAGGGTCTGTGTTGGGCCACCTCACTTTAGAGTCTATCCTTACCAAGATCTTTCCTTCATTGGGCCAGGATTCAGGTGAACTAGTCAGAGTACCAAGATGGAAATTTTAGAGACACTGTCTAGACTTTGTACCCTAGGCATATCCTTCACCCTATCACACACCCAGCCCCACTCTTTAATGTTTTCCCTCACGATTTAAGAGTTTTCAGTTCATTATCTTTTGACTGTGATGAGACAGAACATCCCAGTGGAGGCGGAACAAGACTTGTCACCTCGTGGTGGAGGAGCCAGAATCCCAGTGTCCCCTATAAGATGCCCCAGTGTGTTAGTAAGGTTTCTAATTCTGTAATAAACTCTGCAACTAAAAGCCTCTCACAGTGCCAAAGCTCAGATCGAGATGATCCTTTCACGGTTGCAAAACTAAGAGTTCCTAGGAGAGTCTGGGAGACTCAAATATATATTCCCAAGTTCAGCTGTCCACATGAGATGCAGCCTTGGCCCCTCTGGACCACAGTTTCCCTGAATTGATCCTGAAAAAAAAACAACTTTACTAGAAGAGTCTACTCAATGATGCTGGTCTCTTATAATCACAGCCAATTCTTCTGTCTCACCTGACCAGTGCCTAGTGTCCCATTGAAGTGCAGAGTCTTTGCTTCCCTCTGAAACTTCACAAGCCAAGATTACATGTTCTGCATGACTCTCACCATTATCTTCCAAGTTCCCATAGCAGCTCTTGAAGTTCTGAACATTCAGGACCTTCCGGAGCCCAAAGTTGCAAAATTCTTCACAATTCTCCCCCAATCAATCTGCACAGGTCTGTCACAGCAATTCCTCGTGAACCTGGTACTAATTTCTTTCTTTCTTTCTTTCTTTCTTTCTTTCTTTCTTTATTTATTTATTTATTTATTTATTTATTTATTTTGGTTTTTTGGTTTTTTGATACAGGGTTTCTCTGTGCTGTCCTGGAACTCACTCTGTAGACCAGACTGGCCTCAGAAATCCGCCTGCCTCTGCCTCCCAAGTGCTAGGATTAAAGGCATGTGCCACCACGCCAGGCTATGGTACTAAATTCTAAGTTAAGTATCTACTACTGTAGTGAAAATACCAAAAGCAGATTGGATGGGAAGGGTTTATTTCCTGTTACAACTGGAGGTCCGTTACCTAGGAAATCAGGGCAAGAACTCTAAGCAGGAATGGAACCAGAAGCCATGGAGAAAGTGCTGCTTACTGGTTTGATCTTCAGGAGTTGCTTGAGCTATGTTCTTACACCACCCAGGACCACCTGCCCAGGGGTGCCCTGCCCCTGGTGAACTGCTCCCGCCCCCCAACCCCCCCCCCCCCGCATCAATCATTAATCAAGAAAATGTCCCTCAGACTTTCCTATGGGAAGTCTGACCGTGGTGTTTCCTCATTTGGAGTTCCTCTTTCCAGATAACTCTAACTTGTATAAAAACAAGAACAACAAAAAAATACACCAACAGGAGCCACCTCCTCTAACTGGGACGACTGTCTAGGAACCAAGCTTTCAACATCAGAGCCTCTGGAGATGTTCCCGATTGAAAGTGTAACAGAGGCCACCTCTTACCAGCTTTCTAGAAGTGGCACCAAGGTGTAATTGATAAACACATCATATAAATGATAGGCACACACGCTGAGGGCTAGTCTTGATTCTGTACGTTTTCCTTGGGTTGACCCCTATGACCCTCACAACAGCTTGCTTAGATATTATTACTGCAACTTAAGAACAAATGAGTAGGCTAAAAGTAAATTGCACAATATTGAGACATGGCAAACACTGGGATTTGAACTGTGTCCTTCTGAGGGTGGACCTTATATACATCTGCTAAACAGCATAATTGTCCTCACTATATTAGAATGAAAATCAAGGGAAGGAAGATTCTCTCCCTTCTGGTTTTCTGTCTAACACATCTGCAGAAGCATCTGTTTCTTAGGCTAGTGAAGAAGGGTGGCATCTGCCACAGCATCCTTCTTTGGTCAAAGTCCTCGAGTGCTGGCTCCTTCCCCACTCCCCAGAGGCTCCAACACTGGCAAAAGGTGTGAGTGCTGATTCCAATTGAGAGACACAAAAACCAAAATGCCTGAGTAATGCTTAGGGTAGCATTGCCTGAGGACAGCTATGCCCTAAGGAATCTGAGCCCCACTGATAATCCAGCCAGACCATCCTGCTTCGTAGGCACTGGATCCTTTGCTTGTGAGCAGTCAGAGCAACTCCTTGCCCTATCAATTAAAGGATGCTATGCTCTGAAACTTTGTGTGTTGGCCTTGCTGACTCTACAAAGACTGTTGTCCCTAGAACTATTGCCACAGATAGTCAACACTCAGTTGGTAGCTCTGTTCATATACGAATTAACCAGTCCCAAATCTCTACCATGTTTACTACTCCCTTGAGCTCAAATACCAAGCTACTATAAATATTCTGGGCTGCTACTATTCTCACTGTTCTGCCCTATACCTTAAACCACTGTAAGTACGCAAAGTAGCCAGTCCTGCTTTGTTTCTGATGTCAGAAGTCCCAGTATTTGCCCACATCACCCCCCCGGAGCCTCTGCTTCCTGACCATTTCTGGTGCTTCCAAGCTTGCCTCTGGAGAAATGTGAACAACTAAGTATCTTTTCATTGGCAATTACATCCCCCATATGTTGGGTACAGTCCCAAAGTCACAGGCAGAGCCTTCACTTTGGAACACATGCCCATAGAGTATAAATATCTACTCATTTCTACCTGACTCTTACCTGATGAGAAACAGAAACTTGGATTTTTTCAAAGAAGCTACAATTTTGGATTTGATTAATCTCTGACATGTTTTTATGTTGATAAGTGATACAAATTGAAAATGTTGTATGGCTCACATGTGTATCCAAGCACTTCCAATCTGAGAAAGGGGGAAGCTGGGTACGGAAAAGGACGTCACTATTGCTATAAAATATAATCTATGGCTTCCTGCTTCGTCCCACCAGAATTATCTGGAATAGAGGAAACTCGCGACTTTAGATAGACCTGAGATACAATCTGTCTGATCATCACAAAAGGAAACACTTTTCAGGCTTGTATGATTTGATTCTCCAATAAGAAATATTGTTTATGTTACAGCATATACACATTTGAACTTATCCTTCTCCCCACTTGTAAGAAAATATTTTTCTCAAAGAAAGAAATCCTTATACATTCCTGATGGGACTGTGAACTGGTGCAGCCTTCATGACAATCAGTATGAAGGGTCCTTAGGAGGAGGCCATAGTAGAGCTGCCAAGCTAGACCACTTCTGGGAACACAGCCAAACGAATCCCAGGCAGCATTACCACAGAAACGCTGCCACATCCACGTTGACTGTAGCACTGTCACAATAGCCAAGATGTGGATCCAGACCAGATATCCATCCAGGGTTGGGTGGATTAAGATGATGGATGGGTTAAGAAGAATGAAGTCATCGCATTTACAGGGTGAAAGTGGAATTTCCATGTTAAGTGAAATAAGCCTGCCTCAGAAAGATACCATATCAACTCTCACCTGAAGAGTCTATATTTAAAGGGGACACAAAAAAGGGAAGTGAAACTCTGGGAATAGAAAGGAAATCAGTGGAAGAGGAGAACAAGAGAGGAAATGGGGAGTGTATATGTCTTAAGTCCATGTCCCAGTCCATGTCCTATCCTATAGCATGCATATATGAAAACACCATTATGGAACTCCTTGTGTTGTACAATGAAGACAAACTAATAAAAATTAAGCTAATAAGTAAACCAAAGAACTAAATGAACAAGACTGTACTGGCTGGTTTTGGAGTTATCACAGGGAAAGGAGCTTCAGTTGAGAAAATGCCTCCAAGAGATCCAACTGTAAGGCATTTTCTCAATTAGTGATCAAGGGGGAAAGGCCCTTTTGGGTGGGACCATCTCTGGGCTGGTAGTCTTGGTTCTATAAGAGAGCAGGCTGAGCAAGCCAGGGGAAGCAAGCTAGTAAGGAACATCCCTTCATGGCCTCTGCATCAGCTCCTGCTTTCTGACCTGCTTGAGTTTCAGTCCTGACTTCCTTTGGTGATGAACAGAAATGTGGAAGTGTAAGCCAAATAAACCCTTTCCTCCCCAACTTGCTTCTTGGTCATGATGTTTGTGCAGGAATAGAATCCCTCACTAAGACAAAGACTAAGACAGTAGCATCCCCTTTGCTATCTAAGATGCACTTGTGTGTTTTATGTTCTGCTACCTACTACTGAGCTTTTACAGCCCATCTGTGGATTTCAAGAACAGGAAAAGGGAAAACCCACAACATAGTAGAACCTATCCATCACAGGACAGGTGAGGGCACTGATGGTCACAGACTCTCAGGGGCTGTTCACTTTTTCAAAATACAAACTGCAAATCTAACTAAAAGTTAATTATCAGTCCAAAATATCCCTAATATATCTATAAACCTAAATGTACAGCAGACACATGCAAACCAGAGAGTTCAAAGAAAGAGAGTAACTAGAATAAAAACATTCATATATATTATTCCTCAAAATATTATGTAACAATTTCATAATGCACATGCATGTACAACATACATTTACATACATGATACAGACAATTACCTAATCAAGTGTTGTCTGATGCCTGACATTGGAGCACTAGAGAGCACACGGACATATTGAAGACATGCCCATTATCATCATGCCTGACCTCAGTGAGGCAGATGCTCTGCAGCATAGGTTTTAGATGGAACAGGGCTGGGGTATGTTATTGGGGATTAAATTTAAATCCTGTGCATTCTAGGCAAGTGTTCTACCACTGTTATATAAGAGGCCTTCTACTGGCTAGTTCTGTGTCAACTTGACACAAGCTGGAGTTATCATAGAGAAAGGAGCTTCAGTTGAGGAAATGCCTCCATGAGATCCAGCTGTAAGGCATTTTCTCAATTAGTGATCAAGGGGGAAGGGCCCCTTGTGGGCGGGACCATCCCTGGGCTGGTAGTCTTGGGTTCTATAAAAGAGCAGGATGAGCAAGCCAGGGGTTGCAAGCCAGTAAGTAACATCCCTCCATGGCCTCTACATCAGTGACTGCTTTCTGACCTGTTTGAGTTCCAGTCCTGACATCCTTTGGTGATCAACAGCAATGCGGAAAGTATAAGCTGAATAAACCCTTTCCTCCCCAACTGCTTCTTGGTCATGATGTTTGTGCAGGAATAGAAACCCTGACTAAGACAAGTTGGTACCAGAAGTGGGGTATTGCTATGATAGGCCTGACCATGCTTTTATTTGAAAGAATGTGGATTTTGGGACTTTGGATTTGGAACACAGTGGAATGCTTTAAATGGGGCTTAATGGGTCATCCTAGCAGAAATATGGAAGACTTTGTTGCTGGGAGTAATTTGAACTGTGTTGACCTGGCCCAAGAGATTTCAAAGGCAAAGAATTTCAGAATGTGGCATAAAGACTGTTTTTGTGGTATTTGGTGAAGAATGTGGCTACTTTTCAACCTTGACTGAAAAGTCTGCCTGAGACTAAGGTGAAAAAACTCAGATTAATTGCATTGACAAAGGAAGTTTCAAAAAGGCCCAGCAGAGACTTTGTTCTCTGGTTAAGTCTAATGAAGAGAAGTTTGAACAAGCATAGCAAGCTTAGAAAGTACAAATATAAAATATATGGTTTGAGTATTAAAGGGGTACCAGGACGTGAAATGGAGCAAAATCTTGTGTTCTAGGAGATAACAGATTAAGGGAGATTAAGGGATCTTGGGGCAAGATCCTACCCAGCTAAATTTAGATCCAGTATGGTGGTACACACCTTTAATCTCAGGAGACAGGTTTGCTGATCTCTGTGTTCAAGGTCAATCTACAGAGCAAGATCCAGAACAGCCAAACTTAGGTAGTGAAGGAGTTGGAGAACAGAAAGCTGGTGATAATGTAATAGAACAAGGGGGCCATGTTCCAGCTCCTCCTGCAAGCAGCAGAACTCTTCAGTTTCAGCCATGTGGCTCTGGCTTTAGAGTGAATAATAGAAGGGACTACTTGAGTGAGGTAACACATTCACAAAGAAACTCACACAATATGTACTCACTGATAAGTGGATATTAGCCCCAAACCTAGGATACCCAAGATATAAGATATAATTTGCTAAACACATGAAACTCAAGAAGAATGAAGACTGAAGTGTGGACACTATGCCCCTCCTTAGATTTGGGAACAAAACACCCATGGAAGGAGTTACAGAGACAAAGTTTGGAGCTGAGATGAAAGGATGGACCATGTAGAGACTGCCATATCCAGGGATCCACCCCATAATCAGCATCCAAACGCTGACACCATTGCATACACTAGCAAGATTTTATTGAAAGGACCCAGATGTAGCTGTCTCTTGTGAGACTATGCCGGGGCCTAGCAAACACAGAAGTGGATGCTCACAGTCAGCTAATGGATGGATCATAGGGCTCCCAATGGAGGAGCTAGAGAAAGTAGCCAAGGAGCTAAAGGGATCTGCAACCTATAGGTGGAACAACATTATGAACTAACCAGTACCCCGGAGCTCTTGACTCTAGCTGCATATGTATCAAAAGATGGCCTAGTCGGCCATCACTGGAAAGAGAGGCCCATTGGACTTGCAAACTCTATATGCCCCAGTACAGGGGAACACCAGGGCCAAAAAGGGGGAGTGGGTGGGCAGGGGAGTGGGGGTGGGTGGATATGGGGGACTTTTGGTATAGCATTGGAAATGTAAATGAGCTAAATACCTAATAAAAATGGAAAAAAGAAAAAAAAAGAAGGGACTACTTGGACAATTGATGCTGGTTAGCTGGAGCTAAGAAATTAGCAGTGATTAAGAAGAGACCAGTGTCACTGAGGTGAAATCTTCTGGGGAGTGTTTTCTGTGAGCATATAGAAGCTGTGTTCCAGAGATAGCCGAGGTTGTACCTCGTGCTGCAGCTGGACTTGGTAATGGGAAAGAGTCACTAAGGTGGTACTGGTTTTGAAAGCATGAAGGGGTTATAAAGAGCAGCTGAGGTTTGGTACTGTGAGAGGCCATGGAAGGCCATTGGTGAAGGTGCAGCCTCAGTTGTAGTTGATGGCCCAGGACTGAAGGGGTCATGCAAAGGATTTGAGGCTTGGCACCATGAAGAGAGCCTATGAGAGGCTATTGGTGAAGCCTAGTTGGAATACCCCAGTGTATTGGAGATGTCAGTACCATGGGATGATCACCAAGAACAGAAGCCATAGTGGAATGGATCAACCTGATCTTAGAGTGCTACAGAGAGCAGAGCTGGAGAAGTGATGCCAGCCCTTAGAAAGAGCCCAAAAGACCAAGTGGAATCCCAGACACTGAAACAAGAAGCTGTAACATTGAAATTGCCTTGGAGACACAAAGATGTTAAAGATGCCAGAGCCATGGGATACATGGTGAGGAAAGCTACTAACAGGGAGTGGAACCAGCCCAGGAGAAAGCAGTTTGTTGCAGTCAACAAAGTTGAAAAAGGAGTGGAGATCTAAAGACCGTTTTGACATCAGCCATGGAGATACAGAGTTTGGAGTTTGCCCAGCTGGTTTCCTGTCTTTCTTTGAGGATTACAGTTAAGTGGTTGGATGAATCTCAGAGAAGACCTTGAACTTTGGACTATTTAACATTGTTGAGACTGCTATAGACTATGAGAACTTTGAAAGTTGGACTAAATGCATTTTGCATTATGCTATGTTTAAGTATGCCCCCCCAGACTCATGTGTTTGAACAAGTCTATGGGGGCCAGGGAGTGGAATGTGATGGTTTGTGTATTCTTGGTCCAGGGAGTGGCACCATTTGGAGAGGTGGCCTTGTTGGAATAGGTGTGACCTGGTTGGAGTAGGTGTGTCACTGTGGGTATGGGCTTAAGATCCTCACCCTAGTTGCTTGGAAGTCAGTCTTCCACTAGCAGCCTTTGGATGAAGACATAGAACTCTCAGCTCCTCCTGCACCATGCCTGCCTGGATGTTGCCCTGCTCCCACCTTGATGGTAATGGACTGAACCTCTGAATCTGTAAGCCAGCCCCAATTAAATGTTGTATTTTTTATAAGACTTGCCTTGGTCATGGTGTCTGTTCACAGCAGTAAAACCCTAACTAAGATAGCCCTCTTTTTACTTCCTATTTTGAAAGACAGTCTTACTAAGCTTCCCAAAATGGCTTTGAATATAGTCTATGGCCCAGGCAGGCCTAGAAATTGTACCATCCTGCCACAGACTCCTGACTAGCTGAGGTCACAGGGCTGTCCCAGTGCCCTGACCTGTATAGGGCTCTTCATTCCTTTTCCACTAGCAACCCCAGGAATGTAGGTCTATGAAATAAATATGCAAACCAAGCATTCACTGATAATAAATCATAAAGAAATGTATTGTAAAATAATTGTAGTGAGGCTGAGAGATGTCTCCGCAGTAAAGACCACTTGTTGCTCTCTCAGAGGATCTGGCTGCAGTCCCCAGCACTCACGTGGCAGCTCATAACTGTGTGTCCCCGGATCCAATGCCCTCCTCTGGCCTCTGCTAATACCAGGCACATATGTGGTGCAGTCATAAATGCAGGCAAAACAGCTATATACATAAATATCAATTAAATAAAACAGAAAACAATATTTTGCATACATATAGCTTTACCATTTAATAAAGGTTAAAAAACAGATTCTCATGCCAATGAGATGTATCTGCATGCTTGTTTCTACATAAAGAGCTCAATCTTGGTTGAATATGTAACACTATAAGATGGTCCACATCCTCTTCAAGTTCATCAATGTTTTTATTTTATAAGCTTCAAGCCTAAGAACACATATTCTTCACATAAAGTACAAAATGGTAGGTGCAAGTTTGGGACTATTTCAGAAAATGTTGGAAATTCTATACTAATCCCAAGCCAAAATTCATTTAAAGATGTTTATGAAATTCGAGACAGCAACTCAAATAGCAAATTTCTAAAACCAAATATCCTAGCACAATGCATTCCAAAGAGATGCTAACTTGAATCTTACATGCTGAGGAGTGACACCAAGGAAATATGAAAAGTCCTTGTTTTTTGTAATTAAACAATTATGTTTCTATAAAAACAGAAAACTTCATTTATACAACAAAAGCACTGTAACTCAAACAGTAGTCTCTGTTAGATTTCTGAGGCAGCAGAAGAGTCAGACTACAGAGAGAGACTGAAGTCCAACCTTAGGAAAGGGGGCTATTTATTTTAAACTTCAAAGAATGGATACTCTCCAAAGTGGAAGTATGTCTACCAAGAAGGAAGGAAGTAGCTGGGATTTACTTAGGAGGTCTGTGGGATAGAGAAGTTAAATACAACTTCAGGGAGGCTACATGGGAGTCTACAGTCTCTACTTCCTGGAGTTCTTCGTCCAGACAAAACCGTTTATCTCTAGAAACTGCCTTGCTCAAACTTGCTCTCAGAATGCAGGGGATAGCAAGTGACTGAGTTAGCCATTGCAGTTGTGGGAGAGTGGAGTTTTAACATAGGGACAGAGGGCTTCAGTAAGCCTTGGGGGAACAGGAGGTTCCGTGGTCAGCGACTGGCAATCTGTTCAAGGTTTATTCCAGCAGTCTCCAATCTGAGCTGAGGCATTTCAGAATACATCCAATGACACTGTGTAACATGATATCAATTACAGGGCAAAGTGGCTGTTTGTGTGTTCTGACCAAGGCTACAGCAAGCTGACACATGTAGATAGTGCAAAGTGCCTCTTTTGTGTGTTGGGGGCCAAGGCAGCAAGAGTGAGCATTGCCAGAAGCCCCTCGGATCCATCACACGTTTGATTCTGAGTTAATCTCTGCTCGTTGCACATTCAGTAACCATTTACTGTTCCCAGAATGCTCACAACACGCAGTTACACAATCCCACAGAAGACTGCAACCCACAGTTTCCGGAGGTGCTACAGTGGGTGAAAGAGGCATCTGGTCACTTATTGTTAGCATGCACTGCTGTTAATCAGCTTTCTGCCATTGTGCCAAAACACTTGAAGTGCATCAACTTAAAAGGAAGGTTGGTATCCAAGGTTTTGGTATGTGGACACTTGGTCCTGATGCTTTTGAGACTCTGTTAAGGCAGAATATCATGGTGGGAAATATATGGTAGGGCAAAGTCGCTCACCTCATATGAACCAGGAAGCAGAGAATGTCACGAAGGAGCAAGGGCCCTACAAGCTCTCTCGGATGATGATCTAACGTACTTCCTTTAGGTACATTCTACATCTTAACGATCCCACCACCTCCCAACAGCACCATAAGCAGGAATGCAATCCTTCAGTACATGAGTATTGGAGAAGCATTTTAAATGTATCACAAGCTATAGTTCACATGTGTCCCAAGAATCAAAATCGTTAAAGAAAGATCCAGAAGGAGGATCAGACACCACCCAGAGCTGAAGAGTTGCCACAGTAGACCAGATGCAACCTATGAGCTGAACAACGTTGCTGGTTCACCTCAGCCGCCACGCCCACAACTGAAGCTCCTCTGCGGCCCTCACTTTATTGGCTTAATACGCTCATAGCTCACTTTTAAGAGCTGACTATCTATTGCTTCACTTATGAAAATCAAGAACACTAGTGTCTGTGGGTGAGAAAATAGCATACTTTGTTTTTATTATTCTCCTTTATCTCCCCCAGTTTATTAGCTGGAATCTCAAGCTCATGTCTCTCATCCTCCCAGAGTTTGCTGTTTCATTGTGGAAATCCTTCAGATGTATTTATGTTGGCATCCTGTTAATTGACAGGAATTTCGCCCATTAACTCTGTGTTCAATTGATTCCAGCGTTTTCTCGCCATCTTTTCAGGCCTCGGATTTCCTTTTCTAAGATTTATTTGTTTTAATTCGTCCACATAGTAGATGTCAAACTTAGAATGACTTGTTCATCTGTTGGCTTTCTTATAGTAAGATACTTCAAGGTCCCTGTGTATCTGGAAATGTTCTTTCCATTCCTCTCTAACTTAAATAATACATCCACATTGAGATTCTATTTGTTCCCTCAAAACTGTATGTTTTGGAGTGGCCACTGTTAAGGAGTGACTTAAATACATGTTAAATGAAAGGGCTAGGTGAAGGAATATGAGTGGATCTTGCTAACATTTATGTAAAAATAGAGCAGATTCACTCTCACACACACACGCAAAATCATTGTATTAAATAATTTTTATAATTTATCAACTCATATTACATGTGTTAGATTATGTCAATTTTCATGCTGCTTAATATTATCAACACCATAAGAATATTTTAAACAGGCCATTTATCTATGCAATTATATGCTAAATATACTGAATTAATATTTTTATGTCAAAAACATAGAAAACCTAAAAAACTTAATTGTAAAACAAGACAGAGATAAAATGTGCTGGAAAAATTAGGAACTGAAAATAGACTTATTTGATTAGAGCTTGTCTTAGACTCGTCTGTAAAACCCTGTTAGTATTGTACATTATTAAACTAAATAAAGAAAAATACAGTGCTTGACTGTATAGGTACATTCAAGCATGTGAACCTAGGTGCAACTCAGTAGGCAAGCTAATCTCAACACAAAGGGAGCATCGGGAGATTCTACAGCACAGCAAGTTGATTCTACATCCCTAACTGAGCAGATCCAAAGGACAAAACGATAAGAAAAGAAGGGTTTCTGGCTGTTTTCGGGGTAGCATTGAAGTGGTAGCACCAGAGTCTATTCTGGTAAAACACTGAATAGGTGAGTACATTAGAGTCACTACAGACTGAAAATTGGGACTGCTTCAGAGGATGTACAGTTCAATGAATGGAGGCTCATGAGGTCTGGGCAGTAATTTCCATCCTGGAGGGGGGGTTCCTCAAGACTGCAGAATGCTCTGAAACTAACAGGATATACAAGAGGCCCCTCCCTAAGCCATGGCAGCAGCAAACAACTCCTGAGGAGGACAGAGGAGGACCAGATACTTGGAGGAGGTGCTCCACCCACTAAGTGTTAGAAAGAGATTTTTGGAGCTGCATAGAAGTCATGCTGAACACAAGGGTTCCAGTTATAGAAACTGGAGTGGAATTGTGACCTGTAGGGACTTTTCGGTGCTACACCAGCCTTTGAGTGGTCCATGCTCCAGTAAATCACCCCTCACTCACACCCTGTAAGTAACTCCAGTAAATTCATCGGTCCATCAATTTGTTCTTTGATTTGTCATTGGCTCCTATCTGGGGTAAACAGATGTTTGTGTGATATCTCTTCAGAAAAAGTATCACACAGCACCAGATCAGACAAAACTCCCTGTAGGCCTGACTATGTAATAAATTTAAAATGTATATTTAGTCCTTAAAAATACCTAGATACCAGCAAAGACCAAAGAATAGTCTAGAAGCAATGGCTAACTCAGGAGTATTGAGTATTCCTGGTACCCGGCTTGTGATCCCTTTTTCAATTGAAGCAAAGCAGAGGTCTGGGAGGAATAGAGGATTTAGAATATGGAGTAGCAAATGTTCAGATTTCTTTGAATGTATCTTGTCGTACAAGAAGGCTGTGGAAGGCAAGTAGAGTTATTCTCCGCCATCCCTGCTCCGTCTGAAGCCAGCCTTTAGTTTCTTATTCTGAAGAATTTAATCTCCTTTCTTCTTGATAACTGTTGCATTCTTTACATTTGAAGCTCCACAGCTTTATCAGATTGGCCACTTCATGATTGTTTCCTAATGTCTGCGGGGTCCTCTATTTTTGCTTGCAGACTTTAGATACAGACAGCCCCTGTTCTTCATTGCATGATACACCTTCATCATCAGTCTGCTGGGACCCTTCTTTTGCATAATATATTTGTTTATTCTTTCGCTTTTATATCCCCTCTAGCTCCCCTCTCCTTCTCCTTCCCTTTGGCAACATTCAAATGTGTTAGATGTGTGGTATTTCATTTCTGGGTGTCCTTGTAAAACTGACAGTGCTGTTTTATGCACACATATATTTAATTTGCATAAATGGTACTGTAGTGTAGACGGACCTCTTTTATCTTTTCACATTTTCATACGCAGCAGCACATCAGTCTGGGAACATTTAGTCTGAATTCTAACCTGAATACAATTACATGGGAAGTACACCAGGCTGTTTACTTGTTCTTAAATTCCTGAACTAGATCACATGTAAGCCCTCACTTCCATAAGCAACACTCTGATGGGGAACTTCAGCACGGTCACCTTGAAAACGGATGTGATAATTTCTGCAAAAGCACCCAGAAATTGGCATGGTGGGTCATGTGACACAGATACTCAGCTTGACAATGTGTCACTGATGGGTTCTCAATGATTGTCTCAGTTACCCATGGTTCCAGTGTCCTCACTGTGACAAGCCTTTCACCATCTGACATCTTGATTTCTCTCAACTCAATCATCTCTAATTTTTAAAATTTTTCTCACCTAAGTTTGTTTGAGTGCTTCTTGGAAAACTAGAAAAATATTTAGTAGTTTGAAGAAGTCTTTTGTCCTGCAGAGCCATTGCCTTCAAATTTTTATTATTATCCTATTCTATTTTTAGCTCTTATTCCTTGCTACTTTCTTCTACAAACAAGAAAACTTCTAAAACATGTCATCTTCATTTTTCTGTTCAATTTCCCTGTCAATTCCGTACATTAGTATTGCTAAGCTATAAATGTATCCAAATTTTCTCACTTTTTAAAATAGTATTTTTATTCTTTGAGAATTTAATACAATGTAGTTTGATCATTAAATTTCTCATTTTTAATTTTAATTTTGAAATTATAATTACATCTCTTTCTCTTCTTTCCTCCCTCAAACCCTCCCAAATGCCCCTCTCCACTCTCCTCCAAATTCATGGCTCCTTTTTTTCCCTAATTATTTTTGCATGCATAACTATATGTGTGTATATATAGCATGTATTTCTAAATATAACCTGTTCAGTCTGCATATTATTACTTGTCTGTGTGTTTTCAGACTGACCTTTGGCACTGGACAAGCAGTTGGTGTGCTCCTCCCTGGGGAAGACCTCCTCTCTTGCTCCCAGCTCCCCTTAGTTGCCTGTAATTCTTTATGTAGGATTGAGGTCTTGTGGGGTTTTACTCATGCACTTTGGCGTGTCCTTTGGTGTCATCCTTGTTTAGCTCACACTTCAGGAGTCATATTGTTGAGACTTTATGGATATGGCTTCTGATATTACTAAGAGATGCAATCTCATACAAATTCCCTGATGCACTGGCTCTTACAATCTTTCTGTCCCCTCTTCTGCAATGTTCTCTGAGCCTTGGGAGTGAGAATGTATTGTACATGTAGCCATTGAAACTGGGCTCCACAATTCTGCATTTTGGTTAGTTACAATTTTTTCATAGCCTCTGTCTGTTGCAAAGAAAATTTTCCTTGATTTGGGGTGAAAACTACACTTAACTGTGGGCATAAGGACAAGTCTTTAGAGATCCTTTTCAGGGATTCTGCTGATTTAGTAAGTTAATGTTTATGAATTCTCCTCCAATAACTGCAACTTTACAGACAGCAAGTAGTTAGCTAGGCGTGCCAGACATGGTTTCCCTCTTGGTGAGAAGTATTTAAGTCCAATTAGAGAGCTGTTGGTTACTGCCAAGGTATGTGTGCCACTATTGCATCCTTAGGAGTATTGTGCCAGGCTGATCATTGATGTGGTTCGTGGGCATCATAGCTGGGTAGGACTATTGGCTGCCTCCCTCCTTTGGAAGCTTGCATGGTGCCTTCTGGTACCATGAAATCTAATCTTCCTGGAGGAGGCATTCGGGTCAGTTCCATGTCTGAGTCCTGTTTCTGCAGTACATGCCTTTAAAGGGAGTCCTTCCACTGCTCAGGGGCAACCAAGGGCAACAGCAATAGTCTGTATGTTTGGACAGCTCTTGCCAACAACTCAAAAGAGGTTTTCTTATGTCTAGTGCTGGAAAACTTTGGTGGTCCTTGGATTTTGGAGGAGGCGATTTTAACCCAGATGAGAAAGTTTACTAAAACTGTATCTGTATATTTATACATGGAATTACGTGTATTAGAGGAGGTTTTGGGGGGTTGTTGTTGTTGTTGTTTAGGTAAAGAGTTAGCAGTGAAAGTCCTCGTAGGTTTTTGGTCATCGTTACTGTCATTGTACCCCTTTGGTCCTTCCGTGCTTCTCTTCCTGACCTCCTAAGGAGCCCCCCTTTTCCATTTCCCTGATCACTTGTGTCCTACCATTCTCCTTCATCTTCCTCCCATGTTCTTCTGTATTTACTTTTCTTCCTCTCCCTAAAAAGCCCCACTTTCCCATTCCCCTGGCCAGGTAACTGGGACCCTGTATGCCCTCCTCTATTGTTCCCCAATCACCCCATCCTAGCAATGGTCTCATTTTGCTTGCCTGTTTTTTGTTTGTTTGTTTGTTTTGTTTTGTTTGTAGTTCATACAGGCTATGTACTCATAGCTGAAGATTTAGAGCTCCTGACTCTGATGAGAGAGAACACGTAATGATTGAATCTCTGGATCTGGGTTATCTCATTGAATATGATCTTTTCTAATTCCATCCATTTACCTGCAAAGGTCATGAAATCATTTTTTTATAGCTGAATACTACTTCAGTGTGTGTGTGTGTGTGTGTGTGTGTGTGTGTGTGTGTGTGTGTGTGACATTTTCATTATCCATTCGTCAATTGTAGGACAATTGGGGTATTTCCTAAAATGTCTCATTTTCATACAGAATTTTTATTTCTGACTTCCTCATGGCAAGATACAGCTTCACTAAATCCTCGTGTAAGTTATAGTCTCATGTTTCATAGAATGCAACATTTTTAATTTGGGGTAAAAACATAGAAACTTTCTAAAATTTACTATTTTTCATTTTCTGTTCCTAATTTGTTTTATATCATATGCTCATACATCCTGCATATTTTGCCTTTTAATCATCTTTGTGTGGCAAAAATTCTAAGAAGAGCTGGGTTTTCTGACTAAATATCCTGGCTATATTTTTCTTAAGCTCCATATCTTTCCACTTGGATGCTCCTAAATCACACATGTTAAGTCTTCTACAGGATGCTGAATCCCTTCTTGTCCTTTCTCGGTACTCGAAGGTTTTATTAATGTGAATAGAGGTCCTGAGGATTATTTTTTTCTTACTTGCAGCATTGTAATTGTGCCGGAAGGCATCCTGACTGTTTTCCATTGATATTTCCTAATTCTGTGTCTTTACTGTTCCAAATGCCACTAGCGGGTCGATGGTAGTATTCTCACCTGCTAAAGTTAAAAGGCCAATCCTTCCTCAGCCAGGAAAAAAATTTCTCTAGGATACTGCTGAAGTCTTTCCTTCCATATATTCAGTAAACTTTATCTGGGCATGTCAGTTTTGTGTACATCGCAACTCTGTCTCCTCCAATCATTTCTCTTTGTCTTTTTTTTTAATTTTTTTATTAGGTATTTTCCTCGTTTACATTTTCAATGTTATCCCAAACGTCTCCCATACCCACCCCCCCATCCCCTACCCACCCACTCCCCCTTTTTGGCCCTGGCGTTCCCCTGTACTGGGGCATATAAAGTTTGCAAGTCCAATGGACCTCTCTTGGCAGTGATGGCCGACTAGGCCATCTCTTGATACATATGCAGCTAGAGATAAGAGCTCCGGGGTACTGGTTAGTTCATATTGTTGTTCCATCTATAGGGTTGCAGTTCCCTTTAGCTCCTTGGGTAATTTCTCAAGCTCCTCCATTGGGGGCCATGTGACCCATCCAATAGCTGACTGTGATCATCCACTTCTGTGTTTGCTAGGCAATTTCCTCCATCTCCTGGCCTCCATTGAGACTGTCCCTACTTAAAGCTAGCTCCTCTCACTGATAGTACTCATCTTGCCTCCTCTGCTTTTATTCATCTTTACTTCTGCTCTTTCTTCCTCTTCAAATGTTATTTTATATTTTTTTAACAGCATATAAACCATTGGGTTTCGCTGTGGCATCCTCGATCATCGTCTATCTATGCTGGCCCTCCCCAGTCCCTTACTGCTCCAGTGGTCCCCATTCCTTTCATGTGAGGTATATTCCATTTATCTGTTTCCCTCCCACTCCCCACTCACCTAAACATCTCTCTTTTCCCTTCTATTGTCCATTTCCTATACCTACATCCTACATACATGCTACACATGTATGAAAAATTAAAATGTGGGAATCATATATGAGAAAAATACTGGTATCTGTTTTCCTGAGTCTTGATTACTTTCTTAATACAATAATTTCTAGTTACTTCAATGGAATGCTACAATTTTATTTTTTATCATGGAATAAAATTCCCCCTCTATGTGTGTGTGTGTGTGTGTGTGTGTGTGTGTGTGTGTGTGCGCGCGCGCCATAATTTATTTATCCACTATTGATGAGCACTAAGACTGGTTCCATTTCTAGCTATCTGGAACAGCGCAACAGTAACTATTGGTGCACACATGTTTCTGTGGCCAGACTAACACACCTTTGAGCACCCTCCCAAGAGTGGTATAATTTCTTCATCTATCTTTCCTGTAATTATGTGTATGTGTTAAGGAGTATGGAATGTGCCAATGAGTGCAGATGCCCATGGACACCAGAAGAGGGGGTTGGATCCCCTGGATCTGGAATTTCAGGTAGTTGTGTGCAGTCTAACATGGATGCTGAGAACCAAATTCAGGTCCTCCAGAAGAGCAGCACACTTTTAACCACTGTCACCTCTCAGTCTGATTCTTCTTCATCTTAATATATCGTCTTTGAGACATTATTTCTTTTCTTTGATTTTCATTAACTAATCTGATTTTGGTAAGGAAATATTCACACTCTTTTTCCCTGAATAGCTACGTTTTTCTGGACCTACATTTTGAATTTCTTTCTTTAACAGATTTAACTATCTTTGGATGGAAGTTATATCTTTTGTAGAAGATGTGGGCTAACGGATGGAGTGAGGGGCAGCCTGGGAGAGTGAGCTAGGACATCTGGCCATTCAGAATTAGGTGTTTTGTCTCAGAACATTCTTCCCGACTTTGGTCTCCAGCCTCCTTTCCCTATTATGTGCATCTTACTCCTTATTCAGATGCTAGCTCTACTTATGTGCATTTGGGAAGACTATCTTACCTTGCAGTAAAATAGTGTACCTCCCCAGCTTTAATCTTGTGACTTAGTGTTTATTTTCCTTCTGCCTGCTTCCGTTTCTCCGTTTCTCCCCTCTGCTACACCCATGTCTTGCTTCTTGTTGATATTGCATGCCTACACAGTTCCTACATCACCTCCCACCACTGTGTGGCATTTTAATGGACTCAGGGATGGTTTTAAAGCCCACTCATACTCCTGGATTTTCAGAGACCATATGTGGTGCTTATATTTGGAGAACTCCACGTGCTGACTGAAATCTGTAGAGCTGCATCTCCTCTGGATGAAATGACTCAATATGTTCAGATTTAACTGTATCTAGCAGGATAGGAGTTGTAGATTATGGTTGGAACTTTGTGTCCTTCCTGGCTTTATCTAATGTAGAATTGCACTTGTTGGCTGGATGATGCTTTTCTCTTCAGCTGGATTGGAATGGGCAATAAGGGGGATAATGTACAGGGAAGAGTTTTGAGAAAGGAAGCTACTCAAGCCTGAGGACAGACAGGATAGCCTAATGAGAGGATAGGCAATGGGCCATGAGATGAGAAGGTGGAGGAAAGACCTAGGACTTCAAAGCCAGAAGCTCACTGACAATTCAAGTGATAAGTCTGGATTGAAGCATGTGTGGAAGAGAAATGAGCTTAGACAGAGACAGGAACTCCAAAAGAGGGATACTGATCTGGAATGTCTCCCAAAAGCTCAATTTAATTTAGGTGTGCTCCCTGATGCAGTCATGATAAAAGATGGAGCCTTCGGTGTGTAATTGGATTGTGAGAGCTCTCACTTCACCTATGCATTATGCCATTGGCGGATGCAAAAGTGAATGTGCTACTGAGGATGGTGATGATGAAGTGGGACCAGGTTACAATAAATAGGTATTGGGAATATAGACTTAAAACCATATCCTCTCCTCTCTCCCTTCCCTTCTCTCTTCCCTCCCTTTCGTCCCCTTCAGTTTCTTGCCCTCCATCTTCTTCTCCCTCTCTCTCCTTCCTAGCTGCCACAGTGAGCAGATCTACACTTCTTCATTCTCCATTCTCCCCTCCACAGTGTTCTGCCTCACCCAGGAACTCGAAAGCATAAGAAACTTGGACTAAAACCTCTGAAATCCTGGGCCAAAATAACCATACCCTTCTTTCAGGCACTTTATATTATATTTTCTCTCAACACCAGAAAGCTGACTAATCCAAAATGAAAAGCAAGAGACGATTCTATAAAAGTTAATGAAAAGCAGATACTGTAGAAGTGAGAAGGAAATAAACAAGGTAATAGTTTAAAGACAAACAGAGTTCCAAACCGAGAGCTAATTAGCACAGCCCAGTGAAAACTCAAGTGTGATAAGGTCTCAAAAGCTGGCATTGCATTAAATAATGTGGCAGTCACTGATAACCCTAATGAGAGTTGTTTCAGAAGCTGGATGGAAGGAGAGCCTCAATATCAGAGGGCTGGTCTCTGAATAGAACATTTCCAAGTATCATTGGCCAATAGAGAAAACATTAAAGATGCCTGGCTATAAACAAGAAAAGAAGTAAGAGAGAGAGAGAGAGGATTGATCAACTTAAAGGAAATCTCTCATACAATGATCTACCATATATAGGAGCTATAGATACCCCTATGGAAACAATAACTCCGATTTCTATAGCAATTTAATTCAAGGGAATTTTTGCCTCCATGGGCTCATTTCAAATTCACCTCACTAGGCCATTGCAATGTTACTGACGAGGAAACGAAAGCCAAGAGAGATAAGAAGGAAAGGGGTTTCCAAAGGATAAAGGGAAGAAAATAATTACCATATCATTTTGACCACAGCTTGCTTGGGCACAGCCCCAATACTAAGGCCCTTCTCCATTTCAGCATCCTTGAAGAGAGCAAGGTAGAGGCAGTGTTTCCACCGAGACCAAACTTACCATGTAAACTGTTAGATTGAAACCTACATTTTTATTTCCAATGGGATAAATTTGCAGGATCTATTTGGCTTCTTTATTAACTTCTCCAAAACATTTTCTCTGCCCTGGTACTTCCATACAAAGCTGGTACTAGGAAATCGCTTGAGCTGTTTTTTCAGCTTAACAGAGCACATTGTACCATGCCATTTATAAAAAGCCCTTCTGCAGAAGGGAGGAGGCAAGAGAAAGTTGGCTTCTGGTGTCTGCCTCTGTAGCACACTGTTCGATAGTAGCCCTCAGAGGATGTCTCTGTGCCTGGGTAAAATGTTTTTGGAGCCTCAAATCCCTCATAGAAAAACAATTTCTCCAAATGCACAACCATTTCTGCTGAGCCACTAAATAACTTCTGCCTGCCCGTGACAGGGACAGCCTTGAGGTGATATGATAGATGCCAAGTAGATAATCAATCAATACACTGCTTTAAGCCTCCGTCTATCAGTTTGGCATTGTGGGGACTAATTAGATGATAAAATGTGATGAATGTGTATTAAACTCAGCCTCTCTCTGGAAGTTCCCAGGGGTCCTTTCCCATTTTCTAGCTGACCTTTTAGAGCTAAGCCTTATTGTATGTGAATGCAATTAAATCAATTTGTCAGATATTTGCATTAGTCTGGCTTGTTCAGAATTCAATTATTCAGTGTCACTTTACTGCCCTTCGGAGGACCATGCACTGGCGTGTGTTCAAGTGGTGGATAAGGCAGGAATGGGTAATCGTGTTGGGGTGTGGACCTATGAATACTTTCATTCAGAGGGATTTCAGAGATCTAGCTACCCAGATTCCTCCTCCTTCTGAGACTCAGCTGTGTTATAAGTGGGCTCTCATCAGTGAGGCTTTAAGCCAGCCTCCGCTAGAAGGGTCACTATAATGGAATCCTGCAGTGTGTGTGAGCTTAGCTCCTTACCTGAAGCTTAGGTGGGCTTATTGGGCGTTCTCTCTAAAATCGGACTAGAGGCTGGCATTCCAGTGCAAGTGTTTCTTGACAGGAGGGTGGTACAGCAAGCACAAAGGAGACAGTGAGGACAAGGTATGTGGGTAGAAAGAAGCATAGCAGCGAGCAAGTGACTGGGGGCGGGGGGGGGGGTTGCAACTGGGTTCCATGCTCCAAGGACTTATAAAAACAAGAGGAAGAGTCACAGAGTGGTCCTACCCAAGAAGCTGGGAGCTTGAGCATATCTCCACCAGCTACCAATGACTGACTAATATCAGCTGAGAGTGGCCACGAAGGTATTGGTTTTCTGCACTTTAGGCCTGTACCGAACAACACTGGCTGGGAACTCTTTTGAGTCCAGAGAAAACCCGGAGGCTGAGAGGCACAGGTGGACACAGGAAGATGGCAGCACACAGACAGCACACACCTCAGACAGAGCTTCACTGTGAAGACAGAAGGTGGCAGCGAAATCCTCAATGCTGTAGCCTGAACAAGGAAAGCACACCATCCACAATGGCCAATACCATTACTACGAGAAATAGACAAATCCAGGAAAATGGCTTTTCCCACTCACTAATCCAACTGTGATTCCAACTCTACATGATGGGGAAAGGGTTGTGCTATTACTCTCCTGCAGGAGTAGAGGGACATCAAGCAAGGCCTCTCCAAAGAGGATACTTGAGCTGCATTTTTAAAGATGATTATGTTCACCAGCATACAGGGTGTGGCGGTTTGAATAAAAATGGCTCCCATGGGCTCATATATTTGAATTCTTAGTCATCAGGAATGGCACTATTCATAGGGATTAGGAAGTGTGGCTTTGTTAGAGTGGGCATGGCCTTGTTGGAGGAAGTGTGACATTGGATCTATACTTTGGGGTTTCAGAAGCCCAAGCCAGGCCCAGTGGCTCTCTCTCTCTTCCTGCTTCCTGTGGATTTGGATGTAGAACTCTCAGCTCCTCCAGCTCCATGTGTGTCTGTGTGCCACCATCCTTCCTGATATGCTGATAATGGACTAAACCTCTGGGACTGTAAGCCAGCCCCAATTAAACGCTTTTGTTTATGACATATCGAAGTGTATGTTTGGAGTTTAGAATGGCTGACATGAGAGGGCACTTAATATTATGATACAAAATTCAAGTCATGAGAGACTTGCTATGCCATTCAAAGGTGTTGCCATACTGTATTATCCTATAAGAAACCAGTGGCTGCAGAGTACACGAATTCTGGACTTTCTTATGGATGCATTAATGACACCCAAAGGAAATAATTTGTAATAGAAATAAATAGATAAATCAACAAGGGTTTTAAAATATCCACTTCATAGGAATAAGAGAAAATGCAATAAGAGTTTATGTAAAAGGAACGGCAGGGTTTTCATTGAGCCAGCATGTTGCATTACATCAAAGGAAAAAAGAAGTTAGTTCAAGCTTAGATCATGTTAATAGAAATAGTGTCATGTTCATATTAATCGATGGTGAGTCACACTTGTCTTGCTATCTGACCAACTCAGGAAGCAGGTGTCCAGTTCTGAAAAGCATATCTTTTAAAGGGGATGCAAGCATACTGGAGCAAGCTCAGGGAAGAATGGGCAGATACTGGAGTCCAAAGGCCACGTAAAATGTAAAACACACACAAGCTGGCTTCTGTGGTGAGCAAGAGACTTGATTTACACTGTGTGCTTCCAGAGGCTAAGACTCCAAGCCCCAGTAAAGCAATATTTCAGCCAGGGAAGCAAATCAAAAGCATGCAACAACAGGTGGTCAGTGCTGGGGGCTGGGGGAGATACAGCCCGGGGAGGGTGGGGGTGGGGTGGGAGGGGCTTAGCAGTCAAGAAGATGGAGGCTGCTGCACCAAGAGGTCTGAGAAGATACTAGCTCCAGTAATGGAATCGCATTCCAAAGCCTACGCCAGCCTAAATATTCTGGTTCTATGACAGTGATCTTGTGGAGAGGTGCCACAAGAGGGGTTAACTAGCAAGAAAAAAACCCACAGAGGGTCAAGAAACAAAGCATAGCTTATCTGTGGGGTTGGTAACAGAGGGCTGGATTAAGGGGGTGAGAAAAATGTAACAGCTACCATTTATTGTAAGTTTGTGCTACTAGATATTCTTACTTCTTACAAAATTCTTTGAACTGCATAGCTTTGCTAGATGACTTCTTTGGCCCACAAACTGTTCATCAACACTGCTATAAAGAGGGACTGTTTTAAACACATTTTGGAGGAAGGTAAGGCTTTTGGCTTAAAAGTCTGGGCTGACAATCTGGTCTGCCTTTAGGGCAATATAAAATACTTCTTATATAATACCCTAAAACTTCCCTGTGGAAACCGTAATGCAGGTAGTGATTGCTTCCTAACGTGGGTTTTGAAGCATCACCATAGTCCTGTCTCATGAAACCACTTGCTCCTTAGCTCAGGGTGTGGCACATGTGATTCCCAAGCACTTTGGGACAAGATCCCAGCACCATTTCAAACGCATGCTCTTCCTACTGGCTTCTGAACACACATGCATGGAGCGAGCAAGGGCAGCGTCTCAAGCTATATGCAGATTTCTTTCTCTGCTGGGCCAGCTATCTACTATACTGGTGTGTTCATATATGTCATGTGTTCCTGCCCAGGACCAGAAAACTTTCTAACACACTCCAGTACAAAGTGATCTACATGTAAAAAAAATGTAAAAATATAAAATCAGCAATTCAAGCCAGGTGAGAAGAAGCCACTGTGTATCCTGGCCCTTGCAGTCATTTGCTCATCCAGCAGACTCTGTCTCTGGGCGTTTGCTAGTCTACAAAATTGGAATGGAGCGCAAGCATAAATGTGTCTTAGTCAAGGTGGTTTGTTGGGTGTTTTCTTTGGGTTTGTTTGGTTTTTTTTTTTTGTTGGTTTTTATTGTTGTTGATATTGTTGGGGTTGTTTTTGTTTGTGCTTGTGTGTTTGTTTCTTGGTTTGCCTCAAGCCAAAGGGAAGCTAAGAGGGTGATGCAGGAGCATGACTTGAAGCTGAAGGTACAGTCAAGTTTTCCCTATGAACATTTGGAAACAGAAACTGGAAAGCCGTAATGAAACGCTACTGGATGCCCCTTCTCTTCCCACCCAACTCTCCAGCTCCTCTTTCTCCCTCTCCTGTCCTCCCTCTTTTCCTCTTCTTTGCTGTCTTTCTGGTGCCAGATGGTCTTTCATCTCTATTTCTATGTATCTAGTTTATCCTACCTCTCAGTCCAGCTCTTGCTGACTTAGAGAGCCAAAGTCAAATGTGGCCAACTGTGGCTGCCCAGTAGCTCCTGAATTTGCATACTCTTATTTTAAAACAATCAGCAGAAAATAAATCACATCTCCAAAGCCAATGTCTGCTTCCTGGAAAGAAAAGTCTCATCAGTCCTTTTACTATCACTGCACCATTTAAAGCCAAGTGACCCAGCTCAGTTCAATTAGCTGTCACCCAGGAGTAGAGTGAATGGCCTCTAGATCCATCTTGGTGGCTTGGGACAGAAATTCTCAAGGAAAGAGACATATGGATGGTGTGACTATTAATCCCAAAACTTCACAAGGCATTGAAGATAGCCTAGAAGATTCCTGAAACTTTGGTCAATGCTAAAATTCTTTATTTTTAGGGACAAGTCTTATTCTTGTCCTCTATTCTAGGAATCATCTAGCCTCAAGCAGGAAAATAAAACCTGTGAAATGGGTTTCCGAATAATGAGTACTTTCATATTAGCATATTCATGTGTTAGTAAAATTAATGGAGGAAGCAAAGTTGGGATGTTTTAGGTAAGAGAGGACAATAAATACACAATTTTGTCTTAAATAAGGTTGAAATCTTGCTCCAACTATACAGTGTGGAGCTTAATAAGACTGTTTCCCTTTAAGAGACATGAATTAGTCAAAGACTTAAGCTGTATGTGCACATGTATATGCATGTGTGCATGTGTGCGTGCATGTGCCTGTGTGTGTGCGCGTGTGCATGTGTGTGTGCGTGTGTGTGTGCATGTGTGTGTGTGCATGTATGTGTGTGTGTGTGTGTGTGTGTGTGTGTGTGTGTGTGTGTGTGTGTGTGATTTTAAGAAGACAGGGTAAAGAGAAAGACTTTTTTTTCAATGTGATACAAATTTCAAATGTCTAAAACTTGTTTCTGTAACACAGCAGGGGTTTAGCATAAAAACTGTGCCATGGTTTGAAGATGTGTCACTGTTCTGCTCAGGACATTGGCCCTTGATGCAGGATGGTCAGAGATGGAGGGAATTTTACTAGTTGTATTACTGGAAGGTAATCAGGTCACTGGGAGCATCATCCTCAGAAATTGATGCAGGTCTTAGGGGATCTGAATTCCCTCCTATGAGTCCTGATCATTATAGAAACAGTGATCTGCATAAGAGTGCCCTGTGCTCCAAATCTCAGGGTGCTGTGTCACTCTTTCTTGTATATGCACCATGATGCCAACACCTCACTCTCTTAACACCTCCGGCCATCACAAGATCCGAGTTATACTAGTGACATGCTGTTGCCTCCATAACCATGAGCTAAATACACGCCTTTACATAGTACTAAGCTTTGATATTAACTGTGCACTAAGTACTCATCTTCTTTCAGTGAGATGAATACTGAATATCCTCTGAAAATAAAGGTATGTTTTCTTGTTGGAGAATATAGTAAACTCTTGTGTTATATATAGTTAGGAAATCTCCCAGGTGTTGGTCTGCTTACTGACTGACAGGAAAGATGGAAAGGTAAAGAATACTTCAAAATCAGATAATTCTAGGCTACCATCCTATAATTTAGTTAAATTAAGTTCTCTAAACTCTAATTTTCATCATTCATGAGATAGGATTAATAAGAAAGACTTACTTCCAAATATTACTGTAGAAATGGAAATTAAAATGTGCATCACCACTTCTAATCCATAGCCAGCTTCCATCTTTTAAAATGCTACAGAGCAAATTAAATCCAAAATAATAGCATTAAAAAGGATTGATGGAAATCAAAGTAGAGACCTACAAGATAGAAAAACAAACACTTGATAGAAAGGAGTCCTTTTTCTTTGAAAAGACTGATATAATCGATAAAAACCCAAGATAGACTTAGCAGGGGAAAAAACTACAAAAAAATACAAATTAACACGGGAATGGGAGAGAGAAATGCCGAAGCATCTCTGATGTTTGAAGATTAATTATAGAAATGCCCTAGACAACTCTGTACCAACAAATATGACAGCTTAGATAAGACAGATAAATTCCCTCAAAAATGAAACATGCCAAAACTTAGGCAGGAAACACATATAATCTTAATATCCTTACCACTTATAGGAAAAAGTATAAATGTAGTTAGAAACTTTACCAGATGCCAGGCTACAGTAGTTCTCATGGTGACTTCTTTCAAATTGTAAGGGAAAAAAATAGCAAGTCTACCTGACTTTATTAGAAAATTAAAGAATGGAGAATATTGTACAGTTGGTTTTAGGAAGCCAACAGTATCCTAACTGCAAAACAATGCAAGAGGAGCCTAAGGAGCCTGAACAGAGATGGTCAATTTCTTCAATGTTGGTGAATCAGATTCAACGATATACATGTAAGTCAATACATCCTGTTAAGAGGGTTCCTCGGGAATGCAAGACCAGTTTAACATGCAAAATTAACCTAGGTTTTAAAAAACTATAAAGGAACCATCTCAAAAGACAGTGAGAAGACATTTAATAAAAATCCAGCCCCACTTCTAACTTCAGAGAAACTTCTTGCAAACTTCCTTTTTAACTAAGAACAGAATGGAACCTCTGTAGTTGATTGATGGCCTCTACAAAAAAGTCAACAGCTAATATTGTTTCTAATAGTTGAAGATACAATGTTTTCAATGACAAAAAAAAAATGTTTACTCTCACCAATTCCTTTCAACCCTGAAAGCAACATTTGCAAGCAACAAAAGACTTTCAAATCAGAATGAAAATTGTCTTGTCCCTCCTCCCTGAGAGCACTGTCCCCAGAGGCAGTCCAAGCTCTAAATTCTGTCAATGCAGCTCTAAAATATATGGCTCTTGCTAGGCATGACCCAACAAAACCTTCCAACTCCTTATCTTTAACTTGTGGGAGCCCTTTACCAACCTCAGAGGGTGCTGGAATGGCTCCACACCCAGATGGGTGGTGCACCCCGAATTTTAAATGAGTTAGATGCCCTCTGCTAGCATGATTTAAAATGGCAAGGATAGATCCCTGCAAACCCTAGGGAAAGAACCTGACATTCTTGTCATCCCCTTCTCCCTCTCTGAAATTCAGTGGCTAATCAAAAATCACTCCGGCTTTGCTATCAGCTTAATTGGATTCCCAGGACAAACTGACAACCATTATCCTGATGAGAAATGGGCCTCTGCCCTCCCTCTGTTGCGATGGCTACCCCAAAACTATTCTCAAAAGGGCCCATAGCAGGAGCCTCCTCAATATTTACTGATGGGGGAAAGAGGGGGGCTGCAGCAATAATATACTACTTCCCTAAGGATGAACCTCCTACCCTCTGATTCAAAGACTTACCCAGTCACTCTCCCCAATATAAAGAATTATATGCCATCTATTTACCTCTAAAAGAAGTCAAGGGCCCCCTTAACCTTTTATCAGACAGTGTATATGCTATAAATTTGCCGTCCCCCTCCACCCCCAGTTGTCAAGATCCTTCATCAAACTAGACACCAACCCACTTTCCCCTCTACTCATACATGTCTCCATTCTCCTACAGGAAAGAGACTCCCCCATCTACATCCAGCATGTCCGATCTCATAGTCCCCTGCCAGGTCCTATATCCAAGGGAAATGCACTCACTGACCAAACTGCCTCATCAGGGACATTCATGACCTCCACTAAACAAGCAGATCAATTTCATTCACACACACACACACACAAACACACAAATATAAAGGGGCTTCATGCCCACTTCTCCCACATCCCTCTTGCTCAACTCCAGAGGATAATAAAGACATGCTCCTCTTGTGCATCCCTCATTACCCCAGCTTTACAAACAATGGGCACCAATCCCTGAGGCCTTAAGTCCAATGCCTTGTAGCAAATTGATGTCACCCATATTCCCCAATTCGGTAGACAGAAATATGTTTTTGTCACCATAGATAAGTCCTCGAATTTTATATGGGCTACAGTCCAAACAGGTAAAAACTCAAAAAGATTGATTCATCATATGCTCTCCACCTTTGCCATCATGGGCATTCCTCAACAGATAAAAACTGATAATGGCCTGGCCTTCACTAGCTCTCAATTCAAAACCTTCTGCACACACTGGGAAATTGTGCATCATACGGGAATTCCCCACAACCCTCAGGGCCAAGGAAAATAGAAAGCACACATTAAACCCTAAAAGCCCAACTCCTAAAATAAAAGGCAACCACCTATCCCCCTACTGTACATTAATGATGGCTCTGACTACCCTAAACATATTTAACATCTACAAAAACTCCAAACATCCTCCTATCTCCCTCCATTAGCATACAACAAAATTAGCCACCACCACCCCCCATCCTAGTACAATGGCGAGATCCTTTGGACAGAATTTGGAAAGGACCAGACCCCTTCCTTACAACCGGGAGGGGTTTTGCTTGTGTCTTTCCATAGGACCAGCCTATGCCTATCTGGATTCCAGCCAGAAATGTCCAACACAACCCCACCGACCAAGAAGATGGCCTGCCTCTCACTGGCAGATAGATCAAGGACAGAAGAAGGGGAGGAGGAGGCAGAGGACAAGCCACACCCAGAATGATAACAAGATCTCCTGGAAGGACATCCATGACCTGGTGACTGCTGCCCAGGCCCTGTGCCTTCCACAAGCCCCCCTTTCCTCTATTCTCTTGGCTGTTTTTTGTCATTCTTCATGCAAGCTCTGCTGCTGCCCAGCCTCTCCTTAGCCTTCCTAACACCTACCACTGGAGATTCTATGCTAGGAAAACCTACAATGGACACAACCAAGTTATAGGGACCCAGGACTGTCCAATAGAAGGATGTCGAACCAGGATTGAGATCCCCCTACACCCAGATTCCATCTCCACTATGCCCAGCCCTTTTCTCTGCCTTCCTTACCGAAACACAGGTGAATGCCTCCAGCAGGTCTCCACATATGGAGGTTGCAGATGCTGGAGCTACAGAATGGAATCCACCAGTCATGGCTGCACAATGCTCAGCAACCTTAAAATTCATTTTCAGTTTTCCATCAGCGATCCATTGGTTGAATATTGGCAGACTGGAGTTATGGGTAAACTTTACCCCAATGGCTATGTCAAAAACCCAGTTGCTGATCTGCACATCTCCTGTGAGCTTGCTCCTGCCTCCAAATCAGCCTGTACCCATGCTAATATTATCCAACAGGAAAATCAGTCTCAGAAGGAACTGTGAGCTACCCCCTCCTGGCTACAGTACATCCAATACGCAGCCGACCTACTTACTTCCCTTAACAACCCACCCCAACTCCTCCCAATGCTTTTTCTGTGCTTCTCTCTCCCGACCATTATTACCAGCTGTTTCCATTAACATTTTCCTTCATGACCTTCATGGAAGCACAGGACATTCCTCTCTTTGACATAACCCCCCTCTTTGTCTTGTAGGACCCTCCTCAAAACCCCATCTTACATGTGGCCATGACATCACCATCACCAAATCAGTATGTGTTAACACTCCTGCCCTCCTCTGGTGCAAAGGCACTACAGGTGCCTGTATTAACCCCCCTTTTCAAGGCTCCGGCACCCCCATGATAATTCTCGCCCAGGTTTATCTCTATGAACCTGAAGAACTCACCTTGCAGATGGGAGAAAGTTGAAAGGAAAGAGAGATCTTCATCCCTCTGCTCATCGGACTAGGCCTTGCTGCCTCACTGGGTGCAACAGGAACTGCTGGAGCAGCCCTCGTCCAAACACAACATCTGGTCAGTGACTTCCAAGACAAGCCTGACCGGGCAATGGCTTCCACTACAGACAGCCTTGAGTCTCTTCAATGCCAGATAACCACCTTAGCAGGAGTGGCTCTCCAAAATTGGAGAGCCCTGGAATTAACTGACTGCTGAGCAGGGAGGGACTTGTGTTTTGCTGGGGGAGAAATGTTGCTTTTATGTCAATGAATCTGGGCTGGTAGAACAAGATATACAAATGTTCAAAGAACTCCCGAGGAACCTCTGGACACGCTATACTTCCAACACCCCTACCCCTTGGTACCCTAACCCCTTGGTAGCCTGGGTTCTTCCTCTCCTCAGCTCCATACTAGCCATGGGAGCCTTGCTTCTCTTGGCACCCTGTCTCATTCAGTTTCTAAAGCAGCAGATGAGTAGCATTGCAAAAATCACTACCAATCAGGTCTTGGTTCAGTATCAAACTGTTCCCAACATAGGAGACAGTTATTCTGGTGACCTCTCCCTTATAAAAAGAAAAGGAGAATCTGTGGGGCAATGAGCTGTGCACAGACAGCCTGGACTCCAGTCGAACATAGGTCTTGACCCCCGGGGGACCCGGTGGGTAGTGATTTCCACCTACATGGGACAGAAGGCATTCGATCATGTCTCCTGGACCCCTGGCTCCTGTCGAAGTTACTACCCCCATAGCCCCCACCACCACCACCACCACCACCACCAGGAGAGGTGTGTGGCTATCAGTCAAGTAGGAGCAGCACCGAGCCTTCCCACATGCAAATAATGTTCCCCAAAACTCTCAGTCCAAGCCAATGAGAGGCATCTGCTGTTGAACCCTGAATCACCCCAAAACTGTATATAAATCCTATCCAGGGAATTAAAGGGGTGCGAGAACTACTCCTTCGTCTGAGTCTTTTGTTCCAAGAGCTGTAACACTTGGGAAGAGATCTTCTCTCCAGAAGAGCCACCTGAGGTCCCGCTGCACTCCTCACTGAATAGTCGGCTTCTCCTTGGCCCAGCCTGACCCGACTCAGTGCAGAGTAGCTAAGAGTTACCGAGTGACCTAGAAGGCAAGGCAGAGACTTCATCTCCCTGCCTGTACTTGCTTCCCTTTGCTGGAAGGCTAGCACAAGGCCTGGCCAGAGGTCTCCGTGGAAAACCTCTGCTATCCAGGCCCACAGACACATGTAGAAAATCTTACTAGAGCCAAGCAGTGCTTTTGGTAAGGTTTCAGAATATAAGATCAACAATAAAAAGTCTGTATATCTATCCTATTATGCTAGTAGTTTGCCATGTTACCATAAATATGATATATGAGTATATCACATTATTTAGGTACATCACACATATATATGACATATTATATATAAACATGATATAGCTAAAGGTAAACCTGAAAAAATGTTTAAAGCCTGTATACAGAACACCACTTTAAAAAAATAAGTGAAGAAACAAAGTATTTGTGGGTCAGAAGATGAAAAACATTTAAAATGTCAATTCACCCCAAATCTATCTAAAGACTCAACATAATATCTCTCAAAATCTCTGCAGACTTTTCATGCTGGCATCAACTCTATGAACACTGGCTCCTGCAGATTCTTGAATTTACATGGGCACAGTTTATGATCCAGAACAGCCGAAATAATGCTGAAAGGGGAAGCTAAAGTTGGGGGATGATCCACATTACCTAATTTCAAAACTTGGCATAAAAAAACGATAGCTGAGAAAATGTAGTATTGGCACAAAATAAAAATAAAAAATAATAATAAAATAGAGTAGATATGTAAGGAGATATGCACATTTTAGAAACTGCGTATCAACATCATGAAAAAGGAATTGGCACGGGAGAGACTTTTTATAGTGAGTGGGAAAGTTGGAGAGCCGTGTGCAGAAGAATGCATTCCAAACCTCACCTTCCAGGGTAGGAAAAACAACTCGACGTACGCATGAAGCTAAATACAAAGCTCAAACTATAAAGATGTCTCCATAATGTCACAGGTGACAACGTCAATGATCTTGAGTCAGGCAAAGATTTCTTGGGCACTACAACAAAAGTAAAATCAATGTAAGAATACTGCACATATGTAGCAGATATACAGCTTGGCCTTCATGTGGGTCCTGAATAATAACTGGAACAGGGGCTATCCCAAAAGCTATTGCCTGCATGTGGGATATGTTCTTCTAGCTGGGCTGTCTTGACTGATCTCAGTGATAGGGGAAGCACCTAGCCTCACAGAGACTTGAAGTGCCAGGGTGGGGAGATACTTAGGGGCCCCCAATCTGCTCAGAGGAGAAGGAGAGGGTGTATGGGGAAAGGATTGTGGAAGGGGGTGACCAAGATTGTGGAAGGGTGACCCCTTCACCCAAGGGGGTAAAGGGTATGTAAAATGAATAAGTAAAAAAAAAAATTAAATTAAATTTTTAAAAAGAATAAACTTACTACAAAAAAGTATAATCCATATAAGAATAAACTTATACCATGGATTTCATTAAAATGTAAACCATTTTTCTCTAAATAAATGGCACAATAAATGTAAGTGCACAATAGTGACATTCATACTCTCTAATTGGATTTCCATATCTCTCAACAGTAGAAAAGTCATGCCTAGAGAGGGAACCTGCCAACCATCCAGGACCAGTTAAGTCATGGACCTTAGAGAAGAGCTTACTCTTACTCCTTTCCCAAACCAGTATAATTCCCAACTACATAATAAATACCTATGTTTATACTCTCAGACAAAGCTAGCTCTCAACTCTCATTAAAGAAACTTCTCTTTGCAAAAGAGACCATTACCAAGCAACACAACTGGTAAAAATACAAATAACAAATGATTATGGAGTGCCCAGTCCCACTTGACATGTCTATAACTCAACTCCTTCATCGCAGGCGCAGGGAACATTACAGAAGAGCAGATGAGAAGATTCTAGGAGTCAGAGGACCAGAAAATCTGCTGTGATATTATGTTTCTTGGAAATAACAACGATGTTTCACCTATGATACTTCAACAACATGGCTACCTAAACAAGAACTAAACAAGGCCAACGCCAGTAGACATGTTAATGTGCAGGGGGAAATCTCACAGGGTCCAGAAATAGACAAAGAACTACAGGCAGCTAAGGAGTGCTGAGAGAAGGAGAAATAGTCCTCCCTAGGGAGGAGCCCCAAATTGGTTATCCAATAGCAAGTGCTCGTCCCTGAAATTATATATATATGCAAGTGACGCTAAACAGAATCAGCAGGATGTATTTAGGTATTTAAGCATATACAGGTAACATCAACAATTAAAGAAAAAAGAGGTCATGATTTCAAAAAGGAGCAGAGGAAGATGTACGTTAAAGAGAGATTAGAGAGGAAAGATGAAGGGATGTAATTATATTTTAATTTTTAAAAAAAGTAATAGTTAAGAGAATGAAAAGAAAAAGGGGAAATTTTTTGCAAATAAAATATGGTTTTCAATTAAAATTATGTACAGATTATATCAAGAATTCTCAAAGCCTAATTTTCAAAGACTCATGTTTAAAACTAAGTAAAATTTTACGAAGGTATGGTTGCACATGCCTTTATGCCAGACATTTGCAAGACAGAGGAGGGCTGGTCCAAGGCCAGCCTAGTCTACATACCATGTTCTAGGCCAGCTAGGATGACATAGTAAGACCTAGTCTCAAAAACATTTTTGAACAGATATTTTATCAAAGAAAATACACAGATATAAGTCAAGAATATTAAAACATACCCAACATCATTAGAAAAATGAAAACCACAGTGCAACTGATTTCTATATCTATCACAGTGGACAGAATTCAAGAATCCCCAGTCATAGGGTGGGGGAAATGACAAGGTGTGGAAAAGTAGTTGCCAGCCAAGTGTGAAACCTCAGGACTCGTGTAAAGGCTGAGCGTGGAAGCCCAGAGCTGTACGCTCAGCACTCCTACCAGGAAATAGGAAAAACAAGAGAATTCCCAGAATATCATGGGCCAACTAACCTGGCAGTCACTGAGCAAACAAAAAGGAGACCCAGTAAAAAACAAGATGGAAGCAGGGACTGGAACCTGAGATTAGATTGTCCTCTTATTTCTATGAGTGCAGTGCAGTTGTGATCTCTCTCTCTCTCTCTCTCTCTCTCTCTCTCTCTCTCTCTCTCTCTCTCTCTTTCATTTTTTAAATAAATTTAAAAAAATGACGATTCCTAGTGTTTATGAAGGTGTGGAGGAGTTTGTACTCTGACAAATTAGAATAATAGAGTCAACTCATATTTCTACCCCTAAGATTCAGCTGTTCCATTTCCTGGTATTGAGAGATAAATGAAAGCACATTCTGCCATGAAGGCAAGTGTACAATGATGACCAGCTTCATTAGCACTAATCCGAAACTATAAAGCAAATGTCTATACTCTGAAGTAGTCATACAATGGAAAATCTCTGAGCAATAAAATAGTATCTTTTAAAAAGACTGCTTAGTGCATATAACACATATATGGTAAATGAATTTTAAAATGATTACACTGAGTAAAAAAGAAAGTATACAATATAAATAAAAATTTCTGAGTACTAACTGATGTACAATGTCAGAAAGCAAATCAGTATTGCCTGAGGGGATGTCAGGGAAGGGGCCAAAGGACTGAATTAGAAAAAGCCGTGTGTGGAGACATCTCAAGACAATTACCACATTCCTTATCTTCGTGGGCTAACAGATTCATAAGAGTGAATGTCAAAACTCATCAACTAAACAGGCTGAGAAAGAAATTAGGGAAACAACACCCTTCTCAATAGTCACAAATAATATAAAATACCTTGGTGTGACTCTAACTAAGGAAGTGAAAGATCTGTATGATAAGAAATTCAAGTCTCTAAAGAAAGAAATTAAAGAAGATCTCAGAAGATGGAAAGATCTCCCATGCTCATGGATTGACAGGATCAACATTGTAAAAATGGCTATCTTGCCAAAAGCAATCTACAGATTCAATGCAATCCCCATCAAAATTCCAACTCAATTCTTCAACGAATTAGGAAGGGCAATTGGCAGATTCATCTGGAATAACAAAAAAACGAGGATAGCAAAAACTCTTCTCAAGGATAAAAGAACCTCTGGTGGAATCACCATGCCGGACCTAAAACTGTACTACAGAGCAATTGTGATCAAAACTGCATGGTACTGGTATAGTGACAGACAAGTAGACCAATGGAACAGAATTGAAGACCCAGAGATGAATCCACACACCTATGGTCACTTGATCTTTGACAAAGGAGCTAAAACCATCCAGTGGAAAAAAGACAGCATTTTCAACAAATGGTGCTGGCACAACTGGTTGTTATCATGTAGAAGAATGCGAATTGATCCATTTCTATCTTCTTGTACTAAGGTCAAATCTAAGTGGATTAAGGAACTCCACATAAAACCAGAGACACTGAAACTTATAGAGGAGAAAGTAGGGAAAAGCCTCGAAGATATGGGTACAGGGGAAAAATTCCTGAATAGAACAGCAATGGCTTGTGCTGTAAGATCAAGAATCGATAAATGGGACCTCATAAAATTGCAAAGCTTCTGCAAAGCAAAAGACACCGTCAATAAGACAAAAAGGCCACCAACAGATTGGGAAAGGATCTTTACCTATCCCAAATAGGATAGGGGACTAATATCCAATATATATAAAGAACTCAAGAAGGTGAACTCCAGAAAATCAAATAACCCCATTAAAAAATGGGGCTTAGAGCTGAATAAAGAATTCTCACCTGAGGAATACTGAATGGCAGAGAAGCACTTGAAAAAATGTTCAACATCCTTAATCATCAGGGAAATGCAAATCAAAACAACACTGAGATTCCACTTCACTCCAGTCAGAATGGCTAAGATCAAAAACTCAGGTGACAGCAGATGCTGGCGAGGATGTGGAGAAAGGGAAACACTCCTCCATTGTTGGTGGGATTGCAAGCTTGTACAACCACTCTGGAAATCAGTCTGGCGGTTCCTCCGAAAATTGGACATAGTACTACCAGAGGATCCCGCAATACCTCTCCTGGGCATATATCCAGAAGATGTCCTAACTGGTAAGAAGAACACATGCTCCACTATGTTCATAGCAGCCTTGTTTATAATAGCCAGAAGCTGGAAAGAACCCAGATGCCCCTCAACAGAGGAATGGATACAGAAAATGTGGTACATTTACACAATGGAATACTACTCAGCTATTAAAAAAATGAATTTATGAAATTCCTAGGCAAATGGATGGACCTGGAGGGTATCATCCTGAGTGAAGTAACCCAATCACAAAGGAACTCGCACAATATGTACTCACTGATAAGTGGATATTAGCCCAGGAACTTAGGATACCCAAGATATAAGATACAACTTGCCAAACGCATGAAATTCAAAAAGAACGAAGACCAAAGTGTGGACACTTTACCCTTTCTTAAAAATGGGAACAAAACACCAAAGGAAGGAGTTACAGAGACAAATTTTGGAGCTGTGACGAAAGGATGGACCATCTAGTGATTGCCATATGCAGGGATCCATCCCATAATCAGCTTCCAAATGCTGACACCATGGCATACACTAGCAAGATTTTGCTGAAAGGACCCAGATATAGCTCTCTCTTGTGAGACTGCCGAGGCCTAGCAAACACAGAAGTGGATGATCACAGTCAGCTATTGGATGGGGTCACACGGCCCCCAATGGAGGAGCTAGAGAAATTACCCAAGGAGCTAAAGGGAACTGCAATCCTATAGGTGGAACAACAATATGAACTAACCAGTACCCGGGAGCTCTTGTCTTTAGCTGCATATGTATCAAAAGATGGCCTAGTCGGCCATCACTGCAAAGAGAGGCCCACTGGACTTGCAAACTTTATATGCCCCAGTACAGGGGAATGCCAGGGCCAAAAGGGGGGAGTGGGTGGGTAGGGGATTGGGGGGGTGGGTATGGGGGACCTTTGGGATAGCATTGAAAATGTAAACGAGGAAAATTCCTAATTTAAAAAAAAAAACTCATCAACATGTGCAGAGTATCCAGTGTATTTACATTTGGCCAACTATTTCTCAACAAAGATGCCAAAAAGAAATAATGTATATGACTTAGTTTGGGTTTTATTGCTGTAAAGAGATACCATGACCAAGACAACTCTTATAAAGGGAAACATTTAGTTGGAGCTGGCTTACAGTTTCAGAAGTCTAATCTATTATCATCATGTCAGGAATCAAGGCAATGTGAAGGTAGATTTAGTGCTGGAGGACTTAATCAGAAGGGGACTGAAATTCCACAGTGGTAGAGATTGAGCATATGAGACCTCAAAGCCTGACCCTACAGTGAGTGACTCACCTCCTCCAACAATGCCACACCCATTTCAACAGGACCACACATCCTAATAATGCCATTCTTTATGGGCCTTTGGGGGCCAATTACATTGAAATTACCACAGTGTATGTTATTGAGAAATGCATGGGTACTTTCAAAAGAAGCTGGAGCTTTCTCCAAAGTTGTGGTAGGCATGGATCTGAGTAATACAGAGACAGACCCAGGAACAAGGATGATTTAATAATGGTCAAGTGGCATTCTGGGGAAGAATTTAACTGACTGTTTTAGGGGTAAAAGCTGACATTAAGGAGTGAGATAAAAATAAGTTTACAAGTGGCAACTAAGGAAACTCGAAGACAGCAGAGTAAAGGTGCTCATCCCTTACTCCTCCACAAGGTAGAAGCAAACAAGCATATGCCTTCATTGGTGATGACAACATGGCTCTACATTGCAAAGGAGACATATGATAGCCCTGTAGGCAGTGAAAACTTGTGAAAGAACAGAGCCCACCTACAATCACCCCAGATCTATGTTTAGGGGTCTCCTCAGAGCAGGGGATAGTGTAAACCAGAGGGTCACAGGGACCTCATCACCATAGCCACCAGCAGTCCCAACTACAGGCAAGTCCTCTAAGCCTCACAGCTGTTTAGCTCAGTTAGAGAGCTACCTATAGTTGGCATGTTAGAGAAACTACAGTGTCCCTACTCAGCATCCAGAGCTCAGGCAGCTGACACATGGCCAGACTCTGCAGCATAATTATAATCATAGTGACTTAGCTCATATGGAACTCTGTCTTATAAGTCAACAGTACCTTGGCATATGGCACAGACAAAATAAACTTACCCAAATCAGTAGTAATGACCTGCTTAAGACACCAGTAAAGCATGAACAGGGAATCCACAAGAACTTGAGTTTTATGTAATATAATAAAATAGAAAATCTCAGAGAAATGCCAAAGACTGTGTGATGGCTGATGTTGATTAGACTAAGAAATTTCTAGAACGTTGGCAAAGCTCACCTTTGCATGTGTCAGTGAGAATGTTTCCAGGAACATTCATGGTGGTCTTGACCTAATGAATGAATGTTCCTTGATGTATCATTAACCTGGCATGTGGGGAAAGATGAAAGGAGATGGTGGTTAGTTGGAGGAAGTGGGTTATTGGGTATATATGGTTACACAAAGTATGTCTTGCCCTGGCTTCCTCTTGTATTCCCTGTCTGTAATTCCTGTCTACAGTGAAGTTAAGCAATTTTTTAGTCAAACTATCTCTTCATCATGATATTCTGCCCAAATGCTGAGGCCAAGCAACCATGCACCAGACCCTTTGAACCCATGAGACAAAAATACTCCTTCCTTTAAGTAACATTCCATCCCAAACATGAGATAACTAATATATTCCACATAGTAAACAGAAAGGGGATAGCAATGTCTATATCTAAAAGAACACATACACAAAAAAGTACTGGAGTCTGGGAAACAAATCACTCAGAACTAACCTCGTAGGCTTGTATTTTTCAAAAACCTACCTTAATATGTGTTTTTAAATGCTTTAACCTCCCTCTTAGCCCACCAGAAGTAGTGGATAGGAAAGGCTAATGGGGTGAAGGACAATGTGGACCTATTTAGAAATAATTCTTTGGAGTGAATCCAATCTGCATAGTCAGGATAGCAGCAGTTCAGTTCACATGAATCAGCAGAGGTAGCTCAATCCACCCCCAAACATCATTCACAAATCAGCAACAGCAGTTAGATCCAGAAGAAACCTTGAGAATCTGCCAATCTGCCCAAGTCCATGGAAGCTGCAAGAAGCTGCCCAAAAACCACCAGAAATTCTTTGGTGCATTTCTCTCTATGAAGTACGACAACTGTTAACCAGCAAAGAGTAGCAAGGTGAACCAATACCACACAGCCGCATCCACTGCCTGTTAGGTTATATTTTAAACCCTTTCCAAATATCACATGATCTATCAAGGGTCCACTCTAGAATAACATCACATGCCCTTTTTCCAGGCTGCTTCCAGAAAAACACCATGTGTCTGTTCTCAGCAAAACATCCTCCCACATGTCTGCTTCAGCAAAGACATCCTCTCATAAGACAGCTTCCAGAAAAACATCGCATGACATCACTGAGTCTCCAAAGAGGGGGAAAAAACAGGAATTTCCACTTCATAACCCTGAACTCTCATCTCTGGAGGAAAGCCAGGCTTCTTTTTCCTGAAAAAGTTTACAAAAGACATAGACAGCAAGTTCACTGCCACCACAACCCAGAGAGCCCACAGGGAAGATCTTTTCCTTAAACTTTCTGCTGGCTGCACTGGGAGACCAAACTCTGACTAGACTCTAAACTAGAGTGATTAGCATTTCAGTATTGTTAGAGGGAGGTCTGTTCTCTCCTCCCAGATAGCCAGTCCTCAATGGATGTGAAAAGCCCTGTTTTTTTATGGTTGAGCTTCCTTCTAAAGCTACTATACCATAATCTTCCTGCAAATTATGCATATAAGCAACAAGGCTTCCCACCAAGTGTGCTGTTTCCCTCCTCTCGACACAAAGCACAGTCTTTCCACACTCTGGTGGCCCTCAGTCCAGAAGGCACCAGAGTGCTCTCCAAACGTGTGTGGAGCACTGACATAATTGCCTTAGAAAGTGGTTTTCTCATGTATTTTGGCTGCAGAAAAAAAAAAATAACACTCCTACTCTCTTTCCATGCTTCCTGAAGAATTATGTAAACAGACCCAAAGCAAACCAATTTAAATGATTATAAGATGGAAAAGAGCCTTGCTATTTCTGAGCCAGCAAAATGAAAGTATAAGATACATCACACCAGATTCATATTGACAGGAAATGTCTTCTGTGGTGGTTTGAATGAGAATGACCCCTAAAGGCTCAAATGTTTGAATAACTGGACCCCTAGTTAATGGAACTGTTTGAAAAGGAGCAATTCTCAATATACTTACTCTCTTCAGTCTCTGTCTCTGTCTCTCTCTGTCTCTCTCTGTCTCTCTCTCTCCCCTCTGCCTTCTGCTATGGATCAAGATGTGAGCTCTCAGCTGCTGCCAGCCACCTTTCTTTGTGCCTTTGCTCCATCATTATAGATGCTAACCCTCTGGAACCCTAAACCCAGTTAAACTTTCTTCTATAAGTTGCCTTGATTGTGATATCTTATCACAATTCTAGAAAGGGAACTATTATGGCCTTCTGAGTATGAAATGTCTTGTGCTTGATTGACTTGATATTTGGAGACAAGGGTCTCACTCAACATATGAGTAATGTCTGTCTAGAGCTCAGACTTCACTTCATAGAATGACTGAGGAAAGAAACTGAATATGGAGCTGTAAAAAGGAACTCAGCAAATGGAGGAGTGTTACACTTCAACATACATAAGATCATCTGACAGCAACTGAAAGAAAGATCACTGCTGCGCTCAATCTCAGAGATTCTGATCCATGAGTTTGTGCTGGAGGCAAGAAATGCTCAGGAGACAATAACCCTGATCACTTGAGACCATGCTTTGAGAAACTTAGAGAAACAAGGCAAGGTTGTGCCCACCAGTAGAAGTTTTATATTATAATATTTTAGGGCTGCTTCTCCCTGGCATATCAGGACTGACATACCAGAATTCTGCCTCATTTACTAAGAGGGTAAGTTTGTGACCCAGGCTATCCTCTCAGCATATTCTAACCCATCTAGTCCAGTGGTTACTACAAAGCTGGTCGGGTAGCCAATCAGAGCCCTCATAGATGCTAAGGTTTTTTTCCCTCTTTCCAAGACCTTAGGTACAAAGAACCAAGTAAGCTTGAAACAATATGTTCAGTCCTCAAACTTCTACAGAAAAATAAACTCAAGTCACTGCCAAGGACCCTTCGTTGGATGGACAGAGGCACATGCATGCAGACGCGCACATTCCCAAGTCAAACCATGCTCTTCCCAGCTCACCTTGCACACAAATCTACAATGCTCATAGTTATTTGCTTTGGGATTTCAAAGTGGCTCTCCTTACAAGGATACCCCAATTGTTTTATTTTTTTTCACCATTTCCTCTCTGAGTTGGTTCTACTACACAGATTAATTTTTCCGATGACCTGGCATGAAACTTCAGGATAGCACAATTCTGAGTGCTGAAGGTTTTGTCAAGTCCCAACAACTGGTCCATTTTTTTTCACACAGATCTGATGTTTTCTATGGAAATATGCTGAATTACTTTTTTCATGCCAGAGCATCTTCTCGGGTACAATATTACAGTTTTAGCAGCAACTGTCAGACATATATCCAATGTTCAATGTCAATACGAGAGTGCCATCACATTTCTGGTACTCTAGAAAGTTAAGTCGGCATATTGCTTACCCCACTGTTAATCTCAAAATAGCAGCTCTTGACTCTCTGCCCCTCACTTCCCTAAAATATTGTTAAAACTTCATGACTGTTATTTCCCTTTCCAAAACTCACCCCATCCTGTCCTCACCTCTCTGCCCCAGTCAATTCCTTTACCCATTATCACTTCAATCAATCACTTCAACCCCATCCCACATGTCAGAACTTTGCTCCATGAACCAACTCCATAATCTTAATTCTATACAATGTACTTAATGTTTAAGACACCCTTGGGACTAGGGAATAAAGTGCTTGCTGCAAATGCATGGAAACCAGAGTCTGGATTCCTAGAGCCCACAAATACAGAGCAGGTAATGTGCCCCCCTGTAGTGCCAGCACGATGCGGGAATAGGGGATCCTTAGGCAAGCTAGCTAACTAGGCTGGCTGAACTTGATGGCTCTGGGTTCAGCAAGGAAGCATGTTTCAACAAAGTGAAAAGCAACTGAGGAAGACAACCAATACCAGGTTTAGACCTTCACACACAGATGATCGAATATGCATGTACCCATGTACCCCTGAATACATGCAAATACACACACATTAATAAATAAAGACACCCCAAGCAAGAGCGGTGGTACACAATTATAATCATAGAACACTGGAAAGCTGAAGCTAGAGGATAATGAATTCCCAGCTAAGCTGAGCTACACTGCAAGTTCAAGACCAGCCTGGGCTACAGTGAGACCTGTGCCCCAATAAAAGACACTCTGAGTCCAGTGTGTTGTGTTAAATGTGATAGCTTTGAACCCAACCCCCTAGTGTGCTGAAAGCTTTACTCAACCCCCTAGTGTTCTGCAAAGCTTTACTCTTTAGCCTCATCATTTTTTAGGCTCTGGGGTTTCTTCTGTAGGGTGGCAACAGTGTTAATTGCATTCAATGACATTCAGTATCGTATTTAATGTGACAGTACAGGAAGCATTCGACACAGTCTCAGGCACACTGCATCTTATCAATCCTTAGCATTAGTAGTGTTTAGGACTTTCAGGACCACCCCTCCCGATTAATAGGCCGAAAAGTTCTGCTCGGTTTTTATGCTTCACAGACTGTTGTCATCTTGGATATAACACCAGGATGTTGGGACTTCATCTTTCATGCTTTTAACGCAAGTAACCCTTTGACATATGATAGGTCCTCGGGGAAGGTGTTAAGTGAATGAATGAATCAACAATAATACTAATGATAACTAGCATTAATGAGAACCTATTCTGTTCAAAGCCTTTCACATCTTGTGTGTAATCATCAAATGTGCCCTGCAAAATAGGTGTTACTTTTCCATTTGAAAGATAAAAAAATTAAGGATGAGAGAGGTTAAGCAAGTTGCTTGAATGCAAACAGCTGGTAAATGAATAACCCTTTCCCACTACAGCAACTTTTTCCCAAACTCTTTCTGAAAGAAAAAATAAATTGAAACTATGATAGGCCCTTGGGACTTTTTTATCATTTCAGTATTGATAAATAATAGGTGACAATTTTAAAGGAGTTCTAGGGGCTTGAGAAATGGCTCAGCAGTTAAGAGAACTGACTACTCTTCCAGAGGCCCCAGATTTGATCCCTAGCACCTACATGGTGGCTCACAACCATCTGTAACTCCAGTTTCAGGGTATTTGACACCCTTTTCTGGCCCCATTAAATACCAGGCATGCAGGTGGTACACAAACACACATGCATATGAAATACCCATATACATATAATAATAATAATAATAATAATAATAATAATAATAATAATAATAATAATAATAATGTGTTGTATTATACTATGGTATTAGTAAACAGCATACTACAAAAACCATGTCTCCATCTTAATATTACTTTGTCTTATCCTCCTTTAAATGTATATAAAGCTGGCAGACTTAGTTTAAATTATTTATAAAAGAAAAAATTCAAGTTGTTTTCAGGACTGAGTTGGACTAAGTTGCAAGAAATCAGAAACATGAGACAAAAACTCCTTTTATGAACTGACGTTTGGATTTTGAATTTTGTGCTAATTTTACATACAATTATGCTAAATGATAAGATGAAAGAAAAGGTTTCTGGCTGATATGTGTAAGCACTTCTACACAAACAACACATTGCAGGTGTGGAGAGTCATTATTCTCAATAAGCAAAAAGGCAAATTGGATATAATTGTCACTATGTTTTCTATTTTTGACGTGAGTGTTGAGGGATGATATTTCAGCATACCACATAAGACTCTTTTATCAGCGAGTGCAGCTCCCAAACTTGCTGAAGGTCAGTCTGAAGTAAATGTGCAAGTTTCTTGGGATATTTTTGTCCCTCATTAAGCAGCCCTTTCAATATCACTGTTGTCCGTACTTTCTACTGTCAAATCATTGCCCATTACAAGATTGCATTTAATAATTTAGCACTGTGACATAGGCAGCCTGGCTGACTCAAAGTGACCCCAGAACTTTACTCTGGATTGCTTAGACAAAGAGATGTCTGGGGCCAGTTTTCTCTTGTGCGGTAGCAAAGCTACCTCAAGGGACCAAGAGTATGTCTCCAGCCCTGGCTGGATGTACTATAACTTTTTATGTGGCCTGTGGTCTTCTGGTCCTGAGAGCAGGCCCTGCCAATCTCCTGTAAATAACTGACCTGTTCATTCCCTACTGACACGTTTGCCTTGTAGGAAGAAAAATGCAATAATCAAATGGGTCCGTCTGTGTTCCAGCTTAAAAGCGAAAAGTCCCCCCGCAGGCTCATGTGTTTGAGCATTTGGTCCCCAGATGGGCCGATGGTTGGGCAAGTGGTCGAACTGACACTCATAGATCTGTAAAGGTGGGGCTTGAAGGTGATAGACAGATCTGTCTCTGCCGGACTCCCTTGCCTTTCTGATTGTTGGCCAGCTGCCTCGAGTTCTCACTACAATATACAGAATCTACTCTTGATGGATTCTGTTCAAATCCTCCCCTGTTTAAACCAAGCACCAAAATAAATAAGTCCTCCCTTGCTAGGTCAAGTACTTTGTCAGGACAACTAGAAAAGTAACCAATTCACTCCACTAGAAAGCAAGCTCACACGGCATGCTCTAGAACTCTCTAACCCCATCCTCTCCAAGGACATTTTTTGTTGGAAACAAAGCAATGCTTGGTTTGCAAAGCAAAATCCTTCAGTTAAACTTAGTCCCTATTGATCTACAGAAGTTCAATGTGTAGGAGGAAAGGAGAAACACAGGACAGGACTTGGAGTTCTGTGAGTGTCAAGGACTTCGGTGTTAACTGATGCAGTACAAAGGCCATGGGAAGAATTTACAAGGCAGATGGCCTGGCAAGGGCAGACATACAAGGATCAGGCAAGAGACAGGAGACAGAAGAAGGAGGAATGGGAGAATTAAAGTATTCGGAAAGAAGATTAGCTGTTCAAAAGGACTGAAGGAAAAGGAATATCTGAATTAGGATTAGGAGCCCGTGGGAAAAGCTGAGTTGAAAGGGAAATAAATGCACTGAGAGCCCCGCAAGAGTTGAAAGATAGAAGTGTGCTTGGCCAGAAGCAGTCTAAGACCCAGGGGCAGTCTGCACAGGTTCCTCTACATCTCCTACAGCCCTTGTTCCTAAAGAGACAAAGCTGGATTTCCAGCACCTTCTAAACTTTTATCAGGGTTACCCCAGGTAAAAGATGTTAAGAGTGACTCCTTTTCAGATTTCTGATTTTAGAAATGAAGCAAAAATCACAACACCTGAGAAAGATGGGCGGGAACAATGTTTATCTCAAACTAAAAATCTTTTGCTATGCTAGGAAACTTCCGGTTCTCCTGTGGGTCCATTCTCTCCTTTCCCTCGTGGGATTATGGCTGCTAAACGCTAAACTTCATAGGCTCATTAGCAGACCCCAGCCTCTGGCTGAGACGAGGATGAGACAAAAGATGCTGGGTGCTGTATTCAAGGTGACCAGGGCTCACAGAGCCATGCAATCGCTCCAAGCCTAACCCTGTCCCTCGGGTGGAGCCTCCTTAAAGGCTAATTGCCAAAGGCTTCACTTAGATAGTCTAGCTCTTGCTCCCACTAAGGCCCTCAAGATTCTGATGGGTTCTGCCAATGAGAACGTCTAACGGGAAGCCAGGAGTGTGAACAATACGGTCAGACGTTTGTTTTCCTGTTTCCTCACCTCTGGAGTCACCTCCCATGGATCCTAGCTCCAGTCAGATGAATACTATTCCTAATGCATTTGTGCTGCACCTGTCTCTCCCTCCTCCTTCCCTCCCCCCATCCCTCTCCCTCTCCCCAACCCCTCAGCTTCACAGTGGTAATAACTGACTGGCTGCTACCCGCCCAGATAACTGCATTGTCTTTTATGGATCCCCCACTATCACACATCTGCCAAAAATTCTCTTGAAAATGAATTACCCCTCAATCATCTTGTTCTGTGGGTGCCACCTGTTGAGCCCCTGAAGATACATTCAGGCTCTGCCCTGGTAGTATACTATGAATTAATATTTCATGAATCCAGTAATTACCATACAACTACCCCAACTATAGTGCAACATACCTTTTTTACATTAAAAGCATTAATAATGTAAATAGAAATATTTCTTTTAAGCAGCTCATTTTTGCATGGCTACTCTGGTCTGAATAAATAAATAGACAAACACACTTTGCTATAGCTTTTCTAATTCCCCCCTCCCCCTTCCTCACCCATATAACCATGGTATCTGTATATTATAGCGGTTTTGAAAATAAACTCAGAGCTGGTGTGGTGCCATATGCCTGTAAACTCTAGACTCAGGAAGACAAACCAGAAAGCACTGTAAGTCTGAGACCAACCTAGGCCTTGGAGAGAGACCCTATCGTACAAAGAAAGGGAGGGAAGGAGGGAGGGAGGGAGGGAGGGAGGGAGGGAGGGAGGGAGGGAGGGAGGGAAGAAGGAGAGAGACTGGGATGGAGGGAGGGAGGGAGAAGCAAAATGGGGTGAGGAAGTGGAGGGGAAGGTGATTAGGGGAGGGGAGGAAAGACTTGGGTGCAAACCCCAGCTCTTCTTGTCCCTAGCTGAGTGACTTTGGGCAAGCCACTCACTCAAATGGACCCAGAGCCATTGGCTTAGTATCTGGTGCCTCCAAAACTGATTTTTTTTTCTCTAAAAATACCTTCCCTGTAGCTATCTGAATTCAGCTACTCTATTATGATATAACCCCAACTAGGTTAGTACCGCCCCTACTGACAAAATATGGGTACCAAGTCATTTAAATCCAAGCTCTCAGCTTGTGGGGAAATCTTACATACCATCAGACAGCAAACCCTATACACCTGAAGGAAGCGAAGTTGGAAACTGTATCCACAGGGGTTGGGGTGGGGGAGATGTCTGCAGCAACAAAAGTGTGAGCTATTTTTGCAATGTTTCCTTCTCAAACCCTCCTACTCCGAATAATATCTGGCTGAAGTGTGACTGGCTGACTCCTGCAGGTATCAGTAACAGATGGAACCTGCTAATTATGTCTCCTCCATGTGAACAGAGATGAAGCTGTTAATTGCTAATTGTACACTTCTCTGTATCCCACCACGGGGTGCTGGGCTGAGGCCACTTCCCAAACCGAACACAAACATGGTCCTGGCTCACAGGCTGAAGAAATGTGTGTGAAGCAACTGAATAACTGCATCTCAGGCTCTTCTTCGGGTGAGCATCTGGATGAGACTAGCAGAGAGAAGATACTTGGGGTCTTGAGGCCGATGAGGGCTCCCACATCTCAGTGCAGGTAGCAAAGTCCATGTCCCATCAGTAACTGGCATCGAATCCTAGTCTCCAGTTTCCCTTGTGGTGACCTCAGAGCTCAGCTCTTCTGAATCCTTAAGATGTTGGTGGTCTCTGGACACCAGCATACACACACTTCTGAAGAGGACACTTGAAAGGCTTTACTTTCTACAACATTCCTGTATCTTCTAAACAAAAAGAATGTATCCAGTAGTGATCACAAAATTTTCATTATACATGTCTCCTTTAGAAAGCTGTCCTTGTCTTTTCTGGGATGCTTTGGAGAGATGACCTAAGGATCCCTTTAATGTGTCTGAGTGCTCCACTCCTATAACCAAAAGGATTGGCTCAATGATCATCAGAAGACACATGGTCATCCAATCAGAGGCATCCTAAAGCTTTCAACTGAATTTTGACATTTGTAATATAAATAAAGAAAATATTCAATAAAAAAATTTTAAAAAGGAAAAAATAATATATTCATTAGAATTGCTGGCCTGGTGATACTGTGATTTTCATTCATAAATACTTCTCTTACTCTTCTTCCTCCTCCTCTGCAAATACCAATACTTTGACTTCTTCCTTTCGAATTTGTATGTCCTTAATCTCCATTAGTAGTCTCATTGCTCTAGCTAGAACTTCAAGTACTATGTTGAATAAATACAGAGTGAGCAGCCTTGTCTTGTCCCTGATTTTAGTAGAATTGCTTTAAGTTTCTCTCCATATAATTTAATGTTGGCTATTGGCTTGCTCACTTCTAAGTGGACTTTAGCCATAAACAATGCTACAATCCACAGACCAAAAGAAAGTAATAAGGAAGGTCTAAGGGAGGATGTGTGAATCTCACTCAGAAGGGGAAATAAAATAGACATTGCATGGGGATGGATGGAGGGAACTGAGCAAGAGGGAGTGAGGAGGGGAACAGGGATAGGGATTAGATGTGGGGGGAGGGGTTGGTGGGAAAGGGATGGTAGAAAGAACAGATATTGGTGGGGACATCTCTGGAACTAGCTGAAGACCTGGGACAGTGAAAATTGCCAGGAGTCTATGGAGGTGACCCTAGCTGAGACTAGCAGTGGTGGCTATGGAGAGTGAATGGTGGATATGTAGCCAAGTGGGACTTTCAGTGGAGGGAGGGGGACATCAATCCACCCACAAATCCTTTAACCCAAAATTTGTCATGCCTACAAGATGTACAGAGATAAAGATGGAGCAGAGATTAAGGGAACAGACAACCAATGACTAGTCCAACTTGAAAAATATTTCATGTAAGATAGCCAGTCCCTGACACTATTAATAATTCTCTGCTATGCTTGCAGACAGGAGCCTATCATAACTGTTACCTAAAAGGCTGCATCCAACAGCAGATAGAAACTGACTGAGAGACCTACAGGCAAACAGTAGATGGGGCTTGGGGAGACTCGTGGAAGAGTGGGGAATAGGACTGAGTGAGCTAGAGGGGTCAAGGACACCACAAGAAGACCTACAGAGCCAACTGACCTGGGGCCATCGGGGCTCACAGATGCTGAACCACGAACCAAAGAGCATGCAGGGGCTGGACCTAAGCCCCCTACAAATATTCAGCTTGGTTTTCATGTGGGTCCTCTCATAATTAGAGCAGGGGCTGTCCCTGACTCTGTTGCCTGCCATTGGATCCCCTTCTCCTAACTGGACTGCCTTGTCTTTGGGCCTCAGTGGGAGGGTAGGCATTTAGTCCTGCTGCCACTGGATACCCCAGGGTAGGCTGATATAGCAGTGAACATGGGAGGCTCCCTCTTCTCTGAGGAGAAGGGGAGGAGGTAATGCGGGAGGGATTTGTGAAGGTGGGACTGGGAGGGGGCCTGTGATTGGGATGTAAAGTAAATAAATAAATCATGTAATTAATGAAATAATATAGTACAGGACTCACACTGTGAAGGAGAGAGTGGCATAGGAATAGTTGGGCAAGACAAGTATAGATTTGTCTTGTAGGACAGCTCCAAGACAAGTTTAGTCAGTCCACTGTAGGGTTCTCAAATCGAAGCCACTGGCCAGTTCTTGGTTCTCTAACACCTTGCAAAAAAATGAGCCGGCTTTGATGGTCTCACTATGCTCATCTAAGAGCAGATGATTTCCAGTAACAAATGTGTCTTTGGCCTGAATGTGGCAATGGACCCAGAAGAGTAAGGGCAGAGCTGTCAGTCAACTGTGCTTCCTGCTCAGAACATCTGAACACTGCACTTTCCTGACCACTGCATCTACCAAGTGACTACAGTTTGAAGGGTCTTCTTGGAAAGGGGGGAGGGGGTACAGTTGGTGGTAGTGGTGGGTAGTGTTAGTGGGTGGTGGTGGTGATAGTGTGGATGGGTAGTGTTGTGAGAGTGGAGAGTAGGGGTGGTAGAACAGGGGTAGTGGGGGGGTGATAATGGTGTTAGACATAGGCAGACAACCCAAACTAAGATGATAGAGATGCTTGGGAATTAATCCCATGTAAAAGAAAGCAAGGATAAAGGTTGACATTTCACTACTTGGATCCAGACATTCATGATATCAAATAATGAGTTTCATGTCAAAGTTAAGTAATTTTATAATTTTCTGCTTCTTGTTTATTGCTTTTGTTTTTGTAGTTGGCATTAAAATTAGATGGGCTTAGACTTTTAATGAAAATGATGTAGACTAATATGGATATCCTAGGTCTTGATTTTTCTAGTACTGATCTGAAGTTTGTGCTTGCTTCCTCTCTAACTGGAAAGCTGGCCTTTATGGAGGTTGACATCTCTATTTGTTTATTAGAATAAGGTTTGATGGCCAGCTTTCTCTTTGTTCAGACTGTCCAGCATGTGAGCCAGCTTCTGGACCATTATGGATGAATAGTGATCCAGCTCCAGGGACTCCATCCTAATGACTCATGAAAGAGATGTTGTATGTTAAGTAGAAGGTTAGCATCAGAAACATGTTCCAAGGCTCAAGGCTCTGCTGTGTTGGAAAGCAAAGTTTTACTCCATTTTTCTTGAGATAGTGTCTTGTGTTTTCTCTATTTTACATTTTAGCTTTTTAAAGAAGCAGTGTAGACTTCCTACTGTACTCTTACAATGTAGTTCTTGCTGACCACGTTATAGTCTGGCTGCCAATATTTCATGCAGGCCTGCTTGGCAGGGGAGAGTGAAGTGGGAAGTCAGTTGGGAAGGCAGAGTAAAGGAGAAGGTTGATAAAAGACAACTAATACTAAAGATGTTTGGAAAATCTATACAGAAACCTAGTGTTATAGATATTTGCATGTGTACGCATGCACTCAGGCGCGTGCATGTGCACACACACACACACACACACACACACACACCACACTTAATTACCACCTTAAATGAGGATCTAATGCTCTTCCAAGAAGCCATAATCTATTGAGTAAAAAGTCTAGTGTCAAATATGGGATACCTACATTTGAGTTGTTGGTCAGAGGGTTCCCAGAGACTTCATGAAACAAGACAGGCTATTACCAGTGTCCTTGGTTACTAAAAATACTCAATGGCAAGACACCACACACTTTGATCATAGGACATGGAAAAATCATGCTAGTGCTGACCTGTAAGCTTCCCTTTCCTTCTAGCTAGCTTTCATAATGCCAGAAGGTGCTGTGTGGAACTAGCCCAGTAAGGTATGCCTATTGGTGCAAAGTAGCATGAAAGTTGTGGAGGCAATCAACAGCTTTCTATTAGATTTAAAAAACCCATCCATTGGAAGGAACTTGGGCTGGTACTGTATATCTGCCCAAGAGTCTATGACTATGGAGACAATAGATTCTATGGGAGACCCTACTATTATTACTTGACTAAACAAACCTACTATCAAACTACCTTCTAAGTACTTACCTCGGTACTCAGAGAGGTTAGATGAGCTCTCAGTCCTCATCGGAGAAGCTGGTTTGTGTAGTAGATGGAAGTTAGTTAATACAGAGACCCACACATGGACACACTGCAGAAAAAGAATGTCAGTGGAGTGGGACATCTGGATCACTTTCCTTCCTCCAAGGCTCAGAGTACACACTAGGGGAAAGGGAGGGAAGATTGCAAGAGCCAGCAATCAGGGAGGGCTGCTACAAAACAGTATTTTCTAGAAATGATAGAACTGCCTCACTCATGAACTCACAACTGCTGTGGTTGCCTGCACAAGATCTGCACATGATGAAGCCATCGAACATTCTGCAAGGATGGGGAAGGGAATTAGGAAGATCCACCCCTAACTAGTAGCTATAGATGATCGACACTGGGGAAGAAAGAGACAGTGTCCTTCAAGGATATGGTCCCCAGTAGGTTGGCCATGCTTCATGGATGGTCTCTACATCCACACACTTATGAACATCACTAATTAAACTCAGGGAGTCACCGAAAACAAATAAGAAGAGGATATGAAATTGGGAAAGGGTCCAGGAAGAGTTTCTGGGGGAGAGTGGGGATAGGTATGATCAAATTATGTTGTCTACATGTATCAAATGTGATAATTTGGATTCATTGAGCTTATTAATGGGATTAAGTGATTTCCACACATATTGTAGTATCCACAGGTAAACCCTGATTTTCCTGGATACATGATAAAGCAGAAAAGAAACTAGGTCAAGAAATTACAGTCCATTGGCCAAGTCTGGTTTCAAAAATATAGCTCAAGAGGTAAACCAGCTTAGAAATCAAAGGACACACACTTTTTTATTTATATTTATTAGATATATTATTTATATACATTTCAAATGCTATCCTGAAAGTTCCCTATACCCTCCCCCTGCCCTGCTCCTCTCCCCAGCCACTCCCACTTCTTGGCCCTGGCATTCCCCTGTACTGGGGCATATAAAGTTTGTAATACCAAGGGGCCTCTCTTCCCAGTGATGGCTGACTAGGCCGTCTTCTGCTACATATGCAGCTAGAGATACGAACTCTGGGGGTACTGGTTTGTTCATATTGTTGTTCCACCTTCAGCTCCTTGGGTGCTTTCTCTAGCTTCTCCATTGGGGGCCCTGTGTTCCATCTTATAGATAACTGTGAGCATCTACTTCTGTATTTGCCAGGCATTGGCATAGCCTCATACGAGACAGCTATAACAGGGTCCCTTCAGCAAAATATTACTGGCATATGCAATAGTGTCTCGGTTTGGTGGCTGATTATAGGATGGATTCCCGGGTGAGGTAGTCTCTGGATAGTCCATCCTTTCGTCTTAGCTCCAAACTTTGTCTCTGTAACTCCTTTCATGGGTATTTTGTTCCCTATTCTAAGGAGGAATGAACTATCCACCCATTGGTCTTCCCTCTTCTTGATTTTCTTGTGTTTTGCAAATTGTATCTTGGATGTTCTATGTTTCTGGGCTAATATCCACTTATCAGTGAGTACATATCTAATGACTTCTTTTATGATTGGGTTACCTCACTCAGGATGATATCCTCCAGATACATCCATTTGTCCAAGAATTTCATAAATCCATTGTTTTTAATAGCTAGTCATACTCCATTGTGTAAATGTACCACATTTTCTGTATCCATTCTTCTGTTGAGGGTCATCTGGGTTCTTTACAGCTTCTGGCTATTATAAATAAGGCTGCTATGAACACAGTGGAGCATGTGTTCTTATTACCAGTTGGAACTTCTGAGTATATGCCCAGGAGAGGTATTGCTGGATCTTACGGTAGTATTATGTCCAGTTTTCTGAGGAACCTCCAGACTGACTTCCAGAGTAGTTGAACAAGCTTGCAATCCCACCAGCAGTGGAGGAGTGTTCCTCTTTCTCCTCATCCTCGCCAGCATCTGCTGTCACCTGAATTTTTTGTTCTTAGCCATTCTGACTGGTGTGAGGTGGAAACTCAAGGTTGTTTTGATTTGCGTTTCCCTGATGATTAAGGATGTCGAACATTTTTTCAGGTACTTCTCAGCCATTCGGTATTCCTCAGTTGAGAATTCTTTGTTTAACTCTGAACCCCATTTTTAATGGGGTTATTTGAATTTCTGGAGTCCAGCTTCTTGAGCTCTTTGTATATATTGGATATTAGTCCCCTATCAGATTTAGGATTGGGAAAAATCCTTTCCCAATCTGTTGGTGGACTTTTTGTCTTGTTGACAGTGTCTTTTGCCTCACAGAAGCTTTGCAATTTTATGAAGTCCCATTTGTCAATTCTTGATCTTATAGCACAGGCCATTGCAGTTCTGTTTAGGAATTTTTCCGCTGTGCCCATATCTTCGAGGCTTTTCCCCACTTTCTCCTCTGTAAGTTTCAGTGTCTCTGGTCTTATGTGGAGGTCTTTGATCCACTTAGACTTGAGCTTTGTACAAGGAGATAAGAATGGATCAATTTGCATTCTTCTACATGATAACCGCCAGTTGTGCTAGCACCATTTGTTGAAAATGCAGTCTAACTTCCACTGGATGGTTTTAGCTCCCTTGTCAAAGATCAAGTGACCATGGCTATGTGGATTCATTTCTGGGTTTCAATTCTATTCCATTAATCTACCTGTCTGCCACTGTACCAGTACCATGCAGTTTTTATCACAATTGCTCTGTAGTACAGCTCAAGGCCAGGCCTGGTGATTCCATCAGAGGTTCTTTTATTGTTGAGAATAGTTTTTGCTATCCTAGGTTTTTTTTTCCAGATGAATTTGCAAATTGCCCTTTCTATCTCAGTGAAGAATTGAGTTCATATTTTGATGGGGATTGCATTGAATCTGTAGATTGCTTTCAGCTGGATAGCCATTTTTACTATATTAATCCTGCCAATCCATGAGCATGGGAGATCTTTCCATCTTCTGAGATCTTCAATTTCTTTCTTCAGAGACTTGCAGTTCTTGTCATACAGATCTTTCACTTCCTTAGTTAGAGTCACACCAAGGTATTTTATATTATTTGTGACTATTGTGAAGGGTGTTGTTTCCCTAATTTCTTTCTCAGCCCATTTATCATTTGTGTAGAGAAAAACCATTTATTTACTTGAGTTCATTTTATTTCCAGCTACTGAACTGAAGTTGTTTATTAGGTTTAGGAGTTCTCTGGTGGAATTTTTGGGGTCACTTATATATACTATCATACTGAAAGACCCCCGAAGGGAGACCCTCACTCAAGCCTCGGGACAGCCGCGGACCCAAGAAGACACTGAGACCGTACTCAAAATGTAGAGGGTAAGATTTAATAAAGTAACAGCAAGAAAGCACATAGACCAGAGCTCTGGGGTCGAAACTCATGCACCTAGTATGGTGTAGAGGAGAATCGACCTCGAGCCAAATTTTTCACAGGCTTATATAGGAAAAACTCAAGGGGGGAGAGCGGGGCAGGGAAAGTACAAGTTTGCATAACTAAGGGGTTCTGCCAAGGGACAAGGGGTTCTGCCAAGGGATTCTACGTAACTAAGGGGTCATGTCCTATTATTTGGCAATGTACCCGGTTCATTCTGAGGTTGTTCCAGGAGGCCCTTATCTCAAAAATGTTCTTGGAACAGTCTTTAGTTGGGAGGGTTCGAACTCTAGGGTGAGGAGTTCAGGAATGCATTCTGGGGTGAAGAGTTCAGGAGTGTTCTGGGAACAATCTCTAGATGGGAGGGGTCGGGCTCTGGGGTGAGGAAGAGTTCAGTAATTTTTTATCTTTATTCTTCAATACCATCTGCAAATAGTGATATTTTGACTTCTTCCTTTCCAATTTGTATCCCCTTAATGTCCTTTTATTGTTGAATTGCTCTGGCTAGGACTTCAAGTACTATATTGAATAGGTAGGGAGAAAGTGAGCAGCCTTGTCTAGTCCCTGATTTTAGTGGGACTGCTTCGAGTTTCTCTCCATTTAGTTTGATGTTGGCTACTGGTTTGCTGTAGATTGCTTTTACTATGTTTAGGTATGGGCCTTGAATTCCTGATCTTTCCATGACTTTTATCATGAAGGGGTGTTGGATTTTGTCAAATGCTTTCTCAGCATCTAACGAGATGATCATGTGGTTTTTGTCTTTGAGTTTGTTTATATAGTAGATTATGTTGATGGATTTCCATATATTAAACCATCCCTGCATCCCTGGGATGAAGCCTACTTGATCATGATGGACGATCATTTTGATGTGTTCTTGGATTCCGTTAGCGAGAATTTTATTGAGTATTTTTGCATCGATATTCATAAGGGAAATTGGTCTGAAGTTCTCTGTCTTTGTTGGATCTTTGTGTGGTTTAGGTATCAGAGTAATTGTGGCTTCATAGAATGAATTGGGCAGAGTACCTTCTGTTTCTATTTTGTGAAAAAGTTTGAGGAGAGTTGGAATTAGTTCTTCTTTGAAGATCTGATAGAACTCTGCACTAAACCCATTTGGTCCTGGGTTTACTTTTTGGTTGGGAGACTATTGATGACTGCTTCTATTTCTTTAGGGGAAATGGGACTGTTTAGATTGTTAATTTGATCCTGATTTAACTGTAGTACCTGGTATCTGTCTAGAAAGTTGTCCATTTCATCCAGGTTTTCTAGTTTTGTTGAGTATAGCCTTTTGTATAGGATCTGAGGATGTTTTGGATTTCCTCAGGTTCTCTTGTTATGTCTCATTTTTCATTTTTTATTTTGTTAATTAGGATACTGTCCCTGTGCCCTCTAGTTAGACTGACTAAGGGTTTATCTATCTTGTTGATTTTCTCAAAGAACCAGTTCCTGGTTTGGTTGATTCTTTGAATAGTTTTTTTTTTTTTTTTTGTTTCCACTTGCTTGATTTCAGCCCTGAGTTTGATTATTTCCTGCCGTCTACTCCTCTTGGGTGAATTTGCTTCCTTTCATTCTAGAGCTTCTAGGTGTGTTGTCAGTCTGCTAGTTCATGCTTTCTCTAGTTTGTTTTTGGAGGCACTCATGGCTATGAGTTTTCCTCTTAGGACTGCCTTCATTGTGTCCCATAAGTTTGGGTATGTTGTGGCTTCATTTTCATTAAACTCTAAAAAGTCTTTAATTTATTTATTTCTTCGTTGACCAACTTATCATTGAGTAGAGTGTTGTTTAGCTTCAACGTGAATGTTGGCTTTCTAATAATTATGTTGTTATTGACGATAAGCCTTTGTCTGTGGTGATCTGATAGGATGCATGGGATAATTTCAATATTTTTGTATCTGTTGAGACCTGTTTTATGACCAATTATATGATCAATTTTGGAGAAGGTACCATGAGGTGTTGAATAGAAGGTATATCCTTTTGTTTTAGGATAAAATGTTCTCTAGATATTTGTTAAATCCATTTGTTTCATATGTTCTGTTAGTTTCACTGTATCTCTGTTTAGTTTCTGTTTCCAGGTTCTGTCTGTTGATAATAGTGGGGTGATAAAGTCTCCCAATATTATTGTGTGCATTGCAATGTGTGCTTTGAGCTTTACTAAAGTTTCTTTAATGAATGTGGATGCCCATTCATTTGGAGCATTGCTGTTCAGAATTGAGAGTTCATCTTGGAAGATTTTGTCTTTGATGAGTATGAAGTGCCCCTCCTTGTCTTTTTTGATAACTTTGGGTTGGAAGTCGATTTTATTCGATATTAGAATGGCTACTCCAGCTTGTTTCTTCAGACCATTTGCTTGGAAAATTGTTTTCCAGCCTTTCACTCTGAGGTAGTGTCTGTCCTTTTCCCTGAGGTGGGTTTCCTGTAAGCAACAAAATGTTGGGTCCTGTTTGTGTAGCTAGTCTATTAGTTTATGGCTTTTTATTGGGTAATTGATTTCATTGATGTTAAGAGAAATTAAAGAACTGTAATTGTTGCTTCATGTTATTTTTGTTGTTAAAGTTGGGATTCTGTTCTTGTAGCTGTCTTCTTTTAGGTTTGTTGAAAGATTACTTTCTTGCTTTTTCTAGGGTGTAGTTTCCGTCCTTGTGTTGGTGTTTTCCCTTTATTATCCTTTGAAGGGCTGGATTCATGAAAAGATATTGTGTGAATTTGGTTTTATCATGGAATACTTTGGTTTCTCCATCTATGGTAATTGAGAGTTTGGCTGGGTATAGTAGCCTGGGCTGGCATTTGTGTTCTCTTAGGATCTGCATAACATCTGTCCAGGATCTTCTGGCTTTCATAGTCTCTGGTGAAAAGTCTGGTGTAATTCTAATAGGCCTGCCTTTAAATGTTACTTGACCTTTCTCCCTTACTGCTTTTAATATTCTATTTCTATTTAGTGCATTTGTTGTTCTGATTATTATGTGTTGGAAGGAATTTCTTTTCTGGTCCAGTCTATTTGGGGTTCTGTAGGCTTCTTGTATGTTCATGGGCATCTCTTTCTTTAGGTTTGGGAAGTTTTCTTCTATAGTTTTGTTGAAGATATTTGCTGGCCCTTTAAGTTGAAAATCTTCATTCTCATCTACTCCTATTATCCGTAGGTTTGGTCTTCTCATTGTGTCCCTGGATTTCCTGGATGTTCTGAGTTAGGATCTTTTTGCATTTTGCATTTTCTTTGATTGTTGTGCCTATGTTCTCTATGGAATCTTCTGCACCTGAGATTCTCTCCTCCATCTCTTGTATTCTGTTGCTGATGCTCACATCTATGGTTCCAGATTTCTTTTCTGGGTTTTCTATCTCCATCGTTGTTTCACTTTGGGTTTTCGTTATTGTTTCAACTTCCCTTTTTAGGTCTTGGATGGTTTTGTTCAATTCCATCACCTGTTTGGTTGTGTTTTCCTGTATTTCTTTAAGGACTGCTACCTGTTTAGCAGTGTTCTCCTGTATTTCTTTAAGTGAGTTATTAAGGTTCTTCTTGATGTCCTCTACCAGCATCATGAGATGTGATTTTAAATCTGAGTCTTGCTTTTCGGGTGTGTTGGGGTATCCAGTACTGGCTGAAGTGGGAGTGCTTGTTCTGATGATGGTGAGTGATCTTGGTTTCTGTTAGTAAGATTCTTACATTTGCCTTTTGCCATCTCATAATCTCTGGAGTTAGTTGTTAGTAGTTATCTCTGGTTGGAGCTTGTTCCTCCTGTTATTCTGTTAGCCTCTGTCAGCAGACCGGGGAGTATAGCTCTTTCCTGAGTCTCAGTGGTCAGAGTACTCTCTGCAGGCAAGCTCTCCTCTTGCAGGGAAGGTGCACAGATATCTGGCATTTGGACCTGTCTCCTGGCTGAAGATGAAGGCCCAAAACAGGGCCTGTCCCAGAAGCTGTGTAGCTTCTGTAGTCTACACTCTCACCTGCGCAGACTAGTCTCTGATGGCTCCCCCACCTCCAAAGGACAGACTCTTATTGGTCAATTTTGGAACCATCAACATTAGATAAAGAAAGGTATTTTATTCAAGGATCTTATATTATTCTATATTATACTGTATTCTATATTAATATTAATATATTGTTAAATTTATACGTTATTAATTGTGTAATTAACAATATATCAATAACAGAATTATGTATATAATAGTATAATATTTAATGTATTACACAGTAATATTTCATATTTTATATGATAGTAATATATTGTTATATATTAATTTAATATTAATTATATTATATCATAGTCTTAATTGTAGCCAACCAAGGATAGAAGAGAAATGCCTTTCTTTGAAATCCACATGGAATGCTTCTCTTTTGGTTAATACAGAGAAGCATGGATCCCATTTAAATTTCCAGAGGGCCAGCAGCAGTCACAGGCATTGCTCAGTTGATGTCTTCTAAATAGAAGAGCACCAGGAACAAAAGGGAGAGCACACAGCTCTCTGGGTTTTGTGGTCTTTGGGCTGTCGCATGCAATTGCTATACGGTTGTGAGAAAGCAAACACTTCTCCCAGTGCGGCAGTGGGAGGACAGAAGCCACACTGCACACACTGCAGTCCTCTGAGGCATGTGCTTTAAAATAAGGGCTGCCAGTTCTAACCTGTAAGCAACTTTTGCATTTACTTGGTGTTTGTTTGTCTTTTACACAGAGCCATTTGCCCCAAGACTCTCTCTGCCCTAGGTAAAGAACTAAAAAAACATATGGGCCTTGGGTGTCCTGCTGCCTCTGCACTTAACAGAAGCTGCTGTGGAGAACTCCTGGAGGGAGGCTGCTTGCAGGGGACAGGAATCCCACTGCAGACCTGGTCGTGTGGGGAAAAGAAGGCACAGGGAGAATAAAAAGCTGACTGACCTTCCTTCTTCCAGGGCAGTTTCTAAATTGAAACACACACACACACACACACACACACACACACACACACACACCTTCTGAAGGTGAGGCTAGAACCCTTGCTAATGGGGCCATGAAGCTCAATTGTCTTAGAATTATTTTTGGATTAACCAGCAACACTGTCATTCTGCTGTGCCTGTGAGGATGGCAGCAATTTATAGAGAGCTGCATGTAAGTAATTTTGCTCTAATGAGCCAATATTTGACAGACTGCTGTTTTAGTTAAGGCTTCTATTGCTTTCATAAAACACCACAGAAAGCAAGTTGATGGGGAGGAGGGTTTATCTCCCTTACAATTCCACATGATAGTGTACAGTCTACAGAAGCCAGGGCAGGAATTTCAGGCAGGAACCTGACAGTAGGAGCTGACTGGGACCATGGAGGGGTGCTGCTTACTGACTTGTTTCTCATGCCTTACTCAGCATGTGTTCTAACACCCAGGGCCACCAGCCCAGAGGTAACACTGCCCACAGTGGGGTAGGCACACATGAATCATTAAATCCATTCCGGGCTTTCCCATAGTGCAATCTGGTAAGGGCATTTTCTCAATTGAGTTTCCTTCTTCCCAAATGACTCTAGCTATTAAACAGAACCTTAGACAAATGCAGTACACAGAAAGGTACTAATGGCGGTTTCAGGCTGTTATACAACAAGAGAAACAATGTGCCTGTGTTTCTGGCCAAGGTTTCCCCATCTGCAACCTAAAGAGCATGGATTCACCCTATAACTTGGGTGGTAGATGGGATAAAAGTATAATCCTCCAGCCATCAGACCAACCAGGAAAGTCTTGAGGGGCGTTAGACCCTTCTTCATCTTGGTCATGTCAAACAAGTGCCTTCTTATATTGATTCCAATATGCTATTTAAGTCATATTATCTTTTCAAGTAATCTATGGCACGATGGGAAACATGAAGGAATCAGATCGCTTGAAAAATCATGGCAACTTTTACTGAGTGCTTAGTAAATATATATTTCTGTATATTTTTCTCTCTCATCTCATTTTACTCCCATTAACCATGTTCTGTAGGGAACATGATTCCAATCTGCTTACAAGGAAACTAAGACCAAAAAAAAAAAAGGGTAAAGTAACTAATTCATGGCTAATAAATGACACTTGGGATGTAAGACCAGGTATTCTAGTTGGAACAATGTGTTCTTAAGCAATCTATTCCACCACACTTAACAATGAGTTATGATAAATTCTATAATGCTCAAATGAGAGCCTTAATCCTGTGGGTATAACAAAGAAGGACTTGTGGTCTCCCAGGAGAACTGAAGATGTCTTCAGAGAAAACCCTAAATACTGGCTGATAGGATTTCATTTTAAACAACATGTACCAGAATTTAAAACACTATTTTGGAAAGCAATGGGTCAAAGTGTTTTATCTCCATCAAAATCATTATGGCCCAAAGGATCTATCAATTAGAGTAGGTGATATACAGAGAATTATCTACCAAGCTTTAGGTTGCCACACCAGGCCTACCAAGTCCTTGACTGAATGGAGGTCTGGAGTTCAGTTGCTCACATCTTTGCCTGCTTGAGCCCTCATTTTATGTATCTACATGGCTGACATAGACATGTGACATTTAGTCTGCATTTGCTTTTTAGGTTTTGGGAAGTGGCTTTTCAATCTTTTTATTGGCTTAGTTTTCTCTCTCTCTCTCTCTCTCTCTCTCTCTCTCTCTTTCTTTCTTCCTTTCTTTTTTTTTCAAGACAAGGTTTCTCTGTGTAGTCCTGACTGTCCTGGAACTCACTTTGTAAACCAGGCTGGCCTCGAACTCAGAAATCTTCCTGCCTCTGCCTCCCGAGTGCTGGGATTAAAGATGTGAGCCACCACGCCCAGCTTATTTTTCAAAAATGTATGAGAAATTTTATTGAGGATTGAGCCAATTGAAAGAGTACTGAATATCTTGTTCTGATTTCAAGCTCAAATTTTCGTGTGTGTGTGTGTGTGTGTGTGTGTGTGTGTGTGTGTGTGAACATGCACACAACTACACAGTGCACACACACATTTTTAGACAGCGTTTTATGTCCAGAGCTCACTAAGTAGCTAGACTGGTTGGCTAGTGAGATCCCCAGGGGTCTGCCTGGCTCTAACTCCCCAGTGCTAGGGATACAGACACACCCCACTATGCACAGCTTTTATGTGGGTTATTGGGATCCAAGCTCAGGTCTTCATGCCTGCATGGCAGGGACTTTACCTACTAAGTTAGTTTCTCTATCAAACTCTGTACTTCATTGAAATATGCAAAGACTTCTTAAATGAAGCCCACTTGTTTCTTCACCTCATTTACCACCATGTTCTCTGGAAATCCCAGTTGTCACCTATATCCCATCTGTATTCTTCTCACCATGCTACATTCTAGGCTCTCAGATGGCTCTATAATGCTTATATGTTTTCTATTCTATGCAATGGTGTCCTTCTCCTACGTACACAGATGGTTAATACAACAGATAAAGCATTAATGACTTATATAGAGAAAACAGCTTTCCATGGTCCCTGTATCTCTAAATATATAGTATATACCTATCTCTGTATATCTATATGTCTGTGTATACACATATATCTTAGCACAGAGGCTGAGAAAGAACCCACTCCTGTCTGCTGAATTAACCTCCCTATAAAAGTACAAACAGTGAGAAAAAGGTAAAATATTGCTCAACAAAGGAACTTAAGAACTGGGCCTTTTAGGGCAGAAGAAAGGGAGAGGAAGACACATTTCCCCCTAATGCAAGCCTTAGGCAGAAAGAAAACCTGCTCCGTTGTGGTGTGGAAAGTGCAATTCTACTAACAAAGTAAGAAGAGTTTAGCTTTGAAACAGAGGATCCAAAGTGAAAGAAGAGTTAAAATATTTATAAATCTGAAAAGCGAGTGTTCTGTTATGTACTAACCGACCAGCCGAGCAGTGTCTGAGCAGCTCTCTGGAGCCAGGATTTTGAAGCTCTATGGGAGAAGGCAGAGTGTGCACATCTGTGGACTGATGCCCAATCCCTCCCCAGGAAAACTGAACGCTCTCCTCCATCACTGTGCATATTTGTCCTTGCTGTCCCCAGCAAATGCTTTGTCTGCTGAGCTTTAAAAAAAAATGGGGAAAAATGAGGAAGAAACAGGAATGAGAAACCTTATTTAACCAAGTTTCAGAGGTCGTCTCCTGGTAATTGACTTGGATCAAGGCAAGCTGCCTCCTCTTTGCCAAGGTCATGGGCAGCTGCTAGCTGGACCACAGACAAGGAGGCAAGACTGAAATGCAATGGTAAGTGGCTTTTCTCAATCATGGCTGCATTCGAACCATTTTCTAAAGGACTACTTTCCTTACAAAATGTTAATAATCTCCAGGGTCATACAGATGGCAACTAAGATTACAAATTCAGAAGGGAATCTAAGAAAAACCAACCTGCCCTGACCCTAGCAATTCTGCAGTCATTCATTACAGAGAAGGCACCTAGGAAAGCCGGAGGAAAAGAGAAAGGGGGCCTCTGTGGTACTTTATTGGGAGATCAGATACATGCAAATGAGGAGCATGAGATGTGGTTGCAGAAGACCCAACCCAGTGATCTGGGACATTCCATGTCCCCCAGCCTTTGTCCCCCGCCGACATCTGAACTAGCATGGAAAAGGATAAATAACTTCTTTGTGGTGTGTACACTGTCCCAGTGGTCTGACACTGTTTGATTCCGCTTCATTTCCACAAAAACCCTGTCAGATAGCCTCAGTTAGCTCCAGTTTCTTCTTGACAGAAGTTAAATCTCAGAAAATCTCCCAACACACACCATTGTCAGGCAGCCAAGAGGCTAAGTCTGGATTTGAACACAGGTCTTCACTGAAGGAACTCTGGATACCTATGTATTATACTGGCTATACTGTGGGCTGGAAAATGAAGACATAAAAGTTAAAAGCCTCAGCAGACTTAACAGTCTAGAAGAGAAAGAAGCCCACTATGAATTGCATCACAATGCAGTATAGTGAGTTTAAAAGCCCTACAGGAAACAAAGAGTTTCTCTTCCCTGGGGGTTGAGTCCCAAAGGGGTGCTGGAAAGGGATGGATGGCTCCACCTTGCAAGATGTACTTGGGTGTTCTTGTTGTTGCTTAGCCATGATTTTGGTTTGTATTGTGTGTTGTTGGATTTATTTTTGCTTTTCTTTCGGTTTGTTTTTGAGACAGAGTCTCCCTACATATCCCAGGCTGGTCTGACTCTCACTGTGTAGCCTTAGCTGGTCTGACTCTCACGAAATTCATGGCTTGAGCCCCACCAAAGTCCTCGGTTTCTGGTGTGAACCACTATTCCCAGCTTGCAGGTAGCTGTAGCCCAAGTCTTTGTGACAGTTTTTTTTTTTAATGGAGAAAAAAAAGTTAGTGCTATCTAACATCTGAGAACTCTTTGTGAACACAACCAAATGACAAGGTAATAGAAAGAAAATAGAGAAACAACAGGTAGACAGGCTTCCTCCTTAGTGTGGACCCTGAATCTTCCTTGAAAGGGTGAGAAGAAAGAATGCCAACACATGCACACATTTTAGAGCAGCCACATCCGCTGGTGATAACCCCACTCACACTATGCATACTAATGAGTGTGAATAGTGTACTCTTGCCTCTGAGGGCTGGGGAACACTGGGGAGACAACCTAGTAGGAGCAACCTCTCCATCTCCTGAGGTACCAGAAAGTGGAAGCCACAGAGATTCTATTGTTGAGGAAAGGAGATGCTCAGACCAGCAAACACACTGGGAAAGTAGAGATTAAAAACTGTAACAGAAGACAGCTTCCACCTTGAACTTCTACTGGGGAATGCTGTGTCACATCCTAGATCATCTCTTGGGCTATGACTGGGATCTTCCACCATCCTTTTTTGTCTGCCACAGGTCTGAGAAACTCAGACATGGGTCCTGGTATCTGTGTGCAGATAGCTCCTCTTGCTGAAAGGCTCTTCATGGTCACTTAGGGAAGAATAGAAGAGGGAGAGAACGGAGCTGAGCACCCCACCACCACCAAAGCTTCCTTCCCATCTCCCCTAAATTACCTCTGCCTACTGGGATCTTCTTGCTTGGTTTGTGTTCTATCTTTTCTTCCTCCCAAATTCATCTCCCTAGTGTGAATACAAGCATCAACCAGCTCATTTCCCATTTGCTATGATTTGCTGGCAAAGAGACACTTTTAACCTCTTAGGCCCAATACATCCTCATTTGAAAAGGAATGATTTCCATTACCTTTTCCTGTGCCCTCAGTAAAGCATGCCACATACAGAGGCTGAAATCAACCCCTGCTTATTACATCATGATTCTAGGGTGGTAATTGAGGCCCAGCTAATCTGAGGAGCTCTTCTGGTCTTAGTGAACATCCTTAATGCAGCTGGAGTCAGTCACTAGTTTAGGGGTACAGGCTAGTTGGAAGCAAAGGCAGCCATTATCCAGCAGGGTAGGCTGGGTTTGTTCCCATAACAGCTCGGGCTTCCAAAAGCAGCAGGAAGCCAAGTCCCAGCACATAAACTCTTTCCAAGTCTCTCTTCTCATCATGTCTCTCAGTCCCCCATAGGCAAAATAGTCACATGATCAAACCCATCATCATGAGTGCGGGAAGGCATCCACCAGAAGGAATGAATATAGAGTGCATAGACAAAGAGTGCCAGGCAGACACAAATGTGGACCATTACTGAAATCAACCCACTACCAGGATAATTGCAGGATTTTTGTAAAGAACAAATAATACGTGAATGAAAAAGAAGTTAAGCACAGTTTCTGATCTATTGTAAAGACTCAATAAATGTTACCCACTATCATCATTGTGGGAGTGGGAAGACTGCTCTGATTTCCATAAATGAAAGAGGATTTCCATTCCATTTTACAGAAGTAAACAACTAGAGAGAGATTATGTAAATTGCATGCAATTTATCTGGGTGATTGCCATGTTTCTCTATGCTATGGTTTTCCAATATCATGATCATAATCCCCACTTGTGTCATAGGCTTAAAGAGGGTATCTGAGTACATGAAGGAGCGGATCCATCATGACACAATTGTGCATTAATTAGCATTGTGCCACTGTTTGTTGAGCACTTACTATGTGCAGGAACATCACGTGTATCATTCTATTTTAGATTCCTGGTCCAAAAAAAGAAAAAAAGGAAATGTTAAATAAATAAAAGAAAATGCCTTTCTTTTGTATGAAGTGATTGAGCCTCAGAAAAGCTAAGTGATTTGTCTAAGTTCACACAGGTGGCAAATGACTGAGCCAGGCTTCAAATCAATGCCGATCCCTCCTGCTGTAAAACCTGGAGACATCTGAGGTGTTCATAGTGGCGTGGGATGATGAGTCTGCCACTGAATGTTTCTAAACAACCTGTAACTTCCAGGACAGTTACCCAGTCAAGATGTCAACAGCACTAAGCACAAGAAACTCCCATGAGTGCTAGAGAAACAGTGTAGAACAGGTTTAGGTAGTAGGTTCCTAGTTAGCATTTTTGACTCCACTTCCCCCATGACAACATGAAGCAAGTGCTCCAATGTTCGCATGCTTTACAGTTTGCACACCTATAGTGCAGGATTTACAATAAATCACACACATCTTTTCTTCCAGGGGATGGCTGTGAAGGTGAAACAAGTCCTTCTATGACTTGACTTTTAGAACAAGCACAAGTATTAGCTGTTGATACTTTAGAAAGCCATTGACATTGTAATCTCTCTCTCCATTCCACCCTCTTCCAATGCCCTCCCAGTTCGCTCAGGCTTATGAGGTAGTGACTGAGCACTGTAAAGCTAATGTCTTGGAGTTCCTGATCTGATTCCTGATTGCTAATCTGAAGCTCAAGCGGTAGGGTCCTAATCTAAGGTCAGTATGAAATGCATTTTCCTCTTTAAGACTTGAAGTGAACCTTGGACGTTGATACAATCTTTTCCCCAGGAAGCTTTGGAGGCTTAACTCAATTACCCAAAGATCTAGGCAGTAAGTGGGGAGTCAGACCTTCAACAAGACTCTAAAGCCAGTGCTAGCTTCTTTGCAAACATCACAAATCGACTTAAAGACTCCAGCCTCCCTTTTCCATCTATGGAATTTGCCTGCAGAAATTAAATACTGGCTCTACTGATAAGTAATGGACATGCCTTGATAAAAATAACAGGATCTCTCTAGGTGTCATAAAAATACCTTGGTCTGATGACCTCAGTGTGACTCGGAGACCAGGGTCTAAAGCTCTCATCATCTAAATCCCTTGCCAGAGAAGTGTCTTTCTTCAGTAGATTGTCAAAGAGCAGAGAACAAGAGACCGGGGAATGCCCCACCCTAAATCAGATATCCATTCCACCTCCCTTCCCCCCAAAGCTCAAGGTCCATTGCAGAAGAGAACACAGGCGCAAAGGATGGCTGCAGGGCACAGTGACTACTGCAGAGAAGTTGTACATACTGACTCAGAGCTTGGTGACAGCATGGATCAGACCTACCTAAGCAGGTGACAAAATTCCAGCATGAAGAGGGGAGGTAGGCAGAAATTCTCACCCCAGCAGAGGAGCTATTGATAACTGATAGCTGTTGGGAGAAGTAGAACCTGTTCATTTTCTTTAAGACTATAGCCCCGGGTAGGCCCACCACTCTCCAGTGGAAAGCCACACCACCAAGACTATATAGGCAGCAAGAATTGGAAATAATTGTTTAAGAAAAAAGAGCACATACACAGTTTTGGGGTAGGGAAATGGAGATGGAGCTGGAAGGAGTTGGGGAAGGAGTGATACACAATCGAAATACATTATACAAAACTCCCAAAGAACCATGTTTTAAGTATTTCACTCTTGTTGATGATTTAAATCAATCAATAATTAAGGTATACAACATTAAGAAAATATAGGACAACCCTCAAGAAGTAAAGTTCTCTTTAGAATGTGTCAGAAAATACTGGTATAGCCAGGCATGGTGGCACACACTTTTAGCCCAAGAACTTGGATATAGTGAGACCCTGTCTCAAAAAGAAAGAAAGAAATCATACATGTAACTGTGCATGCTTTTAAAGGACCTACAGTGATCTTTCAGCCATCCTTGCAATTTGGCCATTACTAGCATGGGCTTTCACAAACATAATAGTTATAGAGCAGGTTTGATGGCCAGATGTGTGTCTGAACAAAGCCATGTGGATACTCACAGAACAATTCCAGCCAGTTGGCTACCTCTTGGTCATAGTACAAGACTGTGTGACAAAAGGAGAGGTCATTTGACAGGTTTATTGTCTATGCTTTGTCAGTTCAATAACTCTCTCAGCATCCTTAAGAAACAAACTCATATTCCCAGCATGCTCTCTGCTGGGAAGGCTCTGACCTCTGAGCTATTCCTCAGAAACTGCATGTGAGTTTCACTTTCTCCATCTTCCCCGAGAGCCTCTAAATCCTCTCTGGCTCTCTTTTACCATGCCACGTGGATAAGGCATTGCTCTCAAAGCAGAAAAAAATTCTAGATATGGATGAGCCCTGTGGGGTGACTCTGGAGAAATTACTGAAATTGCCAGGCAATGATGACTTCATTTATAAAAAGTGAAACTAATAATATCCTTGTCTGGGCTAATTTGAGACTCAGATTGGTCTAGTTCACACTAAAGTGTTTTTGGAATGGGTATAATGCATAATGTCTTATTGTGACTTCTTATTTGGGCATTGCCTTTAGTCTCATTGCTAAGCTGAGAGCTGATAAATGCTGTTTATCTTTCACTGTGCCCTGCCACAGCACACAATCCTAAAACCTAAGAGCCATGTAAGGAGGATGGATCAGAAGAACAAAGAGGTTAAATAATGTGCTCAAGCCAGCAAATGCCCAAACTAAGACTAGAATTGAATGTATCATGGTTCAAGTTCCAGTTTTTACACCGTGGCACAAAATATCTGATGTAAAAAACAGCAAGGAACCAAAATTATTAGTACTGAAATAGTAACTCTTTCTATTGAGCTCCAGGAAAAAAAAAAGATCAGTAGTAAAGCAGACAGCTAATGTATACAGTCCAACAAATTGCAAAATTATTTACAGTCCCCACAACAGCTCTGTAAGGTAAATATTTTATACCCCCTTTGATAGATTGGAAAGTTGAGGTTTGGGAGTCTAAGAGATAAGTCTCTGGATAGCACAACTAGCAAATCAAAGAAGCAAGACTGGAGCCTGGGTACCCTGGGACCAATTTCTGCCATCTTTTCCATGATTCCAGTGGCACTGGAAGCTTGGTGAAGCCATTTATCCAGTGTGACATCTAGTTGAGTTATTTGACTCTCTCAGGTTCAATGACCACCCAGGTAAAAGGAAGGCATATTTTAACCAAAACGAGCAGGAAGGTAAAAAGGATATGATTGCTGTAAATGTGTACATATAGCAAACACTCAGCAGACATCTGCTCTGCTTCATATATCACATCGCCTTAAAACACTAAGGTTTCACCGTCGAGTCATGCCTAGCCCTCTACACACTTACGCTGAAGCCTGTAAACAAGCCGGAATCATGGTCTCTCGGACTGTGACACTGAGATGGTGAGAAACAGAGAGACCAGAGGCCATCGATGTAAAAGCCAGGGGTTAGGGTACACATTTGTAATCCTGGTGCTCAGGAAGCTGATGCTGGAAAGCCTGGGATGCCTGGACCCAGCCTGGTCTCTATGGTGAGTTCATTTCTCAAAACACCACATACGTGTGCACACACAAGCACGTGCACAAACTCACACACACAATAGTCCAGTCTTTTCATTTCAAATTATCATTTTGAAAGTGCACTATTGTAGACATTGAATGCAATAAATACCACCTTTTAACCCATTTATTTTAACACCTATTAACATATCCCTCAGATTTGAAAGTGAAAGATTAGTTCAATTCTCTTTATACTTGGGAATCACCTTCCAAGACAAAACAAACAGACAAACGTTGTAATAGGTAAATACAGACTTTCCTAAGATGAACAAATTGCTAATTTCACTGGTACTATTGAGCACCTATTGTATACTAAGAACTGTGCTAAATATTGGGAAAACAGAACCCAGACCCTTGTGTTCTCTACCTTTTCCATGCCCAGGGAAGCATCCAAGTAGAGTGCAGGATTATATGTGCCATCAAACAAGTGTAAGGAGAAAATTAAGCTACCAAAGTCAGAGGGCCAGAAAGCACTCATCTTAAAAGTTTGTGGCAGCAGTAAGAGTTGTGCGCAGAAATATAAGAAGTCACCATCTCTCTGAATTACAGAAAATCAAGCTAAAAGGTGAAGTGGGGCTGAGAGTTGAGCTAGCTGTGTAGGACGTGCCAAAGAATTCTGGGGATCCCTCAGAGAATTCTGGGGATCCCTCAGAGAATCAGTAAGGTTAAAAGCAAAAAGTAAGCTGAGCTGAGAATATGGTTCGTTAGTTAAAACTCTTACTGCACAACTATGAAGATCCAACTTTGGGGCCCCATCATTCACATAAATTCCAGGTTGGCCCAGCAGCCTTGCTGTAATCCTAGCCTCTGAAGGCATTGACAGGACACCAGAGCAATCCGCCTGGTGAGGTACGCCACATAGGTGAGTTGTAAGCTTCACTGAGACCCTGCCTCAACGTGCAAGGTGTGCAAGCAGCTGAGAATGATGTTTGACATCAACTTCAGTTCTCCACAAGCACTTGTACACATATAAACACACACAAACACACACACACACACACACACACACGAATGGGGAAAAGGAAATAAAATAAAATTAATTAAAAGTTTTAAAAAGCAATCAAATCCAGTTATTGATGAACTTTCTGGTGTTTTAGAAACATCGCTGTGACTGACCTTTGAATAGAGAAACTAGAGGACAGGGAAGAGTGGACCAGCTGTCATGTGAGCTTTATAATTCATAAAGAAGAGCTCATACGGGGTGTAAAAATAGGAGGTAACGAGAGCACAAGTCCCTGGAATCTCTTGGAAGGAGCAGGCATGTTGCTTAGCAAATAACTAAGTTTGACTGGACATAGTCTCAGTTCTGTGGTGGCGAAAGAATAGAGCCTACCTCTGTCCAAGCTGTCCTGGGACTTGAGCACCACTATAGCTGCATCCAGGAGGGAGATCCTGCACATAGATTAACTCTGACCATTGAACGTCTTTCTATGATTGTACCAGCAAACCCTAAGAAGGAAAGACCTGCACAAAATGCATCTAATGGCCAGTGAGGTCTCTATTAACACTGTTGTAACAACGGGGCCGATAACAGCCCACAGCAAACTCCTTGGGTTGGAAAGTGGCTAAATTGGACTCCTGACAGCTTCCAACTCAAAGGCTGAGGCTGCACCTCAAACAGAAGAGGGAGAATTGTCTAAATGCTTCAATTCTTGTAATTGAAGCAATTGCACATCATCTCACATGCCAGCTTCCTGACAGGATAACCAGTTTGAGCTGAGTGTGGGAATTCAATTATGTATCTTCTGTCTGCATCTTTGAAAGAAAACAGCCCAGCCAGCCTGTCAAATATCTAGCATGTTTGCCTGTTGGAAATTGCTATCTCCTCCTGACACAGGAAATGTCTCTGCAGAAGAGAAACCTATTATATTTCACATAGCTCACATAACCCCATTACAAAACTTGACAAAGAAAAACACACAAAAAAAGAAAACTACAGACCAATTTCAACTATGAATATAAATGCAAAATCCCTAAATAAAATATAAGCATATGCAATACTGCAGTGAAACACCAGAAGCTGGTGCATTAAAAATTGAAGCAGAACAAGTATGCCTGCTAAGAGTCTAATTATTCAACATTGCCTTGAAATGTCTGGCCAATGCAATAAGACAAGAAACATAAATAAATAAAGCCTGCAATTATTGAAAAGGAAGTGGCAACATTTCTCATTTGCATATATGATAATCTACCTGTAATTCAGGAGAATGATCCAAAAAATTTTACAAAGTTCTCTCACTTTAAATTTCATCTAAAGAAATATTGACAGAGTCAAAGGTTTATGAAGAAAGAATCTCATCTCAGCATTATTTTTACTAATGAAAAATGAAAATAATCTTAGTCTTTAATAAAAATATTTTATTTTTACATTGCATCATTGCATTGCATGAAACATTCATTAAATCATATGATGAAATGAACAGTCCTTAAAATTATTTTTTAAAAATATTTAAGTAGCCAACATCAAAGTAAATGGAGAGAAGCTGGAAGCAATCCCACTAAAATCAGGGACTAGACAAGGCTGCCCACTTTCTCCCTACCTTTTCAACATAGTACTTGAAGTATTAGCCAGAGCAATTCGACAACAAAAGGAGATCAAGGGGATACAAATTGGAAAGGAGGAAGTCAAAATATCACTTTTTGCAGATGATATGATAGTATATATAAGTGACCCTAAAAATTCCACCAGAGAACTCCTAAACCTGATAAACAGCTTCGGTGAAGTAGCTGGATATAAAATTAACTCAAACAAGTCAATGGCCTTTCTCTACACAAAGAATAAACAGGCTGAGAAAGAAATTAGGGAAACAACACCCTTCTCAATAGTCACAAATAATATAAAATATCTCGGCGTGACTCTAACTAAGGAAGTGAAAGATCTGTATGATAAAAACTTCAAGTCTCTGAAGAAAGAAATTAAAGAAGATCTCAGAAGATGGAAAGATCTCCCATGCTCATGGATTGGCAGGATCAACATTGTAAAAATGGCTATCTTGCCAAAAGCAATCTACAGATTCAATGCAATCCCCATCAAAATTCCAAATCAATTCTTCAACGAATTAGAAGGAACAATTTGCAAATTCATCTGGAATAACAAAAAACCTAGGATAGCAAAAAATCTTCTCAAGGATAAAAGAACCTCTGGTGGAATCACCATGCCTGACCTAAAGCTTTACTACAGAGCAATTGTGGTAAAAACTGCATGGTACTGGTATAGAGACAGACAAGTAGACCAATGGAATAGAATTGAAGACCCAGAAATGAACCCACACACCTATGGTCACTTGATCTTTGACAAGGGAGCTAAAACCATCCAGTGGAAGAAAGACAGCATTTTCAACAATTGGTGCTGGCACAACTGGTTGTTATCATGTAGAAGAATGCGAATCGATCCATACTTATCTCCTTGTACTAAGGTCAAATCTAAATGGATCAAAGAACTTCACATAAAACCAGAGACACTGAAACTTATAGAGGAGAAAGTGGGGAAAAGCCTTGAAGATATGGGCACAGGGGAAAAATTCCTGAACAGAACAGCAATGGCTTGTGCTGTAAGATCGAGAATTGACAAATGGGACCTAATGAAACTCCAAAGTTTCTGCAAGGCAAAAGACACCGTCAATAAGACAAAGAGACCACCAACAGATTGGGAAAGGATCTTTACCTATCCTAAATCAGATAGGGGACTAATATCCAACATATATAAAGAACTCAAGAAGGTGGACTTCAGAAAATCAAATAACCCCATTAAAAAATGGGGCTCAGAACTGAACAAAGAATTCTCACCTGAGGAATACCGAATGGCAGAGAAGCACCTGAAAAAATGTTCAACATCCTTAATCATCAGGGAAATGCAAATCAAAACAACCCTGAGATTCCACCTCACACCAGTCAGAATGGCTAAGATCAAAAATTCAGGTGACAGCAGATGCTGGCGAGGATGTGGAGAAAGAGGAACACTCCTCCATTGTTGGTGGGATTGCAGGCTTGTACAACCACTCTGGAAATCCGTCTGGCGGTTCCTCAGAAAATTGGACATAGTACTACCAGAGGATCCAGCAATACCTCTCCTGGGCATATATCCAGAAGATGCCCCAACGGGTAAGAAGGACACATGCTCCACTATGTTCATAGCAGCCTTATTTATAATAGCCAGAAGCTGGAAGGAACCCAGATGCCCCTCAACAGAGGAATGGATACAGAAAATGTGGTACATCTACACAATGGAGTACTACTCAGCTATTAAAAAGAATGAATTTATGAAATTCCTAGCCAAATGGATGGACCTGGAGGGCATCATCCTGAGTGAGGTAACACATTCACAAAGGAACTCACACAATATGTACTCACTGATAAGTGGATATTAGCCCAAAACCTAGGATACCCAAGATATAAGATACAATTTCCTAAACACATGAAACTCAAGAAAAATGAAGACTGAAGTGTGGACACTATGCCTCTCCTTAGAAGTGGGAACAAAACACCCTTGGAAGGAGTTACAGAGACAAAGTTTGGAGCTGAGATGAAAGGATGGACCATGTAGAGACTGCCTTATCCAGGGATCCACCCCATAATCAGCATCCAAACGCTGACACCATTGCATACACTAGCAAGATTTTATCGAAAGGACCCAGATGTAGCTGTCTCTTGTGAGACTATGCTGGGGCCTAGCAAACACAGAAGTGGATGCTCACAGTCAGCTAATGGATGGATCACAGGGCTCCCAATGGAGGAGCTAGAGAAAGTACCCAAGGAGCTAAAGGGATCTGCAACCCTATAGGTGGATCAACATTATGAACTAACCAGTACCCCGGAGCTCTTGACTCTAGCTGCATATGTATCAAAAGATGGCCTAGTCGGCCATCACTGGAAAGAGAGGCCCATTGGACACACAAACTTTATATGCCCCAGAACAGGGGAACGCCAGGGCCAAAAGGGGGAGTGGGCGGGTAGGGGAGTGGGGGTGGGTGGGTAAGGGGGACTTTTGGTATAGCATTGGAAATGTAAATGAGCTAAATACCTAATAAAAAATGGAAAGAAAAAAAAATAAATAAAAATATTTAACAACATAGAGAAATGCACATTTATCATCAGAATATGAACAAAATTCAGTCCTACTATTTGACTCATGCTTTATAAAATAAGCCAATAAGTGTACACATACATACACACACACACACACACACACACACACACACACACACACACACACACATTTACAGAGAAAACACACCAGAAGCAAATGTGAAAGTGGTAACCCAGCTGTCATTGGGTGAGAGCTTTTAAATTACCTGAATCGGTCTGACTAATTGTACTGACTGTGCTGTAAAGTAAGCTATAAACTATATAGGATTGGATCCATTGCTGCTGAAGATTCCTAAAAGTCTATTTCTGATATAAATAGGACAATTTTCTATGAAAGCTTGACACTTTAAAATAGAAAACTATCTGTAGTAGGATTGTCATTGAAAGACTTAGGCTGCTACACAATGTTAACAGCTAACTTCACTTGGATCTAGGTCATCTGGTCTTAATGGACACAGACTTCAAACCTATCAGTTGACAAAGCCCTTCTATTTCTCGGTTGCCACTGTATCCCAAGAACTTGTAACCTGACTCATAGTCACACTTACTTTCTCCCCTAGGTGCCTCTGACTGACACTTATCAGAGCAGCACAGCATGGCTGCAGTTGAGGTAAGTTCATTCCCTTGGAGAACTATTAAGAATCATTTCAATTCACCACTTATAGCATCTGGGTTTACAAGTGTCCTTCTGTAACATGTTCATCACCTGAATCTCCTCCTTTTGGATGATATAGCCATCCCAACAAAGACACCAACCCAGTAAAGCAATGCCAAGGGTCAGGTCTAGAAGAGCTAAATTTGGTTAGGATGTTGTACTACTGCATGTGGCCTGAAGTGGGAAGACCCAATGGGCCCAACGACACTAAACTGAAAGTCAAATTCAGAGATATCAGGTACAGATGTTCCATCCATGAACCAAAGCAAATTCACAAAGAAGTCAGGCATAGAAGAGTCAGAAATATTGAGGGAAAGACTAGATACATGTGAGATATTTGGAATAGCAAGAATTGCAGTGATTAGCTGTGAACAGGTTATGGTAGACTAAAGCAGAGGGCACAGCAACACAGCTTAGATGTCCACAGGATCCAAACAAACATAAAAGAATAAAGCAGGCCAGTTGATAGCATGTCCTCATACAAAGGATCATTGACTCTTGTTCTCTTCAGTGGTGGACAGTCTTGTCAACTTGCTTGAATTGAGACATTGCTAGATACTGCCTAAAGCACACTTCTCGGGATGTCTGTCAAAGCCTCCTGGAGACAGCAAGCCTTGACCTGGGTGGTACCACCCAAAATGAGATCAGGACCTCTCTCTCTCTCTCTCTCTCTCTCTCTCTCTCTCTCTCTCTGTCTCTGTCTCTCTCTCTCTCAGATCAGGTTCTTCTCTCCCCTTCTCTCCTTTTCTCTCCTTTTCTCTCCCCTTCTCTCCTTTTCTCTCCTTTTCTCTCCCTTCCTCTCTCTCCCTCTTTTATTCTCTCCTTCCTCCCACCCTTCTCTGTCTCTCCTTCCTGGATGCCTTGAGGTGAGCAACTTGCTTTGCCACACCCTTTACCATGATGCCCTGCCTCACCACAGAGCAAGCCAAATGTCATCTAAAACCTCCATAACCATAAACCAAAATAAATGATTCCTCCTTTTACATTGGCCCTCTGGGATATTTGCCATCACAATGAGCAAGTTGGCCAGTGTGTCATTAATTCCCACTGTGTGAACTACTGGCCACAACTACAAGATATGTTGACTTTATTCTTAGAAAAAGAAAAGATAGGTAGCTAAGTTTTTGTGAGAAATATCCCATTTCAAAGCAATGCTAACCAATTTTTCAGTGTTATGCAGTCCATGTATTCAGGCTGAATTTGATCAACAGGCAGCAACTCCTGGTTTCCAATGAATAGTTATAAGATCTAAAGAGTTGGGAAATTGATTTCAGTAGCAATCACAGCCTTCAGCTTTCCCTACATAAGAGACTTTCTATGGAAGAAGTTCAGGAAGGGAACTTCTTTCTAGTCTTTCTTGTGCTTTCTTCCTATGCAATGAGAGAAAGTCTCCTACTCCCCCTAGGTCCCTATTTCTCCTGTACTGTAAATCTGGTCAGTCCCCACGGTGAACACATGAGTCCCTCAGAACAGTTTGAAAGACCTGGAGACATAGAGTAATGACTGCAGAAATCCAAATTCCATCACCACGGTTAGTAGGGGCCCGCCCTTAAAGGCCAATCTGCAGGATGCACTCTAATTGAGAAGTGTGTCTTAGTATGAACCCTCCTGGGGTCTAAACAACTCCAGCTGAGAGCAGTGAACAGATGAAACGCACCACTGATAACTGGGGTTTGTCCACTTCTAAGTTTACCTGTGTAGCTCAACTTTCCCAGGAGTTATTGCCAACGCACGATTCTATCTCAAAAGGCTTCTGGTATGCTTGAGGGGTTTTAAAAAGTAGAAAGCATGTATCTCTGTGCTGTGGGCATGAGTAAATAGCAATCTAGAAAACAAAAGTGCACCCTCTTCCTGAAAGCATTTCTAACACAAGAACAAGTTTTATCTGAGATGACATTAAGAAAGATACAAAGAGATTCTGCACAGGCCCCAGACATCCTGCCACTTTCCCGGCCAGAGGAAAGGGGCCACCCATCCCGTGAGCGCTTTGCCTGAGCATCGGCAGCAGACATCTTGGTTCCAGGACCCCACCGAGTGTATTCTGCACAGCTCCAGAGATTACCAGATGGCAAAAGGCAAACATAAGAATCCTACTAACAGAAATATAGACCACTCACCATCATCAGAACGCAGCACTCCCACCCAACCTAGTCCTGGGCACCCTAACACAACCAAAAAGCTAGACCCGGATTTAAAAGCATATCTCATGATGATCAAGAAGGACTTTAATAACTCACTTAAAGAAATACGGGAGAAACACTGCTAAAGAGTTACAAATCCTTAAGGAAAAACAGGAAAACACAACCAAAGAGGTAGAAGTCCTTAAAGAAAAACAGGAAAACACATCCAAACAGGTGATGGAAATGAACAAGACCATACTAGACCTAAAAAGGGAAGTAGACACAATAAAGAAAACCCAAAGTGAGGCAACGCTGGAGATAGAAACCCTAGGAAAGAAATCTGGAACCAGAGATGTGAGCATCAGCAACAGAATACAAGAGATGGAAGAATCTCAGGTGCAGAAGATTCAATAGAGAACATCGGCACAACAATCAATGAAAATACAAAACACAAAAGGATCCTAACTCAAAACATCCAGGAAATCCAAGACACAATGAGAAGACCAAACCTATGGATAATAGAAGTAGATGAGAATGAAGATTTTCAACTTAAAGGGCCAGCAAACATCTTCAACAAAATTATAGAAGAAAACTTCCCAAACCTAAAGAAAGAGATGCCCATGAACATGCAAGAAGCCTGCAGAATTCCAAATAGACTGGACCAGAAAAGAAATTCCTCCCGACACATAATAATCAGAACAACAAATGCACTAAATAAAGATAGAATATTAAAAGCAGTAAGGGAAAGGTCAAGTAACATATAAAGGCAGGCCTATTAGAATTACACCAGACTTTTCACCAGAGACTATAAAAGCCAAAAGAGCCTGGACAGATGTTATACAGACGCTAAGAGAACACAAATGCCAGCCCAGGCTACTATACCCAGCCAAACTCTCAATTACCATTGATGGAGAAACCAAAGTTTTCCATGACAAAACCAAATTCAAACATTATCTTTCCAGGAATCCAGCCCTTCAAAGGATAATAACAGAAAAAAACCAATACAAGGACGGAAATCAAGCCCTAGAAAAAGCAAGAAAGTAATTTCTCAACAAACCAAAAAGAAGACAGCCACAAGAACAGAATGCCAACTCTAACAACAAAAATAAAAGGAAGCAACAATTGTCTTACGCGCGTTCGCGACCGGCCAGGAAAGACGCAACAAGCCAGAATCTTCTGCGGCAAAGCTTTATTGCTTACTCAGGAGCAAGAGAGGAAGAGCACAGCAGAGAGAGGCAGAGAGAGAGGTAGAGAGAGGGGCAGAAAGAGAGAGAGGCAGAGAGTAGAGGAAGAGAGCAGAGGAAAAGACGAAGAGAAAGAGACGAAGAGAAAGAGACGAAGAGACGAAGAGACGAAGAAAGGGAGTGCCAGAACCCCGTCCCTTTTAAGGAGAATTATCCTCCGCCTAGGACGTGTCACTCCCTAATTGGCTGCAGCCCATCGGCCCAGTTGTCATCACGAGAAAGGCAGAGCACATGGCGGGAAAACTGCCCATGCACATGTGCAGATTATTTACTACTTAGAACACAGCTGTCAGCGCCATCTTGTAATGGCAAATGTGAGTGCGGCTCCCCACACAATTGCTTTCCCTTAATATCTCTTAATATCAATGGACTCAATTCCCCAATAAAAAGACATAGACTAACAGACTGGTTACACAAACAGGACCTAACATTCTGCTGCTTACAGAAAACCCATCTCAAAAAAAAAGACAGACACTACCTCAGAGTGAAAGGCTGGAAAACAATTTTCCAAGCAAATGGTCTGAAGAAACAAGCTGGAGTAGCCATTCTAATATTGGATAAAATTGACTTCCAACCCAAAGTTATCAAAAAAGACAAGGAGGGACACTTCATACTCATCAAAGGTAAAATCCTCCAAGAGGAACTCTCAATTCTGAATATCTATGCTCCAAATGCAAGAGCAGCCACATTCATTAAAGACACTTTAGTAAAGCTCAAAGCACACATTGCACCTCACACAATAATAGTGGGAGTCTTCAACACACCACTTTCATCAATGGACAGATCGTGGAAACAGAAGCTAAACAGGGACACAGTGAAACTAACAGAAGTTATGAAACAAATGGACTTAACAGATATCTACAAAACATTTTATCCTAAAACAAAAGGATATACCTTCTTTTCAGCACCTCACGGGACCTTCTCCAAAATTGACCATATAATTGGTCACAAAACAAGCCTCAACAGATACAAAAATATTGAAATTGTCCAATGCATCCTATCAGACCACCATAGACTAAGGCTGATCTTTAATAACAACATAAATAATGGAAAGCCAACATTCACGTGAAAACTGAATAACACTCTTCTCAATGATACCTTAGTCAAGGAAGGAATAAAGAAAGAAATTAAAGACTTTTTAGAGTTTAATGAAAATGAAGCCACAACATACCCAAACCTATGGGACACAATGAAAGCATTTCTAAGAGGGAAACTCATAGCTCTGAGTGCCTCCAAGAAGAAACAGGAGAGAGCACATACTAGCAGCTTGACAACACATCTAAAAGCTCTAGAAAAAAAGGAAGAAAATTCACCCAAGAGGAGTAGACGGCAGGAAATAATCAAACTCAGGGGTGAAATCAACCAAGTGGAAACAAGAAGAACTATTCAAAGAATTAACCAAACGAGGAGTTGGTTCTTTGAGAAAACCAACAAGATAGATAAACCCTTAGCTAGACTCACTAGAGGGCACAGGGACAACATCCTAATTAACAAAATCAGAAATGAAAAGGGAGACATAACAACAGATCCTGAAGAAATCCAAAACACCATCAGATCCTTCTGCAAAAGGCTGTACTCAACAAAACTGGAAAACCTGGACGAAATGGAGAAATTTCTAGACAGATACCAGGTACCAAAGTTAAATCAGGATCAAGTTAACGATCTAAACATCCCAAATCCCCTAAAGAAATAGAAGCAGTCATTAATAGTCTCCCAGCCAAAAAAAAGCCCAGGACCAGATAGGTTTAATGCAGAGTTCTACCAGAGCTTCAAAGAAGATCTAATTCCAGTTCTGCACAAACTATTGCACAAAATAGAAGTAGAAGAAACTCTACCCAACTCATTCTATGAAGCCACAATTACTCTGATACCTAAACCACAGAAAGACCCAACAAAGATAGAGAACTTCAGACCAATTTCTCTTATGAATATAGATGCAAAAATCCTCAATAAAATTCTCGCTAACCGATTCCAAGAACACATTAAAGCAATCATCCATCCTGACAAAGTAGGTTTTATTCCAGGGATGCAGGGATCGATTGATATACGGAAATCCATCAACATAATCCATTATATAAACAAACTCAAAGACAAAAACCACATGATCATCTCGTTAGATGCGGAAAAAGCATTCGACAAGATCCAACACCCATTCATGATAAAAGTCTTGGAAAGGTCAGGAATTCGAGGCCCATACCTAAACATGATAAAAGCAATCTATAGCAAACCAGTAGCCAACATCAAAGTAAAAGGTGAGAAGCTTGAAGCAATCCCACTAAAATCAGGGACTAGACAAGGCTGTCCACTCTCTCCATACCTATTCAACATTGTACTTGAAGTCCTAGCCAGAGCAATTCGACAACAAAAAGAGATCAAGGGGACACAAATTGGAAAAGATGGAGTCAAAATATCACTTTTTGCAGATGATATGATAGTATATATAAGTGACCCTAAAAATTCCACCAGAGAACTCCTAAACCTGATAAACAGCTTCAGTGAAGTAGCTGGATATAAAATTAACTCAAACAAGTCAATGGCCTTTCTCTACACAAAGAATAAACAGGCTGAGAAAGAAATTAGGGAAACAACACCCTTCTCAATAGTCACAAATAATATAAAATATCTTGGTGTGACTCTAACTAAGGAAGTGAAAGATCTGTATGATAAAAACTTCAAGTCTCTGAAGAAAGAAATTAAAGAAGATCTCAGAAGATGGAAAGATCTCCCATGCTCATGGATTGGCAGGATCAACATTGTAAAAATGGCTATCTTGCCAAAAGCAATCTACAGATTCAATGCAATCCCCATCAAAATTCCAACTCAATTCTTCAGCAAATTAGAAAGAGCAATCTGGAAATTCATCTGGAATAACAAAAAACCTAGGATAGCAAAAACTCTTCTCAAGGATAAAAGAACCTCTGGTGGAATCACCATGCCTGACCTTTTAAAGCTTTACTACAGAGCAATTGTGATAAAAACTCCATGGTACTGGTATAGTGACAGACAAGTAGACCAATGGAATAGAATTGAAGACCCAGAAATGAACCCACACACCTATGGTCACTTGATCTTCGACAAGTGAGCTAAAACCATCAAGTGGAAGAAAGACAGCATTTTCAACAAATGGTGCTGGCACAACTGATTGTTATCATGTAGAAGAATGCGAATTGATCCATTCCTATCTCCTTGTACTAAGGTCAAATCTAAGTGGATCAAGGAACTTCACATAAAACCAGAGACACTGAAACTTATAGAGGAAAAAGTTGGGAAAAGCCTTGAAGATATGGGCACAGGGAAAAAATTCCTGAATAGAACAGCAGTGGCTTGTGCTGTAAGATCGAGAATTGCCAAATGGGACCTCATGAAACTGCAAAGCTTCTGCAAGGCAAAAGACACCATCAATAAGACAAAAAGACCACCAACAGATTGGGAAAGGATCTTTACCTATCCTAAATCAGATAGGGGACTAATATTCAATATATATATAAAGAACTCAAGAAGGTGGACTTCAGAAAATCAAATAACCCCATTTAAAAATGGGGCTCAGAACTGAACAAAGAATTCTCACCTGAGGAATACCGAATGGCAGAGAAGCACCTGAAAAAATGTTCAACATCCTTAATTATCAGAGAAATGCAAATCAAAACAACCCTGAGATTCCAACTCACACCAGTCAGAATGGCTAAGATCAAAAATTCAGGTGACAGCAGATGCTGGCGAGGATGTGGAGAAAGGGGAACACTCCTCCATTGTTGGTGGGATTGCAGGCTTGTACAACCACTCTGGAAATCAGTCTGGCAGTTCCTTAGAAAATTGGACATAGTACTACCGGAGGATCCCACAATACCTCTCCTGGGCATATATCCAGAAGATGTCCCAACCTGTAAGAAGGACACATGCTCCACTATGTTCATAGCAGCCTTATTTATAATAGCCAGAAGCTGGAAAGAACCCAGATGCCCCTCAACAGAGGAATGGATACAGAAAATGTGGTACATTTACACAATGGAGTACTACTCAGCTATTAAAAAGAATGAATTTATGAAATTCCTAGCCAAATGGATGGACCTGGAGGGCATCATCCTGAGTGAGGTAACACAATCACAAAGGAACTCACACAATATGTACTCACTGATAAGTAGATATTAGCCCAAAACTTAGGATACCCAAGATATAAGACACAATTTGCTAAATTCATGAAACTGAAGAACAATGAAGACCAAAGTGTGGATACTGTGCCCCTTCTTAGAATTGGGAACAAAACACCCTTGGAAGGAGTTACAGAGACAAAGTTAGGAGCTGTGACAAAAGGATGGACCATCTAGAGATTGCCATATCCAGGGATCCACCCCATAATCAGCATCCAAACGCTGACACCATTGCATACACTAGCAAGATTTTGCTGAAAGGACCCAGATATAGCTGTCTCTTGTGAGACTAGGCCGGGGCCTAGCAAACACAGAAGTGGATGCTCACAGTCAGCTAGTGGATGGATCACAGGGCTCCCAATGGAGGAGCTAGAGAAAGTACCCAAGGAGCTAAAGGGATCTGCAACCCTATAGGTGGAACAACATTATGAACTAACCAGTACCCCAGAGCTCTTGTCTCTAGCTGCATATGTATCAAAAGATGGCCTAGTTGGCCATCACTGGAAAGAGAGGCCCAGTACAGGGGAATGCCAAGGCCAAAAAAAAAAATGGGAATGGATGTGTAGGGAAGTCGGGGGCCGGGGTGGGGGAGGGTATAGGGGACTTTTGGGATAGCATTGGAAATGTAATTGAGGAAATACGTAATAAAAATATTATAAATTTAAAAAAAAACAAAAAGAAAGATACAAAGATGCTTCAGTCAATGGGTCACAAAATGAGGCTCCACCTGTCACAGGTCAAGTGGATTCCTGGTAAGTACAGTGTGAGTTTCCTTGCCTGGGTATTCCTAAGGACAGGATCTCTCTCTCCTGGTCTTGAGACTCCTCCCATCTCTCGATCTGGAAGACTATGGGACTGAAAGTGCCAAATCTAAGATTTTTCCTTCATCTTCTCTTCCTAGTCTATATCTGTCTCAGCAGAATTGCACTTGGCTGATGGACACCATCCAGGAATCAGCTGCAGACTACAAACTACTGCTCTCTGGACTTGCTGAAAGCTAATATTAACCAATCCAGCTAATATGGTTGTTCCCTGTCTCTTCAGCTGAGCCAGCTAACCAAATGCTTTCTGGTGAATGCCCCATTGCCCGGCCTTATACTTGCCTTTAAGCCTTCCTGGGCCAACATCTTACTTTCAGCCAGTTTCAGAAATAATACATCATCTCTTGTCCCCCAGGGGGTCAAAATACTAAATCAAAAAAAAAAAAAAAAAACTCCCTGGCGTAGGGGACAAAATGGCTACCCATAATTCCAATTGGCATAACAGGAAAATGTGTTTAGATTTATCAACAAGTGGATTCATTAACTAAATTAGTACTACAATATGATAGGACACATGGCCTGCTTTATGGAGAACAAGGTGTTACATGACTTTTAAAAAAAATGTTTAGAGCCTGGCGGGGTGGTGCACACCTTTAATCCCAGCACTAGGGAGGCAGAGGCAGGCAGATTTCTGAGTTCGAGGCCAGCCCGGTCTACAAAGTGAGTTCCAGGTCAGCCAGAACTACACAGAGAAACCCTGTCTCAAAAATCCAAAAAAAAAAAAAAAAAATGTTTAGGGACTGGAGAGATGACTCAGTGATTAAGAGCACTTCCAGAGGCCCTGAGTTCAATTCCCAGCAACCACAAAGTGTCTCACAACCATCTGTAATGGGATCAGATGCCTTCTTCTGGTGTGTCAGAAGAGAGAGATAGTGTAGTCACATACATAAAATAAATAAATCTTTTTTTAAAAAATGTTTCTATACAAGTCATTTGGAATTGTAATCTGGCTGTACTCAAAAAAGTGCAAAAAGAGGACCTGAGATAAAATAAATGACTACTCCCAGGTCTTATTTCCAGGCTCCTCCTAGATAGTAACTGATGTTGGCCATCATAGGACCTTTAACACTTCTGTTTCCTGTCTGGGTACCATTAAGCTGACGGATACTGAATCCCAGTATAAAAAGGTACCTATGACAGCGTTAAGGATTTAACTCAGGATACAACTCAAGGGGGGAATGTAAAGGGTACAATTAACTTGTAGGCCCCACCTGCCCAAGGCAAAGTAACTTCCTGGAAGGCTAGGAGTTATAGTTCTTGGAAAATAACGATCCACATGTTTCTTTCTCCCTGAAAGAAGTTTGTTTGGCCCATCTGCACTGGATGTGCTTGATCATATGTGTGCAGGAGGTGCATAGGCAGGAAGTACGTCAAGATGTGTGCTTGCCCCTAATTGAATCTGATGGGAAATGCGGTGAATTTAAAAGGTTTTGCCTTTTTAAACCCCTGCAAAATGTGACTCATGGTCATTCCCTGGGAGGAGGGAGGGGGAGGGGCAGAGGGAAGGGGGAGGGTGGAGGGAGAAGGAGAAGGGAGAAGGAGAAGGGAAAGAGGAAGAGGAAAAAAGAAGAAGAGAAGAGGAAGAAGGAAGAGAAGAAGAGGAAGAGGAAGAAGAAGAAGGAAAAGAAGAAGAAGAGGAGGAGGAGAAGGAAGAGGGAAAAAAAGAAGGAAGAGGAAGAAGAAGGAGGAGGAGGAGGAGAAAGAGAGGAAGAAATGAAAATGAGAAGGAGGAAGACAGAAAGAAAAGGAGAAGAGAGGAGGCAAGACAAGGCGAGAGGCAAAGCGAGGCAAGGAAAAAAGGTTCAAAATATAGCTGAGGGGTGCCTATCTAGTATGCCAAGGCTTTGGGTTCAATTCCCAACAGAAGAAAGGAGGGACTAGGACCAATGGCAGGAGGGATGGAACACAGGGTGAGGGAAGGAGGAGGAGGAAGGTCTTAAAAACATTAGGCTCCTGAAACACTAGTTTGCACTCTCTCTAAAGCTAGATGTGGCCATATGATTGTGTATGACCAGTCCTCCAGGACTAGGGATTAGACCATCCCTCCAGGAAAGCTGCTTACAGGAGCCTGACACATCTTCTATTGTCTTCCTTTTTTCATTCCTCCTCCTTGACCCAGATGTGATCTTCATGACTAAAGCCACAGTCTTAGAATAGTTTATATAACCTGGGAGCTAAAAGGTATGGGTCAGTCCCAAAGAAGCCCTTCTGGAGTTAACAGCTGGCCTCCAGGCATCTTTGACATGGGACAGAAACATCTCTTCTCCCATCCCTCGGCTGACTGGACCTGTTAGCTTCTAAGATCAGAGGTGAGACACTTTCTAGGGTGAAGTGAGACCATCCCACCAAACCTAAACCTATCTGATAGAGAAATTGTATAAAATCTATGTTTGATTTGATTCTAAATGTTCCTAACATGGTGTGATTACTTAAGGAGTATTTCTAAATAAATCCTCCTGGGAGCTTCGCGCACTATGTAAAACCAAAGTTGACTGATGTAGAAACTACCTTAGTTATGTATAATGCACTGTCTCTTCTCTGGGTGCAGAGACTTTGGAGAAAAGCAACCAAAGGAAAGAAAGAGGAGCAAATAAGAAAAAATGTTTTCAGCTAGATTGCGAAATAAGGGTTCTTTTATAGCATAAGAAGGCCCAGCCTGCTGCCCTCTGCATAAACATGGGTCTTCTGCTTCTCTTTTACCTGGATCTTTGATCACGCGGTCTCTGAAAAAGGGAGAAGGAGGAAAAGGAGGAGAAGAAGGAAGAGGAGGAGAAAGAGGCTGACAAGAACTGTGGAGGCTGTGGTGGCAAGCTTGCCCACTTGATGAAAATCTGAGTCAGCCCTAGAGGCCTGGATTCCAGGTTAAGATTGACAGTGAATTACAATGTTTGTAGAGATGGTCGCTCAGATTCCGAAAGCCTACTATCACCTCCTAGTGGGCACTCAGCGCAATTACAGGAGTCAAAAATTAGAAAAGGCACAGAACAAGAATATTCGTGTGTTTGTGTGTGTGTGTGTGTGTGTGTGTGTGTGTGTGTGTGTGTGTAGGTCAGAGATCAAAGTTGCGTACCTTCCTTTACCAATGTCTGTCACCTTGTTTTCTGGCATAGCTTTTCTCACTAAACTTTTGCTGGCCATTTTGGATAGACTCTCTGCTGGATTCCCTGTCCATTCCTCACCCCCCCCCCCACCCAACATTACAAACACATATATACACTGCACCAGTTTTTATGTATAAACAGCAAGCACTTTTCATCCACGGAGCCACCTTCCCAGTCCTCCTTTTTCCTTTTCCTACAGTGCTCTTGTCTATCATCCTCAGGAAAGAGATGAGCATGGCAAACAAGTTCTGTCACCATCTGTCTATATTATAATGCTCCTTTTGCTTATGCTTAATGTGCTTGGTGGTTGGTTGTTAATTTGACACGATCTAGAGTATCAATGAGAAATGTTCTACATTGGTTACCTGTGGGTGTTTCTGTGGGTGATTGTCTTAATTAAGTTCATTGGGGACCCATTCCATTGTGGGCAGTGCCATTCCCTAGGCAGGAGGTTTTGAACAGTCTAACAGAGGAGAAAATGAGCAAGCAAGGAAGGATGCATTTATCATCTCTGTTCTTGACTATGGATGTGATACAACTTAAATGCCTGACTTGGCTTTCCCACAATGACCGACTGTTACGTGGAATTGTAAGCCAAACAAAGCATCCTTCCTGTGATGGCTATCCTTGGTTGTTAATTTGACTTCTTCTGTAATTAACTAAAGACCAGCCAGATGGATGCACTTGTGAGAGATTTTTCTGGATTGTATCATTTAAAGTGGGAAAACCCACCCTAAATCTAGACTGTATTTTCAGGGGGCACCTATATAAAGGACATGGAAGAAGGAAGCTTCTTGCCTTCCTGCCCTCACTCTCATTAGGAAGTTCAAGTTCATTTCTTCACTGGTATTAGAGCCTACTTCTTCAGGATTCTGATGTGTACTGTAGATCAACTGGGACACCCTGCCTTGTAGATGGAACTGCTATTGGGTTTTGGATTTTCCATCAGAAGACAGTCATTGTTGGGCTAGCCAGATCACAACTCATAAGCCAATATGATAAATCCTGGATATCTAACATATAATATATTAGATATATAATGTATTATATTTTATATTCTATATACAGCCCTGTAGTTAGACTTATGATATGATTATAGTTTGCAGAGCCTTTACACATACCATCTCAGCTAATTCGTGAGCATATCTACATGTGTTAGTCAGACTTTCATGACTGTAACAAACTGTCTAGTTTACTTTTGCATGACCAAGCTACTAGTAGAAGCAATTTACAGGAGGAAGATTTACTTGGGCTCATAGTTCTCAGAGGTTTCATTAGAGCGTGCTGGGAAGCTATGACAGAATAGAGGCATTCCCTCACTGCACCCAGGAAGCCAACAGACAAAGCCTGCTATAACGGACCTCCTTATTCCACATGGGGTCCTGGCCTATGGGGCAGGTGCTGCCTATGTTCAGAGTAGGTGTTCAGACCTTAGTTATTGTCCCAGATGTTAGGCCTCTCTGAAGCACCCTTATGGCATACCCACAAGTATGTTTTTACTGATCTTTTAGGCATCTCTCAGTATAATCAAGCTCACACTTAAAATTAACCAGTACACTACATTGTCAAGGAGGCTTAGAAAACTAAGGCTGACAGAAGTTAAATGATAAACTAAAATACGATGTCATGTATGCTCTTAAATCTGTCATTATATAATCCTGTCTTTGTTTCTGTTAATCCAGTGTTGACTAAATGGTAAGCAAAGAGTGGTTTGCTTCTGTTTTGTGGATCAGGAATCAACTTTTCTCCAATGTATTCTATAGGGATAAGACAAGGAAAAGACTAAATCCCATCCAGGGTGACTCTCCTGGGACATTAATAATACAAGGCGTTAGCCTCACTACCGACAGATTAGTATTATCTGACAGTGAAAATACTCTTTCTACTTGCTGCGATGATGCGCAATCCCCTGCAGGAGTAAGCTCATGGTGTTGTTTAAATCCTTAGACAATCATCTTTTCTTCTAGCCAGTTAGTCTCAGATTATTGTTTTTATGAAATGAGAAATGTCTTTTTCATCACTGCTTGCCAAGGAACTGCTGAAATATCTACTCATTACAAAGCCATTTGTCTATTTCTTTGGCCCAACTAAGTCCAGTGTATTGTAAACTGAAGCAGCTGGAAGTGGATCTCAAAAAAACTGGCTACCAAATTTGGAGTCAGAGGATGTTATACATGGGAGACAGCTTCAGCATGGACATTTATAAAGCATTTCCATGTGGGTTATATAATGATCTTTGCAAAATCTAGCATTGAAGACATAAGCATTAACCTTTGTTCATACCTAAGAAAAGCGATACTGATGGAGTTAGTTAGATTACTCAAAATAAAACTCAGCAAAGCTGAAAATTAATCTGTGTCATTGTTTTACTGTAATCTTATTCTGCAGTATCGCATGGAATTAAGATGTCTATATGGCATCTGTATAAAGTATCAAAGACAGAGCAAATGGATTTCCACAGTGAAGTTCTGGACCGAGCTTACTTCTGAGTTTCTTATTAATGTTGTGTTTCAGCTAGAGTGTAGTGTTAGCCATGGATTTAGTAAAATAGTATTGCATTTTTAAATTCCTTTCTATTTTTTACATTCTTTTGAGAATTTAATACATAAGCATCATATTTACATCATTTCACCCTACTTTCTGCCCCCTCCATGTCCTCCCATGTCTCCCTCTTAAAATCATGACCTCTTCTTTAATTACTATTGTAATTAAAAGACTCAGCAGATTGCAAATTTTCATGTATATATGTATAGGCTGAGCTCACTTAGTGTATTTATAGATATATGTGTGTGCATTTATATATAATATGAACATATGCGTATGCAGACTCTATTTAGTGTTTCTTGTATGTATATGTGTTTTAGGATTGACCACTTGGGATTGGATAACCTATGAGAGGACTCATCCCCAAAGAAAACTGATTTTTTTTTCCTCTCTTAGCAGCTATTAGTTGGCTGTAACTCTTCATCTAAGCCTTGCAAGATTTCCCCCCCATCCAGGTTGGCATGTCAAGAAGTGCAGCACTTATTTAGGCAGCTACTTAAGATTTCATGGTTAACACTCCCTCGTCATTCATAGAAGACACTATCTCTCAGCAGATGTCCTCTGGATATTGTAATTTTTCCTCCTTCTCTTCCATGATGTTCCCTGAGCCGTAAGTACAGAGGTTATGTTGTAGATGTTTTGATTAGAGTATCAAAATGTAGAGCTCTAGCAATAGAATAAAATACTGTTTCTGCTGGGTCTATGACAGTATTTATAGACAATATTAACATTTGAGTCAGTAAACTGAGTAAAAAAATGTATGCCTCACCAGCATGAGAAAACATTGTCTAATTCATTGAAGTCCCCACGTAGAAGCAAAAGACTGAAGACAAAATCCTTCATCTTCTTGAGCCAGGATGTGTATCTACTGACTTCAGGCATCAGTTCCTGGTTCTTGGGCCTTGAGGCTCATACTGAATTGCACCACCTCCTCTCCAGAGCTCATGTTCGGCAGACCATAGATCATAGGACTTCTTGGCCTCCATAAGTCTGTAAGACAATTTCCCAGTAGGAATCTTCTTAAGTAGCTTATCTGTCCTTTGTATACTTATTATCCCACATATCCTATTTCACTGGAGAATTCCAAGTACACCCATGCGACAACAACAATTTCAGAGACACTAATAGTGAAAGAATTCACTTTTATTACATAACTACCAATTAACTGAATGACCAGAATATACTTAATGGCTATTAAACTAGTAGACTTTGAGCATGGGAAGATCTGCACACCATCACTAATCATCTTGAAAGTGTAACTGGCACAATGTCCCTGAAATACAGAATATTCTGGAGTTACATGAGTAAATACGGGTCAAAGTATTCCTAATATGTTTATATCAAGAATATCTGTATAAACAGTAGCTGCTGTCTCAGTAAAATTTGGAAGTTCCCATTGGAATCTAAACTAGTACTGACAATTAAGTTAGTATCCTCATAACTCACCCTTTATGACCACATCTATTTCAAGTGGCTGGCTTTATTTATGAATCAGACACCACCACGAATAATTACTGTTTGTGAGAGAGGGATCTAAATTGAGACTTCAAGGATGTAGCCTCCTCTCACCTTTCTAGGAGACACAACCTCACGGCAAATTTCCTATTCCTCTGACTCTTAAGTATTTTTTCACCCTCTTCCTCTCTGCTCCCTGAGCACTGGGTTCTCGCTTCGGTTCTGTTGTAAGTGTCTCAGTTGGGACTGAGCACCTCATGATCTCTTGTTCTCCACATTTTGATTGGTTGTGGCTTTCTGTAACGGTCTTTGTCTGTGGCACAGAGAAGTGGAGGAACAGACTCAGAAATCTCTATTTAAAAATCACGGTTAATGAATTGACCGTTCTAAGATGACAGCAGAGCCTCAGCTAGCAGCCCAGCAAGTTTGAAAGGGACGGGAAGGCTGCTGAGTGCCGTGGAGTAACCAGGCGCTCAGTTATTGTTTATGCTGCCTGTAAAGGGCTAATCCGGAGAATACTTCCACTTACATTGCAGATTCTCAACGTATAAATATTTAATTAGGTCGAAGGGAAAGTTCATTCTCAGCACATTCAAATTCCCTCTCGAGTGAGCCCATGAACAGCCTCCTGGACCCTTCCTTCCCCAGGGACTTCACTGTTCCCAAGGGTGTTCTCTTCTTCCCAGTGCAAACCTCAAATGCAGATGCTGGGCATGGGTTTCTCTTGACAAATGTTCTTCTTTGTTGTGATGCTTATTATGTGAAAAGAAGTTCATTTACCCAGACCTTGTAGTACATGCCAGCCTTACAATAATTAACTCACTCCTTGAGAATGGCTTGGCTTCATTATGAATCAGAAATCATCCATACTCCGTGCATTTACTTCCTCCCAACACATCTGCAGGCGGGAGCAAAAGGAGGGGAAATACATAAGTATACAGAAAACATGTATTTACTTCTGAACTACCTATTGTAATGCTTAATTCATGTTTCTCCTTGCTGGGTGCAATGTTGCCCATATAGATGGTAGGTCTGTGCTTCTGGATAAGGCTAGCATTTAAATAAGTGGCTGGGTAAAGACAAGACATATGCATCCATATGTACACACATGCACACATACAAGCATACACACACATGCACACATGCAAGTATACACACATGCATACACTGAGAGAGAGAGGTAGAGAGAGGGGTTCCTAGCAAGTAAAGCTAGGTAACTTTTTTTAAGAGATTTCAAATGTTTTTTTTTAATTTATTTTTTTATTACATATTTTCCTCAATTACATTCCAATGCTATCCCAAAATTCCCCCATACCCTCCCCCCCCCACTTCCCTACCCACTCATTCCCATTTTTTTTGTCCCTGGCGTTCCCCTGTACTGAGGCATATACAGTTTGCGTGTCCAATGGGCCTCTCTTTCCAGTGATGGCCGACTAGGCCATCTTTTGATACATATGCAGCTAGAGTCAAGAGCTCCGGGGTACTGGTTAGTTCATAATGTTGTTCCACCTATAGGGTTGCAGATCCCTTTAGCTCCTTGGGTACTTTCTCTAGCTCCTCCATTGGGAGCCCTGTGATCCATCCAGCTAGGTAACTTTTTTAAGCTTTATCACATACAGTAAGAGGTAGAAGATACTTTTGAAAAACATTCACTACAGTTATCAGAAGATATTTTGGAGATTTTTTCTGCAGATTGAAAGTATCCAGAAATGCAGTCATGGGGCTGTGTGAGAGCACCAGGGGCAGCCAGACATTCAGGGGCAGACTGTCAGAGCACAATCCCTGTGTGACCCTTTGAAAGCATGCAGGTGAAAAGCAGCCACAATTTATATTTTATACATGACATTTGGCACCTACGTGTCAACTGCTGTAGGACATCCAAGTTAAAAATAAACCACCTTTAGAAACATTTTAGTGACTGAAGAAATGAAGTCTTACTATAGTACGGTATTTATGTTGGCTTTTCCTCCGTGCCTTTTATTAGAACATACTATGTATGTATGGTCACAATGAACGTTCCTGCACTTGGTGGTTCCCGTCATCTTAACCACAGTTCACTGATTCTCATCTGACCAATTGAGTCAAGTTGTGTAACTGAAATATTAGTTTTCGGAAATTGGAAGCAAGATCGCGGGCTCAAAGGATGGTTAATGGGTGCCGGAGTGGAGGTGGCAGGAGACACCACTCCTAATGTGTCTTAGCACAGGTCCAATGGCAGTGGTGAATGACAACTAATTGAGTATTTGAATATGGCTAATTAAGAGGATTTTCGATATCTTCATCCCGTAGCAGTGACATATGTCTGAGGTGACAGGTGTGCTGACTATCTGACCTTTGCCTTCCACTCACATATTGAAATTCCATAATGTGTCCTGTAAATATTCATAGCACTTATGTACCCATTGTAAACATATTAAAAACAAGATCAAGTAAAAACAATAAAATATATTTTAAGAAGATTATGTTTTTCCTCCCTGATGAGTTCTATCTAAATGGGGGGGGGGGGTAGCTATTAACACTGATTACTGGCAGCTGAATACTAGCTGCCTATTACAATGTGAACATAAATTTTCATACATTAAATAGTGAATGTATTATCTCATAGTTTCTTGAGAACAAGAACTCAGGAGAGACTTAGCTACATGGTTCTGTCTCTCTCTCAGAAGAAAAGCTGGGCCTGCAGTCATCTGAAGGTTTGAATGGAACTGAACAATCTACTTCCAACAGGATGCTATTGGGGGCTCCAGTTCTGTATTACACGGCCCTGTCTACAGCATCCTCATAGCAGAGCTTCCGCCAGAACCAATATTCCAAGGGACAAGACAGGAAGTTGCCATACTTTGGATGTACAGTCTCAGAAGTCACAAATCATCTCACTGAAACATCCCACTCATTGAATGTAAGCCATCCATCCCACACTTAATGGAGGAAAAGCAGGCTCTACTTTAGTTTGTATGTGTGTTTGTTTATTTGTTTGTTTGTTTGTTTGTTTGAGATTAGGTATAATGTATCCCAGGCCGATTTCAAACTTGTAACCTAGCAAAGGATGACTTTGAGGTCTTAATCCTCCAAGTATTAGAATCAGAGGCATGTACCACCACACACAGCGAGGCTCTACTTATGAAGAATTCCCAGACAGTCCTGGTGATGATATATTTCTCTAATTCTAGAACCTGGGAATCCAAGGTAAGCGGATCTCAAGTTCAAGGGTAGCTTGGGCTACACAACCAGTCTCTGTCTCAAAACAAATACACACACACACACACACACACACACACACACACACACACACACACCACACCACACACACACACACACATATATATATATACATACATATATGTATGTATATATATACATATATATATTCAAAATTTGAGAATGTATTTTTGAAATCCAATAAGAAAGCAAATACACAGAAACGGAGGTGAGATAGAATTGCCCAGGTTTCTGGACTGTGGTCTAATTTTGAGCCCTAGTTCTATGCTATTGGTGTGGTTGTGTAAAATAGAACTGAACTCTTAAAAATATTTTCTCAACATGGTATTGGCATGAAAACAGACACATTGATTAAAGAAGTAGAACTGAAGATCCAGATGTAAGTCCACACATCTATGGACACCTCATTTTTTGATGCAGAAACCAAAAGTACATCTGAAAAAAAAGCAGTACTTTCAACAAACAGTGCTGTTCTAACTGAATGGCTGCATGTAGAAGAATGCAAATAAATCCTTATGTAACACCCTGCACCAACTACAAAAGGACCAAGGACCAGATGCCTTGAACCTGATAGAAAAGAAAATGGAAAATAGTTTTGAACTCATTGACAGAGGAAGAGAATTTCTGAGCAGAATACCATTAGCACAATCACTAAAGATCAATAATTAATAAATAAGACTTTATGAAACTGAAAAAGCATCTATTTGGCAAAGAACTCCATGATTAGGACAAAGTAACTGCCGAAAGGAAAAAGATATTTCCCAATTACACACTCGATAAAGGGTTAGTATGTAAAATATATAAAGAACTAAAAACAAAACAAAACAAAACAAAACCTGGACTCCTAGAAAACAAATAACCCAGTTTTAAATAGGATACACTAAACAGATTTATCATAAGATAAAACACATATGTACACATATGTTGGCTAAGAAACCCCAAAAAATGATAACACTTTTGGTCATTAGGGGAATGCAAATCAAAACTACTTTGAGATTTCATCTTTCACTAATCTGAATGGCCAAGATCAATCAAACAAATGACATCTCATAATAGGAAAGATGTGTTTAAAGAGCAAGACTTATCCATTTCTAGTGGGAGTGCAACCTTGCACAACCTTGGAAATCAGTGTGGTGCTTCCACAGGAAGCTGGGGATAGATCTTCCTCAAGATCCAGCTGTACCACTCTTGAGCATATACCCAAAGGACTCTAGGTCCTATATATGGAGGCACTCGCCCATCCATGATCATTGTTGCTCTATTTTTAATAGCCAGAAATTAGAAACAGTTTAAATAATTATGAATGTATGAATGAACATGTGAAAATGTGATATATTTACACAATGGAATATTATTCCGCTGTTAGAAAAAAACTTACTAAATTCACAAGTAAGAGGATGAAACTAAAAACAATCAAACAATGCATTGCGAGTAAGATAACCCAGACATGTTCTATGTGTTCTCTTATATGTGGATGTTATCTTTTTAGCCTTTAAATGGCATTCTGTAATCTGTGTGAACACAGAGGCTAGGCATAGAGTAAGGGACTGGGATGGGGGGAGTGTTGGGGTGCACTGTGTGAAGGTTGTCTTTGTATTTTTCATTTGTTAATTCTGTACCAGCAGAGAGCTAAGTACTGGTTGGTTTTAGTATTGGCCATCACCTGCCTCACAGTTTTGTAAATACACACCTTCTTCACTCACAGATTAGTGTAATGAAGATATGATGAACAATAGCTGGGCAGGAAGTAAAAAGCTGGACTTCCAGGCAGAGAAAAGGCCTCTGGGAAAGAATGAGGCTTGGGAAAGACTTGCGAGTGGAACACAAAGGAGGTTGGCCATACCAGAAGAAAGAGAGAGAGAGAGGTAACAGGCCAGGTGGCACTAGAGTAGTCAGGTTAATTAAGTTAGGTGAACAAGCTGAGAAATAGCCTAAGCTATACCTAAGCTATAATAAAATAAGTCTCTGAGTCATTACTTGGCAACTTGCAAGTCCAAGAAAGTGCAGCAATAGGGGTGGATATTCCAAGGAAGGAGCAAGAGAATATCTAGTTATGATGGAGTAGGAGGGAGACTAGAGCAAGAAGATTAAACAGGAGGAGGGGGAGAAGAGGAGAGGGAGTACAGGGGAAGGACACCTGACACTAAGGGCCATTTGAGGGGGCACATGAAAACCTACTATTATAGAAGTTTCTTACATTTAATAAGTATTCAAAAGAAATCTAAATCAAGACACTAAATATTGGGAGACAATGCCCAAGGAAAAACAAAAGGGAACCAGTGCCAGGAATAGATTACATCTAATTGAGTTGTTGGCCAAAGGGACCCCAAGACAAACCTGAAACACCTTAGACTATGGATTGCTCTCCACAAACTGACAATAAGACCTTAATGCTGAAAACATCACTTACATTCCCACTGAACACAAGAAGAAGAGAAGTCAAGATGGTCCCTAACTAGACACTTTACACATACCTACTAGTGTTTGTGGTACTAGAAAGGACTCTACATACTAACAAAGAAGGAAGTTAACCACCAGCCCAGCTACAAACTCTGCAATCTACAATAGTGACCCGCCTGTAAAATATGCTGATGCAATAGTTGCACAAACATTGTGAGTGTAACCAACCATTCTCTGAGTGGATTGAAGACTCCTTGAGACAGGAGTCATGCCTGACACTGCTCAGACAGCCAAAAACCTGAGATTAAATAGACCCAGGGCCTGATGGAGGCCCAGATGTTATTGTTCTGCTAAAGGAGCCTAGAAGCATGCTCCTAACAATATTCTGCTATACCTATAGATCAGTGTCTTGCTCAGGCATCATAAATGCTTATAAATTCAAACTATCACAGAGATCTGCAATGGGACAGTGGGAAGAGAGAAGCACTCAGTCTTGGGGGGATGTTTTTATCCAACCCCTCTTGAGCCTCAGTAAGAGCCAAAGGGGATGAATGACTCCAAGTGAGGAGTACCTTCTAGTCACAGCAGGAGTCGTGTATGTATGAACTCACAAAGACTACAGCAGTATTCACAGGGTCTGCACCACTCAAGCCAGACAGGGACTCAGCTCAGAAAGGGGTAAGTAGACCCAAGTTACCTTCCCTAACCAAAAAGCTATCTCCAACTGACACCCACTTGCAATAAAAACAAAAATAGTTTTCTCCAATGGAGTATTATTGGATATATTAATCACACTTAAGAGTAGGCCCCATGCCCAGCAGTAGGTAGCTAACACAAATTGAACTAATGCCATTTTTGGAGATATTGTTTGTCTCATATTACTTTGGGCATTTTTTTTTCTTGTTGGTCTTTAGTTTGTATGTTATGGTTTCTGATTTTGTGGTTTTACAGGGTTTGGATTTTTCTGTGTTTCTTGTGCTTTTTCTTTTTTTTTTAAGTTCTGTTTTGTTTTGTTTGTTCTTTTTGCCTGTTTGTTTGTTTTCTTAAAAGAAAAGGAGGGAAAAAAGGACACAGAGTCAGGAACATGGGAAGATCTAGGGAAGTTGGGGTGGAAACCATGACCAGAATATATGGTATAAAAGTGTGCATGCATGTGTGTGTGTCTATGTGTCTATGTGTGTCTGTGTGTGTCTGTGTGTCTGTGTGTGTGTGGTGTGTGTGTGTGTCTGTGTGTGTCTGTGTGTGTGTCTGTGTGTGTGTCTGTGTGTGTGTGTGTGTGTCTGTGTGTGTGTGTGTCTGTGTGAGTGTGTCTGTCTGTCTGTCTGTGTCTGTGTGTGTCTGAGTCTGTGTTCTTCCCTAAAATATTTTGGACATTTACTTACTCTCAACCCACAAAATCTAAGTCACAAAATGGATTCATGCAACTAAAAGCTCCAACACTTCTGATAATCCTGCTTCGGCCACACAGCTCGCTGTTTTCTGCACTGAACACTCCTTAGCCATTTATCCCTCCCCTAGTGACTTTACCCACCAAAGACTTGGAAGGACTGTGGGTGCCATGCCCCACTGTTGCTCTCTCCTGACCTGCTCTGGCCTCTGCTGAGTGCCAAAGTAGAAAGCAAAAGACAGTGGGGATGCAAAGGCATCCTGAAAGCATCTACTCTCCTGGGTAGTAAATGCACATGGCTTCTGACTGGCACATCTCCCTGAAACTCTAAGTTAAAGTCAAACAGAGGTGACACTTAGCTACTGAAGCTAATTTTAAAAATTAATGTTTAATGAGTAACCCTAGTCATATCTTAAATGCATGCTTCTTCAGTTACCTTCAACTTCCTGTCTCTACGTTATAAAATACATCGGCCAGGGGATAATGAGGTCACCAGGCTCAACCAAGAGAGTGATGGAGGAGATCGTAGTAGCTATGTTGCTGATACAAGAGTAAAGCTTGCCCACTCACTTTGCCTGTGGAGAGGCTATGGGTTCTGTGGTGACTGAGAAAGGCAATTAGATACTAAATGGCTTGTTAGTGTGGGGTTTGTTCTTCCCAAGGCATAGAAAGGTTTCTGATGGACGTGGGGCTTTGAGCCACTGAAATGGGTGAGTTTAGGTTATGACAGGGACCCCACCTCTGTTCTTTTCCAAAGCTACTAAAAAACATTTCTCAAGTGGATAAAATAGCCAATATTTGTATTTATTTATTTGTGTTTATGTTTATAGTCTTGAGGTGTCCCTCACAGTATGCAAAGTGCTTCTATATTCCCTATAAACCTACAGAACATGGATCTGTAGTGGACACTGGAGAGCTTAGATCAAAGCCGATGCGCCTCAGCTGCTTGGAACACAGGCTGCTGGAAGCTCACAGCTGGACCTCACACTAGAGACTGCCCTCAGCTACAGGAAACTTCATCACTCCATGTTACACCCCCTCCTGGGGAGTGGTACACAGCCAACTATTGATTGAGATGAGTTCAAAGTCTCAGTCCTTCTTCTCCAAAAAGAGGCATCTCCAATGGGCCAACTGAGCACAGACTCCTCATCCAAGCTCCAAAGGACTGGATAACAGCCATATTGCAGGTCAGGTTCCCCCTCTATCTAATCCTGCAAACCTCACTTCCTTGGAAGCACAGATTTCCCAGTAAGCTGGTGCCTGTGACTCCTCTCAATGTCTGTTTCTAAAAATCCAATTTAAAGTGGTTTTATCATACAGATGCCAAGTGGAGCCTCAGAGAGTCTGCCCCAGTACCTAGAGTCGCACAGCTTATAATGTAGCTCTGATTTGACCTGTTGCTTTCAAAGGTGGTTCCATATTGTTGTTTGGAATCACATGCCCCATGCCTTTTTTTTTTCTAGCTTACTTAATACCTACAGAGCATCCTGAGGCTCAGATCTAAGAATCCTTGCCATTACAATGGTTCTTTTGTCTTCTTTGTATGAATTTCTTGTAACTCATAACAATGTGAGTTCCTCCGTTAAAAGAATCCTACTCTCTGGAAATGGACAAAATTGTTTCTGTCCCCGACCTTTAGCTCTTGCCTGAAAAAAATGCCTGCCAACCCTGTAGCAACTACCACCTTCCACACATTTGCTTAGCACATAGTGAGATGTGTTACAGCTTTTTCAGAGAGACCTAAGAAAGCCTGTGTGTGCCATCCATCACAGTAAACTACCTCTGGGCACCAAAGTAGACTAAAGTTGGGGAGCAGATACAAAACAGAGGAGGCCAGCATGGAGACCAATGTCTAATCCCAGATTCTATGGACACTGTTTATTCAAGTCTGAGCCACAGGGATCAGAACTAGTGGTGTCTGGGGAGCCGCAGATATACTAAGTGAGAGTGGCATCTCAGGCTTTGCACTGCTAACATAACAACCAGCAGAGTGATTTACTAGACTGGCCTCATGGATCTATACCAGACAAATCTCACCTTCACATTAGGATCAGAAATTCCATTTATATACTTTTTATGGCTGCCTTCACAAACCAATATGTTAGAACGTGGAGAAGAGATTCATGAACAGCCTTACCTCCATTTTAAAATCTACTGATTTTTTTTCATTTATTCTTATTTTGAAATTACAAAAAAAAAAAAGAGTAAATCGGTAGCAAATTTTTAGACAGTCAAAAAAGGAAAGGAAATGATAGGACAGGTAGATTCTGACTTGTACTTCTGCCTCAAATTCTCCACTAACCCAACTCAATGACACACAATGAGTGACACCCCTGGGAACTGAACTTGAGCAGTTTGCCTGAAAATTCTTCTTCTGCATCAAGAAGCATTGCTATAACCAGTCATATCAGGAAGCTGGAGTGTTCCTAAGATGGGATGACACCTGTCTACAAGGTCTGTCTCCAAATGCTGCCAATTCTAGATGTTAATTTCAGATAAGCTGTTCTGGGTGGCTTCAGAGACTGACCTAACACTGGAGTAACAAGAGAATGAAGAAAAGACAGACACACTGACACACAGAAAAGCTAAGATCGTGTGGGCTGTGCTTGCTCTGATGGAGGGCACCAGCTACAGCCCTGAAACTTACTGCATTTACTTTGTACATCTGATGGAGGGGTTGTGTTTATGCTATTTAATGGAAAAGGTAGACTGGCTTAGCCAGTCTGAGTAGGAGCACTCTTTGCATCTTGGCTCCTCTGAGAGTGACTCTCAGTAGCCTTTATTGTTTACTCTGGGAGGGAGGGAGGGACCTAGTGAGTCTGGTCAGATTTAGGGACTTCCTGAAGTTATTTTTGAGTTATCTCCCTTCTGGCTGAAGGAGCTTCCCAACAGGATGGATCCTGGAGGAAGCTGCTATATAACAAGGACCATGGTGAGGAGTGGGGAAAAGAAGCTCTAGAGATGGGAATAATATGACAACTGTACCATGAAGGGAAAGTGAGGAAACACTTTATCAGGGAGGAGAAGGAATGTCACTACTTAGTGTAGAGAAGGGAAAGGGGAACATTAAGGATGATTGAACAAGCAATAGGAAAACATTATTTTATGTTTACTTAAAAATATATACATAATATCTTATTAACAAACATTCCAGTACCAAGCATGAGAAACTTCACTTTGATTTGTTGGTCAGGGGAGTCCAAAAGTCTCTAAAAACAGTATAGGCTATCGCCATTGCCCTTGGTTGCCTCCAAGTTCTTGAAGGTAAGATTACTGAAGATATCATATAATTTGGACATAAGGTCTTAAAAGAATCAAGTGACAAGTGATCTGGAAGATTCCTCCCTGAAGACTAGACCTCATGGTATCCAAAGGTGTTATGCAAGCTGCCAAGGAAAAAAACAAATTAAAAGTCCTCTGAGTTACAACAGTGGCCAACATGGTAAGACAAATTCAAAGGCGCCGTCATGGCACTTAGATCTTGAGGGTAACTAACAGGCACATAACTAGGCTTAACATTTATTCAATAGGTAGACATTTGTACCTGACAGTATAAACCCAATCAACTACCAATGGTTAATGAGGTCATACAGGCCACAGGAGAACCTACTACTAACACCTTCCTAAGCCAGGATAATTCCCAATGTCATTCTAAACTCTTATCCTTACCCATGGGTAAGAAGTATAGCTTCCACACATTCACCAGAGAAGTGTCTTTTTACAGCATATTGAGGCCAGCATCGAAAACCACAGCTGGCCAAAATGCAGAAACCAACTGAGCATGTGCTAACTAAACCCCAGTACATGCATCTACAACATAATTTCTATACCTATGGCTCAGGGAGAATTTAAGAACAGAGGTAGACTGTAAGAGCCAGAGGAGTAAGATACCCGCCACAGACCAGTGTCTTCTCTATATGACAGGGAGCTATACTCATGAAATCTTAACAACATGGTCACTTAAACCTGACCTGCACAATGACAACACCAGTTAACATACCAGCATGGATAAAGGAAATTTCACAAAGCCTCACCCCTAGATGGAGAGCTACAAGCAGTTAATAGCTGCTAAGAGAGGGAGAATCAATCTTCTCCAGGGATGAGTGCCCTGGTAGGTTATCCTATCCCTACACACATGTACATAGAAGCAATGCTGAATGGACTCAGTAGATTATACATATATACATACATATACATGTATGTGTGTGTACATATATACATACATTACATATGAATATATATCCTTGTATTCCCTCCTCTCTTCTGTTCTCCATTTAACCATTCGAGACTCATTATTCTCCATACCCCCTTTATATCACTATCCAGTTAATTCAGTTGATTGGAGCATGGTGCTATTAATGCTAAGGTTGTGGGATTGATCCGTGTATGTGTCATAAAGCTCACTTTCTCTACATTCATTTTATCACTACATTATTATTATTTATTATTATTATTATATGTTGTGTTACATATATGGAATTATAATAACTAAAGAAGAGAAATTGTCAAACATGAATATGGGAGGAATTAGTGAGGTTAGATGGTGTTGAAAAAGTAATCTAACCACAGTACTCAAGTGTGAAATTCTAAAAAATATACTAAATAAACATTTTATAGTCTTTAATTACAAACATAGTAGCCCTTCAACAAATGGTGTATAGATAATGAATGATGGGGAATGGATGATAGATTCCTAGATCCAGGGATGCAGGAATGAACAACTGACAAGATGAATGAAGAGGCAGTGAGCCATATGACCAAGACAGACATCAGACTCATGACCTTGGCATTATTAGCAGTGCAATCTAACCAACTGAGCTAACTGGACAATAATAAAGTATGGAGAGGAAAGAAGAATGAAACTGTAATGGCTAAATGTGGTAGGGTATGGGAGGGCAGGGTAAAGGAAGGAATATAGGGAGGGATAATTAACACTAAGAGGCATCCTAAAATATAAATGTGTGTGTGTGTGTGTGTGTGTGTGTGTGTGTGTGTGTGTAGTATGTGTGTAGTATGTGTAGTATGTGTGTAGTGTGTATGTGTGTGTGTGTGCATGTTCACATTTGTAGTATGTACTCAAGTATGCACATTTTCTCACACACATGTATGTGATTTAAATGAAGTTACCCTATAATGTGGCAACAATACCCTTGCTAAACATCATAGGCCAGGAATGGGTTATCTCCTTTGGAGTCATTAGCCACTGAGGTTCACCACCAAACACTACAGGCTATTTTCAATGGTACTGGTTATCTTTAAAGAATTGATGGTAAGACTGTTGCTGAAGACACTGTGTGTATGAGTCATAGAACAAGGAGGGCTCAGTCTGGTACTCACCTAGGAGCTTCATTGCTACTGGAGCATTTTCATAGTGCTGGAAGAAGCTATGCACATAATTAAGGAGAAAAGTAATCATGTCCTTTGTGAACCCTGGGAACTACACAGAAACCAGGATAGCAAGATATGCCCACTGGTGCCATAGTGGTACATCAGTTATAGTAGTATCCAACTACTCTGATTGGACGTAAGTCCTTCCTTATAAGATGGAAATTCTACCTGAAACTGTTATCAGGCCAAGGATTTGACATGTTAACAAGCTAGACAAGTGATAGGCCCTAGGGAAAAACTTACTACTATTACTTCGCTAAAGGGACAAAGCATGAAAACGAATCCTAATGAGTTAACATTATATCTATAGCTAGTGCATCTCTCCAAACTCAGCAGAGAAGCTTCGTTTTGCAATTGTGTCTTTCCTTTTTTAAAAAAAAATTAGGTCTTTTCTTCATTTACATTTCAAATGCTATCCCAAAAGTCCCCCATACCCTCTCCCCACCACTCCCCTACCCACCCACTCCCACTTCTTGGCCCTGGCGTTCCCCTGTACTGAGGCATATAAAGTTTGCAAGACCAAGGGTCCTCTCTTCCCAATGATGGCCGACCAGGAAGAAAGTGGTGGAAGGCTATAATGAAGCAGTGTTTTCCAGACATGACAGGGCAGTTGCATATACTAATTCACTGAGGTTGTTACACAGTGCAAGAGGCCTGCTCAGGCTCAAGTCAGACCAAATTCCACGATGGGGAGATGTGGAAAGCACGAAGTCCCACCCCTAATGGAGGAGTTATTGGTAACTGACACCTGCAGTCAGACAGGAAAAGAGCTTTCTTTAAGAATGTGGTCCCCTGTAAGTTGAACACACTGTAGTTGGATAGCCACACGCCCAAGAGTTTTCAGGCAGTACTGATGGGTTTTTCTTTTTCTAAAGGAGGACACAAAGTTTGATGAGTACAGAATGGAAGGAGCTGGAGTAGGGGTGAATATGATCAAAATGCAATAGAAGAAATTCTAAAAAAAAAAATATATATATATATATATTTTTAAAACGTAGAATATGGAAGAAAATAAAATTAGAGCCACATTTGAAAATAAATGAATAAAATGTTGTAAAACCCAAAAAAGCTGCCTTGTGTCCCCTTGTGTTCCTGACTTCCACGTCTGAGAGTAGGTACCGCAGAAGTTTTTCGACCCCCTGAGCCATGCGATCCAAAGGTCACATTGCTGCCTGTCACATTTCATACCTTCACCTTCTTGCCTGTGCACCTCCTTTCTTGTTTTCTTCTACCTCTTAGTTTTCCTTTATTAATTTTGCATCACTTTCTTTCTTAATTAAAAATACATTACTTATTCATTATAACCAGTGAAATAATGCAAAACTGTGCAAAGTAATATCTCAGAGTTGCCTCTTCCATCCCTACCTTTCTGGAGGAACCACCATCGACTACCTGGAGAGTGCTTCAACCTATTATCACATTCACAGAAACATTTACAAACACACAATCTTATATGGAAAGGCTTTTTTAGTAATTTCTGCTTACAGAAATGGGACCATATTGCTCACTCCTTTCAATGGCTAAATAGTCTTCCTAATATGAATGTAGCAGTTTGTTCATATTAAATCCTTTCAATGACTGTGTCTCATCTTCCACGAAGCACATAGAGACTGTCTCCTATCAAAGAACACTCAAGCTGGTTCCATTCCTTCCCTCCAAAGAAATAAGTTTATAATAAACATCCTTGAAAGTCTGTCTTTGCAAAGAGAGATGCTTTTATTTACATAAACTGATCCATAAAGCAAGGTTGCTAGGCAAGAAGCATGTGTGGTTTATTTTTAACAGCTATTTAAATGCTCCCATATTATTTGTTGCATTTTATCTTCATACTAGCAATATAGGTATGTATTTCTTTCTTTACATTCTGCCAGCTTGAGATGGCTTCCCTCTCCTGTTCTTTTCCCCTCTAGCCAGTTAGACCCTGGGTTCTCATCCAGCATCAACATGCTACCCTCTGAGCGCCTGCCCACTAACCATCAACCATGTGGATGACTGCTTTGGGGAGGGAGGGACCAGCACAGAGCCTTCACCCACTGTTCTGCTCCTTTGCCAGTTATTTCCTTCACATATTAGGAACGCTGATATTTTTCCTTGCTTGAGTATTATAAGACTGTCCCCAATTTGACTTTGATTTCTTAGAATTTTGTTTTGTTTTGCTTTCTGTTTTGATTTTTTTTTCTTTTAACTTTTTGAGACAGAGCCTTGCTATGTAGTCTTTGTCTATCCTGGAACTCACTATATAGATTAATCTGGCCTCAAATTCACAGAGATCTACCTGCCTCTGCCTCCCACTTATTTATTTATTCACTTATCTACTTATTTATTTATTTATTTATTTATTTATTTAATCTATTTTTAACAGGATAGATGAACTTTCCATAAAGAGTAAAGGCAAGCAGGCAAAAAGCAACATTTCCTCTTTCCCCCTGGTTTTCACCAGATGGTGTCCCCACATTTAGAGTGCATTTTCCTGCTTCAAATCATCCAATCAAGAAAATTCCTCATAAGAGTGCCCAGTGATATGTGTTTTGGTTGATTCCAGATGCAATATTTTGTTGTAAAAGTGCAAAACAAAGACAACAGCAAATTAAACCAAATGCATATTAGTCAGCCCCACCAAGGAAGTTGGGTATCCACTGGGAAAGGTTCTTTTTTTTAAATGCAGAAAATTATTTCCAAAAGAAAATAACTGTTTGGTTGAAGTTGGGTTGGGGCTGGGACAAGGGACTGAGGGGCATATTTTACATATCAAAGCAGACCTGGCTTCCAAGTTCTCCCAGCATCCCTCAGTCCTTACCTGGCATACCCTGTCCCCCAACCCTGCACTTTCCACCCAGGGGCTGGGCTGCCCTTCCCCCAAAGGCTCTTCCCTATAAAAATCCAAACATTCTTATCTCTCTTGTTCTCTTTTCTTCTCTTTCTGCACCATCACCCTTTCTCTCTCTCTCTTCCCCCGGGCTTCCTCCCCATGATGACTCCTCTGGCCTCTGTCAGTCCTTGGGACCAGTGAACTCACCCAAGAGCAGTTTCTCAATAAACCAGACTTTTATATATTCAAATCTGGCTTGAATTAGCTCATTTCACTGGCAGTGATGGAGGAATAACCTATCATTAACGTTTGGCAAAAAAGAAAAAATGTCTATTTCGAGACCATCTTCATTTTCTCTGTGTAGACAGCACACCTGAAAGTCATCATCACCCAGTTTTGTCTGCCCAACAAAGTCAATGTGAATTAATTCCTCTCCTAAATCCTCAAGGCCAAGTCAAGTCTGAAAGAGACACTTTAATACACAGTAGGAGGGTCACGGGAGGCTGTAAATCAGGTGGCATTACCACTGTCAAGGAAAACAGGTGGAATGCATCTGTCCCTCTCATCCTCCATGAAGAACAGGCATCAAATTGCTCATCACCATGCAGACCTCAGATCACTCAGGGGCACATTCTGGGTACTGAGTAGCTGGTGGCGGTGCCTAGCCTTGAAGGCCGCTCAAAGCACCAAATGTACAAAAGAATCCATGCCAATGAGAGCAGGGTCATAAAATCTGGGCTCAAGGGACCAGGCTCTGAAATCCCAAGGAGTCAGCAAGTCTGCCCTGCTTCTGCCTGAATTGTCAATGCTGGGAAACACAAACTGCCAAGTAGACCCCTGAAGAAACCTCCCATCCAGTCCAAAAGAATTCAATGCCTTCTGCTCACCTGGCCCTCAATATACAGAAACCCTAATGATGCTGGCTACAAAGGGCCTCCCTCCTAGTCTACAAGTTCTCCCTCTCTAGAATCAACCACACCAACACCGTTAAAAAATATTGGGAAAGGTAAATTCGAGAAAGCCCCAAAATTTAAAACTTGAACTTGCTGTATGTGAAGTAGTATGCTGAATGATCATAAATTGAAGTGATTTGTAGGCACACCCTGCTGAAGCCCCATCCAGCGCAGATCCCCACTGCTCCCAGGGTTCCTGGCCTGGCATTGTTCTCTCTGCATCTTGATCTCTGAATGCGTGCTTCAGCCAAGGGAGGTTGTGTCTGTACTGATTATTTGCAGACTTCTTTCTCTTGTCATTGTTCCCTAAACAATACAGTATAACAACTATTAGCATAGCATTTGCATCGCATTATGTGCCATAGGTAATCCAACAGTGATTGAAAGAACACGGAAGAGATGCATAGGCTGTATGCAAATGTCCTACTACTTCATATTAAAAACTTGAGCATCTTCGGACTTTGGCATCTGTGAGGATCCTGCAACCGGCCCTTGTAGATATCAGGGATATCTGTGTGAACAGTATTTGGTTATTCATAAACATGCGCTGAGCTGGTTTTGTGTGAAATCTGTTATCAAGTTCTTATTCATGAAAGCTGATCTAATCTCAAATGTTAATTACCTTTTCCTGTCTGTAAGCAAATACCTTACAAAAGCAACTTAAGGGAGGACATATTTGGGCTCACAGTTTCGGGGGATTTGGATCCACCATAGCAGGGAAAGCACAATAAGATGATTCCTCCCTTGCATACAGGAATGTGAAGCAACAGCTGTTTGAAAACCACAGAGGCAGAGTCTGCAGCCAGAACCAGGAGCTGGCCTAACCTACAGAGACATGCCCTAGTGACCTACCTCCACCAAGCAGGTCCCATCTCCTTAAGGTCTTCAAAGCAGTACCTGATAAATGACATACAAAGCATGATCCTATTAGGAACATTCCAGATTCAAACCACATCACCTGGGTTGGATTCATGTGGCTATACTTCTCTGTCATTTCTCAGGGATGCCCTAAGCATCTACAGAAATTGCAAGTATACAGGAGAGCCAGCCCACCTCCCAGGTGCATCCCAAGCTTCTAGGTCATCAGCTTCATTCACATCCAATGGCCAAAGTATCATCAAGAGGCAGAGAATAAACTCCACCCACCACAAGGCCATAACAGTGAATGTATAATATCATTACAAAGGAGAGCATGGGCCTAGTGACATAATTAGTCACAATATGAGTAATGGGAAATGGGGAGTCACCAGAGCTCACAAGCAAAGAGTATTCCACAAGTAGGAGCTATTAAGTGGGAAATAAAAAGATAGGCACCAAGCCAGCCTACAGGGGTCACCAGCAGCTTGCACACATTATAAAGGACTCTCCTATAGTCTCTACACTGGTAAATACTCCCACACAGAAAAAGGCTGAGCTGTCTCTGTACACCTACTGGACAAAGGAGCCAACATGCTCTGTCTTTTCCCTTTTGTTCTCCATGTTCATCCTGAGATTCACCAGAAAAACCAACTCTACCATTTTGGGACAGTTTTAAAGCAGTCTTTATTAAATATTAAATACTGACCAAGAGATGGACTTTAGTCAGGAACATTCTCTGGAATTTCCCAGCTGAGAATGGCCCCAGGCCACATGTTGCAGGACCTTTTAAAGAACAAATCGTGTTTATTTGTGAGGCATTGTTATCTTCCAAGAACTACAATTCCCAGCATTCCAGGAAGTTAGCTGGTTCCTGGGCAGGTTAATATCGGGCATTACAGTCAGGTCATCACAGCTAAAGTGACATAATGGCCATCAAGAGAGCAATTATAAGCAACAAGCAGTTTGTGTATATATGCTTGCTACAATGCAGATGAGTATTCAGAAGCTGGCTGCAAATGAGGTGGAGGGATGCTTTTTCTACCAGCTCTTCACAGGGCTGACTCCCTCCCTCTTTCAGCTCTCCTTAAACAGCCCCCTCCTCGAACTTACCCAGACACCTCTGTGCCCAGCCCAAGCTTCCCAACCCAACCCTGCTGTGCTGTAGTGCAGCTTTCTTCTTCTTCTACTTCTTCTTCTTCTTCTTCTTCTTCTTCTTCTTCTTCTTCTTCTTCTTCTTCTTTTTCTTCTTCTTCTTTGCTTTTGTTAGGAACTAGAGTTAGCTTGACTTTTCCTTTCCTTTCCTTTTTTTTTCTTTCTTTTTCTAAATAATTATCTGTTCTTTTCTCTAGAAAGGATTTGTGCAGCTGTGTCTTCAAAAGTACCTGGGTTCAGAATAATTGTTGGATGAGTAACTGTGAAGGGGGGGAGGGGGAGATGGTGGCAATACTGGGAGAGGAAGGGAAGAAGAGACAGAGAGAGGAACAGAAAGAAACAATACTGAGGCACGCACATGGAGAAAAAAAGATAAGACGAAGAACCCTTAATGTGAACTGCACTGGGGACTCAATGGGTTAAAATCCACAGCTGCAGCCTTGACACTGCTCTCTGATCAGGGTGACTCAGGCAGACAGTGCTTAACAAGGGTCCTGGGCCTCATTTGCATTCCTTTATCCATCAAAACCTGACCAGGAGGCTCTGTACTGGAAATTGCTGCACAATTTACATTCTTGGTCTGTGCTGGAAAGTGTTTCAGCAATAGCTTGGAACTAGCCCTGCAGGAAGGAGAGGCCAAAGGACAAGCTGTTTCTTGTAAATAAATAATAATAAATTACCGTGTTTGAATCTTCTCGAGATCCCTCTGTGGTTTGCAGTGCCAGTCTGGATTAGGGTTCATGGTGACACTGCAGGAACCTAGGGCTCCTGGGTCCTGTTTGCCTATGTATCCTTTTACATTTTAATTCTGCAAAATTACCACCTATATACCAACCATATGTTTTCTCCTTCTGGGATTCCTAGTGGATTTCTAGTGCCTGGGATTCCCTCTTTTCGTCTATAGATTCCTTATTCTCAGATACTTCCTGGGAGAGTTCAAGGACTGATTCCGCCAGTTCACTGGTTTGTTCTTAGGCTTCTTGATTCTGTCATTCAATATATCCACAAGCAAGATAGTTTTCATTTTAACAGTATGTTTTATGCCCCAAATCTCTAAAAGGTTCAAATTTTCTTATTCCTATTTCATGTTCCTAAGAACTTATCTCTTTCAAGATAGCTACTTACCTGATTTCTTTCACTTATTTTATGTGTATGAGTAGGTGTTTTGTCTGCATGTTTGTCTTCATCACATAGGCATCCTGACCACCACTGCCAAGAGAGGCTGTCAGGTACCCAGAGCCTAAAGTTTTAGACAATTGTTGGACAAACCCAGGTCCTCTGGAAGAGCAGCCAGTGAGCTTAACTTCTGAAACCACTTCCCAGCCCCTGATTTTTATTTTAAATTCTAATGTTACAAAAACAATTAAGTGTTATCTTAATTAGGATTTTATTGCTGTGAAGAGACACAATGACCAAGGCAACTCTTAAAAAGAAAAACATTTAACTGGGGTTGGCTTACTGTAGGGGGTGTTTCTGATGCTGTTCTCTTCCCCCAATTGGTTGTTTATCTGTCAGTAAAGAGGCCATGGGCCAATTGCTGGCAGTAAAGAAGCAATGAGCCAATTGCTGGCAGAAGGAATAGATGGGACTTCTGGGTCCCTGGAGGAAGGAGACAGACACAAGGGAGAAGAGGAAAGGTTGCCATGCTTTGGAGAGAGAAGAACCAAGCAGCCATGTGAGGTCTCAGGAGGAGCAGAGGCCTGTGGCCACTCCTATAGGTGAGTGGTCATGGATGTTTAGCAGGGACTAGATGTATCTTAGCAACTAAAGTTTAGAGCAGGTGGGAGGTGTGGATTACAAGAATATTGTTAAGGGCATGATTGTTATGATCTTGAATATTGTACAGCTTCAGAAGAACCACACCAGGCCAAACAGTTCCATGTGAGGTTTATTGGGAGAGAGAGGAACAAGGTGACAGTGGAAAGAGAAGTGGGGAAGAGAGAGAGATATCAGGGGAGCCTTTCTTTTTATATGGGTGATGACATAATCACAGGTAAAGGTGGGACGTGAGCCAAGTGGATTCTGGGAATATGGTGGCCGTTGCCTTGGCAACAGGTGTTTGAGTCCCGCCTATGTAATGTCACGGGTTTCAGAGGTCCTGATACCAACAACAATTTCCCAGGTGGGAGATAATAGCTTCCAGCAATTGTGTCCAAAGGGAAGTTGAAAAGGAACAACTGTGTATGTGTGTATTATCCGTGGATTCAGGGGAAGCTGGGTGGGGACTGGTAGTGTGACCCCTTCCCAGAGCTTAGGCAGGGTAGCAAAAGCTACACAAAACAGCTTGCAGTTTCAGAGGTTTAGTCCATTATCTTCAAGGTGGAAAACATGGCATATGCAGGCAGTCATGGTGCTAGAGAAGGAGCTGAGAGTTCTACATCTTGATCTGAAGGCAGCAAGAAACTGTATCACACTGGGCATAGCTTAAGCATATATAAGACCTCAAAGCCTGAGAAGGAAACAGGATGATCAAGGAAGGTGGAGGGAGAGGGGACCTGAGAGGAAGATAGGAGGGGAAAGAAACAAGGGGGGCAGTATCAGGTACTGGAAGGGACAGGAGAAAGGTACAGAGAGTCGGGAAATTGAATAAAAATATGTAGCAGTAGGGAATGAGAAACTGGGGATAGCCACTGGAGGGTACCAGACTCCAGGAAAATGAGAGGCTCCCAGGATCCAACTGGGATGACTTAGGCAAAATGCACAGAAAAGGGAAGGTAGATCCTATAAAGACCACCTCCAGTAAATAGGCACAGCCTCTGGTCAAGGGATGGGGCCACCCACCTATCTCAAAGTTTTTAAACCAGAAATGTTCCTGTCCAAAGGAAGAACAGAGACAAAAAAAAAAAAAAAAAAATGGAGCAGAGACTAAAGGAACGGCCAACTGGGGATTGTCCCACCTGGGGATCCATCCTGTCTGCAGACACCAAACCTGACACTGTTGCCATTGCCAAGAGGCAATTGATGACAGGAACCTGGTGTGGCTGTTCCTTGGGAGGTTTGGCCAGCAACTGACCAATGCAAATGTGGATACTTGGAGCCAACCATCAGGGACCCCAGTAGGGGAGCTGGCTGGAAGGACTTGAGGAGTGGAGGGGGATTGCAAACCCATAGAAAGAACAACATCAGCTGACAGACCACCCAGTGTTCCCAGGGACTAGACCACCAACCAAGGAGTGTACAGGGAGAGAGCCATGGCTCCAGATACATGTATAGCAGAGGATGGCCTTATCTGACATCAATGGGAGGAGAGACTCTTAGTCCTGTGGAAGTTTGATGCCTCAGCATAGGGGGATGCTGGAGCAGTGGGACAGGGGGGGTAGCACCCTCATAGAGGCAAAGGGGAGAAAGGAGAGGGCAGATGTGGGATTGGAGAGGTTGTGAAGGGCTAACCAGGAAGTGGGATATCATTTGAGATGCAAATAAATGGAACAGTTAATAAAATAGAAAAAAAAAAAGACCTCAAAGCCTACCTCCACATTGACACACTTCCTCCAACAAAGCCACACCCACTCCAATAAGGCCACACCTCCTAAAAGTGCCACTCCCTATGGGTCAAGCATTCAAACACATCAGTCTGTGAGGGCCACAATATTCAAACCACCACAGGTGTTTTGATATTTCTCCTATAAATTCACAGTCTTCTGGAACTGTGTAATACCTTAGCTATACTAATAAGGAGAGAAGACTGAATTGATGACAAATCCCTGGCCCTACTTTGTACTGCTGTTGTAACTGGGCTATAGGTCAGAGAGCCTAATAATTCAGATACACCGTTTCCTTTCTATTTCTATGATCCTCTGGTACAATAAGAAATATGCATTGTGTCAGATCAGTATTGATGGAGATGATATAGAATTGAAGGAAAGCTAACGGGCATCTCCAGAAGGAAAACTGTGCCGTTAATCAGAACCGAAGGGCTTCATTGCTATCGGAGACTGTGGTACATAGGAGGCTTGGAGTCACATAGGACAGAAAAGGTAGAAAATTAGTGAGGGAAAAGTCCATCTGCAGGTCTATTCCACTGCAATCGGGAAGTGGTAGATACAAGCAGGTTTGGCACGTGGATCTCCTCATTAGATGCTTCCACAGGTGCTATCAGTCAAGTCAGATTTCCTTCGGGAGCCTCTCGGTCTACCGGATGCTTTAGGTCATTAACCCTTCACACTGGGGCTTCATCTTCAGTCACAGACTAGAACTCTAGAAATTGTTAGGATTCCTTGGGAAGGATGAGAAAACGATATTTTATTTATGAATCTCTCATATATTACATCACAACCACGGTTTCCCCTCCCTCCTCTCCTCCTAGTCCCTCCTCCCTACCTCCTACTCCCACCCCAGATCCACTGCTCCTCCATTTCCCTTCAGAAAAGAGCAGGCCTCCCAAGGACATCAACCAAGCATAGCATAACAAGCTACAATAAGACTAGGCACAAACCCTCATATCAAGGCTGGACGAGGCAACCTACTAGAAGGGAAAGGGTCCCAGGAGCAGGCAAAAGACTGAGAAACACCCTGACTCTTCCTGTTAGGAGTCCCACAAGAACACCAAGCTATAAAACAATAACATATATGCAGAGGACCTAAGTCAGACCCATACAGGATCTGTGATTTTCTCTTCAAACTGTGAGCCCTGGTTAGTTGATTCTGTGAATCATGTTCTTGTGGTGTCCTCAATCCCTCTGGCTCCTAGAATCCTTTCTTCCACTCTTCAATGGGGTTCCCCTAGCTCCACCTAATGTTTGGCTGTGGGCCTTTGCAACTGTTTCTGTCTGTTGCTGGATTAAGCCTCTCTGAGGGTGGTTATGCTAGGCTCCAGTCTATGAGTATAGCAGAATATCATTAGGAATAATTTCATTGACTTTTTTCTAGTTCTGTTTGGTTCTATCCTATGTCTCTGGGTTATCCAGCCTCTGGTTCCTGGTAAGTGTCAGGTGTGAGCGCCCTCTCCTGGCTTCGATCTCCTATTGGACCAGTCGTTGGTTGGCCACGCCCACAAGTTCAGCACCAACTTTACCCCAGCACATCTTGCAGGTAGAACAAAGGTCTGTAGAGTGAAGATTTTATGTCTAGGTTGGTACCCCAATCCTTCTAATGAATTGTCTGGTGACAGAAGATGGCCAGATTAGGTTTCTTGTCCTCCATTACTAGGAATCTTTGCTAGGGTCACCCTCATAGATTCTGAGGAGTTTCCATTGCACTGGGTTTCTACCTTACCACTGAAATGCCACCCAAGTCCAGCCATCTCTCCCAGTACTCTCTCCCTCCATGGCTCCAGTCCTCATTTTGAAGAGTATTTTCTCATTTCTAATAAGCTCTTTTCCTTTACAGCTGTTTGTTAATGGGGTTCTTCCCGAAATGTTTTGAGGGTGGTGACTGAAGGTCAGAGGATCAGTGGTGCTCACCCTTTGACATCTCAGCCTGTAAGAGAGCTCAGAGATTAAATTAATTACCATTAGCCAATGAATCAATCGTGTTTACTTAAAGGAACTCCCATAAGAACATAAGAATACCTAAATATGGTGGGGTTCATAGAGACTACAGGTTCTGAACACATGGAGACACCAGGAATAATATGGGTTCTGTCTCTGTCTCTATCTCTGTCTCTGTCTCTCTCTCTCTGTCTCTCTCTCTCTCTGTCTCTCTCTCTCTCTCTCTCTCTCTCTCTCACACACACACACACACACACACACACACACACACACACAGGGGTAGTTGTAGATTTTCTGAGAAATGGCATTGCTCACTCACCCTGTTCTTCGGGTAATGGAGCAGATCCAAGGCTGCAGACAATTCTGTCCTCTGTGGACTCAGTCCCTCAGTATGGATAAGCTATGGACAACCAGATCATTTAAAGGTCTTGAAAATTAACTCCTCGCCCCCACAAAGCTTCAACATGCTTTGCTGTATGTCAAGCTGCCTCTCTGGAGCTCTAGGGATAGAATGCCACTTTCCTGCCCTGAGACAACAGGAAGACCCATCTTTACAAGTTCTTGCCTGCCTCTTTGCCATCCATGGCACCTGGGCACACTAGCCTGTTCTCCCTCTCCAGGTGATCCTCAAAGCTTAATTAGATTCTAGAACCCATGAGCCCTTTTTTCCTTTCTGCTCCATTTTCAGGGTTACACTGAAAAAAATAGTAAACATCTTTACTAGTTTTCCATCTTACCTTGTCTCTCCTTGTACAGACAATCATGTATGTAAACACATACACACACATGCACACACAAATACGTGTACACACATCATAATATTTGTGGTTCCATATAATATAGTTGTAAGATGAATTTTCTTAAAATTCTTCAGTGGTGGATATTCATGTTCTAAATTTTGATAGAAATTGCTCAGGTACCCTTCAAACTAATATATCAAATTTCACTGTCAATCTTGTTACCAATTACCCTGCAAAAACTATACACATGGGCTATTTCCAGGCCTTTTGATGTTTACAAGAAGAAAATATAGAGAGAAAATGGTATTGTTCTTTCAATTTGTAATACTTTAGTGAGAGGAAGAGTGGGTATCTTTTCATATGCATATGGTAAAACATTTCTTATCATATTTATTTTAAAAGAAAAGAGGGCTTGACCAAAATATCCTTCCTCAAAGAAATTTGTTGAGTAATTCGTGGAATAGCCAGGCTATGGAAAGAAAATGAACATTCTTAATAAACACAAGGAAACAAATGGCTCTGCTGACTATAATTTTTAAAATATGAAGTAAAGTGACTGGAGAGATGGCTATTCTCCCAGAGATAGCTACTAACCCAGGCTACAATTCCCAGCACTCACGGGGAAGGTCTCACAGCCATCCTAAGTCCAATTCCAGGGTATCAAATGACCTCTTTTGCCTCGATGGGCACCAGACCGGCACATAGTACATGTACGTATAAACAGGCAAAACACCAGTCCACGTAAAGTAAGATCAATGAGCCTAGACTACCTTTAGTATGAATAAAACAGTGAATGTGATGTCCCTGGTATTCACTGTTTATAACCAAGCTGTCACGTAGTTAAAGTTTCAAATAGCCCCTGAGGTTGACAAGCTCTGCTTCTTACCACATTCTGACCTTTGAAATCCTCAAAACATGACTAGGGGCAATGAAGAAATGAAGAAAAGGACAGACACACAGCAAAACTGGGAACAGGCAGGGCTGTCTGAGGGAGTGACAACAAATATGTACAACCAAGAACTTCATTGTGTCCACTATGAGGGACTGCAGGAGAAGAAGGCTTTGCCAATGTCCCCTGGGTCCAAGGTCCTGATCCCTAACACAGCCTGCTGGTGTCAAACGCTAGCTACACTTACTCGGGACTTCATATGTTCTTTACACAGTCAATGCTTCCTTGGGCCTCCACAGGAATTTGCTCCAATTTCATACACATGTGATGGTGTCCATTGTATGCTAGCACTCCTGGCCCTGCCTTTCTTGTGTTTTAATTCCTCAACCTATATTAGAAAGAACTTTAAGAATTTTTCCCCAACAATTGTCTTCTTCAAACTTCCTCAGAATTTGACCTTCATAGGCCCTTAATTCTAAGTCAAGCAAGGCAGAAAAAAGGCGTCTATGGACTTCCACCTGCCAATGCATAGTGCACAGACATTTGATGCACTAGATATTAACCAGCATCCTAAATTTGGATCCCCCAAAAGCAACACCCAAAGACTGTGAAGTAGTAAGATTATTTGGGAATGTTTTTGGAATTATTTGGAATGGCATTGACAAGCCAGACAAAGTACACTTGAGACTCAATGGCAGAACCCTATGGGAGAATGGTCATTGCACTTTGGAGTGGCATCACTCTTGAGGCATGTGAACATGGGATCTTTGTGCATTCTGCATTTCTACCACCATAATCAAGTTATGAAAGAACATATTCATTTTTGTTTGTAGTTGCAGAGGGATAAGATTTCATCATAGTGGGGAGACGTGGTAGCAGGCGGCAGGTTCCACAGCAAGAGCAGGCAGCTGAGAGATCACATCTTTAACGACAAGCAAGCAGCAACAAGAGAGAACATGAAGTAGGGCAAGGCTATGCACTCTCAAAGCCTTCCTCTAGTGAGCTACTACCTGTAGCTAAGCAACGCACCTCCCCAGTTAACACCCACCAAGTGTTCAAGAGCTGAGTCTATGGGGGATATTCCCATTCAAACTACCACACTCATGTCCTAGCATCATCTGTTCTCAATAGCTGAATGTGGCCATGGGTGCCACCAAAAAAAAAAATGTATTTCTTTATTGTTGTCTTCAAAAACCAGATTGAGACTTGTAAGTCTTCCCAGCCAGCCTTCTGTGTGTTGAATTTTCAGGGACAGGCATGCCCTTTCCATTGCTTCTGTTCCTGGGCTATAGATTCCAAGCAATTTGAAGGATAGATGCTGATGACCCGGAGCAGAATTTTCTTCCTGTTTACAAAGATGAACTGAAAAGCGTCATGATATTCCCTCAAAAATCTAGAGTTGGATACCTGTATGATCCAGGGTTTCCACTGTTGTGGTTGGATCTAAAATAACCCCCCAGCTTCATTTTTCTGACCACTAAGTCCCCACCTATTGGTATTCTTTGAAATTATAGAACCTTTCGAAGGTAGAGCCTGGCCATAGACATAGGCAGCTCTCCCACCTGCACAGACTGAGGCACTGTGATTTGACTACTATAAGGAGTTGAGAGCCTCTGAAACCATGAGCCAAAATAAATGTTTCCTCCTTTGCGTTGTTTCTGTCAAGCGTTTCAGTCTGAATGATGAGAAAAGTAGCTAATACCTCCACTTGGTTTGCAAGCTGAAAAAGCTGTGGAGAGCACAGAAAGGGTACCTAGCTTCTACAAGGATGAATAGATGATGAACTTTGCAGCACTTGTGAACAGAACGATCTAAAGAAGAAAGGAAGAGAGTCATGAGGAAGGAGAATTAGTGAGTGATGGGTGGAAGGAGAAAGACATGGACAGAGAGGGAAGAAACACGGTGACAGGTGTCCATGTGAACACCCAGGAAGGAATAAGCCAAGCTCTGTCCCAGTGACCCAGCCTCTTCCTCGTGCCTCTAAGAATGCAAAGGCTTTGGAAGAACTGCCTCCTAAAAAAACAAATGAAAATGCTGCCTGTCTAATCCCATCACTGATTTCTTTTAGGTTTGGACTCTCTGCTACCTGGGAGGTCTCCTCTCAATGCCAAAAGGCCTTGTCTGTATTAATTGAAGGTTTCCCATATAGAGAACATATCATGGGACATTGAAACACCAGGAAGCCAGGAATGAAACCTTGGTAACTGTTCCCCTTTCTCTCCTACATTCATGAGAAACAGCACCTGTTCACTGCTTAGAAAACCCTGGCCTGCCAGGGCAGCTCTGGGCATCTGCATCCATCTGCCTTGACCCGAAGCACTGGAGGCTGCTTCTGAGAAATGAAATCGTTTGTTGTATGCCTGTATTTGTCACAGCTGCTGGAATACTCAAATTCTTAGCACAGCCTTGGTGCCTTTGGGAAACCTAACCACGAAATGAGTTAATTTTAACTGCATCTTGCAGGGAATATACCTATTTTTAGCAATTATCTTTGGACTTGCTGAAACAAAAAGCTTTCTGAAAATTAATGATTTTCACCAAGGTACTGGCTTCTTTATATGCAGAACTGAACTGCACAAGATTAAAGTGAAGTTTGGAAGCCGTATTAAGGGAGTGCTAGTTTTTTATAAGAAGAAAATGCAGAGAGAGATAAGGTATACCAATGCAGAAAGATCTATGGGTTTATAATCAGGAGATGAGCCAAATCCTGTGTGAGCATGGGTAAATCACTTTTCTCTGATACTCAATATTGTCACCTTTCAGTGGAGAGATTATGTCATGAAAAACTGAGTTTTATTAAGAGTTAATCTCAGAATTTCTGTTCATTAGAGCAATAGCTATCTATTCATTAGAATATGCTCTCATGGGTAGTTTTGCTTACAAAATGAGGCATCTTACACTAGCCTAGCCTTTCCTTCTTATTCCATTGCTGTGATAAAATACCCTGACAAAAAGTATCATGGGGTATAGGGATCTATTCATTTTATAATTCCAGATTGTAGTCCTTCATCTCAGGAAGTCAGGGCAGAAACTTCAAACAGCTGGTCACATCATATCCACCATGAAGAGTAGAAAGACATGAATAAATATATGCTTGCTTTGTTGCTTGTTGTGCTCAGCTTGACTTTTCTTTTATATAGTTCATGACTCCACCACCACCCTGCCTAGAGAATGTTGCCACCCACAGTGGGCTGAGTCTTCCCAGATGAATTAATTAAAATAATCCCCACAGACATGCCCATAGACTAAACTAAAGCAGAAAATCTCTCAATAAAGCTCTCTTCCCAAGTGATTCTAGGTTGTTTCAAGTTTACAGTTATAACTAACCATCACTAGGTTAGTCTGGGGTAAAGAAAATAATAACAAATTTTGACAAGAAATGAGCATAAATTTGATGTTAAATTAACTAGATGAGAAAGGAAGAAAAGCAACCAACGAAGAAGGGAACTAGAGTAGGATAAGGAACTGAAACAAGAGAACCAGGGGCAGTTGGTGGGATAGAGAGGATGGTTGTCTCCTCTGGGATGAAGCAGCAAAAATCATATGCACAATTTTCTCCCATCCTCAGCACTAAAATGGCATGATCCCTCTAAAACATAGAAACCTACAGTACTGTTAGATATGGCCCCTGAGTAACTGCATCATGCCAACCTTTCACCATTAATTGCTATATGATAGCAATAAATAAACTCTCTGCTTAAGGCATTATAAGATGCAGAGGCAGTGTGTTATAACACATACAACCCATTTTATTCTAGGCTCCTTTCCAACTTCTAGCATTAGGTCTACTGTTGATGAGATTGGCATTTGCACTGGTTCCCTTCTACTACCTTCATGACTCTGCCCAGTGCACCAGGAGAACAAACTCATCTATGGTCTGAATTGACAAATACTGGTGTGTCTTCTGCTGACTGAAGGGTTTAGGCAATGGGAGGCATCAGCAATTCCTCAAAGAACTCAGAAGGGAAAGCCAGGTTCTTCTTCCTGGGTCCCAGCTTGTTGACAAGGAAGAGTCCTGGTTGACCTGCCCACTGCTGCCTCTCCTACTTCCACAGTTAATTAGGCTGCTGCAACCCTGGCCCCATACACACACACACACACAACCCCTCCCTCCTTCTCCCCAGGAGTTAACAGCTCAGTACTGTGGATCTCTCCAGGTGCTTCAGTAACTTGCACTGGCTTCTTATTTCTGCCACTCTTTTTCCATTGGTGCTCAGGTTTATAAGATTAACACCAGTTTTATTTAAATTTCAAATAACAAGATGAATCCAGTATGCTGAAGATCTTAGGAACATTCAGGCGGTTAAAACATCTGGAATACATTACTTCAAAAAATGTGTCATGTAAAAGTCTGGAAATAAGAAGTATGCTATACATATGGATCCAAATCTCAAAGAAATAATGCTTTGGTTTCAATGAGACACCCTGGCATTTCACATCTGTCCATTTTTACATTTATTTTGATGGAGCTGACTGTCTTCAACTGAATTGGGCCATAAATCAAGGACTCTTGGAGTGCAACTTGAGATAAACCTCTTGGGGATTTCATCCTGGTTGTAACAAAAGCTTCTCTGGATGTGGCTGGAGGGAACCCGAGGTCACACTCAACTCCTGGGAACCTGCTGTCTACTTCCCAAAGAAGGTCCATATAAGAAGCACACATCTCTATCAGAGGCTCCCTCCCAGCTACCCCCAAAGCCCCACATAGAATCTAAGAACACTCTTATCTTCCTTCCTCTTCACCCCTCCAAGATGCCAAGTCGGGGACCTGTACTGTGTTGTCAGCATGAAATAGGAGTGGGAAAGAAAAAAAAAAAAAAAAACACCCTGTGACGTGTCTTATCAACATGAGCTAAGCTCCAAACTGTGATTGATGTGGTCAGAGCAAAATTGAGAAAGCATCTCCTCATTTCCAAGTTAACCCAAGAAGTAAAGCTAAATGTTCACATGACACAGAGCCTCAAAATGGACACAGGATACTAGGACATAGAAGCATGTTAATGGGTGAAAAGGAATGAGGTCTACCCTGCATGAGCAGCTCAAGGATGCACCACTCAAGCTCAATGTTATGTGAGTGCTGCTCTCTGAAGATGCATGTGCAGGGTGTTACACACATCCATCAGTCCTGGGGTATTAGAGAGATGCACACTATGCTTGAAACCTGAGATGATCCCCGACAAGTTCATGGTTAGGATGCTTGTTCCAAAGATGCTGCTATTATTTGAATAATCTGTAGAACCCTTGGGAGATAGGACCTAACCCTTAGGGGATAGTGATTAACTGGAGGAAGCAGCTCACTGGGGCAAGTCCTTGGGAAGGTGTTATTCTTGTCCACTTCCAGGCTCACTCTACTTCCTGTTGTGCCATTATGTAAACAACCTCCCACACGCTCCCAACTGCCATGATCTGAGCTGCTGCTTCACACCTCCCCACCATGATGGACTGAAACTGAACCAAAATAAATATTTCCTCTCTTAAATTGTCTCTACCAGGTACTGTGATCACAATGATACAAAGGTCACGAATATGATACATTTTTGCAGTTCTTTGGAAAACCTCATGGCTAATAACTAGCTTTTTGGCAGGCATTCTTGTCAGTGTTAAAAGCTATATCTCTTAGGTACTGACTTGTTACAGACTGGCTTACCTACTGTAAAAAGGAATCCTAAGAGGCTCTGCTACATCCTCATATAACCATCTACAGAGGATGTTCAATACAGTTTGCTCAACATTTTATTGCCCAATGTGGCTAGACAGAAGAAAATTATTATCATTGCAAATGAGATGTCCATCCCTGCCCCCATAGTTTCAAGCATTTAAATACTTGGTCCTCAGTTGGTAGCACTCTTTGAGTAGGCTTAGGAGGTGTGATCTTGTTGTTGGAAGTATGTCACTGGAGCTGGGCTTTGAGAATTAAAGACTTGTGACAGTTGAGTTTGCTCTCTTTCTGATGTTTGTGGTTCAAGATGTGAGCTCTCAGCTTTTTACTCTACCTTCCAACCATAATGGACTCTTACCACTCTGAAACAATACTCCAAATAAACTCTTCCTTCTATAAGTTGCCTTGGTCATGGTGTTGTATCATAGCGATGGAAAAGTAGTAAATTCAATGTGAATATGGAATACAACCCATCCCATTCAAAGACCATGTGTTGAGGGCTTAGTCCTCAGCTATAAAGCCAATTGCTTCCAGGTGAATTATAAAGACTATGGCATAATCAACAGATTAATCCATTGATAGAATCAGAATTTCAAGGCATTAATTGTGGAAGGGGGAGAACCTTCAGAGGTGTAACCTAGTTGGAATGAGTAGGTCTCTGGGGAGGCTTATTCTTGGGGTTCTATCCTGTTCTGGCCCTCTTCTTCTGGATATGTTTCCTGAATGCCACAGAACAAGCAGCTCTACTTCTTTGCAGCCTTGCATCATGATGCTGTGATGGCCTGCCACACTAACAGCAGCAAGAACGGACCCAGCTGCCATGAACAGAAAGCTCCGAAACTCTGAGCCAAATTAAACATTTCCTCTTTCTAAATAATTTGTCTCAAGTATTTGTCACAGTGAGAAAACATGAATAAGTGGCCATCTGCTGGAACTAATAAACAGAAATCATGATTGTGTACCCCCCAGAGCCCTCTCCATCCCTGGACTCAGATCGTTAACTAGCTACTGAACACCAACGTGTAGAGTAACTGACTGAACGCTCAGACTTGGGAGCCTTAGCCTCAGTCTGCCACTTACTAATGGTGGCCTTTGGACCAATCATTCCATTCCCACATCTCAGTTTCCGTGAGTAATAAACAAGTCATTGTGCTTGGAGACTGAAAGGATGAGAGAGAGGCACACAGCAAGAGCCACATAAACTCTGCTGCTGCCCTTCCTATCCTGACTAACAAGGAACCCACATGTAACTGATCTAAATGCAATCCTTTGAGTTTGTTTGGTTTTATTTGGTTTGGTTTGGTTTGGTTTGGTTTGGTTTGGTTTGGTTTGGTTTGGTTTGGTTTGGTTTGGTTTGGTTTGGTTTCTCTGCTCATCACACAGAGGTACTGATCTTTTTAACCTTTTCAGCATTTTCTCAGGGACCAAAATGTAATTTCTTAAAACTTGTCTCTCACTTCTCCCTTCTGCCACAGTCCTAGAACAAAAGTAGACGTTTCTGGGTTCATAGCATCTTTTTGTCGCCTCTTCTTCATATTCCCCCACCATGGATTCAGTACAGATCCTGATCTAGACCACCTAAAGAGAATCCATTTACGTGTTTTTCTCTCTCCACCTAAATCCATATATACATCCCTGTCTAACCCTTCACATTAGTGCCACAGTTATCATCCTGAGACATAGGCTTGCATTAGACAAGGTAAGGTAGGTTTTGCTACATAACAAAGTCTAGACAAACTTTGTGATAAAAAATGGAATAATTTTATGTACTTTTGCAAACATCTGACTTAGTAGAATGATCTGGATTCTTGTGTTGCTTCTACAGTCGATTTGTTGTGGTGTGCTGCTTTAGTTGAAGAGAATGCAGATTCAGCTCCACATGTGTAATTAAAAGAGAAGAATATTATAATTAACGTTTTCAGATGGCTGTGCATAGTTCCTCTTTGAAACTCTACTAGAATTTGACAAGTGCTTATTTTCTTAAAGGTTGTTTTCAGTATAGACTATTAATTCCTGTGAATGAACTTTCATATTCTGCTATATCACAAGGCATCGAACTGTCTTGCAACTTGATGGAGGTTCTAACTGTGTGATTGGCAACATCAGTTGCTGGTCATCTGGACATGTTGGTTCACTGAGTTATGGAGATCTTCCAAATGCTAGGACATTTTCTTAGTTAGATTTCAAATGACAACAATCAATGCCCCCAGTCTCACCCAAAACATCTCTACAAATGAGGAGGCTATGCTATGTTTGCCCCAGAAGACAAACTCTACCAGTGCCAATAAATACGGCGTTGTTTTTTTTTTCTTAAAAGTGCCAGGCTCTTTTCAGCTGTTCTCCAAAAGAAATTTGTACTCCAAATATTCATGTCAGAAATCTTTGTTTGTCTCTCTAGTGTGTTTTCAAGTGAAAATATTGTTGTACTTTTTTTTTTAATTCTCCACCGAGTCTGATTAGTGATGTCTACCTGTGGGACCATCTGCTGGAACATGGCAACCCACCAATGGCCACACCCACAAAGAATAATGACAACTCTTCAGTTCAGCGTGGGGCCTCAAGAAAAAGCAGGTAGCTCATGAGATATAACTACATTTTTCAAAACAAACAATTTAACAAGAAGGATGGTGGTCCTGAACATTTTGAAAGTTCTCCTTTTCTCAAGGCAACCATCACACAGGGTTTGCAGTGAGTCTGCTGCACACAAGCCATTTCATCACACAGAATGGTAAAAGACAGATAAACTCAAGGCTTGGGATTTTTTAATAATCATTTTTAGTGCTCCACCAAGGGCATTTATAAATGAAGAGAGTGTTCCTGTCCATGCAAGTATGCAGTAATGAGGCACCAAGTGACTACTGAGAGAGCTGCCATGCCTTGATACATAACAAGTGTCAGTCTTGTTATGAGATGGTTTTTGTTTCCTCATAAATTTCCACCCTGCCTTTCTGATTGTTTTTGTTTGAGTCAGGAATGTTCTCCACTGGTTCATGGTTCACCCATGTTGTTACCTGGTGGTGACATATTTGGGGAGATCATGAAGTCTTTGGGACTGTAATCTAGCAAGCAGAAGCAGGTCTCTGGGGCCTTGAAAGAGAACCCACAATGGCTCCAGCTATTTCTCATCTAGAAAAGTGACCATGCTGCAAGCTCCTACTTCCCACTGTGCCATGCCTTTCCCACCATGAGGGACTTGTCTCCTAAAAACTTTGAGCCTAAATCTTTTTCTCCTCTGAGTGCTAGTCAGGTGTTTGATGAAGACAACGAAAAAAATCTAGATAATACACTGAGGCCCTGAGAAGGTCCCAGGGGTACCCTAGGGTCCTAGCTCCATACTTTAAGATCCGAGAGCCTGCCATACTCTGACTAATGCAGAAAGATACAAGAGTATATACTACATCAGCATTTCTCAATCTGGGGGACATGACCCCTTGTAGGCCAATAATCTTTTCACAGGGGTCATATCTGACAGAGGGCTGATATCCAAAATATATAAAGAACTCAAGAAACTAGACACAGGAACCCAATTTTTAAGGGGGGGTGGTACAGAGCTCAACAGAGAACTCTTTTTTTTTCCATTTTTTATTAGGTATTTAGCTCATTTACATTTCCAATGCTATACCAAAAGTCCCCCATACCCACCCACCCCCACTCCCCTACCCACCCACTCCCCATTTTTGGCCCTGGCGTTCCCCTGTACTGGGGCATATACAGTTTGCGTGTCCAATGGGCCTCTCTTTCCAGTGATGGCCGACTAGGCCATCTTTTGATACATATGCAGCTAGAGTCAAGCGCTCCGGGGTACTGGTTAGTTCATAATGTTGTTCCACCTATAGGGTTGCAGATCCCTTTAGCTCCTTGGGTACTTTCTCTAGCTCCTCCATTGGGAGCCCTGTGATCCATCCATTAGCTGACTTTGAGCATCCACTTCTGTGTTTGCTAGGCCCCGGCATAGTCTCACAAGAGACAGCTACATCTGGGTCCTTTCAATAAAATCTTGCTAGTGTATGCAATGGTGTCAGGGTTTGGATGCTGATTATGGGGTGGATCCCTGGATATGGCAGTCTCTACATGGTCCATCCTTTCATCTCAGCTCCAAACTTTGTCTCTGTAACTCCTTCCATGGGTGTTTTGTTCCCAATTCTAAAGAGGGGCATAGTGTCCACATTTCAGTCTTCATTCTTCTTGAGTTTCATGTGTTTAGCAAATTGTATCTTATATCTTGGGAATCCTAGGTTTGGGGCTAATATCCACTTATCAGTGAGTACATATTGTGTGAGTTCCTTTGTGAATGTGTTACCTCACTCAGGATGATGCCCTCCAGGTCCATCCATTTGGCTAGGAATTTCATAAATTCATTCTTTTTAATAGCTGAGTAGTACTCCATTGTGTAGATGTACCACATTTTCTGTATCCATTCCTCTGTTGAGGGGCATCTGGGTTCTTTCCAGCTTCTGGCTATTATAAATAAGGCTGCTATGAACATAGTGGAGCATGTGTCCTTCTTACCAGTTGGGGCATCTTCTGGATATATGCCCAGGAGAGGTATTGCTGGATCCTCTGGTAGTACTATGTCCAATTTTCTGAGGAACCGCCAGACTGATTTCCAGAGTGGTTGTACAAGCCTGCAATCCCACCAACAATGGAGGAGTGTTCCTCTTTCTCCACATCCACGCCAGCATCTGCTGTCACCTGAATTTTTGATCTTAGCCATTCAACAGAGAATTCTTGACAGAGGAATCTCAAATGGCCAAAAAACACTTACAGAAAAGTTCAACACCCTTAATCATCAGGGGAATGCAAGTCAAAATGACTATGAAATCCTATCTTACACCTGTCAGAATGGCTAAGATCCAAAACTCAAGTGACAACACATGCTGGCAAGGATGTGGAAGAAAGGGAACATTCCTCCATTGTTGGTGAGAGTACAAACTTGTACAACCATTTTGGAAATCAATTTGGAGGTTTCTCAGAAAATTGGGAATAGATCTACCTCAAGAAACCAGTTATACAATTCCCGGCCATATACCTAAATGATGCTCCACCATACTAGAATGGCACTTGCTCACCTGTGATCATATCAGCTTTATTTGCAATAGCCAAAAACTGAAAACAACCTAAATGTTCCTCAACTGAAGAATAAAGAAAATGTGGTACATTTACACGATGGAGTATTACTCAGCCATTAAAAATAATGACATCATGAAATTTGCATGCAGGCAAATGGACGGAACCATAAAATATCATTGCAAGCAAATTGATGGAACTATAAAATATCATCCTGAGTGTAGTAACCCAGACCCAGAAACACAAACATGGTATGTACTCACTTATCAGTGGATATTAGTCATAAAGTACCGAATAACCATGCTACAATCTACTGACCCAAAGAGGCTAAGTAACAAGGAGGGCCCAAGGGGTGATGCTTGACTATCACAGAGAAGGGGAAATAGATTAGGCATTGGAGGTGAATGAAGGGAGCAGACTGTGGAGGAGAAAGAGGGATGAGAATAGGAGGGATGAGGAGGATGGAGGGAAAAAGTACTGGGAGAGACAACTATATGATGCGGGGGAGGACATCTCTGAGGTGAACAAGAAACCAGGAACAGTGAAAACTCCCAGGAATCAATGTGTGTGATCCTAGCTAAGACTCCTAGCAATGAGGGACATCAAGCCTGAACCAGCCATCTCCTGTGTCCAGGCAAGACTTCCAATGGAGGGATAAGAACACCAACCCAGCCACAAAACCTTAGACCCACAATTTGTCCTGCCTACAAGATGTGCAAAGATAAAAGGTGGAGCAGAATTTGAGTAAAGGGCCAACTAATGACTAGACCAGCTTGAGACCCAGACCATGAGTGGGAGCCCACCCCTGACACTGTTAATGATAGTCTGCCATACTTGCAGACAGAATCCTAGCCTAACTTGTCATCAGAGAAGCTTCATCCAGCAACAGATGGAAGCAGATGCAGAAACCCACATCCAAACATTAAGTGGAGCTTGGGAAATCTGTGGAATATGGGGAGAGAAATGAAGGAGCTAGAGGGGTCACAGGCACACCAAGAAATCCAACAGAATTGATTAATCTGGGTCCATACAGGTTCATAGGAACTGAATTGCCAGCCAGAGAGCATGTGTGGGACAGACCTAGGCCCTCTTCACATATGTAACAGTTATGTATCCAGGTCTTCATGCCGGACTCCTAAAGCAGGAGCAGGGGCAATGACTATATTGCCTGCCTTTGCACCCTTTTCCTCTAACTGGGCTACCTCATCTAACCTCAGTAGAAGAAGATGTATCTAGTCTTACTGAAATTTGATAGGCCAAGGCTGGTTGATATCCATGGGAGGTCTCCCCTAGTCTAAGGAGAAGAAAGGAGGAGTGTTTTGGAGGAGGAGAGAAGAGAGGAAGGGACTGGGAAGAGAAGAGAGAGGGGAGGCTACAATCAAGGTTGTAAAGTAAATAACTTAATCAATAATAAACAAAACTATTACATTCATTCAGGTACATGTATGTGTATACATACATATATGTATATATGTGTATATATATGCATATAAATACATACATATACACACATATTCTTAAACATAACCTGCTCAGTATGTATAATGTTACTAGTATGTATGTTTTTAAAAGCTAGAAATTTTAAAGAGCAATGAGAGAGAGGTATGTGAGAAGGTTCAGAGGGGAAGGGAGGATAATGTAATTATATTTTAAAGTAAGAATTAAAAGAAATAGTTTTTTTTAAAGAAAGAAGAAAACACTGTCTCACAGCAGAAACCCTGGGCCTCTGACTCTGGCTATCTTTTCTCCACTTTTCTGAGCCTTTGATTAGTGGGTGTGTTATAGATGTATCAACTGATAATAAGCGAGTGCCCCACAGTCAGTTTCTCTGTGTTTTGATGACAGTTTTGCCATCAGCCTTCCCTGAGTCTGTGCTAGCAGGACCTAGGCTAATTTCCTATAAAGTATAGTCTTGGTCATCACCCAGCCTTTGCTGGTGCAGTTGGCAAGTGGGTCACCGTGTTTGAGAACTGCACTTATCCCTGGGTATAAGGATATGCATCACACACTCCAGTTTTGGATCTGAAGAACCCACAACTAGAAATATCAGTGGAAGATGGATAAAAAGAGCCTACTATGTGCCCACTCTTTCTGTATTTTATACAAAGTCGGGCAAACTTCCAGAGAAAACTTCAGACCAAAGCTACTATGAAGCTGCCTTTTGCAGCATGAAGAGGCCATTATAGAAATCCCCAACTGGTCGTGCAGAGAACAACTGACTGGGTTGGTGAGTTGTGTTGTTCACTTCTGTGAAGAACTGGTGTATTGTTCATCATATAGAGATAGGGTGACCATCTCCAAAAGATACATCTACAACACAGCCTTATACCAAAGACTCGGGAGAGTGGGAAGAGAGATAAGAGACAACAGACTCGGGTATCCACTGTGAGAGAATGTCGTTTATATATGGGAACAAAGGTGTATGCCTAAAAAAGTTCTGTATAATGACCCCTGTTGACATGTCATTCTGGATGGGGGAACTTTCATAAAATCTCATCCATAGATGAAGAGCTACAGGAAGTTAATTAATGACCATTAAGACAGGGAGAATCAATATTCTCCAGGAATGAGCCCCCTAATAAATTATTCAATCCCAAGTGGTCATTCTTAAACATATTTCATACAAATAACACAAAGTGGACTCAGCAGGATGTAGTGTGTGTGTGTGTGTGTGTGTGTGTGTGTGTGTGTGTGTGTGTGTGTGTGTGATGGTATACAAGAAGTATGTATGTGACGGCAGGCATGCCCAGATCTGTTCTCTCCTCCTACCATTTGGGTTCAAGGAATCACACTTAGGTCACTTAGGTCATCAGACTTGGCACTGCCCACTGAGACAACCCTGAAGCCCACATATGCAGCAGGAGAAAGTATATCTGAAACCAGTCATGCCAAAACAAAAAGGTTATAAAAGTCACCAGTGTTACCATTTGGAGTTTATTCCTTCTGTTTGGATTGGTTTGTTTTGTGACAAGATCTTGGTATGTACCCTAGAACTCATCTAGTCTCAGCCTCCCTAGTGCCTTACCTGGCTCCTTTTCTCCATACTCATTCAAAGAAAGGAAAGAGAGAGAAAGGGAAGGAATAAGAAAGCAAAGGGGTGAGAGAGACAAAGGAAGGGAAGGGAGGAGAGAGGGGAAGGTCTTTCATTGATTTTTACCAGAATGAAGCTGTACTACATACAGCCTCAGCAGCATGCTCTTTGATAACATATAACAGGCATCCTTTTGGGGTTAAAACAACAACAACAACAACAACAACAACAACGTAGGTATAAGTTTTATTAACTTAACCTTAACTACTTAATATTTCATAGTAAGAAAGGGCCATGTTTCCTTAAGCTCTTTCGTGTTACTGCCTTTAAAATACCTTCATTTATTATATAGGACAGATTGTCAAACAGAGGAAACTCAGGACAAACATATCATATATTTTTAAGCTGAACAGGGCACGATTATGAAGCTAAACAGGCTGGTGACAACTTGCGTTTCTACTGTGACACATGACAACACAAACTTCCGTTGGTGTCCTTGCAGTCCCAGAAGCTTCCTCTCGCTCTCAGGATTTGCAAGTTTTTGAAGACTTAGCAGGGTAACTCACTTTTAATTAATGCCTGTTTACTGCCCCACCCCCTATCTCTGTCCATGCCTCTCTCCACTGTCCTGTTGGGCATTGCTATGCTGCTCATCCGAGCACTTAGCACACAGCCCTATCTGTCAAATGTATTTCAAGTATGCTTTCTCCATCTAACTCCAACCTATGGCCAGAGTGATTTTCAGACATTTTCCTTATCACACTTGCCACATTGTATTGTCTGTCCTCTGCTAATGATTGTTGTCTCTGCTAACAGTCATGCTTTTTAAGGTAAGGACCACCTATCTAAGTTTGGTGCCCCATCCTGAGTGACAATGCACAAATAGTAAGCACTCAAGGGTTTCTGAATTGGCTGTTGAATATCTACCTCAATAAACAAGGTTTTTCCGAGTTTACCTTCCTTGTGCTACTCTGAGTGATCTGTTAATGGCAGGTGTTCCATCAAGTGTCAGTGGGACCTGGGCAATTACAACCTAAAAAAAAAAAAAAAGAGCATAGGAAAGTGACAGCACCTCGTTTCTGTGGCTAAGCTGTGCTCTCAAGGAAGGACAAGAAAATTTCACCATCTGCCGGGACTTAGATGGAAAGGCCCGGTTCGAACAGAGCATCACAAAGGATACACGGCAGTATGCTTATTTGTTATTCCAGGGGACGAAGCTGATTTTGATGTTATGTGTCACTAGTGGGACAATCTATTGTTGCAGTTGGCTCAAAGCCTTTATGCTGCTAAGAGAGACTCGGATAAAAGAGGAAAAAGTCATTTTTTTCTTGGTTTTATGGACTCTCTCCCCAAACCAGAAAATAAATGGGCCGTCGTAGAGTTTGCCGTTACCACCAAATGAAGCATGACAGAATTAGAGTTTTGTAGGGGAGGGGCAAGCAGAGGCAAGAAGCAGAAGGAAACGGAGAGCGGGTATGCACGTGGTGTTTAGGAGATATCTGGGCAGCACCAGAGAGAGAAGAAAGGATAGCACCTTCAAGCCAGACAAATTTCAGAGCTCATTACGATCTCTTACCAATCATCTTAGCATCACATAGTCTCTGCAGCACAAGCCATGTATGCCTCTCTATAACATTGCCAAAGGTGATCTTCCCAAGTCCCATCCCACCCCTGGCTGCTTCTGTATCCTTGACTGTTCTTGTCAACATTACAAACTAAATTGAAAACTTTGTTGGACTGGCTTCGTGGATGCAACCTTGGGTGCAATAGACTTGAATCTAGAGGCCACCTGATGGAGCCAGGATGTGAATCCAACTTTGCCCTAGCTCCATTCTCATAGGTGATCCTTGCTTCAATCCTCACCACCAGCCAATCCCAAAAAGGTGACGCCTGAACACTGAGACGTGGTCTCTTGTTGGAATGAACTGTGCCCCGGGTTCAGGGTCACGTGGTCTTCCTGTGGCAGCCTCTTTAACAACAGTGCAGCTTGAGCATGGCAGAGGAAGAAGGGAGCAGCACTAGGAAGAGTTACCACTCAGCGTGAATGTGTTTAATATCTACTTGAAAAGCAAAACAAAAGAGACACTAGTCATAATATTTGTGAGCCATAAAGGTGTCTAATTTAAAATTTGGATGAATTATAGTTTTTAAATGAAAAGACAAAAATGGGAACTCTAAGAGGCTGAAGCATATGCCATTGTCTAAATTAGGAAAATCACTATTTCAGAAACATGGCATTGTTCCTTAAATTCATACATGGACCTATTGTACATGGTTAAAATTGAGTCCCAATAATTTTGGGACTTAGTAATTTGACTGAATACAATCACACCCACATACACACATAAACAGCTAAGATCTTAAGAGAGGAAAATGCTGATAAAGGATCATATACCACAACATATAATTTTTAAAAATCATAAAATAATATGGCACCAGCCCAGGAATCAGCCAATAGATAAATAGAATACATTTTAAGAATATAGACATGGAAGGAAGCAGGTAGACGATCTTCAGACCTTCACTCTCCCTCCTCTCCCCCAAATCCAACTCCCCAAGGTGGGCCCCAGCTCCATAAGAGACTATTTGCTATGATCCCCTTCCTCTGTCCCCATCTCCAGCATGATGATCACTCAGATCTTCTCCTACACCCTCCCTCACCACCCCACCCCAGCCTCCAACTTCCACAGGCTTCCTGGGAGCTCCCTGATCATGCCAACCCTGGAAGCAGACAGACCAGGGAAGCATGTAAGCTACCCGCTACCTTAGCTCTCCCTTGTCTCCTCCAAATCCAATCCCCTACTCCAATTCTCAACTCAGTAGCCGTCTACCTGATGTGGCCTCTCCTCTCCCTCTGTCCCCATTGCCAAGGGACTAAGCAGATCCCGATAGCACACCCTGCTTTCCTTCCTCCTGTGGAACTCCTCAGCCCTACTCCTTTCTAGCCCGTTCCCATTCCCAAGTTTCAGCTCCCAATACCAAGAAGGACATTCTACACAGAAACCCCAACAACTACCCCTGACCTCAGGATCTCAGACGTATTACCTACCAGGAGACCCACGGCCACCACACTCTCCTAAGAACCATTTTGGGTGGGTCTTCCATTCTTTGGCTTCTTTTGCCCAATCCTTAGGGTAAAAGGAAGGAAAAGGATATTCCGAGAAAAACGACCTAAGCAATAAGACAGTGAGGCCGTTTTAATAGCTGACAAAATAAGCTTCAAAACAAAATCAATCAGAAGAGATATGGGGGCTGGAGGGGGAGGGGAATGTCATGAGTGGACCAACCCTGCCCCTCACCAGCCGTGTGCTTGTGTGGGCAAGAGAGAAATGCCCTACCCCCTGCCTTGCTCCTTGTCATCTGCAGCAGACAGGAGAGCTGGCCCTGGGTCATAAAAGCAGGAGAGCTGGCCACACCCCTCATGTGCTTTTTCTCCAGCTCTTTTTCTTGTTTGAATGTTTTATCCTATTCTGATTTGTTTGTTCTTATTTATCTTGTTTTATTACTATGCCTTAGATTCCTTTGTGTGTTCTAACAATGACAAAAAGGGTGTGGATCTCATGGGAAGGGAGGGGGAGGGAACCTGGAAATGGAGACAGAAAACATGATCTGAATATATTGTATGAAAATAGCAATTATTTCTTTAAAAAAAAAACAAAACAAAACAAACAGTAGTATTGGGTTTTGTCCTGGGTCTCTGGGCTATCTTGTTTCTGGTTCTTGGTCACCCAAGCAGATAAGGTTTCATCTCATGGAGTTCTCAATTTTAAAAAATGGAAAAAAATCATAAAAGCCAAAAAACATAATAAGCTGACCATAACTACTCAGGTTTGTTTCTGTACATAATACTGTTCAAAAAGTTCATTGGTGCTGGGTTATATCCACTGGTAGAGCGTTTGCCTAGCTTATGCAGGGCCCTGTGTTCTAACCTTCAGCACCACAAAAACTAGTAGATGAAGAATTCTGTAGAGAAGGGAGTGCCATACTTGCCCTTCATATATATTTCAGCAAGGAGCAGTCATCTGTGCCCCTAACTTATGACTGTTGGAATCTCAGTGAAAATGCTTGTGCTAATTCTTAGTACTAATCAACTGTCTTTATTTAAATTTAAATTTAAACTTACACTTTTTAAAAATAGCAAAATCTAGACAAATATTCTTGAAAAGCCAAAGCTACAGTAGAAAGAGTGTGCAACCGGTGGCTGCCCAGGTTTCAGGGCACAGGTAGATGCAACCACAAAGAAGTAACCTGGGAGAATAGGAGGTGATGGACATTTTCTGTATCCTCTAGTTTGGGGTTGGCTTCAAATTCATAATCCTCCTGACTCCACTTCCTCAGCGTTAGGATTACTGACACATGCTACTAGTCCTAACTTTGACTTTTCAGTAATTTAGGGACATTTTTTTTTCCATTTTTTATTAGGTATTTAACTCATTTACATTTCCAATGCTATACCAAAAGTCCCCCATATCCACGCACCCCCACTCCCCTGCCCACCCACTCCCCCTTTTTGGCCCTGGTATTCCCCTGTACTGGGGCATATAAAGTTTGCAAGTCCAATGGGCCTCTCTTTCCAGTGATGGCCGACTAGGCCATCTTTTGATATATATGCAGCTAGAGTCAAGAGCTCCGGGGTACTGGTTAGCTCATAATGTTGTTCCACCTATAGGGTTGCAGATCCCTTTAGCTCCTTGGCTACTTTCTCTAGCTCCTCCATTGGGAGCCCTATGATCCATCCATTAGCTGACTGTGAGCATCCACTTCTGTGTTTGCTGGGCCCCGGCATAGTCTCACAAGAGACAGCTACATCTGCGTCCTTTCAATAAAATCTTGCTAGTGTATGCAATGGTGTCAGCGTTTGGATGCTGATTATGGGGTGGATCCCTGGCTATGGCAGTCTCTACATGGTCCATCCTTTCATCTCAGCTCCAAACTCCGTCTCTGTAACTCCTTCCATGGGTGTTTTGTTCCCAAATCTAAGGAGGGGCATAGTGTCCACACTTCAGTCTTCATTCTCCTTGAGTTTCATGTGTTTAGCAAATTATATCTTATATCTTGGGTATCCTAGGTTTGGGGCTAATATCCACTTATCAGTGAATACATATTGTGTGAGTTTCTTTGTGAATGTGTTACCTCACTCAGGATGATGCCCTCCAGGTCCATCCATTTGGCTAGGAATTTCATAAATTCATTCTTTTTAATAGCTGAGTAGTACTCCATTGTGTAGATGTACCACATTTTCTGTATCCATTCCTCTGTTGAGGGGCATCTAGGTTCTTTCCAGCTTCTGGCTATTATAAATAAGGCTGCTATGAACATAGTGGAGCATGTGTCCTTCTTACCTGTTGGGGCATCTTCTGGATATATGCCCAGGAGAGGTATTGCTGGATCCTCTGGTAGTACTATGTCCAGTTTTCTGAGGAACCGCCAGACTGATTTCCAGAGTGGTTGTACAAGCCTGCACTCCCACCAACAATGGAGGAGTGTTCCTCTTTCTCCACATCCTCGCCAGCATCTGCTGTCACCTGAATTTTTGATCTTAGCCATTCTGACTGGTGTGGGGTGGAATCTCAGGGTTGTTTTGATTTGCATTTCCCTGATGATTAAGGATGTTGAACATTTTTTCAAGTGCTTCTCTGCCATTCGGTATTCCTCAGGTGAGAATTCTTTGTTCAGTTCTGAGCCCCATTTTTTAATGGGGTTATTTGATTTTCTGAAGTCCACCTTCTTGAGTTCTTTATATATGTTGGATATTAGTCCCCTATCTGATTTAGGATAGGTAAAGATCCTTTCCCAATCTGTTGGTGGTCTTTTTGTCTTATTGACGGTGTCTTTTGCCTTGCAGAAACTTTGGAGTTTCGTTAGGTCCCATTTGTCGATTCTCGATCTTACAGCACAAGCCATTGCTGTTCTGTTCAGGAATTTTTCCCCTGTGCCCATATCTTCAAGGCTTTTCCCCACTTTCTCCTCTATAAGTTTCAGTGTCTCTGGTTTTATGTGAAGTTCCTTGATCCACTTAGATTTGACCTTAGTACAAGGAGATAAGTATGGATCGATTCGCATTCTTCTACACGATAACAGTTGTGCCAGCACCAATTGTTGAAAATGCTGTCTTTCTTCCACTGGATGGTTTTAGCTCCCTTGTCGAAGATCAAGTGACCATAGGTGTGTGGGTTCATTTCTGGATCTTCAATTCTATTCCATTGGTCTACTTGTCTGTCTCTATACCAGTACCATGCAGTTTTTAACACAATTGCTCTGTAGTAAAGCTTTAGGTCTGGCATGGTGATTCCGCCAGAAGTTCTTTTATCCTTGAGAAGACTTTTTGCTATCCTAGGTTTTTTGTTATTCCAGACAAATTTGCAAATTGCTCCTTCCAATTCGTTGAAGAATTGAGTTGGAATTTTGATGGGGATTGCATTGAATCTGTAGATTGCTTTTGGCAAGATAGCCATTTTTACAATGTTGATCCTGCCAATCCATGAGCATGGGAGATCTTTCCATCTTCTGAGATCTTCTTTAATTTCTTTCTTCAGAGATTTGAAGTTTTTATCATACAGATCTTTCACCTCCTTAGTTAGAGTCACGCCAAGATATTTTATATTATTTGTGACTATTGAGAAGGGTGTTGTTTCCCTAATTTCTTTCTCAGCCTGTTTATTCTTTGTATAGAGAAAGGCCATTGACTTGTTTGAGTTTATTTTATATCCAGCTACTTCACCGAAGCTGTTTATCAGGTTTAGGAGTTCTCTGGTAGAATTTTTAGGGTCACTTATATATACTATCATATCATCTGCAAAAAGTGATATTTTGACTTCCTCTTTTCCAATTTGTATCCCCTTGATCTCCTTTTGTTGTCGAATTGCTCTGGCTAATACTTCAAGTACTATGTTGAAAAGGTAGGGAGAAAGTGGGCAGCCTTGTCTAGTCCCTGATTTTAGTGGGATTGCTTCCAGCTTCTCTCCATTTACTTTGATGTTGGCTACTGGTTTGCTGTAGATTGCTTTTATCATGTTTAGGTATGGGCCTTGAATTCCTGATCTTTCCAAAACTTTTATCATGAATGGGTGTTGGATCTTGTCAAATGCTTTTTCTGCATCTAACGAGATGATCATGTGGTTTTTGTCTTTGAGTTTGTTTATATAATGGATTACATTGATGGATTTTCGTATATTAAACCATCCCTGCATCCCTGGAATAAAACCTACTTGGTCAGGATGGATGATTGCTTTAATGTGTTCTTGGATTCGGTTAGCGAGAATTTTATTGAGGATTTTTGCATCGATATTCATAAGAGAAATTGGTCTGAAGTTCTCTATCTTTGTTGGATCTTTCTGTGGTTTAGGTATCAGAGTAATAGTGGCTTCATAAAATGAGTTGGGTAGAGTACCTTCTACTTCTATTTTGTGAAATAGTTTGTGCAGAATTGGAATTAGATCTTCTTTGAAGGTCTGATAGAACTCTGCACTAAACCCATCTGGTCCTGGGCTTTTTTTGGTTGGGAGACTATTAATAACTGCTTCTATTTCTTTAGGTGATATGGGACTGTTTAGATGGTCAACTTGATCCTGATTCAACTTTGGTACCTGGTATCTGTCCAGAAATTTGTCCATTTCGTCCAGGTTTTCCAGTTTTGTTGAGTATAGCCTTTTGTAGAAGGATCTGATGGTGTTTTGGATTTCTTCAGGATCTGTTGTTATGTCTCCCTTTTCATTTCTGATTTTGTTAATTAGGATTTTGTTCCTGTGCCCTTTAGTGAGTCTAGCTAAGGGTTTATCTATCTTGTTGATTTTCTCAAAGAACCAACTCCTCGTTTGGTTAATTCTTTGAATAGTTCTTCTTGTTTCCACTTGGTTGATTTCACCCCTGAGTTTGATTATTTCCTGCCGTCTACTCCTCTTGGGTGAATTTGCTTCCTTTTTTTCTAGGGCTTTTAGATGTGTTGTCAAGCTGCTAGTATGTGCTGTCTCCCGTTTCTTCTTGGAGGCACTCAGCGCTATGAGTTTCCCTCTTAGAAATGCTTTCATTGTGTCCCATAGGTTTGGGTACGTTGTGGCTTCATTTTCATTAAACTCTAAAAAGTCTTTAATTTCTTTCTTTATTCCTTCCTTGACCAAGGTATCATTGAGAAGAGTGTTATTCAGTTTCCACGTGAATGTTGGCTTTCCATTATTTATGTTGTTATTGAAGATCAGTCTTAGGCCATGGTGGTCTGATAGGATACATGGGACAATTTCAATATTTTTGTATCTATTGAGGCCTGTTTTGTGACCAATTATATGGTCAATTTTGGAGAAGGTCCCGTGAGGTGCTGAGAAGAAGGTATATCCTTTTGTTTTAGGATAAAATGTTCTGTAGATATCTGTCAGGTCCATTTGTTTCATAACTTCTGTTAGTTTCACTGTGTCCCTGTTTAGTTTCTGTTTCCACGATCTGTCCTTTGAAGAAAGTGGTGTGTTGAAGTCTCCCACTATTATTGTGTGAGGTGCAATGTATGCTTTGAGCTTTACTAAAGTGTCTCTAATGAATGTGGCTGCCCTTGCATTTGGTGCGTAGATATTCAGAATTGAGAGTTCCTCTTGGAGGATTTTACCTTTGATGAGTATGAAGTGTCCCTCCTTGTCTTTTTTGATAACTTTGGGTTGGAAGTCGATTTTATCCGATATTAAAATGGCTACTCCAGCTTGTTTCTTCAGTCCATTTGCTTGGAAAATTGTTTTCCAGCCTTTCACTCTGAGGTAGTGTCTGTCTTTTTCCCTGAGATGGGTTTCCTGTAAGCAGCAGAATGTTGGGTCCTGTTTGTGTAGCCAGTCTGTTAGTCTATGTCTTTTTATTGGGGAATTGAGTCCATTGATATTAAGAGATATTAAGGAAAAGTAATTGTTGCTCCCTTTTATTTTTGTTGTTAGAGTTGGCATTCTGTTCTTGTGGCTGTCTTCTTTTTGGTTTGTTGAATGATTACTTTCTTGGTTGTTCTAGGGCGTGATTTCCGTCCTTGTATTGCTTCTTTTCTGTTATTATCCTTTGAAGGGCTGGATTCGTGGAAAGATATTGTGTGAACTTGGTTTTGTCGTGGAATACTTTGGTTTCTCCATCTATGGTAATTGAGAGTTTGGCCGGGTATAGTAGCCTGGGCTGGCATTTGTGTTCTCTTAGTGTCTGTATAACATCTGTCCAGGCTCTTCTGGCTTTCATAGTCTCTGGTGAAAAGTCTGGTGTAATTCTGATAGGCCTTCCTTTATATGTTACTTGACCTTTCTCCCTTACTGCTTTTAATATTCTATCTTTATTTAGTGCATTTGTTGTTCTGATTATTATGTGTCGGGAGGAATTTCTTTTCTGGTCCAGTCTATTTGGAGTTCTGTATGCTTCTTGTATGATCATGGGCATCTCTTTTTTTATGTTTGGGAAGTTTTCTTCTATTATTTTGTTGAAGATATTAGCTGGCCCTTTAAGTTGAAAATCTTCATTCTCATCAATTCCTATTATCCGTAGGTTTGGTCTTCTCATTGTGTCCTGGATTACCTGGATGTTTTGAGTTAGGATCCTTTTGCATTTTGTATTTTCTTTGACTGTTGTGTCGATGTTCTCTATGGAATCTTCTGCACCTGAGATTCTCTCTTCCATTTCTTGTATTCTGTTGCTGATGCTCGCATCTATGGTTCCAGATCTCTTTCCTAGGGTTTCTATCTCCAGCGTTGCCTCGCTTTGGGTTTTCTTTATTGTGTCTACTTCCCCTTTTAGTTCTAGTATGGTTTTGTTCATTTCCATCACCTGTTTGGCTGTGTTTTCCTGCTTTTCTTTAAGAGCCTGTAACTCTTTAGCAGTGCTCTCCTGTAAATCTTTAAGTGACTTATGAAAGTCCTTCTTGATGTCCTCTATCATCATCATGAGAAATGTTTTTAAATCTGGGTCTAGATTTTCGGTTGTGTTGGGGTGCCCAGGACTAGGTGGGGTGGGAGTGCTGCGTTCTGATGATGGTGAGTGGTCTTGATTTCTGTTAGTAGGATTCTTACGTTTGCCTTTCGCCATCTGGTAATCTCTGAAGCTAGCTGTTTTAGTTGTCACTGTTAAGAGCTTGTTCTTCAGGTGACTCTGTTAGCCTCTCATTTTTTAAATTTAAACTTGATTTATTATGTGTGTGTGACAGAGGAAAATGCATGCCACAGTGATCATGTGGAGGAAAAGGACAGATAGTTTTCAGAAGTTGTTTCTCTCCTTCCATCATATGTTCTTGCAGTCAGACTGAAGTCATATGATGGTAAAGAAGCATTGAGCCAATTTGCTGGCCCTAGGAATTTTTCTTAATATTTTCCATACACTATATTCTGATCATGGTTCCCCTACTATAACTCTTCCCAGATACTCCCCAGCCATCCAACTTCATTTCCTTTCTTTTTATTTCTTTTTTTTTTCCATTTTTTATTAGGTATTTAACTCATTTACATTTCCAATGCTATACCAAAAGTCCCCCATATCCACCCACCCCCACTCCCCTGCCCACCCACTCCCCCTTTTTGGCCCTGGTATTCCCCTGTACTGGGGCATATAAAGTTTGCAAGTCCAATGGGCCTCTCTTTCCAGTGATGGCCGACTAGGCCATCTTTTGATATATATGCAGCTAGAGTCAAGAGCTCCGGGGTACTGGTTAGCTCATAATGTTGTTCCACCTATAGGGTTGCAGATCCCTTTAGCTCCTTGGCTACTTTCTCTAGCTCCTCCATTGGGAGCCCTATGATCCATCCATTAGCTGACTGTGAGCATCCACTTCTGTGTTTGCTGGGCCCCGGCATAGTCTCACAAGAGACAGCTACATCTGCGTCCTTTCAATAAAATCTTGCTAGTGTATGCAATGGTGTCAGCGTTTGGATGCTGATTATGGGGTGGATCCCTGGCTATGGCAGTCTCTACATGGTCCATCCTTTCATCTCAGCTCCAAACTCCGTCTCTGTAACTCCTTCCATGGGTGTTTTGTTCCCAAATCTAAGGAGGGGCATAGTGTCCACACTTCAGTCTTCATTCTCCTTGAGTTTCATGTGTTTAGCAAATTATATCTTATATCTTGGGTATCCTAGGTTTGGGGCTAATATCCACTTATCAGTGAATACATATTGTGTGAGTTTCTTTGTGAATGTGTTACCTCACTCAGGATGATGCCCTCCAGGTCCATCCATTTGGCTAGGAATTTCATAAATTCATTCTTTTTAATAGCTGAGTAGTACTCCATTGTGTAGATGTACCACATTTTCTGTATCCATTCCTCTGTTGAGGGGCATCTAGGTTCTTTCCAGCTTCTGGCTATTATAAATAAGGCTGCTATGAACATAGTGGAGCATGTGTCCTTCTTACCTGTTGGGGCATCTTCTGGATATATGCCCAGGAGAGGTATTGCTGGATCCTCTGGTAGTACTATGTCCAGTTTTCTGAGGAACCGCCAGACTGATTTCCAGAGTGGTTGTACAAGCCTGCACTCCCACCAACAATGGAGGAGTGTTCCTCTTTCTCCACATCCTCGCCAGCATCTGCTGTCACCTGAATTTTTGATCTTAGCCATTCTGACTGGTGTGAGGTGGAATCTCAGGGTTGTTTTGATTTGCATTTCCCTGATGATTAAGGATGTTGAACATTTTTTCAAGTGCTTCTCTGCCATTCGGTATTCCTCAGGTGAGAATTCTTTGTTCAGTTCTGAGCCCCATTTTTTAATGGGGTTATTTGATTTTCTGGAGTCCACCTTCTTGAGTTCTTTATATATGTTGGATATTAGTCCCCTATCTGATTTAGGATAGGTAAAGATCCTTTCCCAATCTGTTGGTGGTCTTTTTGTCTTATTGACGGTGTCTTTTGCCTTGCAGAAACTTTGGAGTTTCGTTAGGTCCCATTTGTCGATTCTCGATCTTACAGCACAAGCCATTGCTGTTCTGTTCAGGAATTTTTCCCCTGTGCCCATATCTTCAAGGCTTTTCCCCACTTTCTCCTCTATAAGTTTCAGTGTCTCTGGTTTTATGTGAAGTTCCTTGATCCACTTAGATTTGACCTTAGTACAAGGAGATAAGTATGGATCGATTCGCATTCTTCTACACGATAACAGTTGTGCCAGCACCAATTGTTGAAAATGCTGTCTTTCTTCCACTGGATGGTTTTAGCTCCCTTGTCGAAGATCAAGTGACCATAGGTGTGTGGGTTCATTTCTGGATCTTCAATTCTATTCCATTGGTCTACTTGTCTGTCTCTATACCAGTACCATGCAGTTTTTATCACAATTGCTCTGTAGTAAAGCTTTAGGTCTGGCATGGTGATTCCGCCAGAAGTTCTTTTATCCTTGAGAAGACTTTTTGCTATCCTAGGTTTTTTGTTATTCCAGACAAATTTGCAAATTGCTCCTTCCAATTCGTTGAAGAATTGAGTTGGAATTTTGATGGGGATTGCATTGAATCTGTAGATTGCTTTTGGCAAGATAGCCATTTTTACAATGTTGATCCTGCCAATCCATGAGCATGGGAGATCTTTCCATCTTCTGAGATCTTCTTTAATTTCTTTCTTCAGAGATTTGAAGTTTTTATCATACAGATCTTTCACCTCCTTAGTTAGAGTCACGCCAAGATATTTTATATTATTTGTGACTATTGAGAAGGGTGTTGTTTCCCTAATTTCTTTCTCAGCCTGTTTATTCTTTGTATAGAGAAAGGCCATTGACTTGTTTGAGTTTATTTTATATCCAGCTACTTCACCGAAGCTGTTTATCAGGTTTAGGAGTTCTCTGGTAGAATTTTTAGGGTCACTTATATATACTATCATATCATCTGCAAAAAGTGATATTTTGACTTCCTCTTTTCCAATTTGTATCCCCTTGATCTCCTTTTGTTGTCGAATTGCTCTGGCTAATACTTCAAGTACTATGTTGAAAAGGTAGGGAGAAAGTGGGCAGCCTTGTCTAGTCCCTGATTTTAGTGGGATTGCTTCCAGCTTCTCTCCATTTACTTTGATGTTGGCTACTGGTTTGCTGTAGATTGCTTTTATCATGTTTAGGTATGGGCCTTGAATTCCTGATCTTTCCAAAACTTTTATCATGAATGGGTGTTGGATCTTGTCAAATGCTTTTTCTGCATCTAACGAGATGATCATGTGGTTTTTGTCTTTGAGTTTGTTTATATAATGGATTACATTGATGGATTTTCGTATATTAAACCATCCCTGCATCCCTGGAATAAAACCTACTTGGTCAGGATGGATGATTGCTTTAATGTGTTCTTGGATTCGGTTAGCGAGAATTTTATTGAGGATTTTTGCATCGATATTCATAAGAGAAATTGGTCTGAAGTTCTCTATCTTTGTTGGATCTTTCTGTGGTTTAGGTATCAGAGTAATAGTGGCTTCATAAAATGAGTTGGGTAGAGTACCTTCTACTTCTATTTTGTGAAATAGTTTGTGCAGAATTGGAATTAGATCTTCTTTGAAGGTCTGATAGAACTCTGCACTAAACCCATCTGGTCCTGGGCTTTTTTTGGTTGGGAGACTATTAATAACTGCTTCTATTTCTTTAGGTGATATGGGACTGTTTAGATGGTCAACTTGATCCTGATTCAACTTTGGTACCTGGTATCTGTCCAGAAATTTGTCCATTTCGTCCAGGTTTTCCAGTTTTGTTGAGTATAGCCTTTTGTAGAAGGATCTGATGGTGTTTTGGATTTCTTCAGGATCTGTTGTTATGTCTCCCTTTTCATTTCTGATTTTGTTAATTAGGATTTTGTCCCTGTGCCCTTTAGTGAGTCTAGCTAAGGGTTTATCTATCTTGTTGATTTTCTCAAAGAACCAACTCCTCGTTTGGTTAATTCTTTGAATAGTTCTTCTTGTTTCCACTTGGTTGATTTCACCCCTGAGTTTGATTATTTCCTGCCGTCTACTCCTCTTGGGTGAATTTGCTTCCTTTTTTTCTAGGGCTTTTAGATGTGTTGTCAAGCTGCTAGTATGTGCTGTCTCCCGTTTCTTCTTGGAGGCACTCAGCGCTATGAGTTTCCCTCTTAGAAATGCTTTCATTGTGTCCCATAGGTTTGGGTACGTTGTGGCTTCATTTTCATTAAACTCTAAAAAGTCTTTAATTTCTTTCTTTATTCCTTCCTTGACCAAGGTATCATTGAGAAGAGTGTTATTCAGTTTCCACGTGAATGTTGGCTTTCCATTATTTATGTTGTTATTGAAGATCAGTCTTAGGCCATGGTGGTCTGATAGGATACATGGGACAATTTCAATGTTTTTGTATCTATTGAGGCCTGTTTTGTGACCAATTATATGGTCAATTTTGGAGAAGGTCCCGTGAGGTGCTGAGAAGAAGGTATATCCTTTTGTTTTAGGATAAAATGTTCTGTAGATATCTGTCAGGTCCATTTGTTTCATAACTTCTGTTAGTTTCACTGTGTCCCTGTTTAGTTTCTGTTTCCACGATCTGTCCTTTGAAGAAAGTGGTGTGTTGAAGTCTCCCACTATTATTGTGTGAGGTGCAATGTATGCTTTGAGCTTTACTAAAGTGTCTCTAATGAATGTGGCTGCCCTTGCATTTGGAGCGTAGATATTCAGAATTGAGAGTTCCTCTTGGAGGATTTTACCTTTGATGAGTATGAAGTGTCCCTCCTTGTCTTTTTTGATAACTTTGGGTTGGAAGTCGATTTTATCCGATATTAAAATGGCTACTCCAGCTTGTTTCTTCAGTCCATTTGCTTGGAAAATTGTTTTCCAGCCTTTCACTCTGAGGTAGTGTCTGTCTTTTTCCCTGAGATGGGTTTCCTGTAAGCAGCAGAATGTTGGATCCTGTTTGTGTAGCCAGTCTGTTAGTCTATGTCTTTTTATTGGGGAATTGAGTCCATTGATATTAAGAGATATTAAGGAAAAGTAATTGTTGCTCCCTTTTATTTTTGTTATTAGAGTTGGCCTTCTGTTCTTGTGGCTGTCTTCTTTTTGGTTTGTTGAATGATTACTTTCTTGGTTGTTCTAGGGCGTGATTTCTGTCCTTGTATTGCTTCTTTTCTGTTATTATCCTTTGAAGGGCTGGATTCGTGGAAAGATATTGTGTGAACTTGGTTTTGTCGTGGAATACTTTGGTTTCTCCATCTATGGTAATTGAGAGTTTGGCCGGGTATAGTAGCCTGGGCTGGCATTTGTGTTCTCTTAGTGTCTGTATAACATCTGTCCAGGCTCTTCTGGCTTTCATAGTCTCTGGTGAAAAGTCTGGTGTAATTCTGATAGGCCTTCCTTTATATGTTACTTGACCTTTCTCCCTTACTGCTTTTAATATTCTATCTTTATTTAGTGCATTTGTTGTTCTGATTATTATGTGTCGGGAGGAATTTCTTTTCTGGTCCAGTCTATTTGGAGTTCTGTATGCTTCTTGTATGATCATGGGCATCTCTTTTTTTATGTTTGGGAAGTTTTCTTCTATTATTTTGTTGAAGATATTAGCTGGCCCTTTAAGTTGAAAATCTTCATTCTCATCAATTCCTATTATCCGTAGGTTTGGTCTTCTCATTGTGTCCTGGATTACCTGGATGTTTTGAGTTAGGATCCTTTTGCATTTTGTATTTTCTTTGACTGTTGTGTCGATGTTCTCTATGGAATCTTCTGCACCTGAGATTCTCTCTTCCATTTCTTGTATTCTGTTGCTGATGCTCGCATCTATGGTTCCAGATCTCTTTCCTAGGGTTTCTATCTCCAGCGTTGCCTCGCTTTGGGTTTTCTTTATTGTGTCTACTTCCCCTTTTAGTTCTAGTATGGTTTTGTTCATTTCCATCACCTGTTTGGCTGTGTTTTCCTGCTTTTCTTTAAGAGCCTGTAACTCTTTAGCAGTGCTCTCCTGTAAATCTTTAAGTGACTTATGAAAGTCCTTCTTGATGTCCTCTATCATCATCATGAGAAATGTTTTTAAATCTGGGTCTAGATTTTCGGTTGTGTTGGGGTGCCCAGGACTAGGTGGGGTGGAAGTGCTGCGTTCTGATGATGGTGAGTGGTCTTGATTTCTGTTAGTAGGATTCTTACGTTTGCCTTTCGCCATCTGGTAATCTCTGAAGCTAGCTGTTTTAGTTGTCACTGTTAAGAGCTTGTTCTTCAGGTGACTCTGTTAGCCTCTATGAGCAGACCTGGAGGGTAGCACTCTCCTTAGTTTCAGTGGGCAGAGTATTCTCTGCAGGCAAGCTCTCTTCTTGCAAGGCAGGTACCCAGATATCTGGTGTTCGAACCAGACTCCTGGCAGAAGTTGTGTTCCACTCACTAGAGGTCTTAGGATCACGTGTGGAATCCTGTGTGGGCCCTTGGGGGTGTCAGGCGACTCAGCTGGCAAGGTAGCCGGGGCTCGAGTGGAGTGGAAGGGGTTTGTGCCCCAGATCAAGCCCGGGTAGCCTGCTTCCCTATGTACCGCAGTCTCAAGTTCCACGCGATTGGATTGGGGTAGGCGCTGTGTTCCACTCACCAGAGGTCTTAGGGTCCCGTGGGGAGTCCCGTGTGGGCCCTTGCGGGTGTTGGGCAAGACTCTGCTGTCAAGGTAGCCCGGGGCTCGAGTCTCGAGTCGAGCAGAAGGGACTTGTGCCCCAGATCAGGCCCGGGTAGCCTGCTTCCCTATGTACCGCAGTCTCAAGTTCCGCGCGATTGGATTGGGGCAGGCACTGTGATCCACTCACCAGAGATCTTAGGGTCCCGTGGGGAGTCCCGTGTGGACCCTTGCGGGTGTTGGGCAAGACTCTGCTGGCAAGGTAGCCCGGGGCTCGAGTCTCGAGTCGAGCGGAAGGGACTTGTGCCCCAGATCAGCTTATTTCTTTATAAAACAAACGAAAAGAAGATACAAACCAACCAGAATTAAACACACAATGACATACATGCACAAATGGAAACACAAAATTAGAAGCCATAATACTCAATTGTGATAAAAACTGCATGGTACTGGTATAGAGACAGACAAGTAGACCAATGGAATAGAATTGAAGACCCAGAAATGAACCCACACACCTATGGTTACTTGATCTTCGACAAGGGAGCTAAAACCATCCAGTGGAAGAAAGACAGCATTTTCAACAATTGGTGCTGGCACAACTGGTTGTTATCGTGTAGAAGAATGCGAATCGATCCATACTTATCTCCTTGTACTAAGGTCAAATCTAAGTGGATCAAGGAACTTCACATAAAACCAGAGACACTGAAACTTATAGAGGAGAAAGTGGGGAAAAGCCTTGAAGATATGGGCACAGGGGAAAAATTCCTGAACAGAACAGCAATGGCTTGTGCTGTAAGATCGAGAATTGACAAATGGGACCTAATGAAACTCCAAAGTTTCTGCAAGGCAAAAGACACCGTCAATAAGACAAAAAGACCACCAACAGATTGGGAAAGGATCTTTACCTATCCTAAATCAGATAGGGGACTAATATCCAACATATATAAAGAACTCAAGAAGGTGGACTTCAGAAAATCAAATAACCCCATTAAAAAATGGGGCTCAGAACTGAACAAAGAATTCTCACCTGAGGAATACCGAATGGCAGAGAAGCACTTGAAAAAATGTTCAACATCCTTAATCATCAGGGAAATGCAAATCAAAACAACCCTGAGATTCCACCTCACACCAGTCAGAATGGCTAAGATCAAAAATTCAGGTGACAGCAGATGCTGGCGAGGATGTGGAGAAAGAGGAACACTCCTCCATTGTTGGTGGGAGTGCAGGCTTGTACAACCACTCTGGAAATCAGTCTGGCGGTTCCTCAGAAAACTGGACATAGTACTACCGGAGGATCCAGCAATACCTCTCCTGGGCATATATCCAGAAGATGCCCCAACAGGTAAGAAGGACACATGCTCCACTATGTTCATAGCAGCCTTATTTATAATAGCCAGAAGCTGGAAAGAACCTAGATGCCCCTCAACAGAGGAATGGATACAGAAAATGTGGTACATCTACACAATGGAGTACTACTCAGCTATTAAAAAGAATGAATTTATGAAGTTCCTAGCCAAATGGATGGACCTGGAGGGCATCATCCTGAGTGAGGTAACACATTCACAAAGAAACTCACACAATATGTATTCACTGATAAGTGGATATTAGCCCCAAACCTAGGATACCCAAGATATAAGATATAATTTGTTAAACACATGAAACTCAAGAAGAATGAAGACTGAAGTGTGGACACTATGCCCCTCCTTAGATTTGGGAACAAGACACCCATGGAAGGAGTTACAGAGCCAAAGTTTGGAGCTGAGATGAAAGGATGGACCATGTAGAGACTGCCATATCCAGGGATCCACCCCATAATCAGCATCCAAACTCTGACACCATTGCATACACTAGCAAGATTTTATTGAAAGGACCCAGATGTAGCTGTCTCTTGTGAGACTATGCCGGGGCCTAGCAAACACAGAAGTGGATGCTCACAGTCAGCTAATGGATGGATCATAGGGCTCCCAATGGAGGAGCTAGAGAAAGTAGCCAAGGAGCTAAAGGGATCTGCAACCCTATAGGTGGAACAACATTATGAACTAACCAGTACCCCGGAGCTCTTGACTCTAGCTGCATATATATCAAAAGATGGCCTAGTCGGCCATCACTGGAAAGAGAGGCCCATTGGACTTGCAAACTTTATATGCCCCAGTACAGGGGAACACCAGGGCCAAAAAGGGGGAGTGGGTGGGCAGGGGAGTGGGGGTGGGTGGATATGGGGGACTTTTGGTATAGCATTGGAAATGTAAATGAGTTAAATACCTAATAAAAAATGGAAAAAATAAATAAATAAATAAATAAATAAATAAATATCTACAAAAAAAAAAAAAGAAGCCATAATACTCAAGCAAAAGACCAATAAGACAAAAAATGCCCCAACAATATGGCAGAAAGGGTCAAACGTGCCACTGAGTTCATGTTGTGTTGGCCATCTACTGTGAGCATTGGGGCCTACCCTTAAGTGCGATTAACCCAGTGAGTCTCCACTGAAGAAAGCTAATTTATCCTTTGAATGGATGTCAATAGCTTCTTGGTTAGGGATGGAAGCCCATGTCCTCTTATATCGTACTAGGAGGACCCCAGTAAGAGGCCCTGGAAGTTTATAAGTGAATTATTTGCTTTCTGAATCCTATTTGTCAAATGAACACACCACTCAGGGTACAGCCTCCTCCTGCCCCCGGCTGAGCCTTATCCCTTTTCCCTTCTCCCTGGAGATAATGACAATACTGATTTCTAAAATCACAAATTTGTTTTGCCCATTTTTAAAATTGAAATCGCATATTTATTTATTTAAATACACTAATAAATATAATAATTGCAGTAAATAAAATGAGTATAATTCCATTCTCTATAGTTAGACTTTGAAAATAAAGTGGTTGAAGGAATGTAATATATTTACATCTATACTGAACTGAAATTCTAACTAAGGCAACACTATTTTCCTTTTTTTAATTGGATATTTTATTTGTTTACATTTCAAATGCTGTCCCCTTTCCCAGTTTTCCCTCTGCAAATCCTCCTATTCCATCCCCCCTTGCTCTGCTTCTATGAGGGTGCTCTCCCACCCACCCACTCTAGCATCACCACCCTAGCATTACTCTACACTGGGGCATCAAGCCTTCACATGACGAAGGGCTTCTCCCATTGATGCATAAGGCCCCTTAAGTTCCTTCAGTCCTTCCCCTAACTCCTCCATTGAGATCCCTGTGCTCAGTCTGATGGTTGGCTGCAAGCATCCCCATCTGTATTGGTCAGAATCTGGCAGAACCTCTCAGGAGACAGCTGTATCAGGCTCCTGTCAGCAAGCTCTTCTTGGCACCCACAATAGTGTGTAGGTTTGGTTTCTGCATATGGGATGGATTTCCCAGTTGGACAGTCTCTTGATGCCCTTTCCTTCAGTCTCTGTTCCACTTTTTGTCCCTGTATTTCCTTTAGACAGGAGCAATTCTGGATTAAAATTTTGGAGATGGGTGGGTGGCCCAATCTCTCAATCAGGGGGCCATGCCTAACCACTAGATATGGTCTCCACAGGTTCTCATTCCCTTTGTGAAGTGTTTCAGCTATTGTCATCCTCATGGGGTCCTGGGAGGCTCTTGTTTTCCTGGCATCTGGGACTTTCTCGTTGCTACCCCACCTCCCCATCCCCCATTGCTATACACCTCTGTTTATCCTGACCCTCTGTACATCTCCTCCATCTCCTTCCATACCTGATTCTGCTCTTCTTTTTCCCCTCCCTCTCCTCTCTTCCTCCCAAGTTCCTCCCACCCTCTACTTCCCTTGATTATATTGTCCCCCCCATCTAAGGAGGACTGAAGCATCCATTCTTTGGTCTTCCTTCCTATTGAGCTTCATGTGGTCCATGAATTATATCATGGGTATGTATGCTCTTTGCCTAATATCCACTTATCAGTAAATATATTCCATGTGTGTTCTTTTGTGACTGAGTTACCTCACTCAGCATGATATTTTTTAGATCCAGCCATTTGCCTGAGAATTTCATGAAGTCATTGTTTTTAATAGCTGAATAGTATTGCATTGTATAAATGTACCACATTTTCTGTATTCATTCCTCTGTTGAGGGGCATCTGGGTTGTTCTCAGCTTCTGGCTATTATAAATATAGCTGCTATGAACATAGTGGAGCATGTGTCCTTATTACTTGTTGGAGCATCCTCTGGTATATATGCCCAGGAATGGAATATCTGGATCCTCAGGTAATACTATGTCCAATTTTCTGAGGAACTGACAGACTGATTTTCAGAGCTTGCAAACCCACCAGCAATGGAGGGTCTTCTTTCTCTACATCCTCACCTGCTGTCACCTGAGTTTTTTACCTTAGCCATTATGACTAATGTGAGATGGAATCTCAGGGTTGTTTTGATATGCATTTTTCTGATAACTAAGGATGTTGAAGTTTTCTTTAGGTGCTTCTCAGCCATTCGAGTTTCCTCAGTTGAGAATTCTCTGTTTAGCTCTGTCCCCCATTTTTTAATAGGGTTATTTGGCTCTCTGGAATATTCAGTCTGTTATTCTATTTCTTTTTATTGGAGAATTGAGTCCATTGATGTTAAGAGATATTAAGGAATAGTGGTTTTGCTTCTGTTATTTTTGTTATTAGAGGTGGAAGAATGTTTGTGTGGCTATCTTCTTTTGGGTTTGTTAAAAGTTTACTTTCTTGCTTTTTCTAGGGCATAGTTTCCCTCCTTGTGTTGGAGTTTTCCATCTATTATCCTTTGTAGGGCTGGATTTGTGGAGAGATATTGTGTAAATTTGTTTTTGTCATGGAATCGCTTGGTTTCTCCATCTATGTTAATTGAGAGTTTTGCTGGGTATAGAAGTCTGGGCTGACATTTGTGTTCTTTTAGGGTCTGTATAACATATGCCCAGGATCTTCTAGCTTTCATAGTCTCTGTTGAGAAGTCTGGTGTAATTCTGATAGGCCTGCCTTTATATGGTACTTGACCTTTTTCCCTTACTGCTTTTAATATTCTTTCTTTGTTTTGTGAATTTGGTGTTTTGATTATTGTGTGGCTGGAGGAATTTCTTTTTTGGTCCAATCTATTTGGAGTTCTGTAGGCTTCTTGTATGTTTATAGGCATCTCTCTATCTTAGGTTATGGAAGTTTTCTTCTATAATTTTTGAAGATATTTACTGGCCCTTTAAGTTGGGAATCTTCACTCGCTTCTATACCAATTATCCTTAAGTTTGGTCTTCTCATTGTGTCCTGGATTTTGGATGTTTTGGGGTTAGAAGATTTTTGCATTTTGCATTTTCTTTGACTGTTGTGTCAATGTTTTCTATGGTATCTTCTACACCTGAGATTCTCTCTTCTATCTCTTGTATTCTATTGGTGATGCTTGTGTCTATGACTCCTGATCTCTTTCCTAGGTTTTCTATCTCTAGGGTTGTCTCCCTTCGTGATTTCTTTATTGCTTCTATTTCCATTTTTAGATTCTGGATGGCTTTGTTCAATTCCTTCACCTGTTTGGATGTATTTTCCTGTAATTCTTTAAGTGATTTTTGTGTTTCCTCTTTAAGGGCTTCTAGTGTTAACCTGTGTTCTCCTGTATTTCTTTAAGGGAGTTATTTATGTCCTTCTTAAAGTCCTCTACCATCATCATGAGATATGATTTTAAATCAGATTCTTGCTTTTCCAGTGTGTTGGGGTATCCAGGGCTCGCTGTGGTAGGAGAACTGGGTTCTGATGATGCCAAGTAGACTTGGTTTCTGTTGCTTATGTTCTTACCCTTGCCTCTCACCATCTGGTTATCTCTGGCAATAGCTGGTCTTGTTGTCTATGACTGTGGCTTATCCCTCCTGCAAGCCTGTGTGTCAGTACTCCTGGGAAACCAGTTATCTCAGGGAAGAATTCGAGTATCGAGAGCACAGGGTCAGCTCCAGGGTACAGACAGAAACCAGAAGCCTGTCCCTAGATGTTCCTTGGTTCCTGTGTCGTGATAGCTCTGGATGGGTCCCTCTTGGGCCAGGGATTTGAGCAGAAGTGGTGGTCTTACCTGTGCTCACAGGCATGTCCACACTCCTGGGAGACCAGCTCTCTCCCAGCAGTATTTGTGTATGGAGCACTGTGGCACAGCATCAGCTCTGGGTGCAGACAGAAACCCATCAACACTATTCTCTAAAGTCTTCTTTCAGTAAACTCCCATATACTTAGAATTTTGTCTTAGTTCCTTTTAGGAGAGGGATTCATGGAATTGTAGCAATAAGATGTCATCAGTTATCATAAATGAAAGATGTAGACATGTTTCTAAGCTTCACATAATACTATACAGAATGGTAGATTTGAAGTTTGTTTTGCCCATTTTTGAAAACTGTATATAAACAGAATCTCACAGCTGTGATGCAGTGTGTATTCTTTTGCATTTAGTTTCTTTAGCAACATTATACATATGGAATGTATTCATATGATGTCTCAACACTTAGTTCCCTTTTATTGCGCTGTGATAGTTCATTGAATAGATATAGTTTTTAAAAATTCCATTTTACTTCTGATGGAAATTTGGCTGTCCAATTTGGGAGTAACAAATAATGTGTCTGTAAGGAAAAGAATAGAATCTAGAAATAGTTGTCAAAACTTAACATCTGATAAAAGTGGAAATTCTTAAGTAAGGGTCCAATATCAGGATAGTTCATAAAATTAAATAGATTTAAAATATTCAGAAGAAAATGGAATTTCTCATTGATAAGAGCAAGCGTGTATTAGTCATTAAATGGTGTTATGGTACAATTGTCTGTTCATTCAGAAAAAAAAATTAGAGTAAATTCCAATCTTATACCAGACACAAAAATCAATTGAAACTTAATTGAAATCTAAATAGAAAAAATAAACACTAAATGTACCATAAAACATTTATCTATTTCAACATCCCAAGGGATAACTATTTTATCATTTTGGAAATGCAGGCGTTGAGTCTCAGAAAGATCGTGTAGCTTACCTGGGGTCACACAGGCCTCATACAGGGAGTTTAGAAAACACCCATAGATGCTTTGTGCTCTAGATGTGCCCATTAGGTGAACTATCCTTATGTGTGTTCACTCAACCCAGCTAAGAATTCTTAACACATAATCTTCTCTGACAGCCAGAGCATGGCCCAGACCTCCAGGAATCTATTCAAAGTTCAAAATGATACTCATGTAAAACCTTCCATTCTCACAACCTGAGTCCCCTAGCAAGGCTCATCCATTTTCTGAATGCCATAGAGAAGAGATCCATGCCATCAAAAAAGGGAATGCAGGGCTGTAACCACATGACTTGGAAACATAGTGGTGATTGTCCTGAGGAGAAATGAGTAACTCCCTCCCAAAAAGGCAGGATGGGCCTTGGAGTCCAACTCCATCTCTTCTTTTCAAGAAGCTTCCTCCAAGAGAACGAGAACCCAGTCACTGCATTTTTTTAACCACCAGAACTGCCAGGCATTTAAAAGACTATAAGGGACAAGAGACACATATTAAGCATCTGAATGTAGGACTATATTAGGAATGTTGTAAAGAGCACAGGGAAGCATGATTTAGTTCATTTCATGGTAACATAATAAAACACACGAGGCCAGGCACTTTATAAAGAAAATGGGTTTATTTGTTCATGGGTTTGGAAGCTGAAAGTCTACAGCAGGTGGCTATTTCTGTTTGGCCTTCTACCACAACATGGTGTTGTCATCATCTTAGAAGCATGAAAGGGGGATAAAGCAGTCATGTGTTGACAGATTCAGGGGCTAGTCTTGCCCTTCTTAAAACAACTGTTCTCACAGAAGCTAGCTCACTCCACAAGAATAGCATTAATCTCTTGAGAGTGTAAGGCCTTCATTACCTATTCATCTTGCACTGAGAAGGTTCCAGTACCACATACAGTCACCACACTGGGGACCAAGCTTTCAATAGGTAAACAAACATTCAGGGGATACAATCAAACCATCTTCAAACCCTAGTGGGATGTGGTTGGCTTTCTCCATCTTCCACAGGACCTGCAGCCTCTTCTGTGCCTTCCTGGTTCTTCAGTATTTTCTTTCCTTTTTTACTTTCTTATTTTTAAGTGTTGTGGTTTGAATTCTAGGACCTCGTGCTTACTAGTAAACACTGCCACTGACCCACATCTCCAGCCTTTCCTCAATCCCTTTCAAAGCACTGCTACTCTTAGTCTCCCTCCTAGTCCTTATCACTTCCAAGGCCAAGGCACTATCCCATGCACACAGTTTCTCCAGCCACTCCCTCATGCCCCACATTCCAAAGAGCTTTCCTCACATCTCTCCATTCCCCTACATAAATCAGAAGACAACCCCTTGGGAAAGCATGCCTTTGGAACTTCAGGCAAAGCCTGAACCAGAGAGAGTTTGAAAAATCTGCAGTAGACTCAGGGTGAACTGCCGAAGTGAAGCGTGCATTGGACAGGAGTAAAGAAAGTAGACACGTGGGTGACAGGCATCAGCATAACTGTGAAGGATCCAGTATGCCACACTGAAGACAAATGGCCATAACCAATGACTAATAAATTCATTGAAAAGGATATAGTGGGAAATGCTAGGCCTTTTCTCCACAAATGTATAAGATATAACAGAAAGACATATGGATACCTCCTATCTTGAAAACCCAGACCTTCTGCTAAGTATTACTATAGGACATACTGCTCAGATGATCAGAATACTGCCTAACGGCCTCTACTCCTCTGACAAAACAAGGGAGCCATATCTGTCAAGCAACACTCAGCAGAACTCAGAACCTTCAGGTTCCTCTTCCAGGCTCATCACTAAGATGAACAGGAGTCTTGGCTCCTATCTCTGTTCAGAACAACAACAAGCACCATGCACATATCTCATCCATCCATGCCCTGATCTAGCCTCTAGAATGCATTGGGGAGCTTGGAGAGCAATATGCATTTCTCTAAATTTCTCTCAGCCTCTCCCATCTCCCTCACCAATTCTTCCTTCTCTTCCCTAACTGCTCCCTCTTTCCCTCCTTCAGTCTTTTATTCATTTTCCTCCTATAAAAATTTGTTCACAAATAATTTGAACCATTTCTCATTAATAAAAAACACAAATTATCATTATTTTAATACCATTTTGTACATGATGGTGAATTTATTAGTCTAAATATTCAGCACTTAAGACTGTTGCATCCAACAAAACTGCTATTCACATAAATTGACAAAAGACCTAACTTATTTAAAAAAAGATCCATAGTTTTTGATGCAGAAATAAAGCATGGACTTCACATAATGAATATTACATAAAGTAAAATCCAGTATCGATAAAATTTGATATGAACAATATCTAATCAATACATCAGATTTTGTTTCTGGGTTTAAGTGGAAAAGAATATACCCAAATGAAAATGATTTCAGTAGAGTTAACATTTTTTGAAATGGTCTAACTGTGTTATGTAGAAAATTGATCAAGGGATTAAATTGACTTAATGGAATCACTCTGTAAAATATTATCTGGATGGAAAGTCCATCTAAGTTGATATATTTCTAATTAAAATTGTTAAGTTCAAAATGTTCTCAGAGCCAAAAGAGCAGGAGAAATTGTTCTCAAAGTCAAAAAGGAAGGGTCAACATGTTGAGGTCAGAATGTCCTGTAACATAACAAATGTGGACACCATACTAGGTCACATCAGTTTGTCCCTTCACTTCTAGAAGAAAGAAGAAAAAAATGACTACGAGATTCCATACAGGTAATCTAGTTGTACAAAGATATACGAGCTGCACAAGCACCTAGAACATTAGGAAAGAAAGAAAGAAAGAAAGAAAGAAAGAAAGAAAGAAAGAAAGAAAGAAAGGAAGGAAGGAAGGAAGGAAGGAAGGAAGGAAGGAAGGAAGGAAGGAAGGAAGGAAGGAAGGAAGGAAGGAAGGGAAAAATTACCTCCATTAAAAGACTACATCAGTAGAGCTTATCTATAAAACTACTGTGAAGACCAAATGAGAAAGTCCCAACAAGGTGCTCAGCTCTGGGCACAGGAAGAACACAATGAATACTAGTGAGTATGGACATCGAAAATAGCAGGAGGATTTGAGAAGCTGAAGAAGAATCACACATTAGCCATGAGACTAGGCTAGCATCATAGAAGCTCACTGCATGCCTCACAATCCTCTTTCAAATTCAGTTCTGACCAGTCCTACTCACTTTCCAGGGCTCACACTGGTATGCAGACATCTACCCATCACAAGAAGGATGCCCTTGAGCCTTGTTCTGCCTCTGCCTCTCTCATCCTCACCTGGAAAATATTTATGTGTCCTTCACAACCCAAACTAATGTCATTCCCTCTATGAATTTTCTATTGGCTCTCCTACCAAGCTCCCAGAGCCTTTTATCCATATTTTATCACCTCACATTATCAGCATTTGTTGCTCTTTCCCCATTACATAAAGAGCTTCTTGAAGCTCATTTTCACTTAGACTTTTGAGCACCTGACACCCAGGGGATACCCAGCAAATGTTTTGGGGAGCCAGCTTTACTAATAATGCCCAAAACTGGGCTAAACCTTCCCTGTGGAAAGATTCCTTCATGTAATCTATCCTATATTGCAAACAGAATTAGATTGTATTTTCTTTGCCTAAGAACACTTCTGGCTGGGAAGAGATGCTTTGATGAAATGCCAATTTAATGCTAAGAGAAGGTTCTGGAACATTTCACCTGCAAAGGATTGTGACCGGTGGGTTTGTTAGAAGTCTTCCTAAACAACAAAGATCTCATTACTTACAGTCAAGGAGATTCGGGCACTGTCACCCTTGATGGGCACAGAATCCCTGGGCAGTTATGCCACTGTAGCTTTTAGAATTATTTGATGCTAGAGTTAGATTCTACTCCAATTCTCACTCGTGGCATTTTTGAGATTTTAACATGTTGAGGAATTACAACAATAAGGGTACATTTGTGCTTTCGAATTTTATATTCTCTCTCTCTCTCTCTCTCTCTCTCTCTCTCTCTCTCTCTCTCTGAATGTATGTGCAACAAGTCTTTATTTTCTCTTCAAAGGTTTTGTCAAACCAGTGTTTGTTAATGACAAAATCACTCATTGGTGTCTTTTATAAAAACTTAGGATCACTAAGAAAATAATTCTGATAGTGATGCTAAGCTACCTGGAGGATGATGGGAGGTTGACAGGGGCTCAAAGAATAAGATTCCAACAAAAAAGGGGGAGTTATGTCATTAGAAGGCTTTGATGGTGGAATCTGGACCTTTCCACTAAAATGATACCAGAACCTTCTTTTTCTGAAGATACTTCCCTACCATATCTCAAGGCCCTGAAACTGTAGAACTTGAGCGTATTGAGTGGGTCCTAAGTCCAATTAAAGAGCTGTTGGTCTAAGAGATGCATGCCACAACTGTACCCCTAGGGTTATCTTTCCATGCTCATCATTGCTGTGTCCACAGGTATAGTCTTTTATTTTTCAACATCTACTTTTATTTTTTTATTGGTATTTTATTGGTTATTTTATTCATTTACATTTCAAATGTTATTTCCCTTCCCATCTTCCCCTCCACAAATCCCCATCCCCTCCCCTACCCCCTGCCTCCAAATCCTACTTGTAATATGGGTTCTTAAACACTTTAACCTCCCTTCTAGCTCACTACCCACCACCGGTAGTGGAAAAGAAAGGTTATTAGGATACTGGGGAAGGGGACCTGTTTAGAAATTGTTCTTTGGAGCAAATCCCATCTGGGTTGTCAGGAAATCAGCTGTTCAGTTCACAGGATTCAGTAGCAGCAACTCGATCCACTTGCAAACACTTCATGAATATACCAGCAGTTCAGTTCAATAGTGAAAGGATAGCAAACAAGAATCAGCAGTGTTGGCATGACCTAGCAGGAACAGCCAGGCCTCTGCTACATCGACACAAGTCAGCAGGAGCGACCAAGACCACCAGGGACACCAAGAGAAGTTTTCTCTGTGCTTCTCTCAATGAAGTGAAGATCAGAGAAGACATGAAACTAAGAAGCTTTGCAAAGCTAGGTATGCAAGCAAGCCCCCATCACTGTCTGTTGAGTCCTATTTATACTCCCTCCAAACATCACACATCCTCCATGTGTCTTGCCTCAGCATGTGAGTCTGTCTTAGCAAAATCCATGTGAGTCTATATGAACATCACAAGAAGTGTTTTGGTGTTTCTCTCTATGGAGTCATGACAAATGAAGCTCAACAAAGCAATATAAGGAGAACCAGTACATGTACAGTCATTTGAACAAAAAAAACAAAAACAAACAAAAAAAAAACCACTTCTAATAGTCCTGAAGGCTCTTAAGTACATAGTGTTGACATTTGATAAGTGTAGCAAAAAATGTTTTGTTTTGTTTTGTTTTGTTTTGTTTTTAATGTATAATTTACCCTATCTCCAGCAAGGCACCTTGTTCTCATCTCATGGAGACTCTGACCCAGAGCTCCGAAATCTCTCCACCCAGCTCACTAAGTTCTCATGGCAGGTCACTGCCATGCCAACCCCATACTTCCAAATTCCCCTGGCTGACTGTGGTACCCCGCCATCGTACCTTTTCTCTGGAACTCAGTTGAGTTGCCATGTGAAGGAAAACACCATACAATCTTAGTTTAGAACCAAAAGGAAACACAATCACTGGGTGCAGCAACTAGCATCCTAATATTAAGTCCTATTAGTAAATCCTGCAGTAGCTGATCCCAATGGATTCACTACCTGAACCAAGGGTCTCCTCTACCTACATTTTTGTTCCATTGTCCTTCCCATCCAAAAGTCCACTCTCCTTCTCCTGCCTCTGCTGTCCCTCCATCCATCCAACCCAGAAGTCCTGCCTACTTGCCCAGTGATTGGTTTCCTTGAAATCCTTATTCATTAGAAGGGTCACATGAAGTCCTGAGTACTGATTCACTCCTCTTCCCAGGCAGCCCCTCTTGGGGAAGCAGAATTAGCATCAAAATACAAACAGCACCAGAGCTATCCACAACAGGTAAGGAGAAAACAAACACACCTGAGCCAGGGGGAGAAAATGAGGCTCATTCCTTCTATTAGGAACCCTCTCTGGGGATGATGCCATTGATCCAGAAACACTTTTATGACCTGCTCACCTCTTAAAGGTCCCATCTCTTAAGACTGTCACAATGACTATTACATTTCAACAGGACCTTTTGAGGGGCACTCAGAGGAACAGACAGCTCCTTACTAGGGTCTGACCCTGCCTGACACCTTCCTAGATCAGCACTGACTCTTAAACTGGGCAATCATTCAGTTCCCCAGACCCATAGAGCCTTGTCTCACCCCAGGTCTTCATGAAACTTACTCTCCAAAAACTACTTTCTCCACTGGTCATAAGACTGACATCTCCCCCTTTGGGAGCTCATTTCCTCTCCAGTGTCATGTAACCACATATCTAAGATAGTGCCCTTTCCATCTCCCCAAGTTATTTTTTCTTATCTCTTTTGCTTTTTATTTCCCCATGGATATTCTTTAACTCCACACTCATGGTTATTAATGATATTTACAGCAATTGCTATAACCTGAAATTACCTTGCTTGTCTGCTTTATCGATCCATGTCTTGTTCTCCTCCTCTTCCTCTTCCTCTTCCTCTTCCTCTTCCTCCTCCTCCTCTTCCTTTTATTCCTTCAATTCCAATCTAGACTGAAAGATCTGTAGAGCCGACGATAATCTTTGATTTAAGCACATGCATACAACAAAAGTGATTACAGGTGTTAATTGGTTCTCCTGCTACTAAACAGGTAAAACATATAACAGACATTGGTTGGAGCTCAAGTGACTGGAGCCTTTGTGTACCTTAGTGGGAATGCACACTGAGAAACATCACAGGGCTTCTAAAGGAAACTAACAAAATACAGCCACACAGTGCCATGGTTCTTCTGCATTAACAGTTCCACCTTCTTCCCAAAGCTGACTTTACTCTATGTTCATTACAATGCCTTTCAGAAGACCTAAGATGTAGAAATAACTTAAATGGCCATCTATGAGCAAAGAGATAAAGACAATATTATGTGCATGTAAACATTGAGATTACTCAGCTTTTAAAAACAATACTGGGAGCTAGGCAGTGGTGGCACACACCTTTAATCCCAGTGCTTGAGGCAGAGCCAGGCAGATCTCTGAGAATTAGAGGCCAGCCTGGTCTACAGAGCTAGTTCCAAGACAGCCAAGGCTACACAGAGAAACCCTGTCTCAAAAACAATGCTGGAGCAGAAGAGATGGTTCAGTAGTTGAGGGCACTTGACTGAAGTTCCACAATCTCCTTAAGAATACATCTCACTAACTGGAATATCTCCTGTTAGGCTCTACCTCTTAGTGATAGCACCACAGACCCAAGACTTCAAACTGCAAGCTCTGGGGGTTCTTGTCATGCAAACTATTGAACGGATGTAAACTTTCAGCGACACATGTAACTCATGGCCTCTTTGTATCTATAATTACAGTGCTGTACTGGACATTTACAGTTTTGTCAAGAGGAAAGAGCTCATATAATAAAAATAACAAAAAAGGACATCATAAGAAATTACATATTTTGAAAACTTGTCAAAAACCATTAACCACAAAATCCAGAAAAATTAATAATATTTCTATTTCTTTACCTGTTTGCTTTGTCTACATATGCTTTCATTGCCTCTTCACATTTCAATTTTGAAAACATAATTTTCTATGAAACAATAGAAAGATTGTTCATATTTTCATTTCTAATGATTGATTAAAGGTTGTTTGTATTTGAAGCTGGAAAGATGGCTCAGTCAGTATTGTGCTTGTTGCACAATCCAGAAGGCCTGGAGTTAGTTAGGATCCCATGCATCCATGTGCAAGCTAGGCAGAGAGAAAGAGAGACAGAGAGAGAGAGAGAGACCCCCAACAGAGAAAAGACAGACAGATCCCTAGAGCTCATTAAATAACTAGATAACTAATCTTACCAAATTATGTGGGTTCAGAAAATGAGATTGAGAACAACTGGAAGACACCCAATGCTGATCTTTGGCCGCCATTTGCATATGCACACATACACACACAAACACTATCACATACATATACCATACGCATACAAATACAAACACACTTTCTCTGCATTTATTTATATAGTATGGGCTGCTTGTGGAGGTCAGAAGGCTGAAGGCAACCTGTAGGAGTCTGTTCTCTTTCTATCATGTGGGTCCTGAGAACTGAACTCAGTCTATCAGGCCAGGCAGAAAAGCTTCTGCCCACTAAGCCATTTCATTAGCTCTGGTTTATTTGAATTGTTTATTGAAGCTTCATAATTTATTATTGGTAATGTCAAGTGCCTTTTCTGAAATGTTTGCAAGTCAGAAACCCTGTTAAATTCCATCAATATGTGAGCTGCAGTGCTTGGATGCCTTCTAGAAACAGCTTTGGGTTAGCACATTTTAAATTCCCATCTGACCCAGTCCTATGTTCTGGTGCTGGATACTGAAGGACATAGTCCTGCTCTGTTATGTCACATCACTGTATAGGTTGTCATGGAAGCAAATGTGGAAGTCATTTCCCATATGAGATGTCCGGTGCTAATTTACCTGTGCCCATAAATGACTGAAAACTACTCAATAGAGCCAAACCAGAATGTAGGCATAAATTTTTTCCAACCTACTTTTAATAAGGGTTCAACCTCTCCTCTAGCCCACCAGCCAGCAGAGGTAGTAGAAGCAAAAAGTTATTAGTATCAGGGAGGGAGAAATGAACCTGTTCAGCAATAGTTCTTTGGGAGTGAGCCCAGTCTTCTTGGGCAGCAGTTCAGTCCCATAGCAAACACCAAATAAGACTCAGCAGCTACAGTCCAGTCCTCTCAGCAAGCAGACACCAAGCATCTTCAGTTCAACCCTGAAGAAACTGCCAGGTTTGCCTGAGGCAAGGAACCTTGAGAGCAGTTCTTGGGCAAGTTTCTCTCAAGGTCAGAGTTATCACAAGTTGAGCTCAATAACACTATGTAAGGCGAACCCATCACATGCATGTATTTAGCAAAGAAAACAAGGCTGAACAAACCAAACCAAAACTCAGTGCTTTTTCTCCCACTGTCTGTGGGTCATATTTATACTCCTTCATCAAGCGTCCTTTCACATATCTGCTGTCTCCAAACATCCTTTCACCTGTGTCTGCTTCAGGAAAACAATTTTTCACATTTGCTTTAGCAAGACATCCTTTCACCTGTGTCCCCCAGCAAAACATCATTTGGCATAACTAACTTTCCAAAGAACTAGAAGTTTCCACTTCACCAGAAGGTGTCCACAACGTAATTCTACTCAGCTACAAAGTCAACCTGTGATTTCTTTATCGCCACTCAACGTGAAGTAATCTAAAGGGAGACAAGGACAAGTCAAAGTACAGAGAGATGTCAGTGTTCAAAATTGTTTACTTCTATACATTTTGCAAAAGGTTTAGAGTTAGGAACTGTAAAGCTTAAGCATCAACATCTTTGTGTGTCTTGATAAAATAATAAATACAAGAGTTGATTAAAATGGGCTTTAGTTTCCTATTCTAATATCCAGCATCTTTTTTGTTTGTTTGTTTGCTTGTTTTTGCAACAAAGCCCCTCTTTGAAAACAATAAGACACTGTTCATTATGACTAGGAGTGAGCATGTGACGAACCATGGGCAATCTGAGTGAACCCCATTTTCCTTGTTGTAGTGACTCCTCAAGATCAGATACACAATATTAGAAAGGCCATTTAGATTTTTCAATGGCATTTCACATGAATCTGGGAGGATGCAGCGCCAGTTGCTATGGAGACACAATACTATAGATTCAATGACATCCCTACTCCATCTGTGATAAGGAAGCTGGTAGTCAGGGTGTTTTCTTTCTCTGTGCCTGAAGCCTCCTCCTAGACATGAAAGGTAGGAGAGAAATTGTGCATCTTCTGAGTGCTGGGAACTGTGGTTTAACAAGGTATCCAAGCTTGCCTGGGCTCCCCCCTCTACCCTCAGGCCCCGGGAAGACCTAATTCTCAATCTGATATCAGACTGTGCCCTCGTCCAAGCAACAGCAGGAAGACAGGAAGCATACATAGTGCCTGGCCCTTTACAACATCCTCATACCCCCATGGGGTGGTTTCTCCTGTGGCATTCTTAGTTTCTCTTAAAAAGCTTAATGATTGTGTAGTGTAACTCACATCCAAGCTTTTCTCTAAGAAAAAGCCCAGAACTACACTTCTTAGCCATTGTTTCCTGCACTGTTTCAGACTTCTCGTCTCACCCTCACAAGTACTTTCGAGGACTCGTTAATAAGGGGAAAGCTCAGCTGAGCCCATGGGGAGGTTTCAGCTCCATCACCCACTCCATCCCTTTGGGCCTGAGGTGAAGCAGAGCATCATGGTGGTAGGAGGTAGCAGAGGCTGCTCATCTCACTGCAGAAAAGAAGCAGAGAAGAAATGAGGAGCACAGAGCATAGCATGTCTTCTTCTCCCTAGTGATCTACCTCCTCCAGCTAAGCTCCACCTCTCACCTGTCAGCACCTCCCAATAATGACATCCTACTACAACCCATCAAGGGAGCAATCTGATTAGGCCGGAGCCCTGGGAATCCAATCACTTCCTGGGAGCCCATCACCGGGCAACCTAGCCCACAGGGACCATCATTTAACAAAAGCACAAGAATAGCCAATGAGAAGTCTGGCATGTGAAGTACTCAGAATCAAGGATAATCTCTGGTCATGATCTCACTTAGCAACTATAATTTAAAATAGAATGTCCAAGGGGTAAGAATGTGGTAAATGTTCTGCCCGGTGGCTGCAAGGTCTTGGTATTGAGGGGAAAAAGAGAAACAAGCTAGAGTACCCCATTCTTCGCTCCCACTCTCACTTCCCCAGTCCTCCCTCTTAGAGAGGATATCAGAGAATTATTCCCAGAAAGGGTTTCATAGAGAGGTTGGGAAGACTGAAGGTAGCATAGGGAAGCCTTGTGCTTTGGGCAAATGGAGAAGCGATTAGAAAGGTCAGACTTTAAATGAGTTATAAAACGAAAAGAGGGATGTGGCACAACTCCTCTGCTAAGAACATTGCTAGCATGAGATCCCAGGCTTGAGGCCTAACACCAAGTAAATATTCCACGATTTAAGCCACCAATGTAAAAACGTGTGTGTGTGTGTGTGTGTGTGTGTGTGTGTGTGTGTGTGTGTGTTTATTGTTGTTTTCTGGAGACAATGTCTCACTCTGTAGCCCAGGCTGACCTGTAACTCACTATGTAGCAAGGTTACCCCAAAACCCACAGTAATTCTCTTGCCTCAGATTCCCAAGTGCTAAAATGAAAGAAGTGAGACTATGCCTAGCTAAAGAGTTGTTTACCTCAGAAGCCTATGATATAAAGGTCGTGGCTTTAGATCTGTATTAAAAATCATCATCACCACCATCATCATCATCACCACCATCACCATCATCATCATCACCACCATCATCATCATCCCAGGTCAACCCTTGTTCTATGAATGAATGATATTTATGAAATAACAAGAGCACCAGCTTGTGTTGAACTTTTAGTGTCAGTCTGTCTGCAAAAACAGCTTGGCTGTGTTTGAAGGATGCTAAGCCGCTGCTGTATAGGTGACAGGAAAGTGACAACATTGAGGGTACAGTGGAGAGAGAGGGGCTGGCAGAGGCAAAGGGGGAAATGAAAGGAAACCCCCACCCTCGCCATGGCGTGCACCTGATGAGCAGCGCTGATGAGATGAGACACAGAAGAGCAGACCTGGCATAAGCTGCATTGCCACACGTTAAGATAACCTTATTTGCACCAAATCCTAGGGGGAGCAGGTAGGGGGTCCCTGTACCTGAACTAACTCTTCATCTGTCGTAGGAAGCAAGAAATAAAAACTGCCCAGAGTAGATAAAAGAAAAAAATATATGTAAGTACATGGCTGAGACTTTGGGTAGGGAAAAAAAAAAAACAAAAAAAAACAGAACAAGGGAAAACAGAAATGGTTAAAAGGGTTTTCCTCAAGAGAGAAGCCTGCAGGTGGGGCGAAGGCTGCAGCTTTTAACTGCAAGCACTTCGGTGCTCTGAGACTTGTCGCCATGTGTATCCATTGCTCTGATCAAATTTCTTAATTTTAATAGATAAAATCCTGGAAACAGGTTCTCTGAATCAATGACAATGTGTTGACAATATTTTTGGATGGTGTTAAAGAAGAAGAATAGGCCTGGTTTAATAGTGCCCTGGGGAGCGATGGTATCCCCCACAATTCAATTCCGTAAACATTTATTGAGTAAATAGATTCCCTGTGACAGCACCTCCGCTAAGCCACGGAAGGATAAAAAAAAATGAGTCAGCCATAGTTCCTGCCCCCGGGAGCTCAAAGAAAAGTAAGAGAAAAACATGAACACACAAGATAAGGCAGCACACACAGGCTACCGTTCAACCAAAACACAGTGGGGCTGGGAGGATTGACAACCAGACTCACAAGGAGCAAGGAGGCAGAGCTGATGCTGCCCAGGGCCCATACCAGCATATACTGACAGAACTCTTGTGACCTCACATGCTACTGACAATCAAGACAGATACTATCTCAGTTGACCCTGGACCTAGCATTTCATGGCCACTGGAAGGCAATGGCGATCCCCATAGCTCCAGGATTGTAGTCTTTCCAAATGAGTCGCCTGATGATTTAAGACCTTGAAAATGGGTCACATTTGTGCAAATAAAAATCCAGGAGCAGAACAGAACAAACAGAAAACATAAGGAGAGTAGACAGAAAAGAGAAATATGTACATTATGTCTCCATTTCGAATTTCCAGTGGCTTCTACATTTCTCTTGTGCTGGAGAGATGGCTCGGTGGTTAAGAACATTGACTGCCATTGCATCAGACCTGGGTTTGGTTCCCAGCACCAACGTGTGTCTCACAGACATCTGTAACTATAGCTTCAGAGGATCCAACACTCTCTACTGCTCTCCCTGGACACTATACACACACAAGCTGCAGATACATAGGTAGGCAAAATACTCATTAAAAAATAAAAATCAATATCATTAAAAATATCTTTTTCAAAGTTGTATGTATCCCACATAATTATTTGATTCATGTCTGTCTGCCCCATCTGATGACTTCATGAAACTAAACTAAAAATTAACTGATTTACTACTACAGCCCTAGGACAGCCCAATGTCTATATGATGGCAGTCAAGCTGGAACGGAACGCAGTTGGTAGAGTGTTGGTCTTGTAAGCTTGATGCTGGACCCAGCCCTCAGCAGCACATAACCTGGGCATGATGATGCAAATCTGTAACCCCAGCACACAGAAGATAGAGATACAAGAAGATCAGAAGTTCAAGCTTTCCTTGGCCACATAGAGTTCTAAGCCAGCCTGGATTAGAGACAATCTTTTTAAAAGGAGATTGAAATTCCAGGCAGGCCCCACTGGCTGCTGGTCGGGAGAAGGGCAGGCAGGATTCACCAGCCAGGTGACCAACCTGACTACCTTTAAGCCCAGATCCAGTGTGTTGGGTCAGTCCACCCAACACCCATTCCATCTGTGAGCTACTGGAACGTGTAAAGGAACAGGTCCCACGGAACTAGAGCTACAAGGTCACTATGGCTCTGGGAAACAGCAGGATATCTAAAAGGAGTCTCTGCAACGGTCCAGTATTGATGGTGTATCAGAGACCAGAGACCTTGAACCAGACCAATGACTCGTTGCAGTAAGCATTAGCATGTGAAGCTGTTTGGGGGGGGGGGGGGAACACACACACACTATGTGACACACTGTAGCTTCCAGTGCTGCTATGACAAGCAAACATGTGATGGAGAGATAGAAGACCCAATTGGTGGGTCAATAGTGAAGATAAGTGGAACTAGAGATGCAGCAGTTGTGACAAGTGTGATGGGGGCTCCGGAGTTTGCACAGACTCAGCCCTCGGCAGGCTGCCCACCCACCCTGTCTCTGGGCTGCAGGATGTCCAGGATGGGAGGTGTTACCTGGGTTGAGAGACGCCCCCCACCCCTTCTGTGGCCCATGCTTCCCCTGGAGACCTTGCTGGTCTCAGTGGTCTGTACTGCTGCCCCAGACCATGATGAAACCTGAGTAGCATGTGAATGTTCAGGGGCCCATACTACCATCTAATGGTCTGTGCCACTGCCTGGGGCCATGTTAATGTCTGTGGGCCATGCTGCTGCCAGGAGCCGTGTTGATGTAAGCAGCCTGAGTCTATGTTGAAGTTTGTGGTCTGTGCTGTCACTGAGGGCTATGTCTGGGTCCGGCTGAGGGCCATGTTGATGTCTGCCACCCATGTTACGACCTAAGGCCATGGCAATGTCCATGGTCTGTGCTGCCACCTGAAGCCATGCCATTGTCCATGAGCTGTGCTGCTACTTGGGGCCACGTTGATGTTTGTAGCCCATCTGCGGTTTGTGCTGCCACCCGAGGCTATGTTGGTGTCCATGGGTCAGGCTGCCAGTGTTGGTGTGCCATGTTGGTGTGTGTCTGTGGCTCACATTGTCCCATAGAACATGTTGATGCCCTTGGCCTGTACTGCCATCAAGGGCTATGACCTGCTGCCAGCAGAGGCCAGGCAGAGGTCCTTGGTGCGCTCTGAAGACCATATGGATGTTCATGGTCCTTGCTTTTGCCAGAGGACGTTTAAAAGCGCAGGATCTGTACTCCTGCTGACTATAAAAGGCAAGGAAGCTCCTTCTGCCTTGGTCTCATCAATGGCTATAGATGCACAATTGAGAAGGAAGGGCATAGAAGGCTCTGTAACAACTCCTTTCCCTACCCAACAGAAAGTAACAGTCTAAAAAGGAAGCCATCAAAAAGAACTCTTAAAATTGTGATAGAGCTACTGAAGTGTATATCTCTCCACAACTGATGGCTTCTGGTTGGGGTGAACGTGGTGAAGGACTCAGTTTCCTTTAGAGGCCTGGCCGAGCATCATGCATCCCGATCGCATTCACTTCCCAGTCCTCCCATATCATCCTCCCCATCCTTGTGACCTCCACATGCTCGGCCCTCAAAAAAGAAGAAATTTTAAAAAGGAGAAAAAAAGAAAAGGAAAATAAAAACAACTAACTTGTATTGCCCACATATTTACTGGAGCACAGTCAAACTCTCAGTGGTCAGGAAACTTTAGAGTTTCCGTATTTGAGAAATAAAAGTTATCTTTGGATTAAGCACCTGTTCTTGGATTTCTGTCTACAATCTTAATGGATGGACTCTCTTGAGCCAGCTTAAAATGTATGTTTCTTAAAACCAAAATTATCCCATCTTGGGGGGAAATACATCACCTAAAACTTCCTCCATCCCCACCCACACCCCACCCCTTAGCTACAGCCACTTCACTTTTATAATCTTCTCCCCAGAAAAAGAAAGCCTAGCCCCCTAACAAATGTTCCCACATTCTGTATCCCATGCCTGCCTCTCAAGCCCCAGCTGCTGACCCAGGCTGTGTCAGGTGTTCCTTCACCAGTGCCCACCCCTATTCCCCTGTGCCTAGCACTTCATACCTTCGTGAGCGAGCGCCTGTCACTTTAAGTCAGCCTCGTCCTCTACGGCATCACTCCTTATTACCGTCACATATTTCTTCTCTTCTTCAAAAAGGTTTCATCTAAAATCATCCCACGTCAACCTTCCGTTCCATTCCTTTTCATTCACTCCTTAAATGATGTCGTCCCAATACTCCACTGAAAATGGCTCTCGTCGAGGCTGCCAAGGACACAGCCCATCTACACCCAACCAAGCTCTCCCGAGCTGCTTATAGAGGTGTCACACTCTGGGCTGTGCATGCCCTGTCCTATTTTCTCTCCTACCCTCCTCCTCCATAGTCACCAGGATCTTTTATGTGCAAACGCTGGGTTTCACAGCAGCCTCCCTGAAACAGCTGTAGCTCTTATGTCGCTTAAGGCCCCTGTGCCTCAGTTTCCTTGACTCTAGAGTGAGGAAGAGATTAGTAATTTCTGTCTTGGAGAATGTTTAGAAATTTTTTTAAAAAATTGAAAAAGAAATGTTGCGTCTTTAAACACTATGCTTGCTGAGCAGATAGTAATGCTACATAAATGTTTGCTCAGGTAGCAAATAAATAATTCATTCCTGGAAATTACTCTTGTCCTACAATTACCTGATGATATCAGAATTGCCCACTTACCTCATCATCCAAGACAGTGGTTTTCAACTGTGGTGTCACAGTAGAACCATTCAGGGGTGTTATAATGATAATCTGAAATGTCCCCCAGAGCCCTGGACCCCAGTGCAACAATGTTCATGGGTGGTATCTTTGGAAGGTGTCTGGATCATAAGGGCTATCATTCCATCAATGGATTAATCCATAGCTTATTGTGGGGTTATGGGAATTAATAACTTAATAGTTTGGGGGGCATTTTATAAACTTTGAGAGGTGGTGCTTCAGTGGTATACCTGTGGAGAGGATTTTTTTGAACCTAGCCATTTCCTCTCTCTCTCTCCCTCCTCCCTTCTCTCTCTTTGTCTGCTTCCTGGCCAACATGAGATGCCTGTCTTTGGTCCACAGTGCGCCCCTACCTTGATGTTCTGCTTTTCACACAGTTCCAGAAACAATACAACCAAGTGCTCATGAGCTAAAAATTCTGAACCCATAGGCAAAAATCAATCTTTTCTCCTTTAAGTTGATTTTCTTGGATGTTTTGTCACAGTGATGGAAACCTGACATAGGAGACTTTGAAAATTTATGATCCCTAGACCATACCAGACAAATGAAGTCAATATCTCTAAGAATACTGCCAGGCATAAGTATTCTTCACACACACAAACACACACACACACACACACACACACATCCTTGGTATAACTGAGTAGAACCTACAACTTCAGTCTCATTAAATGACTACCTGAAAGCAATGGATTCATGCCAGGCCTCACACAGATCACACTTAGAATTCCTGAAGTTGGAACTGGCATTGCCAGGCTATGAAGTGCCCACTGTGCTGCAGCCAAGGTTTGCAAACCTTGGCTCACACAGCCAAGCATAGCTTGTCATCTGTTTTTATAAAGAAAAAGGAAACCTTTCTCAAGAACATAGACACACTAATTCACTTACAAATGCCTATGGCTGCCTCTCTGCCACAACACCAGATTAGGCAGTTTTGACAGAAACTTCTTGAGCTAGAAAGCTAACACTGCCTCAGATGTTAATTTCATTGTGGCATTCATATCAGTAATACTGGTATGGTGGTTTGAGAAAGCGTATATTTGAATGCTTTGTCTTCAGGGAATGAACTATTTGAGAAGGATTAGGAGGTGTGACCTTGCTGGAGGAAGTGTGTCACTGTGGGTGGGCTTTGAGGTTTCAAGAACCCACACCACTAGGCCCAGTCTCCCCACCAACAACAATTAGGATGTAGCTCTCAGCTACTGGTCCAGTACCAGCCTGCATGTCACTATGCTCCCAGCCATGTTGATAATCCACTAAGCCTCTGAAAGAAACTGTACCAATCCCACAATTAAATGGTTTCTCTTATAAGACTTGCCTTGGTGCCTTGGTCATGGTGACTCTTCACAGCAACACAACTGTAACTATAACAACTAGTATATGGAAAAGTGTTTGTCAACATTAATCTCCTTTTTTTTCCTTCCCACATAATACTTGCTTTTTATGAAAGACAGGGTTGGGAGTAACCAACCAAGATCTGATTTGGGTTAAAGCCCACTACAAAACATGGAACCTATGCCCAGTGCCATTTGGTTGACCAAGAACCTGAGACTAGATAGGCTGATGACCTAGGGGAAAACCAAATACTCACGTTCTGCAAAAGGAATGTAGGAAAAAAATAAAGACTTGTAACAGCATCCTGCGCCAAAGAATCTTCCCCCTACAAAAGATGAGAACAAATACCAAGACCCACAGCTGATGATGTGCAGAGTGAGAGAACTCAGTCCTAAATGAGGTAGGTGTCTCCGTCAAATCCCCTCCTCCTCTTAGGGCTTGGGGAACTCTGCAGAAGGGGAGGAAGAAAGACTATAAGAGCCAGAAGAGATGGAGAACACCCAGGAAACACAGCCTGCTAAGCACAAGGCCAGCACACATACAAACTCACAGAGGTTGAGACAGCATGCACAGGGCCTGCCCAGGTCTACACTGGATGGAGTCCTAGAGCTGAGTGAAACAGGTGCACGCTCCCATCCCTAACCCAGAAGCTATCTCCAGTCGATAACCACTTGCAGATGAGGGTCTGACTTTCTCCAAGGGAATCTCACTGGGGAAATCATGCTAAAGGATACAGCCATGCCCAGAAGTAGAAAACCAACACAAATGAACTCTGCAGCATCTTTGGAGGGTCTTTGTCACATAATACTGTACCAGGGTCCTTTTTTGCAAAATGACTGAACAAAACAAAACAAAATCTTGTCGTGGAAGCTGTAGCGTGTCACAGTGTGTCCCAAAGTATTCCCTTCTGTCCATACATCTTTACTTGCAAATGCGATTTGTTCTTTGCAGTGAGTCATTGGTCTGGTTCAAGTCCTCTGGTTTCTGCTACACTGTTGCTGTGGTTTGAATATGCTTAGCCCAGGGAGTGGCACTAATAGGAGGTGCAGCCTTGTTGGACGAAGTGTGTCACTCTGGGGGTGGGCTTTGAGGCCCTCCTCCTAGCTGCTGGGAAGCCAGTTTTCTCCTGTTTGCCTTTAGAACAAAATGCAGAGCTCTCAGCTTCTCCAGTGCCATGTCTACCTGGACACTGCTATGCTTCCTGCCGTGATGATAGTGGACTGGACCTCAAAACCAGTAAGCCAGCCCCAATTAAATGTTGTCCTTTATAAGAGTTGCCTTGGTCATGGTGTTTCTTTACAACAGTGGAAATGCTAAGACAACTATCAATCCTAGATCTTCACCAGGACTCCACTGGAATAACCTACCATCACCCTGTGTCATGAAGATTCTGTAGCTTTAGATCTGCAGGTCTAACCACTTCATGTGGCCAGAGAAGTTCACAGATGAGGTGTATGTTGGGATAGGCCAAGTCAAAGCCCTGGATCTGGGTGGTAGCTGGGTTGGTCAGGCTGCCAGTTCACACTCATAACAACAAGGACAAGCTCTTCAGCACTGCCCTGACTAGCTCACTCAATGCCACAGCTGGCAAGGAGCAGGGCCAGCTCTCCAATTCTCATACCATTGGGGCCGGCTCACCTGCATCACACCACCAGAGCCAATTATACTGTGCTGCTCAGGCAAGACGCAAGGCCAGCTCAGCTGTGTGCTACAGCTAGTAAGGGGCAGAGATAGCTCTCCCTCTCTCATGACCCCTGGGCCAGCTCCAAGATGTGGCAAGAAGAGAGGTGAGGGGAAGACATCTCTGCCCTTGCCCATATCACCACACAGCTGATGATTAGCAGGGCCAGCTCTCCAATGCACATGTCCTCAGGCTAGCTCACCTGTGCTCTGCCACCAGGTTCAGCTCTGCCACCAGTGTCAGCTCTATCGTGCTGCAAGATGCATGGCCTGCTCTCCAGAGTGCTGCCATCAGAGAGGGGAAGGCCAGCTCTGCACAGTCCTTGGATATCAACATGGTCCCAGATGGTAGCCCAGATGAGGAATGTCCCCCAGGGCTTTTGGTGGTAAAATGAGCCATGAACATTGATGCAGATCCCTGCTGCCACATGGCCTTGGACCCAGACATGGCCCCTAGTGGCAGTATGGGCCAGAATTTCAAAATGAACTCAGGTGGTAGAGCAGGCTCCCCTATGTATGGCAGTGGGCAAGCCTCTGAGTGTCCTCCATGCACCCACACCACCCAGTTTTGTGTGTTTAAGGCATGCCTGCGTATGCAAGCATGTGCGTCTCTGCATTCGTGTATTTCTTGTGCTTTTTCTTTGGCTCTTTGTCTTCTGTTAGCTTTGGTTTTGGTTTGGTTTGGTTTGTTATTCCTTAGATACCTGTTTGTTTTCTAATGAAAATCAGAAAGGGCAAGGATCCAGTGGGAAGGGAGGTAAAGTGGAGCTGGAAAGAGAAGGGAAGAGGAAGGCATAATCAAAATGTACCATAAGAAGAAAGATATGTTCAATACAAGAAAAAAAAGAGAGAGAGAGAGAGAGAGAGAGAGAGAGAGAGACAGGGTTTCACTGTTATAGCCCAGGCTGGCGTCCACCTTGAGATCCTCCTGCCTCTGTCTCCCAGCACTAGGGTTATAGGCATGCACAACCATGCCTGGCCAGCTAAGATTCATTCTGAGCTTTGCTTTAGGTTCAATAGAATAAAATCAGCAAGCTGTGGAGACAGTGCCCTCTCTGGCCTGTTTCATTAGCTTCAAGACACTTCATCAAGACAAGGTTCATTTCCCTTTCCCTCCAGCAAAGAAAGATTGCTCTCTGCTTCTCCAATGAGCCCTGGTCCTCTGGGAGACTTGACTGCCTCCCTTTAATTACCAGGAGTTCAGCCACTTATTTCCATGGGACTTTCTGTCCCACCCCCACCCCCACACAAGCATAGAATGGGTGCCTTCCTGGCTGCCTTGCCCTTAAAAAAATAAAAACAAAAGGATTTTACTCTCTATCTCTTTTTCCTCACATAGCATCTCATTTCTGCAAAGAAAACAGAATTCTCGGCAAACTTGGCTCCAGGTAACCCTTCTTCAGCCTGTGGATACATAGCAAGGACGCAGCTTAGGAATTTAACAAGACACATGCCTGCTCTGTCTTTCCAAACTTTGTCACAAACACAAAGCTGTGGTGGCTTTGATGATGAGGAGATGCAGAGAAGAGCCTCATGCCAGTGGGAACAAGGCTGACAGGAATCTGGAGCTGGACTTTCATCAGGCTCCATCTTCTTCCTGAGGATGAAACGGGGCTTTTAGATGCATGATGCAATTATTTTCTTCCTACTCACCTCGCTCTGCTGTTGGGGATCCCAGACATAGTTCTTAGAGTGTTCCCAGGTTATCACTCACTCCCAACTCACTCGTCTCTTGGGAATGTCAGTCCTTATGCAAAATAACCTTGTTTCTATAAAACAGAACTAATTTCCTCAATTCTCTCTCTCTCTCTCTCTCTCCCTCTCTCTCTCTCTCTCTCTCCCTCTCCCTCTCTCTCTCTCATTGACTGCTTTCAATGGAAAATTCAGTGAATGTAGATGCCTCTTGGAACTGAGTGACTTAGACAGAGCCCATCAAATCCCGACCCTCCGGGTGTCCCTGTTAGCTTCCTCTTGCTGTAATAAACACCATAACCAAAATCAGCTTGGGAAGAAAGGATTTATTCCATCTTATGGGTTGTAGTCCATCATGAAAGAAAGTCAGGGTAGGAATTTAAAGTCTGGAGGCAGGGTCTAAAGCAGAGGCCGGGGAGGAACACTGCTTTCTAGCCTTGTTCTATACAGCTTGTTTAGCCTGCTTCCTTATACAGCCTAGGACCACCTGCCCAGGCATGGCACAACCCACAGTCAGCTGAGCCCTCCCAAGTCAATCATAATCAAGAAAATGCCCTGCAGATCTGATTGAAAACCAAAATAATGGGAATGTTTTCTCAGTTGAGCTTCTGTCTTCTCAGATGAGCCAGTTTGAGTAAAGCTGACAAAAAATTCAGCGCACCTGGTCTTATCAACACTAGGATCATGGGATTCTGAAATCCATTGCTCATGTCCTAGAGAAGAAGATGAAGGCCCCACAAGGGTCACTTACATAATTGCACTAGTGACAACCTATATGACATCACCTTTTGAGCAGATCTTTAAAGGCAAAGGGCTTTGTCAGATCTTAACATTAAGGAGAGAGCTCTTGGCTTGCCATTACCCTCAGGTTAATGGCTCTAACTTTTACCTGCCAGCCTATTCCAGTAGCAACCTGGCACTCACTCTTGTCTTTCACCCAGGCCCCCACATCCCATCCTCCCTGAGACTCCGCAAGCCAGCCTCCCATGTCTGTCAACTGTGCTCAACTCCACCACTGCTCCCCGCAACCCAAGCCACCATCTCCATCTCTTATCAGGTCTATGTGTGCCACAAACAGCCAGGCCTGGTGGCACAAGACTGTAACTTCAGCTAGTCAGAGGCTAAGGTAGGAAGACTGCAAGTTCAAGGCCACCTGAGAGATTTACTGAGAGTCTATCTCAAAATAAAAAGCAAAATGAAAATCAGCGTTATCATGGTTGCCTCACATCTGTATAGGGTTCCCTTCCTCATTACCACAGAAGAAAAAACCTTAAAGCCTGACATCGTTCTCTCTGCTTCCTACTTTGCGATACAATCCATTTCCCACCCAGCAGCTGCTTGTCTCCTGAAGTGGAAATCCCATCAAGACCCTGCACTGCTTCAAACCATTGGCAGATTCTCCTGCTGGTTAAAGCTCAGTCTCCTTGCTTTGGTCCATAAGCTCTAGTCCTGTATAGAGAGTCAGGGTTTCTCAACCTGGACCCTGGACACTTGGAGATGGATCATGCTGTGTGGTGGGGCACTCTGTGCATTGAAGGATGCATAGCAATATCCTCAACCTGGACCTACTGGATACTGGGAGCAGACATTGAGTGTGATGCATGTCTCACCCCAAATTCTTTTTTTCCACTAGTTTATGTATTCGCTTACATCCTGATCACAGCCCCAACCCTCCTCTCCTTCCAGTCCCATCCTCACAAGCCCCTCCCTCCAAGGGGAAGGCCCCTATGGATACCCACCCACCCACCCTAGCACATCAAGTTACAATAGGACTAAGAGCATCCTCTCCCACTGAGGCCAGACAAGGCAAGCCAGCTAATTCACCTCAACTTCTAAACTCATCTGAAGCCGCCCCTCAGCCTCCACCCCTGACACTACCCAGGTCATCATATGAATTATCATTCCCACTGCTGTGAACAAATACCGAATTAACTTTAAGGGAGATGGATTTATTTGATTCATGGTTTCAGAGAGTTCAGTCCATGGCGGCTCAGTCCATGGGCATGGGCAGAATGTCATCATGGTGGGGTGGTAGGGCATAGCAAAGCTGTTCTTCACATCTTGCCTGAGAGGAAGAACTGTCAGTAGACACAGGATGGATTCAGGACAAGGCATTGCCCCAAGAACTCCCTTCCACTGAACTATTTCCTCCAAAGGTCCCATCTCTTTCCCTTCACTACATTCCAGTATGCTATCATAGTATGGACCAGTTGAGGGATTGGTCAATTTACTAGTTCAAAGCTCCCACATTGAGTGTATAAGCCAACACTATACGATCTTCTGGAGGCTCTCCCAGTACAGTCATAATGACAGTCTAGACAAACTGCAGCAGCTTCCATATGTTTAACCCCATTATCTCATTCCCACGCTCTATGCAAACTTAACCTTTCCTGTCCCACCCCTCAGATGGTTCCTCCTAAATCCACCTGTGGCCAGCTCCTTCCTTGAGTGTGGCCATCCCAGCCCTCATGGCTGCAGTGCATCCTTCACCCTCCCACACACCCCTCCAGCCATGTTCTCATCTGACGGCCTGTCCTTTATCCTTCAGAGCACTGATTGGCATCTGAAATTATCCTACGGACATATCTGTTTCTGCCAGTGGCTCTGCATAAGGCTACAGGCTTCTGGAGACCTTGTGTTCCATGTGCTTCTTGCTTTCTGTTGTTCATGCCTGGCTTCATACAGTGGGTATTCAATAAACATTTCCCATTCCCAGACTCCTAATTCTTACTAAGGAAGGCATGAGCCGCTGATTGAACCCATCACTTAGCACTTACAAGCAAGACACTGACCTGAGAGCCTTTGTATATGGACTCATTTAATGCTCCTGAAACCCTTATCCCCACCATTGTATGAGTGAGAAAACTGAGGCACAGACAGGCTATATAATTGTCATGTTGCCCTACAGCTTGTGGCTCTTCCTTCCTGTGGTTTAAGTAAAATCCCAATCAACTGGTTGAATCTTTTTGCCTCCCCTCAGTCAGTCTTTTCTGGAAACACAGCCACTGTACTGTTCTCCCTTAAGCTGAGTACATGCTTAATAAGATAAGGAAGGAAGGAAGGAAGGAAGGAAGGAAGGAAGGAAGGAAGGAAGGAAGGAAAGAAGGAAGGAAGGAAGAAAGGAAGGGAGGGAGGGAGGGAAGAAAGAATTAATGAATGGATAAGATTAGAAATCCTGTTGGCCAAGGCCTTACCCAGGATTCCTTTCCAGGCCCTAATATAATAGGAACCAAGAGAGAAACTGCTGATATTGACTTATTGGGCTCAAGCCCCAGCTCTGTCTTTCACCAGCTGTGTGACCTTGGGGAAGTCACTAAGCTCTCTGAGCCTCAATGCTCTCATCTGTAAAATGGAGATAATGATAATGTCCCCTTTTAGGGTTTCTGAAAAGACTAAGATCATAAACCACTTGAGTGCTGCAGACATACCTCAGCAGACAAGGTGGTTGTCTGGAAAGCATAAGGTCCTGAGTTTGATCTCCACATAAAAATCCAGATGTGGCGGTGCACACTCAGTACTGGAAAGACACACACAGGAGGCTGACTAACCTGACAAGCCTCAGATGCCAGGGAAAGAGTCTACCTCAAAAAAAAAATATCCTCAAGGCTGATCTCTACCCTGTACACACATGTACACCCATATGTACATACAAGCACATAAAGTGTGTATGCACACACTCACATACACTCACATACACTCACATATACACACATGTACACACAAACTACTTAATACTTGACAAAGAGAAGCTCTGTGTGTGTGTGTGTGTGTGTGTGTGTGTGTGTGTGTGTGTGTGTTTTCTCTGTTTGTGCACTCATGCATGCCTGTGTGTTTATTTTTTGTGTGTTGCTACTGTCTCACTGGCTAAGGACTTTTGGAGGAGAATAACTTGTGCAGAACACCTATTTTCAGATGCCTCCCATTCTGTCCCCCAACAGAGGCAAAGAGACCCTGAGAACTTTGCATCAGGGACTTTTTCTCCCTAAAGCTATTTTCCGACAGTTACCATAAATCTGATTTTATCTTGGGCCCAAGCAGGGAACGACTTCTGTAGTAGTAACCTTTAATAGCCCAGAACAATATAATTGCCACCTCTTAGCATTCTCCTCTCCAGGGTAAATAATTCTAATGCCTTTAATGCCTACTTGCCTTTCCCATTTTCTGATCTTTTGCATTCATTGTTCTTCCTTCGGAAATAGATCCAAATGAAGAAGGAGGAGAGCTGCTGTTGTCATAGCAACCGCAAAGGGACAGACAACCCAGCTTGGATGAAATAAGAAAAGTTGAAGGGTTTTTCCCCCCTTTGTGGTTGAAAACATCTCAGTGCTTTGAACAAGAGGCATGTGACTGACACTGTCAGTCTGGAGCACTGTCTCCTGGTCTCCCACCCTCATCACTCCCACAGAAAGGGGAGCTTGTCAAAGTGTGAGGAGAGAAGGTACTTGGTGACACCTCTATTGAAAAGCGTGCATTTTACTCCCACTCTTAGGGCTTAGTTTTATATTCACCCAAGAGTTTGCAGCCTCCCCTTTCCTCTCTTGATTTGCATTAGACTCCTGAGCACCTCTGGACTTCAGCTTAAGTGGCAACTTTCTATAGTCCAGGGGTCTCGTTCATTCCTTATATTTTTAAATCCTTTTAAACTGTATGGCTAAAAGAGCATTAAACAGCAACTTGAATAACCTACATACACACTCCATTCTTGCCACAGCAGACATACTCACTCTCATGTTTAAGACAGACAGAATTCCATCACAACCCAGCTCACATTCCAGGACATGTATAATAGAACCACACTGTCTTCAGGTCATCACTCACCTGATAGGTCTTTTTCAGTTTCATAAGAAAGACTGTGAGGGACTGAGCCTTTGTTCAAGGTGCAAGAACCAGGCTCAAACCAGGCTTCTCAGAGCTCAAGGCCTTTCTCCTAATCACTCAATTAAACTGTCACTCGGCTTGTTGGTTGAAAAAGAAATTTGCAAGTTATGTATAAGATATAAAGGCAAAGCACCATGAAAGTTTGAAAATAAAGTGAAATAAAATAAAGTCTGAAATTAAATAAGAAGAAAATTATTCTGGACCTGAAATGCACAAACACACACATATACACATATGTGCATATATGTATATATATGTGTGTGTGTATATATACATATGTGTATATATATATGTATATGTGTGTATATATACATATGTATATATATGCATATGTGTGTATGTATATATGTGTGTATATGTGTGTGTGTGTGTGTGTGTGTGTGTGTGTGTGTGTGTGTGTGTATTACATTCTGATCCCCTCTCTCACCCTCCTCCCCCAGGTCCTCCCATATTCATGTTGCTTGTTTGTTTTTATAACCCACTGAGCTTAACCAGGACTACTCATATGACAGGTTTGCCACTGCCTGTTAGATATTGGTGAGCTCACTAACAGTCACACAACTGAACATAGGAGTAACCCCCTCTACTCCTACTCCCAGACTCTGTCAGCAGGGAGGAGCCACATCCTATGAGTCCCTCCCCTTTGATGATATTTTCTTTGTTCAGTTTTTCCTAGTTGTTTTAGACACACATATTTTTCTTCTTCTAGTATGTATCCTTAAGTGGAGCCAAAATGTATATTCTTCTCTGTACAGTGGCAGTCAATGACGTCTGGACCTCAGTAAACCTTTCATCTTTCCTCTTGCCTCCCAGTTTGCACACAGACATTCTCAATGGAAACAGCTCGGATTTCACTGCCAATTGCCCCCAGATGTGTCTGACTTACAGATCTGCTGAGCCAATGCTTGGTTTTGTTTTTGTTTATAGTGTCCCAGACCTTTTTTTTTTCTTTCGTTCATTTGTTTCCATTTCGTGAGAATACATCCTTAATTAATGTTTTCAGAGAAGAACCCTGAGCGATAAAATTATTAAACACTCAAGTATAAAGCAAACTTCCTTAATTTCCCCCACACTTGATTAATGGTTTGACTGACAGAGAATTTCAGGTACAGAATAATTTTCTTCTTAAAATGTTGAATCTATTTTCTCCTAGTTTTCTCTGTTGCTGCTGAGATGCCTGGTACCAAGCCAGCTCTCTTACAGTCATGAGACCCTGTTTCTTCCCTCCAAAAAGTTCAGAATATTTCCGTTCTTCTTAGGATCCCGTAGCTTAACCTAATCCATCAGCACTGGGCTTGCGGACACAGCGCAGCATTCTGGGAGTCAGTCTCCAGCTCCCATCCTTTCTGTCAGTGTTCCCTCTGGTCTCTGTTACCTCTTTTGATAACTGTGTAGCGTTGACAGTCCCTCCTCGCAGATTCTAGCCCATGAGTTAGATTTTCCATCCTCCATCATGTTGTTCCGCAGGCTGGAAGGGCTCTTTGTGCCAAGCTTTAACTCAGTTTTCAGCTCCTGGTCCATCTCACTGGGTGGTGTATGTGTTGTAATGATACTCCAACATCGCTGGGCCTCTGGATTTCTATTTTGCCTGACACATTTTTAGAGTTCTGGTGGCATCTTTGATCACTGAACACCACTGGTACTGACATTCTTTCCCTTCCCTCCTGAACTCAATTATCAGTTGGTAATTTCTGCAATTTGTGACTTGGGCATTTCTCTTCTGATTTGAGCCTTTTTGCAAGAGTTCAGTATGATGGTTGACTGTGGCTGTCAACTTAATTTACCTAGAAAGAGGGCACTTCAGTGGAGAAATTACCATCATCAAATTGGTCTATAAGCATGTCTGTGGGGTGTTTGATTCATTGTAAATGGGGGAGGGCCCATCCAATTGTGAGTAGTGCCATCCCTGGGAAGATGGGCCTGGCATGTATAGGAAACTTGCTGAGCAAACCAGGAGAGCAAACCAGTAAGCAGCACTCCTTTGTGGTCTCTGCTTCAGTTTCCACATTAAGGCTCCTGCCGTGGCTCCCCTTGGTGTCTGTACTGGAACTTACATGATAAAGTTAACCCTTTCCTCTCTAAGTTGGCCTTGGTCAGTGTTTTGGGTTCTTTTTGTTGTTGTTGTTGTTGTTTCGTTTTGGTTTTTGTTTTGTTTTGTTTTGTTTTCACAGCAACAGAAAACAAACTAGAATACTCAGGGGGATTTTCTTATACTTAATAAATAACTTTTGTGAACAAATATTTGGTAGTGGGCTGGATTTCTATTTACCTGGCAGAGTAAGAAATCCTGTCTTAAGGGATAAAGTGAAACACTTTATGTTCTCCTGTAGCCATCCTCTGCACACACATGTGCACACACACGCATGCATATCACACCTGTGCACATGCACCAAACCATTGTAACCATGTCTACGGCAGCCTTGTGAGACCCTAAGCAAAAGAGCTGCCTAAGCTAGACCAACACTTGAAGCCACAGGAACTGGAAAGATAAAATGTGCGTTGTTTTAAGCTGCTGACTTTTGAATCACGAATGCACTGTGGGTCTCCTGGGTGTGGCGTCCCTGTTTCTGAGCTGTGTTACCCACTTCTCTATACTCAGTGGTTCCTTGGAATGCTTCTTCACAGGGCATGCACATGAACACACATATATATATATATGATCATATGTGCACAGTTAGATGTGTGTCCTTCAGCTTTATCCAGGGACTGCAAGTCCTCTCCTCTGTATGAAGCCCTAAGACTAAAACACAATAAAGTGAAAAGTCAGTGGCCACTTTCATGGTTTAAAATAAATGCAAAATTCCTGAATAAAATATTAGTAAGTCAAGTTCAATGAAACGTAAAACAATAAGTCATGAGTAGATTATTTTTAGAAATGCAAAAATAATGATGAATTATTTATTAAATTCATGAGGGGATTTAGTGTGTGAGAATGTAGCTTTTCAGAGTCCAGTTACGCTCCAGTGGATGCAAACACTAGGTCAGCTCCCACCGACCCAAAACATGAGGCCAACCCCTGCAGGTCCTGGTCCTACTGGGTATCTACTAAGATCCAAACAAAAGGCCTGCCCCAGTGTGTACCAGGCAAGCCCACTGCAAACTGAAGGACATGCCAGTAACCTACAACTCCAGGGTGACTTCTACACATCAATTAAAGTGAGCAACCCAGAAAAAGACAGGAGACAACAAATGTTGGTGAGGATGAGGGCAAACTGTTGGTTGGAATATAAATTTATGAAGTCTTTATGCAAAATAGCAGAGAGGCTCCTCAAAACTTTGGAGGGAATTACTGTGTGAACCAGATGCTAGTTCTAAGTACAAAAAAGGCATAAAATCACCTTCTCAATGATAGCAACACTGCAGAGTTCATTGTTGCATTTTTGAGACTTGCCAAGATGAGGAATTATCTAAGGGTCCAGTGGTAGATGGAGGGATGGATGAAGAAAATGCAATAAACAGCCTGAGATATTCATATGTGCAGATATACATAGACACGTGACGGAGTATTAAGCTGCCTCTTAAAAGATAGGTGTTTTGTAGTGTGCAACACAAATACAGCTGGAACACTATACTAAGATAAATAAGCCGGAAACATAAAGAAATGCCGTGTGACCTCCTGTGTGGAATCTAAGCTGGTTGAGCTCATACACATGAGTAGAAGGCCTGCTGAGATGACCTGGGAAGGGGAGGGGGAGATTCCAATGAAAGGGCCTAAAATTTCAAATATGCATTCTAATTATCAAATGTACAGTTAGTGCACATGCATCTATACTACCGGTTTATCTAGACAAGTGAGTCTTGAATACACACACACACACACACATACACACATGTACACACACACACACATAAGTCCCTGTGAAAACTAGTCAACACATTAATTGGCTATAATCCATAATCATTTCATAATGTATACATATTAAGACATCACACTGTATACTTTAAGTATGTGTATGTGTTGTTTGTCAATTATACTCCAAAAAATATGAGAAAGAGAAAAACATAAAATACAATTTTAATGGTGCATAGATGTCATCACACTGGGACTTCTTTATGTTATATCTTTTATTAGGAATCACTCAGTCCCTAGACAGATCCAGGTTGTATGTGTATAGACAGCAATCGCTTTCCATTGCCAGGGTATATTCTGTGGTTTGGAGTTCAACTCAGACCACAATCTTTTGAAGGACAACTGGACTGTTTTTAATCTAGAAGTTCAAGATCTGGAAATGTACCTATGAACACAGTGACACGGGCAAAGAAGCTTTGCATGCCTCTAAGAAAAGACAAAAGCTGAGCTTCACCAGGAGAGAGCTGGTTAACACAATCTGCTGTAGTCATATGACATATGTAGCTATGGGAAGTTACTTCGGTTTATGACTGAGTTACAGAAGAGTAACTGGAGTGAGCTCCTTCTGTGTTTGGAAGAAGCAGGAAGATGGCAGGCAGACACACAGAGCATTGGTTCCACCTATACTATTCTGCAAGATCTACAACCCTGGCCAGTATTTTTTCTTATATTTCATACTATGACACAGGCTAGGCAGCCACTAGAGTTGCAACCACAGGTAATCAAAGCTGAGCCAAATGCTGCTTTCTACTTTTCTTTCATTTTTTTATTGGTTGTCTTATTTATTTACATTTCAAATGTTACCCCCTTCCCAATTTCCCCTCCAAAAACCCCCTATTCCCTCCCCCTCCCCCTGACTCTATGAGGGTGCTCCCACACACACCAACCCCCTCCCACCTCACCGCCCTGGCATTCCCCTACACGGAGGCTTCAAGCCTTCACAGGAACAAGGACATCTGCTCCCACTGACAGCCCACAAGGCCATCCTCTGCTACATATTCAGTTGGAGCCATGATTACCCCTGTGTACTCTTTGGTTACTGATTTAGTCCCTGGGAGCTTTAGGAAGTCTGGTTGGTTGATATTATTGTTCTTCCTATGAGATTACAAACCCCTTCAGCTCCTACAGTCCTTGCCCTAATTTCTCCACTGGGGTGCCCACACTCAATCTGATGTTTGGCTGCAAGCATCAAATCTGTATTTGTCAGGCTCTGGCAGAGCCTCTCAGGAGACAGCTATACCAGGCTCCTGTCAGTAAACACTTCTTGGCATCAGCAACAGTGTCTAGGTTTGGTGTCTGCAGATGGAATGAATCCTTAGGTGGGGTGGTCTCTGGATGACCTTTCCTTCAGTCTCTGCTCCACTCTTTGTCCCTGCATTTCCTTTTGACAGGAGAAATTCTTTGAGGTGCATGGGTGACCCCATCCCTCAACCGGAAGCCATGCCTATCCACTGGACATCATGGTCTCTACAGGTTCTATCTCACCTTTGTTGGGTATTTCAGCTAATGTCCTCCCTGTTGGGTCCTGGGCACCTCTTGAGTCCCTGGCATCTGAGATTTTCTAGTGGCTACCCCCAGCTTGCTACTTAAGACAATGTTTCTAAGATGCTTCATTGGTTGTGATATTTCCTGTCATTTTTAGGGTAGATACTTGATGATGTTTTCCTTTTTGAGTTGAGGTCTCACTCTGTAGCATCACAGGGCAGTGGCCATCTCCTTTCAGCCTGTAAATAAGTTGATGTTCATAAGTAGTCCCCAACTGATTCCCAAGCTTGAGTTAGTCACATAAATCCTACTTGATCAAGACGTATTATGCTTTTAATGTGCCACTAGATTCAATTACTTAGTATTTTATCAAATTGTTTCCTCCTGTATTAGCCTGTAATTTTATTTTCTTGTCTTGGTATCAGAAATAAACTGGCCTTATAAAATAAGAGTGGTAGTTTCTACATTTTTCTCTGCTCTAAAATGTAAGATGAATCAGGCTCTTTCCTGGGATTGGACGGAACCTGCCTATAACTACCAAGGGCCTGAGCTCTGGATGACAAAAGTAGGGGGCAGATTGGTAGATGGTCCTTTAACTGCCATCTCTATTTTTTTATGAGTGTTTTCTATTGGTTTTTCTTGGGCCAATTTTGGAAATTTATATTTTCCTTGACATTTTTGTCCATTTCATCTAAAGCTTTCAAATGGATTGGTATAAAGTTATATAGTTGAATCACATCATCCATACATTTATTATATGTGGATTTTCAACTATATATGCTCCATTAAATTTTTTATATATATTTTTTAAAGGAGAAAGGGAGACTAGCATTTTCAAGCCTGTAGGCCATCCCTCCTGATATTCCAATTAGAGAGGCTGGTCCTCATAAGAGCAATGTGAACCAGCTAATCACAGCCTTGGTGAGGAGCTCACCACCTCAAAGGTGAATTTGTAGCTTAAAGGTGTTTCTCACAGAAGCTGGTCTAATTTAGAAAGCAATGATGAGAGTCAGCGCTGAATAGAAACCAAGGTTTGCAGAGCATCTACTCCACCCTCAGCACACAGCATGCCTTCAAAGACATTCCTGCGATGTTTCCATTACAGACAATGTTTGTCTTACTTTCTGACTTTAGATGAGTCTCCAGGTCTTTTAAATTGCCTCTGTATCCCAGATGTGTCTCCCTTTGCCTTAACCATACTAACAAACAATTTGTGTGTCTTGACATTCTATCAAAAATCCAACTTCAGCTTTTATTGATCCTGAGATTCTTATGTTTCGTTTATTTCTGGTTTTGTTTTTATTAACTTGATGTATTTTATTTGGGTTTGATTTTTTTTATTTCTTTCCTTGTTCACTGACACTGTGGCATGGTTTAGAATTTCATAGGAAAATTTAGAAGCATTTTTTCTGATCAAACCCATTCTTCAGAATCTATTCTAGAGAAGAATTCACAAATTTACCAATGGATGCAATGTAAACATTCCTTTTTAAAAAATCATTGCACATGTTTGGGTGTTCTTGCCCCCATGTATGCCCATGCAACATGCGTGTGCAGTAGCCACAGAGGCCAGCAGAGGGCATCATATCCTCTGGAACTGAAGCTGCAGATGGTGTGAGCCACCACATAAGTGCTGGGAATAAACACAAGTCCTCAGAAGAGCAGCCAGTGGGCTTAACCATTGAGCCATCTCTCCAACCCCTAAATATCTTCTAAAGTTATTGTTTATAACAAAAACAGAAACCCCTAAAATATATCAATATTAATATAACACTTAATAGTCTATGTATTCATTTGTATATATGTGTGTGTGCGTGTGAACATTGCACAAGCATGTCTATAAAGGTCATAATTGAATTCATTTCTAGGGATGGAATTCAGGTCATCAGGCTTGGCAGCAAGCACCTTTATCCACTGGGTCAACTTCATGGCCCCTTAATATGAATATAACTTACTGAACTATTCTAGAGTGAAACTCCTGAACAGTATACGGCTGACATAAAGGAAGAGGCAACACTCCACAAATGATGTACAAATGCTCCTCCAAATGGTCCTTAGACCACTTACTGCATAACCGGCCCCTCATCCTGTACTCTCTCTATAACACACTAAATCCTCACCTGTCCTCAGATGGACTTCTCTGTTCCGTGCCATTGATATATCCATCTATCCCTCCAGCTGCTGCTGCTATAAATTCCATTCTTTTATAACACATAATATATGATGCAGGTTGGCTCTCGTTATTCTTATTTCAAAGAATATTCCTAGTAATCGCTTCAAGACTTAAGAACAAAACAGTATTAAGGTTCGAGTTGAAACTGCATTGAATGTATAGATTTATTTAGTGAGAGCTGACGTCTTTACAGCCTGGAATCTTCTTACCCAAGTGCAAAGTTTGACACCCCATTGATTCAAATCTCCTTTTATGGCCCCCAATAGAGGTTTATAGTTTCATTCATATAGACCCTGCAAGTTGCCTGTTAGGCTTATCTGGAGATATTTTATGAGTATTGTAGCATATGCATGTGGAATTCAGAGTGCCCAAAACAAAATTTTAATCCACTTCTTCAAATCAGTCCCTTTACCAGATCCTTCCATCAAACTCATTTGTCATAGGTGTCAGAGATCCAAAGTCACCCCTCAGCCCTTCTCAGCCTCACATCCAACTCCAGAATAAACACACCCATACTGAAAATATGCCTTGAACCAACCCATGGATATTTCTCTCTTCTGCGACCACCTGCCAAACCAAACCATCGTAACCTATCAATGCAGCTTCAACTGCTATGTGTCTTATTTCCTTCTACCCAGCTATCCTTTATACACCATCTTCTTTCAGTAAATTTATACTTGAATACCAATGTTTGAATACTTCCATTGGCTTTGCATGGCACTTAGATGAAACCAAACATATTTAGCAAGACCAGGAAGGCTCTAAGGATTCAGCCCATCTTTTTCTCTTCAGCCTTCTACCCTATCAGTCTCCTCATTCATGACACCCAAACCCACTGGGTTCAGTTCAGATGACCAGCTGTGGTTGATAAGATCACTAACTCACCTTCACTGTCACCATGTAAAAGAATTGCATGCCCTTCTCCCATCCACGTTGGACATAGACTGTGATTCCCTTTTGATCAGTGGAATATAAACAAGTATGAGCCAGAGGCTGTCTGTGCACTCCATGGTTTGGTTAGCCTCCTGAACTTAGGCCATAGGGCAGACAAACTCACTCTGCTTACTCTGGGTCAGACTGAGTGACAGTGGGACAGACCTGAGCCCACCCGAGGCTAAGTAGGGCTAACCAGAAGCTAAGCAGTGCTGACCGGAAGTTAAGCAGTGTTAACCGGAAGCTAAGCAGGCTAACCGGAAGCTAACTGGGCTGACCGGAAGCTAAGCAATGCTGACTGGAAGCTAAGCAGGACTAACCCTAAGCTAGGTAGTGCTAAGCCAAAGCTAAGCAGTGCTGACCCAAAGCAATTCTTTCACAGAACAATAAGTGATTATTGCTTAATGACTATGTTTTGCAATTATTCGTTACACAACATTAATTAGAGCAATATGAGTCCAAATTTCCAAAAGCCAAGCACGTCCTGCACTCCTTCAGGAAATTCAGCTGTGTAGCATGTTCCCCACGCTAAGTCTCCAGTAATCAAAGTCTGCACTCACGGCTGGAGCTCAGTAATTGTGCTAAGGGAACCACACTGATCAGTCTAGACAATCAAATTGTTGAGGAAAACAGCATGACAGAGAGGTAGGAGGTCAAACAAACAGAAGGACCAGTACCAAGCAACACAGAACTAATTCCAGAATCTGGAATAAGTAAGGTTAACACACTAAGATGTTTGCTTAGCTGTGCATTCTGAATCAGAATGAGGCTGAAAGCAAAAAGAAAAAGAAAAGAAAAAGAAAAACTGAAATCTTGTAAGTTTAAAGGGATCCTTCCAACAGTTAAATACCCAAGAGAAAGTTAAACCGTGGAACAAATACATAAGACCAGTAAACTGCAAATGTTGGACAACTGAAATCATTTCCTCTCCAGATTCTCCTAGCTTCCCATCTTCTCCTGTCTTCTGGAGAAGCTCTGGAAATTTTGGAGGCAGCTGGTGAATGAAACAAGAGAAGCCTGAATCAGGAAAGGGAGAATGAGTCCCTTAGGTTGTTTGTTTGTTTGTTTGTTTGTTTTTGTTTTTGTTTTTCAAGTTGACACAAGCTAGAGTCATCTGGAAAGAGGGAACCCCAGATGAGGAGGTGACTCCATCAGATTGGATTGTGGGCAAGTCTGTGAGGCATTTCCTTGATTAATGATTGACATGGGAGGGGAGGGCCCAACCCATTACAAGTGGTACAAACCCTGGACAAGTGGGTTTGAGTTGTATAAGAAGTAAAGCTGAGATAATCATAGAGCCTATATGGGTCTGAGCTAGGTCCATGTCTCTCATGGTTGTATAGCTTGCCGGACTCCTAACAGTGGGAGTGGGGCTGTGTCTGACTCTTTTGCCTGCTCTTGGGACCCTTTTTCTCATACTGGGTTGTCTCATTCAGCCTTAATGTGAGGGCTTGTATCTGATCTTACTGCATCTTGTATTGGCATGTTCAGTTGATATCACTGGGAATCATGCTCTTTCCTGAAGAGAAATGGAGGAGCAGTGAATCTGAAGGAGATGACAGGGTGGAGTGGAGGGAGGGGAAACTGCAGTAGAGATGTAGTGTTTGAGAGATGGACAAATAAAAATTTATTTTAAAAAAGGAAGGAAGAGAGGGAGGGGAGGAGGGAGGAAGGAAAAGATGGAGAGAGAGAGAGAGAGAGAGAGAGAGAGAGAGAGAGAGAACTGAACAAGCCATGATAGCAAGCCAGTAGGCAGTATTCTTTTCACTCCTCTCAGCAATGGACTATGATCAGGATGTGTACACCAAATAAACCGTCTCCTTCCCAAGCCACTTTTGGTCATGGTGTTTATCACAGCAATAGAAAGTATAAGTTCCCTTTCCACAGGGAGCTGCCAGCCCAAAGCCCTCTTTATGCAGAAAGAGACAGCTCTTCACATCTCTTTCAAAGACTTTCGACTGAAATCTGAAGTTGTAGACATCTACAGAAATGAAACTTCTCTATGGCTGGAGGTTACTGGAGAACTGCATGACTGATGAATAATGGCTTAGAAAATCACTAGGCTGCCTAGGGATTTGAACATTCAACAACACAAAAATAAAACTGCTGAATGAATGATGGTCCCTACAGTCCAGCTGGCTGAAGCTAACACCTCAGCTGGGTTCTCAGACTACCCAGGACAATACAAGCAGCGACTCACAAGGTGGCTCTTAAAGATAGACCCATAAGCTACAAATGATGGTACATGACTTTAATCCAGCACGTAGGAGATAGAGCAGGTAGATCTCTGTGAGTTCAAGGCCAGCTTAGTCTACATGAGTTCTAGGCCGGCCAGAGCTGCATAATGAGATCCACTGTCTTAAAAAAAATTAAAAGGTTTTCTGAGGTCCCAACCCCAACCCCAGAGATCAGCATTGTAAGCAATACTTGTCCCCAAATGGACAAATGGCTGAGTTGCCTCCTTACCCCTTCAGCTATTGTCTGTGTCTCACTACAAGCCTCTCACTGTTCTGGGCAACCTCTTCCTTCATGTTACCATCTGGATGCTCAATGTTCCCCCAGAGGCGCTGTGGTCCAGGCTTGACCCTAGGAGCTGCTGTCGGTAGGTGGTGGCACCTTTAAGAGGTGGGACCCAGAAGGAGGGCATTAGGATGAAGGAGAGAGCCTGTGGAAGGGACTTAAACCAACCTGTCCTTCCTTGCCTTCTGCTCCTGGCTCGAGAGTCAACATTTTGTCCACCTCATGCTTCCTGTCAGTGCCAGTCAGGGTCCTCAGAAATGTCAACACACGGTGTTGAACTGGAACCTTTAGGACTGTAGTCTGATAAAGCTTTTCTCTGTTAATTGCCTCCACTGTTTTATTATTGTGACACAAAGCTGACCGATATACTCTGAAACTCCATTTATTTTGCAAAGCTCTCCTGCACTCCTTTCTGAACTTCTTTCGGTATTTATCTAGGACACTTTCAACGTGCCTTAAAATTTAGCCTTTTGGTGAAAATTGTGGACTTTGGAGTAAAATAGCCCAGGGTTTGGGTCTCAGTTTTGCCATTTATTATCTGTATGATTTTAATCAAATAATTTAAACTCCCCAGGGCTCATTTTTCTTGTCTGTGGTATAAATGGAAGTTCATGATATCTAGAACTTATTTTAACAATCTAATTGAAGAAAATTGGTAAGTTCATGAATTAATTAAAAGTGGCCATAGGCCATAGGACAATTGGTAGCCATGGGTAGTGGCTATATAAGGCTACATTATACCACTGTCTCTGGGTATATTTAAAGTCTCCATGTTACAAAACTGAGAAGTTTTAATTTAAGTATGAATGCACCATCCAAAATCAGGCAATAAAAGGTATTATGTATTTTATAAAAGAAATAGAACTGCCAAATACTTGTAATGTTTGGTTTTATTAATACATTTTAAGTGTAAAGTTTACATATAATGCTATCTCTGAAGTGATGAACATGTAAGATTAAGTAATACATATAAATGGTTGTCCTTTCTCTTCCACATAATTTTCAATGTTAGCTATTCTCATTTTTCAACTCTTTACTATTTCTATAAGATTTTTTTACACTATCAATGCCTACCAAATCCACCCCCCTTCCCTATCTACTAATGTGACCTCTTTGGAAAAAAAAAAGTCTGATTAACACTGCCCATGTACCCATGTACTCCTGGCTGTGTGGCCATCCAACAGGGTGTGGTCACACTAACAGAAGCCACACACTTAACAAAAGCAGACTCTCCATCTCCCGACAACTATTAACTATCAATAGCTCCTCAGTTACTAGTAGAATTGTGTGCCTACATCCCTCCCCCAAGTCTAAGATGCCCTCTGGCTTGACCTTGTGCAGGTCTTGTGCATGTTTTCATCATGAGTTCACATGTTCAACTGCCCTGTTTTCTTGTAGGTATGCACTGCCTCTGGCTCTTACAATTTGTCTACCCCTTCTTATAATGATCTCTGAGCCTTGACACAGGGTGGAGGGAGAGGGGGGAGGAGGGGGAGGGGGATGTGATATAGATGTCCCATTCAAAGCTGCTAATTCTACAGTCTGTCATTCTTTGCATTCTGACCAGTTGTGGTTCTCTTGTGTCATTTGACACCTACTGCAAATAGAAGTTTCTCTAATAAAGGGTGAGAGATACATTAATTTATAGGTGTGACAATAAGTCATTAAGGTTTGGTTGAATGCCATGTCCATTTGGCAGAATAATAGTAGTATACTTCTTCCCTAGGGCTTATGATCTGTCCAGCCACAGACTCTTAGTCCTCATAATGGTACCAGATGTGGGTTTTGTCTCAAGGTCTGGGACTTAAGTCCAATTAGAAAGTAGTTGGTATTTTCCTCATTTACATTTCCAATGCTATCCCAAAAGTCCCCCATACCCTCCCCCCCCACACACACACACTCTCCTACCCACCCACTCCCACTTTTTGGCCCTGGCGTTCCCCTGTACTGGGGCATATAAAGTTTGCAATTCCAATGGGCCTCTCTTTCCAGTGATGGCTGACTAGGCCATCTTTTGATCCATCCCATATATAGTCACCCAGACACTACTGCAGATGCCAAGAAGTGCTTGCTGACAAGAGCCTGACATAGCTGTCTTCTGAGAGACTCTGCCAGAGCCTGACAAATACAGAGGCAGATGCTCACAGCCAACCAGGGCCCCCAATGGAGGAGTTAGAGAAAGGACTGAAGGAGCTGAAGGGGTTTACAATTCCATATGAAGAACAACAATATCAACCAACCAGAGTTCCTAGGGTCTAAACCACCAACCAAGGAGTACATATTGAGAGGCCCATGGCTCCAGCCTTATATATAACAGAGGATGGCCTTGTTGGGCATCGATGGGAGAAGAGGCCCTTGGTCCTGTGAAGGCTCAATGCCCCCATTGTAGGGGAATACGAGAGCTGGGAGGCAGGAGTGGGTGGGTGAGTGGAAGAACACCCTCACAGAAGCAGCCGGAGAGAGGATGGGATAAAGGGCTTCTGATGGGGGGGAATCGGAAAGGGGATAACATTTGAAATGTAAATAAATGAAATATCCAATTAGAAAAGGATTTAAAAAAGAAGTACAATACTTCCTTGAGTTAGATTGAATTTAGCCGCCCTGCCCCTCCCTTTCTTGAGGCTGTGGCCTGTTGAGGGTGTGGCCTGTCAAGGGCGTGGCAAAAGCTTCCGGGAGAGAGCTGCTTGAAGGGGGAGGGGCCTCCAGGGCTTTATTTAAAGCCAGTCAGCTCTCCTATCAGTATCATTTGCCAGTGAGCGCCACCCAAGGACAGAGGCAGAGGCATGGCCCTGGGAGCAGACTTGAGTGAAACGCTAGTCGAGAAGCCTGGACATATGAATTTAGAGATGTCCACCCTGGCTCCTTCCAAGAGAAAGCAGCCCCTAAACAAGAAGGCAGAAGACAAACAGCCCTCTGAGAGTCGGGGTAACAATGGCAGGAGTTCCAAGTCCTCTCCCATGGGCAAAGAGAACACCTGGCCAAGTCGGGAGGCTAAGGTCTCCAGCCAGAAGCGATCTGGGCAAAGCTGGGCTGTCTCCTCCTGCGGACCCCACAAGAGAAGCAGCAAGCTGGAGGAGAAGAGGAGGAACAGACCATCTCTCTCCAGAGAGAGAGGAAGGGACAAGCTGGGGTCCACCCACAAAAGAGACTCCTCGCACACAAAACTGCATGTAAAGGACCGAAGGTCCCAGCCAAGATCTCCTGTGAGGACTCTGAAGCGCAGTCACTCTGGAGACAGCCGAGGTGCCCCGAACAACTCTGCCAAGAGGCGCAGACAGATTTCTCCTCCAGAAGCCAGCTCATTACCAACATTCTCGCTGCTCATGTCCAGAGTCTTCACCAACGTGGATGCCTTGCAGGTGACCCTGGACGACCTGCAAGCCCCCGGAGGTGCCTTCCTGCGTGTGCCCTCAAGCAGCACGGAGCCCAGTGTCTCGCAGCGGGCCTGGCTCACTTGGCAACTGTCCCATGCAGGAGCCGCACTGCACTGGGCGCTTCACACAGTCAATTCCATCTTGACTGCACAGGCCAGCCTGCCCAGATACACCTGGCCCCAAGGCTATTCCTTCACTGCTGACCCTAGACCCGTGCCCACCTCCAAGATCCAGGCCAGCCAACTGGTTCAGAGACCGGGCGACTTGGCATCTCCCAACCCTTCAGTGGATACAAGAAGCATCCTGGGCTGAGCACAGCAGGCCAGAGAGACCAGAAGGCAGGCTTTGAGTCCAGTGAGCACCAAACTATCTACAGACTCCAGAGGCACTCAACGTCAGAGCCCAGCGTCTCTTCAGTCAACGACACAGGGGGTGACTGTGAAGAAAACCTGGGAAGCCTCACTGGGGAACTTGGACTGTTGAAACCTTTCATAGATGTGGATCCTTCTACCTTACCCTTTAGGAGAAGTGTATCATTGGAGAAACGACCGACTCTTAGAATTCAATCAGCCAGAGAAGCTTGGGTATCATACAGACATCCTCCTCCCCTTTTGGACAGGGTCCCTTATGCCAACTGAGGGTTAAACTGCCCATTTGTGGCACAGGCTACCACAACACATTGACTTGGAGCTCCTGGGGTCAAGCTCCCGCCCTTGTGCATGCTAGCAGTGCAGCTCCCCAGCTGCACAGCCCTTTCTAGGCACGGGAAAGCCTGTGCTCCGTTCCTTGACTTTGAACTGCATTCTTTCTTTCTGCAGAGCACTCAAGCACTGCCTAGAACCCAGACTTTACCTCAGGTTAGCAAGCTGGACTAGGAACTCTCCGAACACAGCTCACCCGTTCAGTAGACTTACTCTCTGACAGAGTCAATCCATTTAGTACTCTAAATCAATGACCTGATTTTTATCCACTTTTAATTTCCGTCTTGGTCACATCCTGACTTGTAATGCTTCACCGTGGTTTTCACTATTTTAATAAAGTTTTTTTTTTCCTAAAAAAAAAAAAAAGAAAGAAAGAAAGAAAAGAAAGTAGTTGGACAAGTCCCTTCTGGCCGGCCCACTGCAGCACCGGGGTCCCTGGCCCGGGGGAGTCTCCAGACACCCGCAAGGACCCACACAGGATCCGCCACGGGATCCTAAGACCTCTGGTGAGCGGATCACAGCGCCTGCTCCAATCCAATCACGCAGGACTTGAGACTGCATTAATTAAGGAAGCAGATAACCCGGCCTGATACGGGGCTCAAGTCCCTTCCGGCCAGCCCACTGCAGCACCGGGGTCCCTGGCCCGGGGGAGTCTCTGGAACCCGCAAGGACCCACACAGGATCCGCCATGGGATCCTAAGTCCTCTGGTGAGTGGAACACAACTACTGCCAGGAGACAGGTTCAAACACCAGATATCTGGGCACCTTCCCTGCAAGAGGAGAGCTTGCATGCAGAGAGTACTCTGACCACTGAAACTAAGGATAGAGCTAGTCTCCCAGGTCTGCTGATAGAGGCTAACATAATCACCTGAGGAACAAACTCTAACCAGAGACAACTATAACAACTAACTCCAGAGACTACAAGATGGCAAAAGGCAAACGTAAGAATCCTACTAACAGAAATCAAGACCGCTCACCATCATAACGCATCACTCCCATGCCACCTAGTCCTGGGAACCCCAACACAACCAAAAAGCTAGACCTGGATTTAAAAGCATATCTCATGATGATGGTAGAGGACATCAAGAAGGACTTTCATAACTCACTTAAAGAAATACAGGAGAACACTGCTAAAGAGTTACAAGTCCTTAAAGAAAAACAGGAAAACACAACCAAACAGGTAGAAGTCCTTATAGAAAAACAGGAAAACACATCCAAACAGGTGATGGAAATGAACAAAACCATACTAGACCTAAAAAGGGAAGTAGACACAATAAAAAAACCCAAAGTGAGGCAACGCTGGAGATAGAAACCCTAGGAAAAAAAAAATCTGGAACCATAGACGCAAGCATCAGCAACAGAATACAAGAGATGGAAGAGAGAATCTCAGGTGCAGAAGATTCCATAGAGAACATGGGCACAAAATCAAAGAAAATGGAAAATGCAAAAAGATCCTAACTCAAAACATCCAGGAAATCCAGGACACAATGAGAAGATCAAAACTACGGATAATAGGAGTTGATGAGAATGAAGATTTTCAACTAAAAGGGCCGGCAAATATCTTCAACAAAATTATAGAAGCAAACTTCCCAAACCTAAAGAATGACATGCCCATGAACATACAAGAAGCCTACAGAACTCCAAATAGACTGGACCAGAAAAGAAATTCCTCCCGACACATAATAATCAGAACAACAAATGCACTAAATAAAGAGAGAATATTAAAAGCAGTAAGGGAGAAAGGTCAAGTAACATATAAAGGCAGACCTATCAGAATTACACCAGACTTTTCACCAGAGACTATGAAAGCCAGAAGAACCTGGACAGATGTTATACAGACACTAAGAGAACACAAATGCCAGCCCAGGCTACTATACCTGGCCAAACTCTCAATTACCATAGATAGAGAAACCAAAGTATTCCACGACAAAACCAAATTCACACATTATCTTTCCACGAATCCAGCCCTTCAAAGGATAATAACAGAAAAGAAGCAATATAAGGACGGAATCACGCCCTAGAAAAAGCAAGAAAGTAATCCCTCAACAAACCAAAAAGAAGAGAGCCACAAGAACAGAACGCCAACACTAACAACAAAAATAAAAGGAAGCAACAATTACTTTTCCTTAATATCTCTTAATATCAATGGACTCAATTCCCCAATAAAAAGACATAGACTAACAGACTGGCTACACAAACAGGACCCAACATTCTGCTGCTTACAGGAAACTCATCTCATGGAAAAAGATAGACACTACCTCAGAGTGAAAGGCTGGAAAGCAATTTTCCAAGCAAATGGTCTGAAGAAACAAGCTGGAGTAGCCATTCTAATATCTAACAAAATCGACTTCCAACCCAAAGTTATCAAAAAAGACAAGGAGGGACACTTCATACTCATCAAAGGTAAAATCCTCCAAGAGGAACTCTCAATTTTGAATATCTATGCTCCAATTGCAAGGGCAGCCACATTCATTAAAGAACTTTAGTAAAGCTCAAAGCACACATTGCACCTCACACAATAATAGTGGGAGACTTCAACACACCACTTTCATCAATGGACAGATCGTGGAAACAGAAACTAAACAGGGACACAGTGAAACTAACAGAAGTTATGAAACAAATAGATCTGACAGATTATCTACAGAACATTTTATCCTAAATCAAAAGGATATACCTTCTTCTCAGCACCTCACGGGACCTTCTCCAAAATTGACCATATATTTGGTCACAAAACAGGCCTCAACAGATACAAAAATATTGAAATTGTCCCATGTATCCTATCAGACCACCATGGCCTAAGGCTGATTGATCTTCAATAAAAACATAAATAATGGAAAGCCAACATTCACGTGGAAACTGAACAACACTCTTCTCAATGATACCTTGGACAAGGAAGGAATAAAGAAAGAAATTAAAGACTTTTTAGAGTTTAAAGAAAATTCAGCCACAACGTACCCAAACCTATGGGACACAATGAAAGCATTTCTAAGAGGGAAACTCATAGCTCTGAGTGCCTCCAAGAAGAAACGGGAGAGAGCACATACTAGCAGCTTGACAACACATCTAAAAGCTCTAGAAAAAAAGGAAGAAAATTCACCCAAGAGGAGTAGACGGCAGGAAATAATCAAACTCAGGGGTGAAATCAACCAAGTGGAAACAAGAACTATTCAAAGAATTAACCAAACGAGGAGTTGGTTCTTTGAGAAAATCAACAAGATAGATAAACCCTTAGCTAGACTCACTAGAGGGCACAGGGACAACATCCTAATTAACAAAATCAGAAATGAAAAGGGAAACATAACAACAGATCCTGAAGAAATCCAAAACACCATCAGATCCTTCTACAAAAGGCTATACTCAACAAAACTGGAAAACCTGGATGAAATGGACAAATTTCTAGACAGATACCAGGTACCAAAGCTAAATCAGGATCAAGTTAACAATCTAAACAGTCCCATATCCCCAAAAGAAATAGAAGCAGTTATTAATATTCTCCCAGCCAAAAATAGCCCAGGACCATCTGGGTTTAGTGCAGAGTTCTACCAGACCTTCAAAGAAGATCTAATCCCAGTTCTGCACAAACTATTCCACAAAATAGAAGTAGAGGGAACTCTACCCAACGCATTCTATGAAGCCACAATTACTCTGATACCTAAACCACAAAAAGACCCAACAAAGATAGAGAACTTCAGACCAATTTCCCTTATGAATATCGATGCAAAAATCCTCAATAAAATTCTCGCTAACCGAATCCAAGAACACATTAAAGCAATCATCCATCCTGACCAAGTAGGTTTTATTCCAGAGATGCAGGGATGGTTTAATATACGAAAATCCGTCAATGTAATCCATTATATAAACAAACTCAAAGACAAAAACCACATGATCATCTCATTAGATTCAGAAAAAGCATTCGACAAGATCCAACACCCATTCATGATAAAAGTCTTGGAAAGAACAGGAATTCAAGGCCCATACCTAAACATGATAAAAGCAATCTACAGCAAACCATTAGCCAACATCAAAGTAAATGGTGAGAAGCTTGAAGCAATCCCACTAAAATCAGGGACTAGACAAGGCTGCCAACTTTCACCCTACCTCTTCAACTTAGTACTTGAAGTCCTAGCTAGAGCAATTCGACAACAAAAGGAGATCAAGGGGATACAAATTGGAAAAGAGGAAGTCAAAATATCACTTTTTGCAGATGATATGATAGTATATATAAGTGACCCTAAAAATTCCACCAGAGAACTCCTAAACCTGATAAACAGCTTCGGTGAAGTAGCTGGATATAAAATTAACTCAAACAAGTCAATGGCCTTTCTCTACACAAAGAATAAACAGGCTGAGAAAGAAATTAGGGAAACAACACCCTTTTCAATAGTCACAAATAATATAAAATATCTTGGCATGACTCTAACTAAGGAAGTGAAAGATCTGTATGATAAAAACTTCAAGTCTCTGAAGAAAGAAATTAAAGAAGATCTCAGAAGATGGAAAGATCTCCCATGCTCATGGATTGGCAGGATCAACATTGTAAAAATGGCTATCTTGCCAAAAGCAATCTACAGATTCAATGCAATCCCCATCAAAATTCCAACTCAATTCTTCAACGAATTAGAAAGAGCAATCTGCAAATTCATCTGGAATAACAAAAAACCTAGGATAGCAAAAACTCTTCTCAAGGATAAAAGAACCTCTGGTGGAATCACCATGCCTGACCTAAAGCTTTACTACAGAGCAATTGTGATTAAAAACTGCATGGTACTGGTATAGTGACAGACAAGTAGACCAATGGAATAGAGTTGAAGACCCAGAAATGAACCCACACACCTATGGTCTCTTGATCTTCGACAAGGGAGCTAAAACCATCCAGTGAAAGCAAGACAGCATTTTCAACAAATGGTGCTGGCACAACTGGTTGTTATCATGTAGAAGAATGTGAATCAACCCATTCCTCTCTCCTTGTACTAAGGTCAACTCTAAGTGGATCAAGGAACTTCACATAAAACCAGAGACACTGAAACTTATAGAGGAGAAAGTGGGGAAAAGCCTCAAAGATATGGGCACAGGGAAAAAAATTCCTGAATAGAACAGCAATGGCTTGTGCTGTAAGATCTAGAACTGACAAATGGGACCTCAGGAAACTCCAAAGCTTCTGCAAGGCAAAAGACACCATCAATAAGAGAAAAAGACCACCAACAGATTGGGAAAGGATCTTTACCTATCATAAATCAGATAGAGGACTAATATCCAATATAGAGAGAGAACTCAAGAAGGTGGACTCCAGAAAATCAAATAACCCCCTTAAAAGATGCGGCTCGGAGCTGAACAAAGAATTCTCACCCGAGGAATACTGAAAGGCTGAGAAACACCTGAAAAGATGTTCAACATCCTTAATCATCAGAGAAATGCAAATCAAAACAACCCTGAGATTCCATCTCACACCAGTCAGAATGGCTAAGATCAAAAATTCAGGTGACAGCAGATGCTGGCGAGGATATGGAGAAAGAGGAACACTCCTCCATTGTTGGTGGGATTGCAAGCTTGTACAACCACTCTGGAAATCAGTCTGGCGGTTCCTCAGAAAATTGGACATAGTACTACCAGAGGATCCCGCAATCCCTCTCCTGGGCATATATCCAGAAGATGTCTCTACCGGTAAGAAGAACACATGCTCCACTATGTTCATAGCAGCCTTATTTATAATAGCCAGAAGCTGGAAAGAACCCAGATGCCCCTCAACAGAGGAATAGATACAAAAAAATGTGGTACATTTACACAATGGAGTACTACTCAGCTATTAAAAAGAATGAATTTATGAAATTCCTAGGCAAATGGTTGGACCTGGAGGGCATCATCCTGAGTGAGGTAACCCAATCACAAAAGAACTCAAATGAAATGTACTCACTGATAAATGGATATTATCCCAGAAACTTAGTATAGCGAGATATAAGGTACAATATGCAAAACACATGAAACTGAAGAAGAACGAAGACCAAAGTGTGGACACTTTGCTCCTTCTTAGAATTGGAAACAATCACCCATGGAAGGAGTTACAGAGACAAAGTTTGGAGCTGAGACAAAAGGATGGACCATCTAGAGACTGCCATATCCAGGGATCCATTCCATAATTAGCCTCCAAACGATGACACCATTGCATACACTAGCAAACCTTTGTTGCAAGGACCGTGTTATAGCTGTCTCTTGTGAGACTAGGCCGGGGCCTAGCAAACACAGAAGTGGATGCTCACAGTCAACTATTGGATGGATCACAGGGCCCCCAATGGAGGAGCTAGAGAAAGTATCCAAGGAGCTAAAGAGATCTGCAACCCTATAGGTGGAACAACATTATGAACTAACCAGTACCCCGGAGCTCTTGTCTTTAGCTGCATATATATCAAAAGATGGCCTAGTCGGCCATCACTGGAAAGAGAGGCCCATTGGTCAGGCAAACTTTATATGCCCCAGTACAGGGGAACGCCAGGGCCAAAAAATGGGAGTGGGTGGGTAGGGGAGTTGGGGGGGGGACTTTTGGGATAGCATTGGAAATGTAATTGAGGAAAATACGTAATAAATATAAATAAATAAATAAATAAATAAATAAATAAATAAAGTAGTTGGTATGCCCATAGCATTCATGCCACTGCTGTAGCATCACGAATGCCTTTCTAGGCTGGTCACTACTGTAGCTTGCATGGCTAGTAGCTGAGCAAGACTGAAGATTGTTTTTCCCTTCTGGTAGTGTGCATAGCACCTTCAGCACTATGAAAGCTAATCTACAGCAATGAAGTTACTGAACACCTTGAAATAGAAACAAATAAAAAAAATCAACACAAAGAATCACTGAATTGGAGAGTTGGCATTTTGAAAAGAGTAATGGGATTGTCAAACTTTTAGCCAAACTGCCAAATGTGGAGGGAAAATCTAATTCTATAAAATTAGAGATAAAAATACAGAAATTACAATAAACATTGGGGAAATTCAGATAATCATAAAGTTATACTTTTAAAAATCTAATTCCCCCAGACTGAAAAATCTAAAACATATGGATGAATTTATAGATGTATGTGCTAAATCAAGATGAAATAAATAATCCAAATAACCCATAACATCCGGTTAGATAGAAGCAGTATTAAAAATCTTTCAACTGAAAATGGCCTAGGGTCTGATGGATCCAGTGTAGAATTCTACCAGATCTTCTAATAATTGCACCAATCTTACTCAAATTGATCCATGAAATAGAAAATAAAGGAATATGCTCAAATTTTCCTTCATGAAGTCAGTATTAACTTAATACCAAAACCAGACAAAGACCTAACAAAAAGGAAAATTATAAACTAATGTACAAACACAAAAATTCTAACAAATTTAAAAGGTTTTAACTAATTGCAAACTGAATTCAAGAATTCACTTAAAAGGTGAGCCATTATAATCAACTAGGTTTCATCCCAGAGATATAAGGGTGGCTCAATACATGTAATTCAATAAACTTAATCAACACATAAATAAACTCTATGACAGAAACTACATGATAACCTAACTAGAAGCAAAAAAGACCTTTGACAAATTCCAAAATCAACTGATGATGATGATGTGTCCTAGAGAATCTAGCAACACATGGATAATCCCAACATAATAAAGAAAATATACTAAATGTAGAAATACTCAAAGCATTTTCACTAAAATCAGGAACAAGACAAGGATATCCAGTCTCTCCACTCCTGTTCAATAGAGTGCTTCAAGTCTTGGCTGCAACAATAAGATAAGACAAAGAGGATATAAATAGAAAAGGAAAATCCCAAAATCTACATATTTCTAGGTAATATGATGATTCTATATGTAAAGGGCCATAAAGATTCCACCAGAAAACTGCTACAGATGATAAACACATTCAGTACAGTAATGAAATACAAAATCAACACGCAAAAATCAATAGCTTCCCTGTAAACGAACAATAAACAAACAAAGAAAAAAGTGAGAGAAACAATACCATTCATAATAACCTTAAAAATATAGTGGGGCTACAGAGATTTCTCAGTGGTTAAGAGCACTTGTTGCTCTTGCAGAGAACTGGTTTCCATTCCCAGCACCCTCTGGTGGTTCCTAACAATCCATAACTCCAGCTCAAGGGAATAAGATGCCATCTTCTAACCTCTACAGGCACCAAGTACATATGTGGTGCACAGACAAAAATGCAGGAAAATCACTTACATAGAAAATAAGATAGTTTTTTTAATTTAAAAACATTAACAAAATATATTTGAATAAATCTAATTAATGAAGAAAAAAGCTTATACAATGATACATTGGAAAGAGAAACTCTCGTTTCTTTTTATCAGGGAGTAAATATGTAGTGTTACCTTCTAGCTCTGCTTTCAAGACAGTCTTGCTGTTCAGCCTCAGGATAGCCTCAAACTCACTATACTGCCCAAGTTGGCCTTGAACTCATGGTCCTTCTGCCTCTATGTTTGCCACCTTGCCCCAATTACACTGCAAATTCTTAAGAAGAAAATCACTGTTCATCTCTTTCATACTGACAGTGTCTGCTACATGTGCTTGGCCCAAGCTAGATACTCAGTAAATATTTGTAGAATCGGTCTTCTTTATTCAACAAACATTTGTACACCACATAACTGTGTGATTGACAGTATTCTAAGAACTTCACAAATACAAGTCTATTTAAGCAGAGTCTAACCCAATGAGGATTTATATCTTAAAGGTGAGAGAGCAGGAGCTACAGGGTGTTGAACATGTCCAAGGTAATGCAATAAGAGGGAGCAGTGTTGGAGTTCAAACATAAGCATGCACTTGACACAGACCAGAGTCCATGCACTTTCTAATTCCTAGGCTGCTTCTTAGTTATGAATGTAGTCTTCACTCCATTACACTCCCCGCCCCATATCTTCTTATGAGAGTTGCAGATGGTCAATCTGTGGTTGACGTCAGACATGAGTGTAGAGATTTGGTGTGTTAGATCTGGCTCCTGTGACTAATGAGAGCCACTGTGCATACAATATTGTTAGTTTCAAGTTGGACATGTTGGGAGCATTTATACCAGAGAAAGTGGCAAATACTACAATAAGAGGGTTTTCATTTTTCAGGAAGTTAACTGTCAAATATTTCCCAGAAGACCACTGAGTCCATCCCAGGTGATCTTGAACATTCAAATCTATTAGTTTTATCTTTAAGGAAACAGGTTCCTGATGCATGGGTTGAAGAGTGCTCACATACAGGGCCATAGGGAGAGAAACGAATGAATGTGTGCATGCATGAATGCATCAATGAATTCTCTTGAAGGGATCCCTAATGTGAACTCCTAAAGGAGAGGCATTATAAGCAATTTTAGTAATTGCAGCTTTTCAGGTGGCAAATGAAAGAGGCATCCCCTACAGACTAGAGTCAAGAACTCAAGCATCATTAGTCAATCATTGACATCTCTTCATGAAGCTCAGTAAATAGACATTTTTCAGAGGACTTGGCAAGAAGCCAACTTCTTCAACAACCTTCCTCTTTGAACAAGGAGAGTAAAGAAACTCCTGAAGAATTTCTCCTAGACAAGACACAAATATGTGCTAGAAGGCTGTCCTACTGCTTCAACCCATGAGAAGCTGGGGCCACTCTGACCTCAGCATGGCTTCTGTCAGATTTGTCTCAGATGCCTGAGTCTGGGCAGGAAGTGATAACATGGTATAGAATTGAAAGTCAAAGTTATCGGTGAAAGCTAACCACATACTCTGACTCTTCGTCTGATGTATAACAATGTAGACAGCAAAAACACATTTGAACAAGTTTTGGTGTATGGTTTTTTAAAAAGCTTGAGGGCCCTGCCGAGATTCCTCAATTCATTTTGAACTTCCCAGGTACCACTCTAGGGAAGTCACTGTGCACACAGTCCTTGATTTACTATCATTCAACTTAGAATTTTTCAACCTTAGGACTGAGCATAGTCACTATACAGTCAGTAGCAGCTGTGTGTCCAATCAATTTTGTTCTTTTCCCAATCAGCCACAAAATCACAAGGGTAGCAACTGTGCAATGTACTGTGTTGACAGGCTATGGTGTGGGGTAGATTAAGAAGACTAAATGCACAGATGAGTTATACTATTTTCAACACAGAGTAAGCTTACAGGAAAATAACACATTGTAAGTCAAGGGGCATCTGTACCAACTTGCTGAGTATTTTAAATGTATCCTTTAGAAACCCCAAGAAAATGTATGCTTTTCAGAACATCTGTTATCACAGTAGCAAGGTAGTAAAGCAGCTGCCTGCAGTCTGTCTATTCCAGGGCTTATCAGCTAGGATTGCCCATAAATATGTACTTGGTGGGGCCATTAGAAGGGGAGCTTATGAGAATCTTCTTCATAAACTTCTCCATATTGCTCAAAAAGGTGTCTTGAACCAGGTGAGGAGACTCAAATTTTTAATCCCAGCACTAGGAGGACTGATTCCAGAAGATTGCGAGTTCAAAGTCAGCCAGGACTACAGAGTGAATCCAGGCCAGCCTGTATGGAATCTTGTATGAAGAAGGAGAGTTGGAGAAAGAGGGTGGATGAAATGGGAAAAAAAAGGAGGAGGAAAGGGGAAAACAAAGAATGGAGGAAGAGAAAGAGAAGGAAAGGGGAAGGAAAGAAAGGAGAGAAAGCAAGAAGAGAAGAAGAGAGGGAGGGAAAAGGAATGAACAGACAAAGAAGAGAGGGAGAAAAGGAATGAAAGAAAAAGGAAGGGAGGAACAGAGGGATGGAGGAATATACGGAAGGAAGGGGAGGAGGCAGAGAGAAAGGGGGAGAGGAAAGGAGGGAAAGAGGAGGGAAAGGGAGAGGAAGGGGGAGGGGAGGGGAGGGAAGGGAAGGGAACAGGAAAGAAAATTAACTTGTGAGAACTGAAGTGTTCTCTTTCTAAAAGATGAGGCTCAGAATACAAACTGAGCAGGATGCTACAGGCATCAATACTAATAAGGAAATGAAGAAATAAAGCAATCCCTTCTCACTGATACATAAAAGCAAGTCACTGAAACTTCTTATGGGACTTAAAGACATTCTCCAGTGAGGACTTAACTCAGAAATGTTCTGAAGTTCAAACCCTTGGGTCTGAACCCCCTTGGGCATAAACTTTTAACTATTTTGAGAATCAACATTATCCCAGATCCTAGCAGCACAATTAGGAATAAATTAAATGCTAACCACAAACCCAAATTCTATAAAGAAGTATGGTCAACTATATTAAGGAATTTGGCTTGAGGAATTTTTTGTCAGTGTTTATATCCATGGTCAGTTAACTACTAATTACTATATTTAAGGTTTGTTTTTGTCTATATAACTGGCTAGTGTTTGCAGTAGAATCTCAAGATTCTTTCAATGAGTCCCTGACCATCTCCTTCTCTTAGTCCCCTTCACCCAGGGTTGGATCTCAGCCAATATGACCCTCCAATATGACCTTCCAATTGACCTTCTCTCTGGGGGACTTCAAGTTGTGACACTTGAGATAGATGCTTGGAAGTACAGGAAGCTGGCGGCTTGAAACACCTTGTTATTCATGGGTTACAATTTGTTTCTCAGGTTCCCAATGACTGGGCAGACATATAAACATGTGTTTGTGAGAGGTGGGAGTGGGAGGAGGGAGAGAGGGAGAGAAGGAGGGGATGGCAGAAGGGAGAGGGGGGCTATCTTAGTGTGAGACTTAAAGCTGGGCCAAATAACATTTACTGTTTATGATCATAATCTCCTTCTTCCAATGAGGAAACTGAGTATGCCACACGTAGCATTCTTGAGTTCTGGTTGTCACTTCTCTTGTCTTATCTGAGAAATCCCAGTGTCCTTTCTGGTACATCTTTCTTGGTTTCACTGGTTTGCTCTAATGGAACATGGGTCTCTTTCACCTGTCACCAAAAGAAGCTGAGTTTTCATTCACTAGAGAAATCCTCACTCAAGGGACCAGCCAGGAGAGCATAAGACACTAGCCTCCTTTGCCTGAAGCCTCCAGGTAAGAATTACACAGTTTTGTTCTGTGCTCAAGTAACTTACTGAATCTGAGACTTAAACCTGCCTTGATTCAGACATTTGAGTGTGAGCATATTCCATGACCTCAATGGGACACAGCTGTGTCTGTTGTCTGAGACCTCATTTCTATGAATTTTTCCTGCTAAAGAGTTAGTTACTCCAATCTGAAGTCTAAAAAAGAAAAAGAAAAATTAGGCAGACTTAGAAGTGTCCAGAAGCCAAGCATAGTGGTGCACAAGTCTGCCATCCCAGTGTTTTCAAGGGGTGGAGGAGGGCTGAGGAACTACATAGGAAGATATTGAGATTCTGTCAAAGAAGTAAACCACTAAGGATGGAAGCCTGGTTGTTAACAGGCTTACCACAAAGCCAAAAAGACTTGAGTTCAGTTTCCAAAATCTGGATAAAAAGCCAGGCACAGAGAAGGTAGTACTTCCAGTACTGAGAAGGCAGAGACAAGAGGATCCTTTGGGTTCAATGGCCAAACAGCAAGTCTTAGTTAGGGTTTCTATTGTTGTGATAAATACCATAACTAAAGCAACTTGGGAAGGAAAGACCTTATGTCATTTCACAGCTTACAGTTCATCATAAACTGAAGTTAAGGAAAGAAACCAAGGCAGGAACTGAAGCAGGTTCCCTGGTGGAATCCTCTTTACTGAAATTCTGTTTGCTCTCCATGGCTGTTCAACCTACTTCCTTCTATACTCCAGACCATCTACGTTGGGGTAGTACTGCTCGCAGTTGGCTTGGCCCTCACATATCAATCATTTATCAAAAAGAAATAAGAAAAAGAAAAAGAACACCCTACAGACTTTCTGCAGGCAATCTGGTGGAGGCATTTTCTCAATCGCTATTCTTCTTCCCAGATAATTCTTGTGTCAGGTTGAAAAAAGTACCAACCAGGACACAGCCTAACCAAATCCATGAGCTTCAGGTTCAGTCAGAGTGTCTATCGCAAAAACTAAGGTGGAGAAAATTGATAAAGACACCTAATGTTGACCTCCAGCCTCTATACACATGTGCATGCACATACAAACACATAGAATTTCTATATGGCATACTTGATGCTCCTGTACCTGTTTCAAAATACAAAAGTAGAATGGTTAGGGTCTGATGGCTGTCTTAGTGTGAGACTTAAAGCTGAGCCAAGTAACATTTACTGTTTACGCGTGATCATAACCTTCTTCCAATGAGGAAGCTGAGTATGCCACACTTAGTTACTTTACCAAGCTCCAAGGCTGGAAGTAAGTAGGGCTACAATTATAACCCAAGTCCCCTGACACATGGGAAGTTAATTGTTCCCTCACGTCTAGGTTCGAACCCCTGGACTCTGCTTGTGTGGTTCAAGTCCTGCCACCGCCCCAGCTATATAATCTTAGATACTCCCTACACTTCCCTGTGGTTAGTGTCCTCCTCTGTCAAATAAGTGTGTACAAAATCAGCCTCACAGTGTTGCTCTAAGGACTGAACAACAGAACCCACCAGAAGCACTTAATGAAATGCCTGGCAGACAATGCCCACTAGAAAACTGTGAGTTATTAAGGGGGCACGAGCTTCCCTGCCTTCTCCTAACAGAGGGGCCTCCATCACCTTCATTTACTCCACAAACCCTTACAGTGACAGTACTACTAAAACACAGAGATTAGATAGTGCCACCACGCAGTCCTTGAAGAGATGAAGAAGTAAGGAGGGGCACATTGGCTGAGAGAAAGCTGATGTGGATTAGGAGGACAATGCAGAAGGAGTTATATACAACACACTCTCGTTTTTAAAGCCTAAGTCCAAGTATATCATTTATGCTCAGAACAATCCAGTGGTTTCCCATCTTGCTGAGGGCAAAACCAGCCACTGTGCTGCCTGCCAAGTCCCCATGTATTTTTATTTTCTTTTTCCTCCTGAGTCTGCTCCACCCAGATATCCCTTGAAATAATATTAGGACCCTTGCACATACTTTACCTTTCTCTGTCCACATGGCTTGTTCCATCACCTCTGCCAATCTGGGTTCCAATAGCACTTCCTTAATAAAATATTCTACTTACATCTTCTCAATTATGCCACCCTCCTCTCTCCATCCTCGAGCCTTTCTGGGTTTATTTCAGAGCATCGTTTGAACTGCCTTCTGATATGGACTGTTTCCCCAGGTAGGACGGAGGTCCAGGAGGTCAGAACATTTGCCTCCATTTACTATTGCATTCCCAGTGTCAAGAAAGAATGCTTCCTACCACCGGATAAGTGCTGGATGAGAGATTTGCTCATGAAAATGAAAGAGAAGTTTCCAAAAGAGAGATTACAAGAAGTTGTTTGTGTTAAGATAAGGTGACGGAACCTCAGGGTAAAGCCAGAAAGAGCCACAGAGATCTGATCAGGGCACGGTCTGATAACGTTTCGTGTTCTGGGGTGATCTGGCTGGCTGAAGTCTGGAGTTGAGGTTGAAGAGGGCTCAGAAGGGCAGAAAGTCTACTTCACAGATGAAGGCTGACATTGCAGATGAGAGTTATGAAAGCCTTCATGGAAACTGTGATCATAGGTTTGGAGAGGGAAAAAATAAACAAAACAAAACAGTGGGCCTGGCATCTAAAGGGCGAATCTGTGAGACACGGTGGTGACTGGCTGGCATAAGCAAATGTCTAAGGTGGATGCAGATGCCTTCACTGGTTCTTTGGCTTCCGTCTGGAACAAGTGGGTCAGTCAAAGAGAGTGCGTGAGTGGCAAGTTTGAGAGAAAGGGGCATAAAGTATATTTTGTATGTTGATTTTCACAGGTCTGGATAGAAGTGGGGAGAGAGGGTTAATGTCCAGTGGAGAGTTTGTGAATGGTATCATTGTAGCAGAAGGCAGTGCTAAAATTGTAGATCCTGAAATATGTTCTGGGAGTGATACATGTGTGCAAATACAGAGGCTGGAGAGAAACTTTGGTTGTCTTCTTCAATGATGCTCTAAGATATTTTAAAATGACTTTTAACCTTTAACAATGTTTTAGATGTGTTTTGACCATATGTGCCCCTATAACTCCACCTTCCCCTTTCCCTTCCCCACTCCCATTAAGCACCCCATAACTCTACCTCACCCCTTCCCCACTCCCACTGAGCCTCTTCTTCCCAACAGGTTCTCTTCCCACTTTAATGTTGTGTGTATGCGTGCAGTATGATCCACAGTTTAATGAGGCTTGCTCTTATAAACATGGGTGGGTGACTAGCTACTGGATGGGCAGCGAGGAATGGCTATACCACTGAGGAAAATAACTCCTCTCTCCTTATTATTCATTAATGGCCAGTGGGGTCCTCAGGGAGCAACAAGGTCTCCCAAATCCATCTCCAACCCGTGATGGAATATTGAAGGGACCAAGTCTGTGCAGAGCTGCTGTGCATTCCTGAGTACAGTGGCCATATTGTGTCTACAAGATGATGTTCTATAATATTCCTCCCATCCTTCAGCCTTTACATTCTGTCCTTCCCTTCTTTCATGGTGTTCCATGTGCTGTGGAGCAGGTGATATATGTGTCCGTTTAAGGCTGAGTACTCGAGAGTCACTGATTCTCAGCACTTTGCCCAGTTATGAGTCTCCACATTAACTATTGCCCATTGCAAAAATGGGCAACCAACCATGATGACACAGCCAACCATGGTGGCACGGACAACCATGATGGCACAACCTTTAATCTCAGCATTTTGGAAGCAGAAGCAGATAGATCTCTGTGAGTTCAAGGCCAACCTGATCTACATATAGGGTACAGCCAAGTGACCTAGAGAGACCCTGCCTAAAAACAAATAAATACATAAATAAATAAACAAACAAACAAATAAGAAAATAAATAAAATGCCTTAGTCTGACTAAGGCTAAGAATAGCACTGATCTGTGGGTATGGACTTTAAAGGCAGTTTGTCAACACACCTGGACACCAAAACAAACAGAAGTAGTTTGACCAAAAAATATATATATATATTCCTACCCATGAAGCACCACCTAGGTTTACAATACTGAGCTTGAGTTATCTACTGTGAAGTGAGCCTTAAATCCAATCACAACTGGTTTGTTTTCTCTGGACCATGCCGATTGTACAAGAGGGCACTCGGGGGCCTAACACATCAGTATTGCAGCTTTCTCTACCCACAGCTGTTTGCAACCATTGATGATTTTTAGCTCAGTTACAGCTCAATTACAATGACTTCTCTATGTCTTTCAACTAAAATGTACTCCACCTTATTTTTGAGACAGGGTGTCTCTCACTGATTTGACTAGACTGACTATTCAACAAGCCACAGGGTCTCCTCTCTCTACTCCCCTAGGCCTGGGCTTAAAGGTTTATACTGCTATGACCAGTTTTGTTTTATGAGGATGTTGGGTATTTAATTTTTGTCTTTATTGCATGTGCAGGAAGCACTTTGTTGTCTCCTCACCCCATAGATCCTAGAATTTTAATGCAGGGCTTATTGTGGCATCCTGAGGTCAAAGATGAAAGGCAGAAGACATACTCTGATTGACAGGAGTATAGACGGAAAATATGTTTAACCTCTTACTGTTCATCTTTTTTTTTTCACTCTCTCCTCTCTTTCTGCTTCTCTCCCCCTTCCTCTTCTTCTCTGTTCAAGTAGAACTTATAATGGGTTGTCCTATGTGGTGGTCTGAGTGAGAACGGCCCCCATAGACTCATACATTTGAGTACTTAGTCTCCAGGTGATAGAACTGCTTGGAAAGGATTAGTAAGTGAGGCCTTATTGGAAGAGGTATGTCATGAGGGTGTGTCTGAGGTTTCAAAAAATTCACACTATTCTCAGATATCCCTCTCTGGACCTCATGGTTGTGTTTCAGAATGTTCCAGCACCAGGTCTGCCTGCCCGCTGCCATGCTCCCTACTGTGGTGGTAATGGACTCTAACCATCTGCAACCATGAACCTCAAATTAAATACGTTGTTTTATAATTTTCCTTGGTCATCATGCTTTGTCATGGCACTAGACATAGCCAAGACACCCTAGAAATCCAATGGCATGAAGAAGAACTAGGGTTGGCACTGTTATTTACCTATGGGGGCTTGTCATGTCTCATTTAATAATCTTTTCTTGATGAAATGTACAAACTCATCATAAGCTAAAAGCTTCTACTGTTTTAGGACAACAAACTTCCAAGCTAGCCCACATGTTTTTCAGAATTCTGCCTGTGCATTGTAACTTCTTACACATGAAAAACCAACTATTTCCAGAACATGAATAAAGTGTGTTTCTGATTCCCAAGTGTATTGTCAGTGCTGAAAGCATGGATCATAGGCATAGTATTGTTGAGATGCTAAAATGAAAGGATCCTTGGAAGGAAGAAGAGGGAAAAGACCCAACTAAACTTTGAACAAATGCCTGACAGTGTGCTACAAAGCCTGTTGATTATGCACAGCCTAGAATTCAGAGGGGGATTTAAATGAAACAATTGGGCATGGAACGTGGGATACTTTGGATTCTGGCAAAAACTCTAACATATTTAAAAGGGACAATATCATGGTCTCACATACCTATACAGTAAGCAGTAGCTACTACAGCTTCAGGCACAACTAAATCCAAGACTCATCTGATGGGACTGTATCTAACACAACAGTCTTCATTCTTGGCTTTGCTTTCCTCAGCTGTGTGCTTTATCAAGCAAGTAGACCCTTCACAGAAACACCCTGGCTTCCAACAGCCTCCGTTTTAACACACATGAAGGACCACTCAATATCATAAAAACATGCCTGCTTCCAGTTGTCTCAATAGCAGGAGTAGCTGTGACTAGTTGAAGTAGTTTCAATGTCATCCTAAACTAACACTGCCTTCAGTCAGAGGGAATAGAATTCCTAGTAGCCACACTGAGAATGCATAACTACCTAAAAATAATAACCAGTCTTATTATGGAAGAAAGGAGTGATTCCCCCAGGAAGATAAGGATTATGCTATTAAAATGAAGAACAGATGTTCAACCAGCAAGAATAGCAGATGTCTCACAGGAATCAAGTTGGAGAATTCCTTCCCTAGTGTTACTAAACCAGGCTCATTTTTCTCTCCATATGATAGGCTAACCAGTGAAGGAATGAATTTTGCAAAAGAGGGAGGACTTCTTTGTGGAGCACCAACTAAAGACAGTGGACAAACAACACATCTGCCTCCCTGAGAACAGGAATATTTGCAGCATAAAGAATTAATATGGACTGAGGTATGGAAAAAGGTGATTGGAGGCAACATGAAAGGTGGCGTGATCTGGGAGAAGCATAAAGAGACAGGGAGAGAGAGAAAAGAAGATGAACAGGAAGAGGTTAAACATGTGATCTGTAGAGTTTTGATGTCACATACCTATGCAGCCCAAGTGACAAGGTAACTTCCACTAATTCAAGCTAGACAAGGCTGTCTCCAATTCCATCTTTAAAATATTACCAAGGTGATCATAAATCACAAATGCTACTCACAGTAAAGCTAAAGCTAGAAGGGGTCTATCGTGTTATTGTTCAGCTAAGCCACTTCTAAGGTCAGTAAGGGAGGCAAACCACTAAAACCAAGTGAGGCTATGGAGATTTTTCCCATCTCCCCTGGGTTCCAAGAGACAGAACCTGCTGTTTCATTGGGGGAGAAGAATGATGCCCCTTAGAAGAGAGAGAAACTTTGGATTTGTGTCATGATGGGGAACTGGTTACATTTAGTGCTTCCTGTTTCAGCAGAGGGCTTGTTGGAGTAAGCTGTGAGCCTGCGGTGCTCAAAGAGGCAAAGAAGGTTACACCAGAAATGCAGAGAAAAGGGAGCTGTTAACTGGAGACCAGCCCCGCCTATGACATTATAGAGCTCAGACCTTCCAGCTCCCTTCTCCTGCAACAGTGCTGAACAAGCTGGTTGTCATATGCGGCCTCCCCCACTGCTCGATGTCAGTCTGGTCTCTGCTGTTACTCCCCAGAATGACTGAAGAACAAAGGAAAACTGCATTCTGCAATTCTCAAGACCAAAGTGTGCTGTAGTTGGAATGTTTGTGTATCTTCTGAAACTTAATCCGCAAGGCAACAGCATTAAAGTGGGAAGGCTTTGGAGGAGTCTAGGGCATGAGAGCTCCATGCTCGTGGATATAATTAGTCCTGACATGGACAGCTAGTCTTTGTCACCCCCTCCACCTTCACCATGTGAGGACACCATCTGTGGGCTCAGGGAGGAAGTAGAGAACTGTCCTCATCACAAATCCAGTACTTTCCATCCTCCACAACTTTCTATTCTTTATAAGTTGCTTAGTCGACAGTATTCTGTTGTAGGTACATGAGAAGACTAAAACAAGGTGCATATGGAAAGAAACCACACTTCTGAATTGTGAGGGTGTTTCGATCAAAAGTTGTTCCTGGTCCTCACTAAGGAGTTTCATGACAAGATTCTTCCATCCTTAAATTCCACTGCTAAGAGAAAAGAACGTCTTAGACTACACAGGAGGAGGTTGGATGAGAGAACATGCTGAAGCACTTCACATGGTAGAGAAGAGGTTGAGTTGGGAAAAGTGTGTACCAGGGTTGGGTCAAGATAAGCCAATAGCCAAGCAACCAGACAGTTTCATAAAGCAAGGCTAAGGCGAGAATTCCTACTGAAGTTGTATGAATCCCAGAAAGGGTCCAAGACGAGAGTGGAAAGGTCAAGTAAATCTGGAAAGTCATTACTAGATCCCAAGAGGAGATAAATAGAATACCACACCCACTACATAAAGCAACATGGGATCCCAGATCCCCAACCCAAGTACTTTAGTATCTAGCTGAACCAACCCCAGGTGTGGAAAGGGTGCTAGTCAATCTGTCGGGGTAATTCAAGCCCATGTTCAACAGGAATTAATGAAGAAAGAATGCACAATAAAAGCCAAGGGGTAGGCAATTGATCCACGTGGACTCATTTAGATAATACATGGGACTCTGGAGTAGAACCAAGGCCTTGATGCCTAGACATTGCTTCATAAATCTGAAATATGTAGACTTCCAAGTTCAACATCTAATATCAACCAATAATATGTTCACAAACCTCCCTAGGTCCCATTCTTTTGGTGCCTGCTTTATAGCCTTGTGTCAGAATGATGCTTTTCAATGCATTCTTTATTAAGCTTGTTTCTTGACTTACGATCTGTCAACAGAGAGGGCTACTGCCATTTAAAACACAGAACTGGCTTTTCTAATGCCCATACTTTGACTAGCATGGCTCTGGGAAAGGTTTCTCTGCTCATGGACAGTTGTTTTTTTTTTTCTGCTGGCCTCAACCATCTATTCTTTCAATCTATGTTTCTTGTCAGGCCTGAAGCATTCCTACCTTACTTAAGCCTTTCATTATAATCAGCTGCCCTTCGCTTGCTATTCCCTGCAAGAGCTTTGCCTCAATCATATATGCATTACAACAAGTGCCCTTTTGGACGTGGATCAAGTTATCTTTGGGGTGCCCTATGTAAATGAGGACACTCGAAAATGCTAATTTATAATGAGCCAAAAATTGACAGAGCAATAGCAATACTGCTTCGAACAGAATACGGAGAAGGGCAGATGGCTGGCTGAGAGAGAACGGAGCTAGGAAAGGGAAGCAAAGTGATCAAAATCACTGAGAGGTGAAAGGGAAAAAACAGTGGAAGGAAAGCACAGGCCATAGGAGTCATAGGAGTGGGCTGGGCTAGATAAGAACTAGAAAAGGAGCCATTGCCCTGTTACTGTCTTGGCAGCAGTATGACAGAAAACTGTGTAAGAGCGGATGTTCCCTGGTGCCGAGGGTCAGACTAGAGTGAAGGGCCTGATGAGGCTTGTGAATGCTTTGTGTCTATGAGAAAGTCAAGCAGCACAAATACAAGAAAATAAAACAAGATCTTTGTAAGTTTTGCATAGTGTTTCAGGGAACAAAACATAGTGACAGCGGACCTTTGGTTTGTTTCTGTGTCAGCAGTCACTGGTGGCATAAGGAGTCATCCTCCATACTGGAAAACTGAGGGTAAATAGTACGGAATAGCAAAGCCCTCCACGCTCATTTTAGGATGTAAGTAGACACTACCTGAAGCCGGTACATCGAGAGCACATTACATCACCACGTACTATCTATGTCCGTAGATGTTCAGGTCTGGCAAGGGAAAAAAGTAATTTCATAACACAGAGATAACCTCTGTTATTAATGTAAAAGCAGAGCGATACAAGCACATGTAGCCCTGTGGGAAGGAACACTGGCAATGTGCTTTTGAGGGAGAAAAAAGGAGTTATTGGGAATTGAGATCTTCAAAAAATAGCTTGTACATTCTCTCTTTTTAAGCCCGTTTTTATTAGAAAAATCAAGCATTAAGAAAACAAATCAAAAATATTTGACTCTATATTACTGAAAATAACCTTACTAGTAGTAATTGTTATTGCTATAAAAAAAGCAAGTATCGTTATCTTTTCACTATCTGTATATATAATAGACTTTATAATGCCTTTAAATATTTAGTAGTATTAGGCAATAATAACTTAATTCACTATGAATATTAAGGATTAAAAAGTGCTGCATGTTTGATTTCAGTATCTGTCCAGGTCATAAAATTCTTCCAACTGTTTCTCTTTATAACACATGCAAAAATAAATAAATAAATAAATAAATAAATAAATAAATAAATAAATAAATACAGGGAAAATAATTACATGCTTTAAAAAAGAAAAAAACTACTTGTCTTAGTTACATTTCAATTGCTGTGACAAGCACTGTGACCAAAGCAACTTATAGAAGAGATTGAGGACTTACAGTTTCAGAGGGTGAGTCCACAACCAGTATAGCAGCCAGCAGACAGGCATGGTACTGGAGCAGTAGCTGAGAGTATGCATCTTTATCCACAAGTAGGAGAGGGAAGAGGAGATAGAAGGAGGGAGGGAGGGAGGGAGGGAGAGAGAGAGAGAGAGAGAGAGAGAGAGAGAGAGACAGAGACAGAGACAGAGACAGAGAGAGAGAGAGAGGGAGAGACAGAGAGACTGGGAAAATGGCTGGGCTCAATGCCTGGTTCCTGTCACACACCTCCTAATCTTCCCAAACAGTGTCATCAGCTGGGGACCAGGCATTCAAGCATGTGTGTCTATGGCAGCCATTCTCATTCAGACCACCACAACATTCAGCAAGTTAGAAATCACTGGCTCCAAAGAACAGAAAAGGGAGCTAGAGGAGACATGCTTTGCATATACTATGCTTATATAATGCTACTTGATTTCTTTTCATTACCCTGGGACTAAGAATCATAGTTTTACTAAGCATCTACACGGTGCTAAGTACATCTGATTTAACTTAAATATCACAGCAAAAGCACTTCTGTAGTACCAGATACTGTTCTAATTTATTCATCTTTGTAACAAACTTATGAAGTAGCTGGTCTTGCTTTTCCCAGCTAGCTATCTAGGAAACTGGAGTACAAAGGAAGAAACTTGATCCAGGGCACATACATAGGCTTTGTGCTGGGTTCGGAGCCTGCGCAACCAGATTCTGAAGTCTGTGTTTCTAACCTCTGTACTCAGCCTCAGGGTTGAGAAAACAGGAGAAAAATAAAGACAAAAGCCACTTTTGTAAGCTCTCATAGACAGCATATTACAGAATCTAGTTTGACCACGAGCTAAATTTATTTTGACATCTGAATTTGATGTCTCTTTTACGTGCAATTCTGAACTTTAAAAGATGCAGTGATTGGAAATGAGGAAGATACCCACATATATAATGTAATGCTCATCAAGGTGTGCTGGGAGCTCTGGTCATTGCAGTAAGATAAAATAGAAAAGAACTGAGAAAGAGAAAAGGAAGGGAAGGAAAGGGGAGGGGAGGGGGAGGGGAGGGGGAGGGGAGGGGGAGGGGAGGGGGAGGGGAGGGGGAGGGGAGGGGGAGGGGAGGGGAGGGGGAGGGAGGGGGAGGGGAGGGGGAGGGGAGGGGGAGGGGAGGGGAGGGGAAGGGACATTAACCAAAACTGAAGAAACAAAGGAGTCCACATTGGCAGATACGTGATAATCTACCAGAAACCCCAAAGGCTCTACCAAAAGCAAATGAACTAATAAATGAATTCAAGAGACACAAAAGCGTCAATTGTAGGTCTGTATGTCCATATATACAAAAACTAACTGCCCACCAGTTAACCATGATCACATGGAAATTTAATTTAAAGCATTCGATAATTTATAATTACTTAAAAACTGAAGCAGTGAGTTATAAACCTGTTTAAATATGCACACATATTATGTTGAAAACTATTAAGCCAAAACTCAAAATAAACAGAAAGTGGGGTATGTTCTGTGAGTAGAACCCTTATTATAGTAAAGATCTCGAAGAGCTAAAATAACTAAAATAGTTTTGAATCACAGAAACTAAGGAGTCACTGCACCTATGATGATTGGTCATCTTTAGCTACAGTAATCTTGTGTAGGATTGATAGCAGAGAGATCAACCAAGAGGCCAGTCGGGGAAAGCAACTCCAAAGCCGGTGCCACACAGGTGCAATTGACTAATGTATTTTTCTTTTTTTTTTTTAATTGTAGTATGTGGAACTGAGCCTACAGGCTGGCACATGCTACACTACCAGCCCAACCAACTGATTTTTAGCACAGATGTAAAAGTAATTTGACGGAGAACACATCACCTCCGCAAATGCTGCTGGATCACAGGCAAACCTATGGATACTTTAGAAGATGACAACGAATGAAATCGTTGAGACATAAGATCTGGTCAGGAACTCTCAAATATGTCGCCAAAACCATGCCTTGTAAAAGAATAAATTGATAAATTGTTGATAAATTAATTAATAAATAATTAAGTTGGACTTTAAAATGAAAACTTCCTACTATTCTGTGATAGACACTAATGAAAGGATAAACAAAACCAAAAAAAAAAAAACTGTATTTACCAAAAGGCTTGCATTTAGAATAGAAAAATCTTAAAGCAATTTTAGAAAAAAATATAAATTATCTACTGCAAAAAAGAACAAAAGGCACACATAGCCTGCCAAGGAGGGCACTAAGAAGACCAAAAGCACATGAAAACTGTTTGACGTCTGCAGCCGTCTGGAAACAGAAAGCTAAGATCACTGTGAGGTCCCGGCACACATTAATTAAAGCAGCAAGATAAGAAACTGTGACAATACCAAATGCTGGCAAGGACATGGAAAAACCAGTTGCTTACATGTTTTGTAATGAAAAATGGCATAGCCACTCTGTGAAAAATAGATTATAGGGGTCTGGAGAGAGTCCAATCTGCAAGCTGCTTGCAACACAAGCATGGGGACCTTCATTCAAAACCCAGAAGCCATCATAAAAATCCCGGGGAGATGGCAGCCCTGGAAAGGCAGAGAACAGGAGTCCTGGGGTTCGCTGGCCAGCCAGCTTACCCGGCTCCTGAGAGAGACTGTGTCTCAAAAATTAAGGTGGATCACTCCTGAAGGATGACACCAAAGGTTTGTCTTTCGTCTCCACAAGCATGCAGGCACACACATCTGTACCTACACATGACATACACACATGTACAGTACATGAGAAGGAAAATAAATAAAAAAATTAAAAGGAGATATGCACCTGCTAATGACCCTGAAATTGTACTCCTGGGAATTTATTTCTAAATAGTCAAAATTCATCCCCACATGAAAACCTCTACACAATTATTCATAACAACTTTTAAGATGTTAGCCCCAAACCACAAACAATCAGAGTGTCCCTCGGTAGGTGAACTTAAACAAACAATGCTACATCCATGCCCTGGAACACCACTCAGAGTACCACTCAACGATGAAAATCAATAAACTATTGATACAATTTAAACAGCTCTCAAGGGCATTGCACTGACAAGAGAAAAAGCTACTCTCAAAAGGATGCATGTTTTATAATTCCACTTAAGAAACATTTTCAAAGGCATAAACTTTTAGAAATAGCAAATATGTCAGTGGTTGCTGTATGTCAGGGATGGAGGCAGACGACTGAGTGGAACTAAAAAGATGCAGGGGACAGCGGAGCAAAGGGTCCTTCCCAAGATCACTGCCTCCTCTGAGTTCACCTACCCCACACTGGACCAATGCTCATTAAACGCCTAACTGTGTGTCAGGATTTTAAGGGTTAGTAGAGATGAGGTTACAAGATAAAAATAAAGATTGAGAAGTCAAATTTGAACTTCACAAATAAAATAATTTGCAAAAGTATGATCTACTGCCATTCTTTTTTTAATGATTGAATATTTACTTTATTTTATTAGATATTTTCTTTATTTGCATTTCAAATTTTATCCCCTTTCCTCATTTCCCCTCCCAAAACCCCTCTATCCAATTCCCTGTCCCCCTACTCACTAGCCCAACCACTCCTGCTTCCCTGTCATGGAATTCCCCTATACTGGGGGATCAAGCCTTCACAAGGCCAAGGGCCTCTCCTCTCATTGATGTCCCACCAGGCCATCCTCTGCTACATATGCAGCTGAAGCCATGGGCGCTCCTTGTGTGCTCTTTTGGTTGGTGGTTTAGCCCCTGGGAGCTCTGGGGGTACTGGTTGGCTCATATTGTTGTTCCTCCTATGGGGCTGCAAACCCCTTCAGCTCCTTCAGTCCTTTCTAACTCTTCCATTGGAGTGTCTGTGCTCAGTGCAATGGTTGGCTGTAAGCATCATTATCTCTATTGGTCAGGTTCTATTGCCATTCTTGAAAAATACTTAGACCAAATTCTTATTCATTGTTGTAGGAGGAGGCCACTTTCACCAAGCAGGGGCCAAGCAGCTGCAGAGGCAACTTCCACAGGGGGGGCCACACTGAAGCCTGTCCAAGAGCCTAGAGATCGGTGATGCAACAATGACAGCCAATCAGGAGCTGTCACTTGGAGGCCATGCTTGCTTGGGACCAATGGGACATGGGTGGAGGGTATAAAGGGCACTCCCTGAGAAATAATAAACGAGCTTGCTGCCGCATTCTCAGCTGCTCCTGGAGTCTGAGCCATTGATTCTGTGTCTTCTCACCCACTGCCCCAAGGGGGATGCTGGGCAGGATGGAGGACTCCGGCAACACATTGTTTCTCTGAAATTCAAGTTTAACTGTATGTCTTGGATTATTGTTGTTGTTGTTTCTGGTTTGATGCTTATTTTGCTACATCTGACATTCTTGATCTTTATTCTCATTAAATTCAAAATCTCATTGGTTGAAAATAAAAAGAGAATTACTTTATAAAAGTTAGAATACCATTTTCTAGTGAAAACAATGAAGAAACAACTTTAGACAGAGACTCTGGGAAGATGATATTCCACATACTGAGACCCAGAGCAAGAAGCTTATCAAAACCAGAGTAAGAGTGATCAAAGCAGGGAGAAGTGCTAGGGCTTTGATAAAAGAATGGTTTGAAAAGAAGGTGGGGACATTTGAAGCTACATAAGCAAGATAAAGAAGTGGACAGGGTGGGCTTATAGAGAAAGAGAACAAGCCAAAATCTCTTGGACACAAGAGACATAATAAAGTATTTTGCACTAGGAAAAAGAAATCACATTCCTCTTTTTTTTTAAAGATCACTCATAGAAATGCTTTGACAAAGACCAAAGATTAAGGTAAGGATAGTGTATCCGAGATCCCTGTCGTAAATAACCCAGAAGAAAGGATGGTGAAAACAACTTTAGCTAAAGCTGAGACAAGAAAAAGGAAAGGCAGAGATGAATCTGAAAGCAAGGTCAACAGACATAGTGATAGACTCAAAAGACAGATGGGGTTGGAGAGATGGCTCAGCAGTTGAGAGCACTGGCTGCTCTTGGAGAGGACCTGGGTTCAGTTCCCAGCACCCACATGGCAGCTGACAGTTATCTTTAACTTCAGTTCCATGAGATCTTATGTCCTCTTCTGGTCTCTGTGGGTACTGCATGCACATGGTGCACGATTGTACATGCATGCAAATAGTCATACTAATAAAATAAATTCTTTAAGAAAAGGGGCAAAAGGGGGATGGGAAGAGTCAGAGACAGCTCCAAGGTCATTAACCTGAGAAGTTGGAAGAAGGAAAATCTGATGGGTGACATGTAAACTTTAAGAGACTGAGATTGGTGGAGAGAACTTGGGATATCAGTGTCTCAGTACTGGACACGTTGAGATAGAAATTCCCAAAGATAAGCAAGCAAAAATGCTAGGTAGATTCTCTGAAGCTCAGAAAGGAGGTCAGAAAAAAAAGGCTGTATTACCAGTTTTCACATCATTGTAACCAAAATTGACTAACATGAAGAAAGATTTATTTTGGCTCATGGTTTCAGAAGGGTCAGTCCATGGTTGGTTAGCCTCATGTGCATAGGAAGAACATCATTTCATAGCAGTGGGAGCAAGGGATGGGTGTGAGCTGTCCACATCATGGTAGCTGGAAACCAAGAGAAAGCGAAACAATCTAGGATCCCTTGGAACACAAGCTTACAGTGACCTGCTTCCTCTGTGTATGCCCCACTTTCCACCTCAGTACCTGCTGGTAATGCCATCAGACTATGATGCATAAAAGGACTGAGGCAATTGTCTCTGGAAATGCAGTCTGGCTCCTTCCTGGATATGTGCTCCCAGGTGTCCTTCACTCCACATTGTTAATTCTACCAGAAGGGAAGGGAAAAAGAAAAAGAGGAAGGGGAGGGGAGGGGAAAGCAGAGGGAAGGAAGGAGGGACAGAGTGGAGGAAAGGGAGGAGGGGAGGGAGGAAGGATAGAGGGAAGGGGGAAGAAATGGAGGGTAGAAGGGAGGCAAAAGGGGAGGAAGGAGGAGCAGGGTGGAGGAGAGGGAGGAGGGGAAGGGGGAAGGGCAGAGTGGAAGGAGGAAGGGGAGAGTAGAAGGGAGGAAGGGGGTAGAAGGGAGGCAGAAGGGGAGGAAGGAAGGGCAGGGTGGAGGGGAGGGAGGAAGAGAGGGAGGAGGGGGAGAGTGGATAGGGAAGGAGGAAGGACAAAGTGGAGGGGAGAGAGAATGGGAAAGTGGAGGGAGAGGGTGGGGCAGAGGGAAGAGGAGAAAGAAGAGAATGGAGGAGTTGGCTTCATCATCTGACTACTCAATAATTTACCTAAGAATATTTTTAACAGGGTCTCACTCTACCTCTAGTTGGCCTGGAACTCACTATGTATACCAAACTGGTTTCAAACTTCAAAAATCACAGAGATTGGCCTGGGTTCTGGCATTAAAGTAATACACTACCATATTATCTCTAAGGATTACTGCTCAGGTTCTCCCACTAAATTGACGACTAAGTCAGACTCTGGAGGTGGAAAGCCAGCAACAAACCTTTTATGAAACACTCAGAAACCAGCAGGAGCAAGACATGATTCTTAAAAGATGGGAGGGCATTATATTTTTTTAAGTATCTATGCAAGGTTACTGTGAGAAAATCATGAGTGGATGACTTTGTCTGAAAGCAGTTTGTAAGGCACTAACTGATGGACAGACACTGACTGGTGGACAGACAGACAGTAGATGAAGCAGCCGCAGCATCTAAACCAAACAACCATCCCCACCCTAGTGCAACATCCCCAGCCTGTGTCTGCTAAAGAAAGGACTTCAAGGAGACGCTTCCCCAGAACGTCTTAGACTTCTGAGACTTAGGCAAACGTCTTCATGTTTGCGAAGATTAAGTAAACTAATGTCTACTGATCTTCACTCAGAGCCTAGATACTTGTCATCACCATCATCATCATCACCACCATCATCATCATCATTTAACCTTCATTATCACCATCATCACCATCACCATCATCTTCATAACTACCCCTTAAGTAGCACACGCTACATACACTACCATGTTCTAAATGCTCTGCCTCTGTGTAGGGCTAGGCTGGTCCTGGATGTTCCCTCGGGCCTTGATATATGGAGAAGGGACTTAATCTCTTGTCTAAAAACAGAAACATGCTTGGAGTGTAATGTCCCCAGCAGTGGCTGGGACCAGGGCCTTGGGAAGACTACTGCTTTAGATCCTGAGAACCCAACTCTTCCCACCCTAAGGGGCTGAGTGTGCTGTCTGTGGCACTCTAGAGATACCCTGTGTTTATTTGTACAGCGAAGCTTGGTTGCTTTCTGTCTGACTTTTTCCCACTGTGTGATAGCTTTCTTCTGACTCTGTTTTATTTCCCTCCTCCCAAAAAACTGCCGTGATAAGATGTTGTACTTCTCAATAAAGCTTGCTTGGCAAGGCTTGCACAAGACCTCCTGACTCCAGATTTCCTGTATAAATTCTTTATCTTCTAATCCCCTGGCCCTCCCCTTAGGCCCCTGTCACTGAAGAGTGTCCTGCTGTCCCAGGTCAGCTTCTACTTATTCAGTTAACATTTAAGTCAACCTAGCTGCTGTAGTTTATTTTGTTGTTGTTGGTGGTGGTGGTGGTGGTGGTGGTTATGAATAATTTACCCTCAGCAATAGGCAGTAAGAGAAGCTATGAGTGCCAGTCTGGCATTCTAGAGCAAAGGTTCCAGGGAGGAGGTTATTGATGCTCCATGGGGCATCTGGAGAGAGCAAGGGAAAGGCAAAGGTGAGGACTGTAAGGCAGGCTCGGGACTTCCAGGGCCTGGGTCAGCCAGCACTAGGGTTCCCTTGCAGGTGACAAGACACCCTTACTCTTCCTCACAGTGAGATTCTGAAGCCTCCCAGCATGGAACCTTGGTTTCAGAGATGCATTTGAGGCATCTTGGCATGGAGATCTCACACGTGTTCTTCAGTTCATCCACGTTTCACTGGCCACACAGACACCGGTATATTTAAGCTTCCCGTGGGCTTGGAGGAGCAGAGGAAGTTCTCAACAGTACCCAAGTGCGGAAGCTGAGGCTCATTGTGGTTAAGTAACTCACCCACGGTCTCACCAGTCACCATCAGAGTCTCACCAGCCGCCATCAGAGTCTCACCAGCCACCATCAGAGTCTCACCAGCCACCATCAGAGTCTCACCAGCCACCATCAGAGTCTCACCAGCCACCATCAGAGTCTCACCAGCCACCATCAGAGTCTCACCAGCCACCATCAGAGTCTCACCAGTCACCATCAGAGTCTCACCAGTCACCATCAGAGTCTCACCAGCCACCACCATCAGAGTCTCACCAGCCACCATCAGAGTCTCACCAGCCACCATCAGAGCCAGTTTATGCTCTTCCTTCCACCACGCTGGTCAACATTTTTAAAATCTGAAGAAGGTTGTCTAAACTAAATAGTTTTAGTTTGAATAAACTAAAAGAATTCAAAATCAATGGTCTGCAGGGTGCCATGGTGGGTAAAGGTGCTTGTCAAACAAGCCTGGTGACCTTGAATCCAATCCCCAGAGCCTGTCCTCCATGAAAAGGCATATGAAGAGAGCCAACTCTATAAAGCTGTCCTCTGACCTCCATGTGTTCTTCACCTTAGCATGTAAATATGTACACACACACATAGACTGTACTTTAAATATACCAAAGAGGAAGCAGGCAAAGAATATGAATAGTAAATTAACAGCAAAGGCATACAAATACCCCCCAAAAGGAGAAGATAAAAATAAAATATACATCTTTAAAGTATGTATGCATCATATGGTAGATTGAATAGGACTGGCCCCCCATAGACTCATATACTTGAATGCTTGTCATAGGGAGTGGCACTACTTGACAGGGATTAGGAGGTGTGGCCTTGTTGGAGGAAGTGTGTCACTGGGGGTGGGGTTTCTAATGCTCAAGCCAGGCCCAGTGTCTCTCTCTTCCTGTTGTCTATGGATATGGATATGGATATAGAACTTTCAACTCCTTCCCCAGCATCATCTCTGCCTGCGTGTCTCCATGCTTCCTGTCACGCTGGTAATGGACTAACCCTCTGAAACTGTAGGCAAGCCCCAAGTCAATGGCTTCCTTTATAAGGTCCTGGTCATGGTGTCTCTTCACAGCAATAGAACATTGACTAAGACACATCGTTTTGCATCAGACTTGTTTGCAAAATGTAAGTCAGGAAACACTAAGCATGGAAAAGAATATAAAGGAGAAAATGTATATTATATGATGCTCTCACAGAGCTGGTGACAATAATGTCAAAGACATCACCCAGGAATGCTACTTTTAAAGAAGGACCACACAGAAGCTTCTCAGGAACAAGGACACGTGCCTGAAGAAACCTCCTGTCAATAACAGGAAAAGGGAGGCACTTAAGTGACTGTTACCAAGGCGTGGGCACTTCACATGCCATCAGTTCTTATTGTATAACAGTGTTCTGCAGTTACGAGGAACAAATCAATTAGTGTACACCCTCATGGAGTCTCCAGCAGCAGACGTGATAGAAGAGAGCAAGTCTGCAGCATTCGATAGCAAAGGTGGCGCCAGCAGCTGAGATGAGCTGGAGGGTAGGTTCTAGGGCTAGAGAAGAGGGCCTCCATCTATAGCCTGAAGGGTCATGGCTGAACTGCCTCCATAGGTCTGCTTCTAAACTTGTTTCATTTCTTCCTGATTGTCTCCTTGCCAGTTTTCTGTCTCCCCCTATTCAGTTAGCCCATTTTCTGGTACTGCCACAGCGTACCTGAAGCTGGATGCTTATTAAGCAAAGAGGACTGTTTAGCTTTCAGTTTTGGAAGCTACAAGTCTAAAACTAAATAGCCCTGTGCTCTGATAGGAGCCCGGAGGCAGACAACATCACAGTCTTGGGCGTGTTTACAGGAACAGGAGATTATATGGTCAAATGGGAAGCTGGGCCAGGTTTGCTCTTTGCTAACAACTGGCTGTTATGTAACTAACCCACTCCACAAGATGAGCCCCAATCCCTTCCAGGAGTGGCGCCCCAAGGCCCAGCCACCTCCCACTAGGCTCCACCTCTAGGGCTTCCATGCTCCTCAATACTGCATGAGGGATCATCAAACCTTCAGCACACTGTGTAAGTCCTCTAGGAGGGCATACTCCAACCACAACCAAACTATCACCTTCAACCTTCAAGGCCCTTGTCTCCTCAAGTCCCCTCCCTCTACCCTCCCCCTCCCTCTTTATCTCTCTAACTCTCCCTAGAACCAATCTAGATTCCTGAGCTTCACAGACATGATAAATCCCCTGACATTTAAGTAAAATTTCATATTTATGAGCATTTTTATGGGGAATGGGTCAATGTTTTTCATCTCTGAGTTGCTCGGAGAGTTCAGTGTTCCATCAAAAAATTAAAATTAAAGGGAAAAATCTGTCAGAGAACATAACCTTGATGCAGTTTCCTGGGCCTATCATGTTTCAAAAATAGTTATTTCTTATAAAAAAGACATAAAGGGGGAGAAATGTAAAGGGGATTGTTCTGACCCTGTCCACTCACCCTGTGCCCTGGGAGGAAATGCCCTGCCTTGGAAAACGTAAACATCACCATCCTTCTCGGGCCGCCAGGCCTCTCATCCATCACCACAGGCATGCTCTGGGCAGCAGCAGCAGCAGCAGCAGCCAGCTTCCTTTCCTGCCGTTCGTGACCCCCTCTTTATCAGATGTCAGGGTCTTACCGGGGCCAGCTCATTGACAAGAAGGGAGATTTTTCCTAAAGGAAGCCTGCGCACCATCACTGGAGGGGAGGTTACCAGGAATCACCAGTTCTGTGAAGGATGGTCCAGCACAGCGCCCAAGCCCACATGCGTCTGGCCACTGTCACCGTGTTCCTCCAGAGCTAGGTCTGTAACTAGACTTGTGGGACTCCTTAAATCCTCTAGGGAGATCACAGATGCTCTGTGGAGACAAGTGAGATGGGAGCAATCAGTGCACGTACCTGGGGTCAGCCCAGGGTCAGGCAGGCAGCTCTGCTGCTGACACTGAACGACTTGCCCATGTGCCTATCAGTTAGTTTCTGCACATCTGCACTGGCCTCTATCAGATAGCTAAGTTACTTCTGCTCTGCTCTAAGTGTCTCTCCACAGGCACACTTGCGTGGCCAGCACCAGCCTACAAGCCTATTTCAAATCCCTGCTTGCATTTCACCTGCTAATATACCATCAGCCAAAGCAAGTTACAGGGCCAGCCCCAAGTCAAGGGCAGGCGTTGATGTCTCACCCACAGTGAGAGGGCATAACACGGTGCACTGAGGCCAGCTTCTGCCTATTATCAATTTTGCAGCCTTAAGGATGCCTTTTGAATAACAGACACCTTCTCATTGTCTGACTGGTGAATACATTTTAAATGAGGTAAAACACAGCTTCTATAAACCATTCCAAGAGCCCCTGTGGAGTAAAACTGAGGTGTCTCAGCCAGCCTGGCAGATAACTGTGGAGGGACAGAAATTCAGCGGAGACCAGTAGACCCTGGTCTATATTGGAAATGCCACCTATCTGAGCCCAGCCCAAATTCTAGAATCAAAAGCTCATTAAAATGCTAGTTTGTTCCTTACAGTCTCGATGTCTTTCATAAGCAGAGCTGTGATGTAGTTCCATTCAACAAACAATTATTAAAGTGCTCACTTCTCACCAGGAGGCTTATCCTCGGCGGATGACACAGAATGGAGACATGATCTGGGAAACGGTTCTGACTTTAGGAGTTTACCTTCTGGGTTAACCACCTTCTTTTTTCAGTTATAAAGTTTAATCTCTTAAGACTGGAGAAAAGTAACAGTAGTGTACAGTCTCTGCCCTGGCTTCCTTTCAAATCGAGATATAGAGTATTGAAAGGAGTTAATTTTAAAAAGGGGTGGGGGGTTCAGAGTTAAGGTCTGTGACTTAAGATCTCACACAGGTAAAAGAATGAGCCACGTGACGTCTGAGGGAGCAGCCTTCCAGTGTGAGAAAACCTCACAGCTAAGCTCCTGGGAGTGGGCTGCAGCCCATAGAATATAAGACCAAAGCCTGAGAGGAGAAAGGGAAGCCAGACTGGGTGAGGACCAAGAACCCACATGGAGTCTTTTATGGGTCCGTGTAGAGTTCTAATTTTCTGACTCTGTTGCTGTACATCTTTCAAGAAGGTAAATTTACATGCAGAGACCCCAAGCAGGCAGCAGTCCAGAGCTGCTTTCGCTGATTCTGTTATCAGCAGACAGCAACGTTGGTGGAATTTGTTGGAAAGAGCTGCCATTTTTGGGCACAGGCTGCCCTCTGCTGTTATGTTTTGGATTAGCACCCACAGACTCACTGTCCCAGTCAGGAGGTTATAAGATCATCCACGGCAAACTCAAAACCCTGAGAGACAGCATTCTCCAAACACGATCACTGCCACCTGTATGTTACCTTTTGAAGTTTGTGGGGACATTTTGTGGTGCTAGGGCCTGAACCAGGGCCTTCTACATACTAAGCCAGAGTTCTACCCCTGAGCCATACCCCTAACCCCTAAGACTTTGTATTGTTACTAGCTCCCAGTAAAACTGAGGAGTTTCAGAGATTTCTCACAACACCCACCTCTATGATAATCTTCATAGAGGATTGGATTGTCATCATGGATTTAAAGTCACATAGCAAACAAAATTCCTGGGGCTTGCTGCCCAGTTAGACTTCTTCATCAATGAGTTCAGAGTTCAATGACATGCCTCTCTCTCTCCCTCAAAAAAAAAAAAAAAAAAAAAAAAAGGCTGGCCTGATGGTGCATTCCCATAATCCTGGCACTTGGGAGATGAAGGCAAGAGGACAAGAGGATTAGGAGTTTGAGGCCAGCCTTAGCTGCAGAGGGAGTTTGAGGTCAGCCTAGGCCTTGCTTAAGGAAAAAAACAGCTTCAAAAAAGCAAACAACAACAAAAGAACTGTGGGGAGATTTGGAAGACGCCTGTGCTGGTTATTCTCCTGTTGCTGTGAGAAAACACCATCCAGAAGCAACTTACAAAAGGATGTTTATCTAGATTTGTGTCTCTGCGTAGGTCATCTGTTCTCCTTGGGTTTGCTGACACTAGAATAGAAGTGGGAACAGCAGGCTGCAGGCACGGCTGCAGGGGTGGGCAGCTGAGAGCTCACATCTTGAACCACAAGCTTGAAGCAAAGAGAGCAAACTGGAAGTGACAAGACATTAATCTACTAAATCCTGCCCCAGTGACACACTTCCTTCACCAAAGCCACACCTCCTAAACATCCGAACTGGGGGATCAAGTATTGAAATGCCTGAGCCTGGGGACATGTCTCACTCAAATCAGTATGACACCATCCATCTCTGACCTGCATAAGCATGCTAATGCCTGTGCACTTGTACACACAGACACAGAGACACTCACACACAGATACAAATGCACACACAGAGACACAGAGACACACAGATACAAACACATACAGACACATACACAGATACAGAGAGAGAGACAGACACAGACAGAGAGATACAAATACACACCCAGATACACACACATAAACACACACAAAGAGAGACACAAATACACACACAGACAGACACACACAAAGAAATACTCACACACAGATACAAATACACACAGACAAAGAGACACACACAGATACAAACACACACAGACACAGAGATACACACACACTCACACACAGATACACACACACTCACACACAGATACAAATACACACATAGACAGCCACAGACACACACCACACACAGATACAAATACACACACACACAGACAAACACATACACAGATACAAATACACAAAGATACAGACACACACACACACACCTCCACAGTTTTGCCGGGAATCTGAGCAGGAATTATACTGTGTGTTCCAGCTAGATGACATTCCACAAAATGCAAAACATAGCACAGTGTGGTGGTGCATTCCTGTAATCCCAGCACTTGGGAGGCTGAAGGAAGCAGATTGCAAATCTGAGGACAGTCTCGGTTAAAAAAAAACAAAAAAAAAACAAAAAAAAAAAAAAACAGTCACTCATTTGTTCATTAGCACCTTCAGATGGAGCTGTGTGGGCATCACAGGCCTATTTTGCAGAAGGAAAAACTGAGGCTGAGGGATACTACAGAGCATGCACTTTGCCTCCTTGACCAATGCAGGGGGGGAAATCACAGTAAGAGTCAGAACCTTGTAACCTCTGCTCAAGTGCAAATAAATCACAGGGTGAATGGACGGCTTGCTCCACAAATTTGAAATGGCAAATCCAAAATTAAAGCTTAGCATGCATCCATCAAAGGAGCCTCACAGTTTGTCCTGCCCACCCTGGGTCTCCACATAGCCCATGAGCGACTTTGGTTTCGGGTGCGAAGGCTTCACAGCCATCGGCAGTGGGATGGAGAAGCACACAGGGGATCCTCGATGGCGGGCGGCTGTCACACTGGATGTATTTGGGTAATATTCTTAATTTGATCCACGCTTCCCTGCTGAGTGTTTCCTGCTCCCCCTCCATCCTCCGCGTTTTTCAGACGGCAGAAATGTTCTATGGCCACGGCCTAGAATGAGTTTGTTTGAGCGGAAAATCCGTGAGGAAAGAACATGGACCCTCTGCTCTGTAGCCGGAAACTTCTCCTAAAACTCGGAGGAACTCAGGTGAGAGAAAGCCTCTGAGCCAGCCCAGGCGGCCAGGGGACAGGGCAGGCCTTAATGGGCCTGAGCATCTATCTGCCTTGGGCACAGACCACAAAACCTACATAACCACTAGATGGTGACCCACACTGGTGACGCGCTGTGCCCTTCTGCCTTTGGAGACAGTAGAGCCCCGTAGGACTGGGGGAAGAAAAACGTGGATTCTGACAGACCGCACAGGTGAGTGCCAGCTCCCACGGGTAAACATCCACCTCTTAGGATGCCCACATGCCCCACTGACCCTCGGTGGAGCAACAGTGGAAAACAGAACCCCCGAGGTCAGTTTGGGAAGCTAGAAGATGAAAGAGACACCATACTTACTACTTGTGGAAAGTACAAATAGTCCAACAAGCAGCCGGGAGGAGGTCTTGATAGCGCCTTTTATCCAGGGTGAACGTGACTTAAGATAAACCCCTTCATCTCCTTTAGGACGAAGGAAACATCTATGTGGTTTAGCAAGATCCATGAACCAGGCAGGGACTGAAGCCTCTCTTGGAACTTTACCCTGAAACAAGCCACCAGAGGGACAAGTGGACCCCTCTTTATTTGCAGCCCCATCCCTACTCTGAAGAAGGTGGAACTGAGGGAGTTTTTACCTGATATAGCCCAAGCTGGTATATTGAACTTGTAGCAGGTTTCCTGCCTCCACCTCCCAAGTATAGCAGACTACAAGCCAATGCCACTGAGCCCAGCAGTAAACTATCTTTTTCCCTATAAACTGGTTGCTGGTGAATCTGAAAGCAATATTAAATGTTCACACTCACAATTAAAAGCCAGAAATCTGAGACAGGGAAAGAAGACATTAGGGAAATGGAAGAAAGGAGGGGCTTAGAGCCCAGCACATCAAAAGCAAAGGAGACACGTTGAAGAGGACTTTTGAAGATGCAGCCATGTTGGATAGTGTGAAGTTCCATTGCTTTCTGTGTCAACCCACTTCCCATCACTGTGACAAAACCTGAGGAAATCAATGAACATAAAGGTTTATCCTGGCTTCTGGTTCTAGAGGTTTGGGTTCACAGTCACTTAGTCTTTAGGTTTGGGGCTTGTGGTGAGAGAACATCTGGAAAGAGCTCATAGCATAGGAGGCCTGTTGACCTCATGGGGAGTGAGAAGCAGAGAAAAGAAAGGAAAGACCATTCCCCCTTTGAGGACACACTCAGAGTGACCTCACTTCCTGCCATTAAGCCCCACCTCTGAGAGATGCTACAAACTTGGGACAAGCCATTAGCCACAGCTCTCTGTGTGGTCCATATGCAAGCCATGATTCTTCCCCTCAAGATCCTCCATGAGGTCCACACTGTCCGCAGATACTTAGGGAAGAGGGTTTCCCTTTTCAGGGTGTGTGAAGAAATACCGAGTCCTGCTGTAGATGATCAGGAGATGGAAAAATGGGGGAGAGCAAGTTAATATGAATGTTACAGAAGACTCTGTGAAGACACCTCAAAAATGAAAATAAAACTAATTGCATATTCTAAAATCCCCCTACTACATCCTCACCCAAGGATGTTATAAAGCAGAACAAAGAGACCCCACAGGTCTGTGTTTGCTGCAGTAACACCACTCACAGGAGACAAGATAGGAACCTAAGTGTCTGTCAACACACAGATGATAAATACAATAAGCTGTTGCAGGAACACGGTAGGTGGGGAGACTACCTTTACTTGAAAACTAGATGAGAATTTCACAAGGTAAAATGGCCATTTGAAAAGTAGAGAAGAAAAGGCAAACTCTTGCCATTGTGACTAATAGACACCATCCCCAAATAGTCATGGATCCTGTGAGCCACAGTGCTGTAGAGGGCACATTAAGTCCTAGGGAAACCAGTTGAACTGAATTTAGAAGAAACTAAGCAATGCACAAAAGAAGTGTGTGTGTGTGTGTGTGTGTGTGTGTGTGTGTGTGTGTGTAAGTGTATTTGTGTATACACATATACTGTGTGTGTGCATGTATGTGTGCATGTACTTTTGTGTGAGTGTATTTGTGTATACACATATAGTGTGCGCGTGTATGTGTGCATGTACTTGTGTGTGAGTGTATTTGTGTATACATACATATTGTGTGTGTACATTTGTGTATGTGCATATTGTGTATATACTGAAAATACAGCACAAGCCTCATTGCTCTTGTAAGATGAAGCTAACCAAAAGAAGAGAATGCTTGGGTTATAGCTTAGTGGTAAAGTGCTTATCTGGCACGAAAGAGGCTCTAGGTTCAATTCCCAGCTCTGGGAGAGTGGGGAGGAAGGAAGAAGCAAATATAATAAACAAAGAGGCACTGTAATCATGATGACAAGGGTGTGACCTCCACGAAGCACCAACATGTACATTCCAAACAGCCCTGGAACTTCTGATAAACAAAGTAACAGGAGACCTTAGGCAGCATGCAAGAAGGACGGGAAACCATTGTTTCATTGACTCAGCCTTTAAAGATCAGGTTGATAAACATAAGAAAACAAAGTATACAAACAATATAACAAATGAAGAAGTTAAGATTATGAACATGAGTCCAGCCCAAAAGCATATGCTAAGCCCCTAATCTGTGCCCGGCGTCAGTCAGGACGAAGGACTGCTGTCCCAATCACTGTCTCACAGGCAGAGCAAAACATCAATCTCTGCGCTGGCACAACTCAGAGCACAAAAAGGCAAAGACGCAGTTGCGGGCTAACGTGATGCCAGCCAGCTTCCCACTGCAAAGCCTCTGTGGCTCCTCCTGGGAGAAGCTCTGAGATCACGTAAATGCTCTGTTTATTATATATTTACTTACTGACTTTAACATTCACTTACGATTCTTGCCTGAAACAATTGTTGCTATGGTGACTGCCAAGTGTTGATTTTCTAAGTCCTTGGTGGCTTCTGGATTTACTAATTGAGATTCTACTATTAACAAAATGTTTCCTTTCTCCCATTTGTTTATTTTATCCATACATTTACTTAAATTTATATGAATTTGTGGGTTACTTTTATCTCTAGATTATAAAGCAGTATTATCAGTTTTTTTAGTGCTATATTTTTGCAGATTTGGCTGGGGGGGGGGGGTTAAGATATCTCCTGAATCATGCTGATATATGTCCCCATCATTGGGGAACTTTCTTTCTCCCAAGAACAAGACACTTCACACTCTTGTGGCCTTTCCCCATCCTCACCTTGGAGTCATCCATCTCTCCCAGAAAGCCTTGCTCCTTCTGCTGGGGATGGCAGAACCTGAGAAGTACAGGGCATGCTCATTGCTATGGGAATGCTTAGTGGCTTTTCACATTGCTGTAGCAAAGTGCCCAGTAGAAATAACCTGAGTAGGGGAAGGTTTGTCATGGCTCACAGTTTCATGGTCTGTCTGTCTGTCTGTCGAAGCCTGACACTCTGACACGATGTCTTGTCCTCGCGTTTACATCACGGCAGGTCAGAGACCAGGGAAGAAAGGGCCAGCTCTCTATTAGCTCTCTGTTTACTCCATTCAGGCTCTTCCATCAGTCACGGAATGTCCCACCCACACTCAGAGCACCCCCTCCCTCTACCAACCCTGGAAGCACCCTCACATTAGGGTCCTCAATGGGTCTTCTTACACAAGCCTATGAGATACCTTGTGAAGGCTTTCCCGGGATTATTTGTATAAGCAGCATTGGGGGGTGCAGGCAAGCTCTAGTGCATGCCGATCAAGTGCTCTCTTAGTTAGTTGAGGGAGCAACGGCCCTCCAGTGCCTCTTAAAAGAAAAGTTATGCTTAAACTCTTTTTCTCTATTTCCTATTTTCTTATGATTTTGGTATAGTCTGTAATCTACACTTTAATACTGTCATTTCCCAAAGATTTGGTGATGCTTATAAAAATATATATATACAAAAGGAAAACCTAGGGCTGGGGAATTAAGTCTATTGGTAAAGTGATTGCCTTGTAAACACAAAAACCTGAGTTTGATCCCCAGAAGCAATGTAGAAAAACAAAGATAGTGGTGATGATATACTTGAAAACACCTGCACACAGACCAAAAAATAAGAAATAAAAAAAATCTATGAAATACAATTGAAAATTCAGTCATCCACGGGGGGGGGGGGGGGGGGACACAGAACTATTAATACATTTTTATGCTTGCCTGTATGTACATCACTTGCATGCAGTGCCCACAGAGACCAACAGACGGCGTCATCTCTCCAGGAACAGGATACATGATAGTTGTAAGCTGCCTCATGTGAGTGCTGAGAACCAAACCTGGATCCTTTGTAAGAGCTGCCACTGCTCTTAACCATTGTTCCAGCACCTCGTGCAACATCTTAACAGCACTACACACCAGAAGATGGAGAAACAGTGTTGATATAGACCTGAAGGAAAGTTGTGTGAGACCTGGGTGTGTAGCTCTCGTGTCATCCTATGAAGAAAAGTATGAAAGAAGAGTACTGAACTCGTGACAGAGAGTTATAGTTAGTACAGAAACAGAAGAAAATGTCATAAACATGTAAGTTGTGTTTTTAGATCTTCATAAGATCCATACACAAAAGCATTGTTATGGAAAATAAATACCTAAGAAACCTTATAGACACAGTCACTGTGATGTCATAGCACCTCAACACACCACATGGAGCTGAAGTCTGAATTTATGATCTAAAAGATTAAGGTGAGAGATTTCCAAAATGAGTCAAAAAGGGGGCGGAGGTGAGGACAAAACCATGGTCTGTCTAATGAACTGCTTGTCCAGCGCTGTAGAGTGCTAGTCTAGTTAGCTCCATGAAAGACTTGCCCAGTATTACAGAGTGCTGGCCTCCAAGTACACAGCCATCATCTCCATCAGAGCATCTGTGACTGCTCAAGTTATTGACAGTTGATGTTCCTCTACAGAAGGAGGAGAGAGGGAGGCATTGGACTATCACCTGAGATGTTCCTCCTTGCCCTAATCTGCATGGCCTTGTGGTCTTGAGGGGTGCTGGAGTATAGAGAGAGGGAAGGTTAGCTGAAGGGGCATTCTATGCAGCTACATGAAGGTCATTATCCATTCTGGGGTGAGAACTTTTAGTGCTGTGGCTGCTTTGGGGTCACCCACACTCCTGTAGGTAACCCCTCATGCCTGCTCTGTAATTGGGACCAATGAACTTATTGATTCCTCAGGTTAGCCTCCGGTGGCCTTGTACTTCCAGGCATGCCCTGTCAGAGGTGGTGCTGTCTCTTTGGGAATTGTTCCCACAGCGCCCAGCATCCACAAAGCCCTGTGTTCAAGTCTCAGCAATGCAGAAAACTAGAAGCCAAGCACATGAGACAATGTTCAGAGGAACAAAGGTCAGTATAAGGGTTATCCATACGCCCATTAGGAGACCCAGAAGAGGGAACAGGGGTCACAGAGGGGGAAAGCAATGAAAGAAACAATGCAGGGAGGAGTCACCCAAGATAAACCAAGTCTATAAATGCCAAACTGCTATAAAATATATCTTGATTTCTTTCCAGACTTACAAGGACTCAGAAACAGATGTCTCCATCTATCATTTTTAATGACAAAAAGAAGAGGGAACATAAGGTCTGAGATGGTGGAGGTCACTGAGGATTTGAGACAAGACAAGCCAGGGGCACCTGTGCAGTGCACCCAGAGGGCACTTAGATTACGTCCAGCTATTAACATGTAGATAACCAGGTATACCAAGATCAAAAGAAAATAAGAAACACAGAAAAATATCTTAAGTATAACTACTTTTCTTTAAGAGTCACTGGAGGGTCACGGCTGTCAATTAAGCAAGAGAGCACTTGATTGGCATGCACTAGGACTGGCTTGCACCCACCAACGCTACAAATGCAAAATTTAAGGGTTTGGGCCAAGTATCTTTAAATACAAAAATATCCCCCATTCAACAAAGATTACTTAGAAATCATGGCACTTCCATGTTTATTGTGGCACTGTTTATAATACTTAAGCTATGGATTCATCTGGATAACTTGATGAGGAAAATGCATACTATAAATGACATACTCTTCCCCCACAATGAAGGATGGAATCATGAGATCTGTAGTAAATGGATAGAACTGCAGGACACGATGTCACATGAAATAAGCCAGACACAGCAATCCAAATGCCAGGTGTCTTCTATCACATGTGGGAAAATATCAACCTGGATGTAGACTAGTGCTGAAAGTCAAAGGGGGAGGAAGTCAAAGGGGAGGGTGGGCTAAACACTGTTGGAAAGGATGAGTCCTGGTGTCCAACAACACAGTAGGTGACCATAAAAACCTAGGCTATGTCTTCTTACAGTAGAGAGAGGTGGTAATTACCAGAGTATGTTGTGCATGTGAAAATGTTACTCCACATCCCACTAGTGTGTACAATCAATGCATGTTCATTAAAAGGTAAAGAAGACAGACATAAGGCTAACCTTAAGCAAATTAAATCACAGAGAGATGCTTCCAGGGCTAAGAAGAAAAGAAAGGTAATATGAAATTCAATAACCAAACAGGAAAAAAAAACTCTACAAAAAAATAAAAACAGACTCATAACCAGCCACAGAATGGATGGTTTTGGACAACTAATGGATTCTGGGGGGTAAATTCTCTTCACGTTGATTCCCTGAAACATTTACCAACAGTCATGAGGGTTATCAATCAACATAGATCAAATTTAATTTTCTACAGACATGATCATATTATTTAAGTATGCAATGAAAGACATTTATATTAACATATTACTTTATACAGTGTCTGTCATTATCCAATTTCTATTTTAAACCTATTTTTTAAATGTAAATGTTATAAACCTTGCAGTGTGTATAAGTCAGGAGCCAAGATGAAACAGGAACATGCAGGGAAAAGTCTAGAAATACTAATTTCCAAATTTCCACATCTGAAAATATCCTACCAAGAAATTTTTCCTTCAGATCACAGAACAAAAAATGTGTATTTAAAGTTCTAGTTAATGTGACAAAGAATTACAAATGTTGGGCTGGCTAAGTCTAGGGAGGGACTGTGGTGGTTTGAATATGTTTGACCCAGGAAGTGGAACTATTTGGAAGCGTGGCCTTGTTGGGACAGGTGTGGACTTATTGGAGGAAGTATGTCACGGTTGGGGTGGACAATGAGACCCTCCTCCTAACCACATGGGAACCAGTCTTCTTATAGTGGCCTTCAGATGAATATGTAGAACTCTCAGCTCCTCCTGCACCAGGCCTGCCTGAAAGCTGTCATGCTCTCACCTTAATGATAATGGACTGAACCTCTGAACCTGTAAGCCAGCTCTTAAATGCTGTCCTAAGAGTTGCCGTGGTCATGTTGTCTGTTCACAGCAGTGAAACCTTAACTAAGTAAGTCAGGATTTCAAGTGAGACCATTCTGTAACTTCAAAATCGAACATCTGTAAAAATGAGGTATGTATGAGAAATTACTAGGCAAAGGTTTAGAACTATTGTTTATGTAAGTTGTGGCTCTAACTGCCAGAACCATCTGAAAGAGGAATGGGTAAAACGTGGTTGTTCTGGGGAATGAAGCAGGAAGAGGAGGCCCTGCCTTTCTATATGGCTTAGCTTTTTCATATTTGTGTTCTAATTTAGTAATGATTTTTTAATGTGTTAAAATATTAGAGCAACCACTGAAGAATAGAATAGGATCTATAACTTCCAAAACCCAATATAGAAAAAAATGAGCCAAAGAAATGCAATCAACGCAACGATATGCAAGAGGATGAGGAAAGGGCGGCCGAAACAAGGAAGTGTGGAGAGTCAGAAAACAGATGCTATAATAGCCAAAAAAAAAAAAAAAAAAAAAAAGAGTCAAACTGACTGGGAAGTCAGCCTAATATACTGAGGACAAGAAACAGATTAAGAAACAGATTTACATAGGATTTGATAAAGGGTTTAGACATATTGTGTATGTTCATGGTAACAGCAATAAAATTAAGTTGTGAATTTAGGGAGGACTTTGGAAGAAAAAGACATGGGAAGAAGAAAATTAAAAATGAGGCCTGAGTATTCTAGGATTCCAGAGTGCACTGAGCCAAAACCATAGAAAACATCAGGCTGGTTACCAAAGGGAGTCCAGCTGTGACCAGTCCATTAGAGGATAGTGCAGGCTTAACTGTACCCTTAAAATTCTCAAGCTAAGGGTCTGAGCATCAGAATGCGCCTCTGTTTGCAGATAAGTTCTTTGAAGAGGTAAATTAAAATAGGATCATTATGGTTGATGCCCACCCAGTACAGTTGGTCTCCTGAGAATATGAAATTTGGGCAGAGGCATTTACAGAAAGAAGACATGTTAGTGTGCTTTCTATCACTGTGATGAAATGCCTGAGACATTCACCTTAAAGGAAGAAAAGGTTGTTTGCTGACAGTCTCGTGGTCACTTGGGATCTTTGTTGTATAGCTGTAGTGAGTGAGACAGAGATCATGAAGAGGAATCTTTGTGCATCAAAGCTTCTCATCTCCATGTGGTAAGAAAACAGAGAGGAAAAGAGCAGAATGTCAATATCTCCTTCAAGGGCACACAACCAATGACCTAACTTCTGCCCACTAGGCCACACTTCCCTGAGGTTTTACCCTCTCCCAAGGCCACTACAGGTTGTCGATTAACATTTCAATCTATGAGCCTTTGAGAAATACTAAAGTCCTAAACTATAATTAGGTCACCTGCAATCCAGTAAGAGTGGCCTCAGCTGGCCTTGAGCTTCTAACCTCCAACACCTAGATCTTGGCCTCCTGTTGTGTAAGCCAGCCATCCCTTATGGTAGCCCTAACCGAGTAACACAGAAGGTCTTGTAAAGGGAGGGTGCAGAACAGAAATAGCAGTGTGTGATCTCACCAGCTCTTCCCTGGCAGTGTGTGATCTCACCAGCTCTTCCCTGGGAGTGTGTGATCTCACCAGCTCTTCCCTGGCAGTGTGTGGTCTCACCAGCTCTTCCCTGGCAGTGTGTGATCTCACCAGCTCTTCCCTGGGAGTGTGTGATCTCACCAGCTCTTCTCTGGGAGTGTGTGATCTCACCAGCTCTTCCCTGGCAGTGTGTGATCTCACCAGCTCTACCCTGGCAGTGTGTGATCTCACCATCTCTACCCTGGCAGTGTGTGATCTCACCAGCTCTACCCTGGCAGTGTGTGGTCTCACCAGCTCTTCCCTGGCAGTGTGTGATCTCACCAGCTCTTCCCTGGGAGTGTGTGATCTCACCAGCTCTTCCCTGGCAGTGTGTGATCTCACCAGCTCTACCCTGGCAGTGTGTGATCTCACCAGCTCTACCCTGGCAGTGTGTGATCTCACCAGCTCTACCCTGGCAGTGTGTGGTCTCACCAGCTCTTCCCTGGCAGTGTGTGATCTCACCAGCTCTTCCCTGGCAGTGTATGGTCTCACCAGCTCTACCCTGGCAGTGTGTGATCTCACCAGCTCTTCCCTGGCAGTGTGTGGTCTCACCAGCTCTTCCCTGGCAGTGTGTGATCTCACCAGCTCTTCCCTGGCAGTGTGTGATCTCACCAGCTCTTCCCTGGGAGTGTGTGATCTCACCAGCTCTTCTCTGGCAGTGTGTGACCTCACCAGCTCTTACTTGGAAGTATATGGTCTCACCATCTCTACCCTGGCAGTGTGTGATCTCACCAGCTCTTCCCTGGCAGTGTGTGGTCTCACCAGCTCTTCCCTGGCAGTGTGTGATCTCACCAGCTCTTCCCTGGCAGTGTGTGGTCTCACCAGCTCTTCCCTGGCAATGTGTGACCTCACCACCAGCTTTATACTGGCAGTGTATGATCTTACCATCTCTTCCCTGGCAGTGTGTGATCTCAACAGCTTTATCCTGGCAATATGTGATCTCAAGAGCTCTTCTCTGGCACGGCTGGAGTAATGGAGGCTCTATCAGTGGGCAGTGAGAATAAGCAACAGGTTTGGAAATAAACTCAATCACTGGGTTGAAGGAGAAGCTTGGGAAATTCTTGACCTCCATGGTCCTATTTTACCTTTCACTGACATTGACATGACTTGGGTGAAAATGTTGATTAAATGTCTGTTGCCTTATTTAACTGTGGCCACTGATCATGGCAAGGGGATGGCAGCACACAGAAAGCAGAGCAGATTCTCCTGACGCCTTGAGAATCATCTTCCCAGCTGTCAGACAGCTCGCTGCCTTGTTTGCTTTCTTCCTCCCTTGCTGCTACTGAAAAAGATTGCTCCTGTTTAAGAAAATTAGGATATATAGAAAGAATCAACAGAGGATATTGATAATCTCCAGCTGAATGACAGACTCCAAGGATGGGCAAATAGATCAAAAGAACAGAATGGGGATAGGAGTCAATCAAAAGCATACAATGCTTTTCAATTCATCTGTTTTCAACGAAGGTGTCAAGTCAGTGCAGTGCAGAAAGAGAAGACATTTTAACAAATGGTGCTGAAACCATTCAATGGACTATAGAAAAATCTAAAAGACTCTACCTCACTAAGCATGGTTGCACATGCCACAACCAGTACTCAAAAAGCTGAGGTATGAAGTTCATGACTCTGAGGCCAGCGTGAGCTACTGCAAGTCTGAAAGAAGGGGTGGGGAAGAACCTCTGCCTCTATCCCAACACACACCAAGAAAACAACTACAAAGGAGTCATAAAACATACAAAGAGCACCAAGTCTCACTTTTTAAATGTTTTCATAATTTTATATGAGAGTACTATGTGTATATCATTTTCACCCCTCCTCCTCCCCGTCCAAATTTTCCCTGTCCCCTACTCCCTTTCAAATTTGTGACCTCTTCTTCCCTAATTATTATTGTTATATGCCCATGTGTGTATAACTATAGCTGTACTGGTATATTTAGTGCCGCTTGTGAGCACACGTTTAGTGCTGACCAATTAGACCCACCCCTTCTTCCTCAGTGGTTCCTGAGCCTTTGGGGGATTGGGTGAGATGCACTTGCCCCATGTGTGGCTAAGCACTCCACTTACTCTCTGCACCTCGGCCAGCTATGAGTTGCAATTTATAATGAACACCCACTCCATGAGGAAGCTTTTTTTTTTATGACATCTGAGAGCTGCAGTCATCTCTGGGATATAAATTTAGAGGGCATTTTGATACTATGTTCATTTATGAAAATAATAGTAGGTTCATCCCCTGAGCCTATGAGCTCCCCAACCATAAGTTCTTGGCCGGAATATGATTGCACTAATCATCATAGCAGACCTTCAAGCAACTCAGAAGCAGTTGGTTATCCCCCAGAATATCCATGCCACTATTGCACCTCTGGGTCTGTCCTGCCACTCCAGTCATTAGTGCAGCTCAGGCTCACAGCCGACTCTTCTTCCTCAGCAGCATACACAGCACTTTCCAGTACTATGCAAGCTAGACAGTAAGAAAGATATTTCCTAATCATTATCAGCTTGATTTCTCCATGTCCTGTGACCAGAGTGTTTTCTGAAACAAGGTCTCTAGCCAAAACTGCACTTAGTTTCAGCTAGACTGTCTGTCCAGGGTGTCCCCAGGGTCTGTCTCTCTCCACCGCCACCACAGCTGATATGACAGGCATGGCCTGCATTGCCAAACTTTCATGTAAGTGTTGGAAATCAGAACTCTGCCACTGAGCCAATCTCCCAGTCCCTCTGGTTTGTAACCCTGCTGTTCAGCTATAGGCTGTAAATGACATACCTAAAACAAAACCTGACCCCAGAAAACATAATAAATAAGAAAAAGCTGGAAAACAGTTTATTCAGCATTGTTCAAAAGTGAAAATGAAAACGAAGGATCAATGTAGTCAGAATTTACTCTTTAACATGCAATGGCGTCTGATCTAGAGATAGAAATCTTAGGAATAAACTAAAGAAAAACTCACCCACGTTTATAGGGATGGACACACAAAAGCATCATTGCAGACTTTCTTGGGAGACTGAAAACTTGAAATGCCAGACAGTCATCAGGGGGGTTAGTGCTGAAGTCTCCATGCTGTTCATGAAACACAGTTACTGAGACCACAAGGCAGACTGACAGGGGGTGAGGGGAATCATAGAACAATGTAAGTTATCCTGGTCTATTCTTAGATACATAAGCAAAGCTGTGAGAGAAGGCAAAGGTACGTTTCTAGAGGGACTCACATAGAAGCCTAGCAGCGTTTACCTCTACCCAAGAGCTGTGCCTGCTCATCATTCCTTTTTCCTTGGTTTCTGTGCCGCTTGACTTGTTGGCCACTAAGATGAATTTACTTGTTACCTCGGAAATTAGGAGAAAGCCAAACTATGTGTAGAAGGTCATGCTCACCCTCTGTGAAAAGCACCACATGCATTGCTTCACCGTGTCCTGTGAGATGGGGGGAAACAAAACCAAAACCTGGGAGCTGGAGCTTAGAAAATAAGCTGGTGAGCTTCAGGGGCAAGTTAAAATCATCTAATCTGATAATCGAGCCTCCCCTCAGATCTCAGGGATCAGAACCTCTGAGGGTCTTTTCCAGCTGAAGGTATTTATAAAATATCCCACGTGTGTGTGATATGCAGCCATGGCTGAGAATCAGTCATTCTCCTTAGGAGGTCACATTGTTAGCAAATGGCAGATCAGGGGTCTGGAATTTAGGTCCATGCTGTCACATCATGCACAACAAAGGGCAAGAAATAGATTTGTATATAAATTCACATGTGGCCCTTCAGTTGCCCTAACAAACGTCTGGTAGTTTCTCAAGCACAGACGTTTCCTCAGCTTGCGGTTCTGGAGACTTGGACACTGCCTTAGCTTTCTCTATGTTTCTCTAAGCAGACATCAGCACAAGTCTTTAAACTCTCAGAGCCTGACTCCAGGGACCCATTTTCTCCAGCAAGGCCTGACCTCTATACCTCCACAACAGAATCACTGTGAACCAAGAGTTCCAATACCTGAGACTACTGGGGACATCGCATCCAAACTGCCACAGAGACTGAGCCAGCTCTAGTCTTTCTTTTGTATAAAACCCCTGAAGACCACAAGAGGGCCCAATCTCATGAGTCCAGGAAATACTAATAACCTACAAAGGCCCCTCCTCCAAACACATTAACATACAGATTCAGGGGTTAAGTCTCAAACACACAAACGTTTGACATGTGCATTCCAGATATACCAATATAGCCTTAGATACAGGCATTGATGTAATTGTAAACATTCATACCTACTATGTGTTGATACATTTTTCAATTACTGATGATGAACATGTCAAGTATAAAATGAACTATGCAGGGCTGGAGAGATGGCTCAGCAGTTAAGAGCACTGACTGTTCTTCTGAAGGTCCTGAGTTCAAATCCCAGCAACCACATGGTGGCTCACAACTACCCGTAATGAGATCTGACGCCCTCTTCTGGAGTGTCTGAAGACAGCTACAGTGTACTTACATATAATAAATAAATAAATAAATCTTTTTTTAAAAAATGAACTGTACAAAGAACTTCTTCCTGCTTGGGTAGGGCCTATCTTCACGTCCCTGCTTTCTGGAGAGACCACTGAAGATGCTACTGCACATACTTACCAATTAACATATGGAATAATCAGACAGCAAGAGCGTTGATCAGTCAACATGGACTCTGGAATTAACAGGAAAGCAAAGCCGAGACCGTGACATTTGAGTCGCTGGGTCCCGAAAAGGAAGGGGTTGCCAGCTAGGGCCGATAGAGTGTGACCCTCAGGATGCTCAAGGTAGCAGCTGTTTTGCAACTGGTCTGGAAATCATTCTGAAGTTTAAGGACTGGTGCGCTGCTCCCACTGCTTCCTGTGTCCGGGCGCAGGTCCAAGTATTCTGTAAAGTTTGCTCTAACGACAGGCAGCAATCTCATGTTTCCACCACAGATTGTTTCTTGAGTGGAGGAAAAGGAGACCCACAAGTCATCTGCAATCCACACCAAGCCACCACCTCCCCCCACCCCATTCATTCCCATCTCCACAGGGGCTTGTCACTTTACTGGTTCTCCGAATAGCCCCACCCGAAGTGGCAGCTCCAATTGTGTTTCTCAACAAATTTCCAAGACGCTAATTGCCACCTGCTGGCTTCCTGTGAGCGCGATGCTTTACACATGATTAATCAGAGGATTAGAGGACTGTGGGGTGCTCAGAAGGTGTGTGTGTGTGTGTGTGTGTGTGTGTGTGTGTGTGTGTGTGGTGTGGTGTGACTGTGGCCGATTTAAATTATAGGCAGTGTTTGTTCACAAAACCACATTAGCAAAATGTCAAGGAAAACAAAACTATGCAATACCATAAACTGCAAGTTCACAGACTATAGACAGCTCAAGTCTGCCTGACAGTACACTAATTCTGACCCTGAGCAGCAGGGAAATGGCATCTCCAAGACGCCTTCAACCACAGGTGCTGCTGTTTCTTGGAAGCCAACCTGCAGCTGTTTGTATAGTTTTAGAGACGCACATTCATCGTTTGCTTCCCAGTAAAATGCCATGCCCAGTCCTAGCTCTTCTTTCCTTGCTACTGCTGGAAGCCTCCTGGCTTGGAGTGGATTGAAACAGGACACAGAATAGTGGCTTTAAAGACTGATGGTCTCCGGGCGTTCTAGTTCTCTAACTGTACTGAAATGCTGATGATAACTTCTAAGAGGTCCTAAAAACTTGCTTGCTCTTTCTGAGGGTAAAAAGCTGCTGGCTTAGGTGATTGACACCTGTATCCTAACAGCGGGGAATTAAGTAATGTGGTCTTTGTTCTATTTCAGCAGGAACTGCACGGCTCTAACTTTCAGCCTGCTAGTAGTCACAGAAAGAAAAAGGGACACTTTGAAAAGTGATAATAGCGTTTATTACTAAGTTGTAAAAAGTTTCCTATGAAAGCTCTCTAAGGAAAGGGTGAAAGTAGAAAGATCCTAAGCGGGGCAAGGGAAAATTCCAGCTCCTCTCTTTGCAGCCTCAGGCACTTAACACCTCATCCTAAAACAGCAGGAGATTAAGTAAAGGATTAATTGCTAGAGCCTTTTCCCTTTTGTCCAGATGCCTCTTGCTTATAAGGCTAGGGGGAAGTTTGGAGCAATAAACTTCTATTGAACTAGAAGAAGAAAATAAAGCTTGCAGAAGGAAAAACTTTCACAAAAGCAAATATGCATAAACTCACATAAGTTCATATACAGATTCATGCATGCACATTTATGCATTTCATTCAAACCAGTTGGGCTCAACTTGCATACATTCTCACAATTACACACTTACATACACACATCCATACTTACATATACATATGAAGCAAAAGAGCAAGCAACAGTGCAGAAAGAACTCACTCATTCCAGATGAAAAATGAGCTCCAATCTTTACTGCATAGAGAAAGAAAGGGCTTCTACCCATTCAATGCTAAATGAATTAAACCCAAGTTTGTAAGAAGAAGGCTTTTTTTCCTTTAATAAGACTAAGCCTAGCCAGGCGTGGTGGCACACGCCTTTTATCCCAGCACTCAGGAGGCAGAGGCAGGCGGATTTCTGAGTTCGAAGCCAGTCTGGTCTACAAAGTGAGTTCCAGGACAGCCAGGGCTACACAGAGAAACCCTGTCTCGAAAAACAAAACAAAAAAAAAAAAAAAAAAAAAAAAGACTAAGCCTGCCTTGTTATTAAGAAAAGACCTGTTCTGTTCTGTTCTGTTCCATGGTAAGGAGAAGCCTTTCTGCTCTCTCTGCAGCTTCTTTTTTTTTCCCCTTTCCCTCTATATTCTGCATTATAGCTCTTTTAACTTTTTAAGTTACCTATAATTTCTTGTTACCTGTTACTCTACTCTGCATTCTCATTCTACTCTTGCTCTCTCCTCCTGCTCTGACATCACAATAACGACCTTACTCTCGGTGTCCTTTCTCCCACTGCTATGTGTGCCTTTACTTCTAAGTGCTTCTTGAGTTCAGTTCTGTTTTTACTTCTCTTGTGTGCTGACTAAAACAAAACCCTATCCTCAGTTACTGTTCTAAAAAGCCCTCCTCAGCTCAGTTCTGACTCTTCTCTCTGTCCTCAGCACTTAGACCGCTCTCAGAATACAAGGTCACACGTTAAAAAGTTCATCACAAGTGTACACAAATTCAAATCATAAACTGAAATAGAATTTTACAATGGACAGAGTTCCAGCCCCAGACTCTACATGAAAAGCTGAGCATTCTGAAATCCATTGTCTACCACAACCCACCAATGACCGCTGAGTCAAAGTCCAGATTCAGGAAAACCAGGGAGCTCTGGGCTTTTCTGAAGCTTTTATTCCAAGATAGCTCAGGGTTCAAAGAAGGGGGAGGAAACAAATGATAAATGAACATTTCTCATCATTTTCAACAAATATGCTCAAGATAAAAAGATCTCCAGGCCAAAAGGGGGTTATTTGCATAATGTCTTTGAGTGCTACGCTGTAATAAACTTCCCCTAAGTTTCTTTCATATTAACTGATTAGTGCATCTCTCAACTCTGATCAAAAAAAAGTTTGGTTGGTTGGTTTCGGGGCTTTTTTGTTTTTGGGGGGTTTTTGTGTTTTTTTGTGGTTTTTTTTTTTTTGCAATAGATGGCAGCTAATACAAAGATCTACAACTAGTCATATGTAAAGAATAAGAGACTGTGCAGTGATCAACTCTAAATGGAACATCTATATCACATCCCTACATACACCTCCAAGATCATAGAAGGAAAGACAGAAAGACCTTAAGAGTGAGTAGTGGATGTCTGCAGCAAAATATACGTGCTGAACATGGCAGGGTCACTGTACACATGATCTCACAGCAGCTTGGGCTGTATACACAAGACCTGCAGAAGATCAAGTCAGCAAAAGTCCTTATGTAAGCAGGGGAGGGATTCATGAAGTTCCACCTCTTGCTGAGGAGCTGTTGGAACCTGATGGCTCTTGGAAGAGGAAGAGAAAGTTCTCTTCAGGGACACTTGAGAAGCTGTCTATTCTCCAGTAGATGGCCCTGCATATTTGCACACACAGTGGGGTTTTAAAAAAATAAAAAATAAAGGAAGGGAGGGAGGGAGGGAGGGAGGGAGGGAGGGAGGAAGGAAGGAAGGAAGGAAGGAAGGAAGGAAAGAAAGGCTGGAGAGTTGCCTCAAAGGTAAAGAACACTTGTTTCTCTATCAGCGAACTCAGGTTTAGTTCCCAGCACCCACATGGCTACTCACAACTGTCCATAATTCCAATTCCAGAGAAATTGACCTCTTCTGACCTCCTCAGGTACCAGACACACATGTGATACACATACATACACTCCTACAAAACACTCATATAAATAAAATTAAAATTAAATAAATCTAAAAATTAAAAGAGAGAGCACATGAAATTGGAGAGAATAGGAGGGGTGGGGAGAAACTGGAAGAGAGCAAAAGTGGGGCAGAATTGATCAAAACACATTATATACATCTCTGAAATTCTCAACAATAAAATAACTTTTAACTATAAAAAAAAACTGAGCATGATGGCACATGCTTATAATCGCAGCACTAGGGAAACAGAAAGATGCCTAGAGGCTGTGTCAAGCCAGGCTAGCCTCATCAGTGAACGCCTGCTCCCCCAAACCAAAATGAACACCACCTAAGGGATGGCATTCAGGAATGGAAGCACATATACACATGGGGGTGATGGGGGATAAACCGGAGAGAGCTGTACAGGCAATTACTCTGTGATATCACCGGCCTTTATATAGACTTCAGCCACATTCATTCTAAGAACGGTAATTCTAACTTTGTCTATTTTAGTATTAATTCTGTTAATACTTTAAATAAGAGCCATAGGTCATATTATCTATCTGCCCTAATAGTACCTCATAAAAAACTACACATTAAATTTTGTTAAATTTATATTTATTTTATATGCATGGGTGCTTTGCCTGCATGCATGTCTGTGCACCACATGAATGCCTGGTGTCCCAAAAGGTCGGAAGAGGGAGATGGATCCCCAAGAACTAGAATTAAGGATGGTTATAAGGCACTACGTGGGTGCTGTGAATTGAACTTGGGTCTTCTGGAAGAGAAGCTAGTGCTCTTAACCACAGAGCCATTGCTCCAGCACACATCAAAAAAATTTTGAGAACTACATAAGCATTTCAAGAAACAGCAGAGAGCTGAGACTATAACTCAGTGGTAGAAAAGCTGATTGGCATGCAAACGGTTCTAAATTCAAGCCCCTGTCTGTCTCTGTCCTATCTCTGTCAGTATGGAAGGAGGAAATGGTCTAACATTCCTTACTATTGTATTGCTCAATAGTCTAAGAACTATATTTATGGTGACAATTACTGTTATTAGCCAGTGAAAAGGCAATTTTTAATTTGTAAAATGAACAATTAATTACCTTTGTTTTAAAAAAATACTTGAAAATACATGTCTGAAACAGACACACAAATACACATGTGGTATTTGTCTGAGCTTGGCTATTTCTCTTATGAGAACAAAACAAAACAAAACAAAACAAAAAATTAAAGCTAACCAGTATTCCTGGGACATTTTCCAGCTTGGAATGTGGGGCTAATTTTACTTGGCACAGGCATATACAGCACTTCATGCAGCTGTTTAATGCATTTTTAATGCTCACTTTTACTGTGACCCTATATTAAATCATATTAACCAAACTAAGTTACAGTTCTTCAGACTGGAGCCAAAGGGCTGCTGGGTCAGCACCATGGACAGAGGAGAAGCAAAGGAAAGCAGGCTTGTAAACCCATTATCTGTGATGCGAAGGTCTACCAAAGCAGCAATGGGTAAAATGCTCTTCTTGGGTTCAAAGAGTAAGATGTCTGTGATCTACCCAGGAATTGAGGTCTATAATAATAATAATAATAATAATAACAACAACAACAACAACAACAACAACAATCACTCTCCAATGTCTCCAACTTACATGTATTGCCCTACATGAGGATCCACTTCTCTGTTGACAAATGTGTTCTTCTGCTCTTAAGACGAAAACGCTTGTGCTAAAGTAAACATTACCAACTCTGGGAGCCTTTGTTGCCCTTTGCAACTGTCCCTTCAAAAGAATCGTTGATGCACCTGCAGTGGGCATATTATGTTGGTGAAGTTGCTTCAAACCGGGGCCCCTGACTTTCTGAAACACATTCCGATGCTTTCACAGAACACATAAAACACTCAGGATCTGCTTCAAAATATTTCTGAATCAAAAGACTAGGTAGGGAATGGAGTAGACAGATAAGCCATGCGTTAACAGTTAAAGCTGGGAGACAGGAACATGAGCTAATTCTTTTGTAGATATTTGAAATTTTCCACTAAGATATAATTGTGTACTTCTGAAAGACCAAAACATCTAACAATCCCCACCCCTAGCAGATAATAAAAGTGAGTCCAAATGTCTTCAGCTCCAGGTAGAACTTTAAAGAAGACAGGCTGCAACTTCTCACAGCAAAGTTGAGATTTTTGTCTTACTCTGTCTAAGTGACAGAGAAGTACAGATATCTAAGAATAATGGTTTCCTTCTGAAGCAAGATCTTAAGAGAGCAATTTCTAGACCAGGAACAAATGGAAATTTGCCACGTACCTCCCTTGACAAACTCCTGTACCAAGCCCGAGACAAAAGGGAGGAGCACTTCCAAGCAGGCATGGTTACGGGTACCTATAACCCCAGAATTCCAGTAGTAGAGGCAGAAAGATTACAAGCCAAGGCCAGCTGGCTACAGAGCCAGATTATCTCAAAAATTATTTTACATCCTATTTCATATTTCATTAAGCTAACATCCTAGTGTGTAGAATGGATGTGTTTCCCAGTTATTCCAAAGTGTGATTATACCACTGCTAGCCAGCCTCCTTTAATTAGCCTGATCTGGTAAGTCTTGATCCATTTTCCCAGTCTAGCAGCAAGAGACTAGACTAATGGCTGCACCTACAAGGAGAAATAGAACCTACCATTCCCTAGTGAGTCTTAAGAAAATTACCACTCTCTGATGTCTCCAGCTTGCATTTATTGACCTGTGTGTGGATTCACTTCTCTGCTGACAAATGTGCTCTTCTGCTCTCAAGACACAAACACTGGTGCTCAAGTAAACATAATAGTTAACTAGCAACCTTTTTAAGACAGGGCCTCGTGTGCCCAGGTTGGCCTCAAAACTTGCTTTGTAGTGAAGAACAACCCTGAACTCTTGATCCTGCTGCCTCCACCACCTCCAAAGTTCTAGGATTACAAGCATGTGCCATCACACCCAGCTCCTTCTTATCTTATACTCTCCTTCACACAGTTCATGGTAAATCTCCCTAAGTCCAACAAGCCTTCAAGTTTGTGACCTTGAGCTGCTGAGATGTGCACCTGGCTTAATACCAACAAGAGGGCCATGTACATAAAAGACCCTATTCTCATCCCATGACTCCCCATCACCTTTAGCGCTTGCACCACCCTTACTGAGGTCTCAGCGCCCTAAACTCTAAAATAGAGACAACCTCATCCTCTCTATGGGATTCTTGTGAAGGCCAGTCTTTGCTCAATCCCCACTAGAGGTCTGTCTTTTGGATCTCATCCTTAGTACTACTTCTTCCAAGAAATTCACCCAGACCTCTTACCTAAACCAAATCTTGAATGTGTTTCTCTTCTTGGAAGGATTCACCCCAGGTATACAGAACTTTATTTGTAACTACTAATGATAGGAGATCTTGTTTTGCTTATCACCTACCACCATGTCTGGTAAGAAACCAGTACTCAATAATACTATCTTTAAATGCAATTAAAACAGGCTGTGTATTGGCTCCATCTCTCCCGTGGCAGATACTAACTAGATGCACCCGCGGATTATTCCGTTCTGACCTTCCTTCAGTTTATGCCGTGCCATTTATCCTTATGGTATTCTCTATGCCGCTTCGATGCTAGAACTAGCCAAATCATGGCAAAACCTTTGAGAAATAAGTCATTGGTCTGTTTTCTAATAAGCTACCTGCCTCTGAGAATAAGAGTTGTGCTGCCCACTAACGATGCCAAGAGCCTAAAACATTGTCACAAAGTAGGCACTTACAGGACAGACATTTATGAGCCAGCAGGCTCTGAGACATCTAGCTATGAAGTTTTGCAGCAGTAGGGGAATCTAGGCCCGGTCCTATTAGGTCCCAGATAGCCCGTTGGCTACTCAGACCTCAGAGCCTTGGGTAATTAAGAGATTCCCCAAAATGAAAATAAGCCTTCTCCTGACCATACATTTGAACAGAGCTAGCCACACATCCTTCCTCAGGAGTCCTGGCTCCAACCAAGGCTCCCAGACAGTAGCAATCCATGCACAGCCAGATGCTGACTGTAATCCCTCCGCCAGTTGTCACAAAGAAGTCCCTCCACCCGCAACCCCAACACACACGCGCGCACCCCTTCCACTAAAGAAATTACTCCAGCCTCCCGCAACGTCTGCCTGGCCTGAGGCAGGACGCTAGCTCGCGTCCTGCTTCACAATCTCTGGAGGAATAGGATCAGACCTCAGCGTGTCCCTCCGCCCAGAATTTCCCTTCACCCTCATTCCTAAAGTCCCTCGGCGGCAAGTCGCGGTGCTGCGCGCTCTCGCGAGATTCCTCCACGCATGCCTTCCCGCCCCCCTCCTTGCCCGCGAGGAAGCCTCGCACGGACCCCGGTCGCGAGCGGCGCATGCGTGGCCGCGGCTCCCAGCGCCCCCCGCGCTCTGCGCTGGCGGAGCTGACAGGGCAGCGCGCCAGCCGTTCGCCGCCCCCCGCGAGGCCTAGCCTCATCCCGCAGCTTCTTCCCCTCTGGCCGAGGTTCTCGGCATCCTCGTGCGGAGGAACCCCGAGCGCTGCAGGCGCCGCTGCGAGTCCGGACATTCCTGCGCTCGCGCCCCTGGTGGGCACCTGCAGCGGCCTGGACCTGGACCAGGACCCCAGGGCTGGCCGCGCCTCGCGGACACACCCCCTCCCGATCGGCGCCTCCGCCCAGCATCAGTCCCCTGGGTCCCCTTCCAGCCTAGCTTCTAACCTAAGGTCTTTCCGACCTTGCACCTTAAAGAACCTCATGGGAGGGGGCGCATCTTGATTGGATAAGAGGCCGGGTTTGCAGACTTTGGGGTGGGTGCACATTCACCCTTTCAAGAGCCTTGTACAAATTTGATTAATCAGCCTGGAGTTCCTTGTCCCAGCTAACTGCTGTCTTTTATGTCTCTACGGTCCCATATTTCCAAGGGCATTAAGTGGAGGGCACTCGGAAGCTTCTCTGGGCCCTGACTTGGAGCTAGACCTGTTGGCCCCATTGGATCATGGCTACTGTCATGAACCCTCAGATCGACGTGGAAGTTGAGGAGTGCCTCATAATGAAAGTGGAAAAGGACTCCGAGTGGGTATCGGAGCCCATTCTGGAAAGATCAGGCAGCACTGAATGTGAGTCCTTCCGTAAATGCTTCAGGCAGTTCTGTTATGAGGATGTGACAGGACCCCATGAAGCTTTCAGTAAACTCTGGGAACTCTGCTGTCGGTGGCTGAAGCCAGAAATGCGTTCCAAGGAACAGATCCTCGAGCAGCTGGTAATCGAACAGTTTCTCACCATTCTGCCTGAGAAGATTCAGACCTGGGCGCAGAAGCAATGTCCAGAAAGCGGAGAGGAGGCGGTGGCCCTAGTAGTGCATTTGGAGAAAGAGACCAGAAGACTTCGAAAGCAGGTGAGCGAGGATTTTAAAGGGATGTGGTGGGAAAGGCAGGTGGGCAGGGCTACATTTCTGGAAGAAGAGCTCATTATAGAAATAAATGGGACTTTTAAAAGATCCGGAAACCAAATTCCCCAAAAAGCAGATTTGAAATTCATACTAAATGGAGGAGAGAATTTTGGTTGAACTATGATCTTGCAAATTAAACTAAAAGTATGGTTTGTTTGTTCTAATCCTCAGTATAATGTTTCTACCAAAACGATAGAGACAGTATTAAATAGCTAATGCCTCACAGGGTTTGGTGGGAGAGGGAGATCTCATGGATCTCCAGAGCCCTCCCTAACCCTTACCATTCCAGCAGGTGTCCTGTGAAATACTCTCTGTGCCGTGCTCCTCCGCGCTCATCCAGTTTAACGGCCAGATCATCATTTTTCTATGTCCCTGCTTGCCGGTCTGTAGTTATTCTCAGCGCCCTCTTGTTAACCGTGTGAAGTCCTCAGTGTCTGACAGGTTTACAGTCTCACCTTGCACAGGGTGTGCTCAGGAGTTGATTTTGTGATTCTTCACTTCACTAGTGTTCTGATTAGTTCTCTGTGCACCTGATATATAAGAGGACTTTGTAGTAATGACCCCTCAAAAAAATACACAAATAAAGAGCGCTCTCCTTTTCCCATATTCCCAAATGACTGTGAGCCCGCTTCCGTCCGTGGAGATCCTCTCCCCCCTCAGTTCTCCTGCCCTTTAACGTCTCTGTTGGGACTGCAATTCCTTTCCTCCGATTTTCTTTGTTGATGTTGACTTTGTTTTGCAGGTCAGTAGCCCTCTGCCTTCAGAGAAGCAAGCCCCACCTAGAACTGTGTGGGAAGTAGCTGACTTTGAGCCAGAGCAACTGGAGACCCAGCACAGGGTTGTTTCTCTGGAGGAAGCTGGAAGCCTCCACTCAGGACACCAAGAACAGCTGAACCAAAAAAGGGAACATAGGCCATTACCTAAGAATGGTAAGGACTCAGAGTACACCAGGTCAGAGACCGTGTAGTTTATACTGTATCCCTAACACTATGGCTCACTCAGTAGAGGTCCCTTCAATATCCATTTGACAAGTAAATTGAATATTTGAAGTAAATTTTTCATCTATTTCAAGAATCAGAATTATTTACTACCAAAATAAAATGGGATCATAAAGATGGAAATTATGCAAACTTAGATTGTCCAGGGAAACCTTGAATCTTATTGTTATTTTAAAATGCCCATTCAATGTTCAGTTTGTGTCTTTAGTTATGCTATATGTATGTGTGCTCTTGAAAAACTATTAAGAAATGGAAACGGGGCATTTTTATTCCAAAACTTGACTCATAAGAACAGGCATCCCAGCATGATGTATGAGAGGGATAAAAGGTGAGACTCCCAAACAAGGGACAGTGTGCTGTTGTGAATAGGTGTGGTGCCCACAGACTCATGTGTTTGAATGCTTGGCCCATAGGGAGTGGCACTGTTAGGAGGTGTGGTCTTGCTGGAGGAAGTGTGCCACTGTGGGGGGCAGGCTTTGAGGTTTCCTATGCTTAAGCTACTCTCAGTGTGGCACACAGTCTCCTCACTGCCCGCAGATCAGATATAGAACTCTCTTCTCCAGCATCATGTCTGCCTGCACGCTGCCATTCTTGGTTCCATGATGATAATGGACCAAACCTCTGAAACTCTACGCCAGCCCCAATTAAATGTTTTCTTTTATAAGACTTTCCCTGCTCATGGTGTCTCTTCACAGCAGTAAAATACTAAGACAACCAGCATTCAGATCTGCCCATATGAATACAGAAAGTCAAATATGGGGGAAAGAGATGTTCTGTCCTTCCCAGTCCAGGTTCCTGTCCATCTCCTGAAGTGTGGCTTCATCCCAGGCCAGAAGCGAGTTGAGGGAGGATCCTATCTGAAGGCTTCATTCACATCGTGTCTTCCCCAAGACTATGATCTTGGGCAAGAAGCATGAAAACAAGGATTAATACCTAGAGGTTAAGATCTTAGGCTGGAAGAGGCAAACAGACCTGAGTTCACAACCCAGCTCCCCCATTTTTACTTTCTCCGAAACTGTCAAAATTATTCTTAAACTTCAACTCTGACTCAAAAAATTGGAAATATTCGCAATGGCTCTACTGCCATTGCTGAATCCAACCCTAAATAAAAGAATGTGTTGCAAATATTAGTGGATTCTGAATTAGCCAGGGCGTTCCTGAGCATCCTAGCTCCCTGTATTGTATGGGTTAGATAGTTCTAAATGACTTTAGCTGATAAACTCAATGTGGCAGCAGATGGGTATTTATAATGTCTTATCCTCATTGGCATCTGTGATGATAAAAAGGTTTTTTAGCTTGTTGAAGACTGAGGAATGGAGATCCGAAATCTGAGGGCTAGATTTCCCAGAAAGATGACTAGCTCTAAAGGAATGTGATTCCAGCCATATGCTTTTCAGAGACTATGTTGTTTCCAAGAAAATTATTTGGGAGCTGGTAAGATGGCTCAGCAGGTAAAAATGCTTCCTGCCAAGACTAATGACCTGAGTTCAGTCCCGAGGACCCACGTGGTGGAAAGAGAGGACCAACTCCTGGGAGCTGTCCTCCAGCATCCATACACAAGTAATGGCGCGCGCGCACTCGAGCACTGGAGCACATACACATATTCAAAATACTCAGATAAAATGTAATTTCTAGCCGGGCATGGTGGCGCATGCCTTTAATCCCAGCATTCGGGAGGCAGAGGCAGGCGGATTTCTGAGTTCGAGGCCAGCCTGGTCTACAAAGTGAGTTTCAGGACAGCCGGGGCTATACAGAGAAACCTGTCTCGGAAAAAAAAAAAGTAATTTTTAGAAATAAGCTGGGTTTTGTTTGTTTGTTTGTTTGTTTGTTTGTTGTTTTTAATCTCTATAGAAAGTAGGTAGCTCAAGATTCTGAGGTCTGCTCACAAGTAAGGTACACTTGTCAGCTTCCCTGGTGAACTCTGAGCAGGAGATAGACCACCGGGACTGCTGTATAAAACGTTCACTTTTCTCCTACCCTGAGGGGGCTTTTTTAAATGTTTGCTGTGCCCATGGCTGTACTGTTTGCTGTGTTGGCAGGACTTAAGTAAGTTCTTGGTTCTGAAACTGTCAACTTCTGTGAGGGATGACAAACTGATAACCTGTACACCAAATGGGACTTGTTATAGTTTACCTACAAAGAATTGTTGTTTGGGATTTGGAGGATTTGCTCTTTGTACTTAAGATTTTCAATTTGAGATTTTACAGAAGTCCCAGGTTTCTGGTGTCTTACTTAGGGTTTCTATTGCTGTGATAAACACCATGGCCAAAAGCGACGCAGAAAGGAAAGAGTTGATTTCACTTCCACTTCCACATCAAAGGAAGTCAGGACTGAAATGTTGAGACGGGAGCTGATACGGAGACCGTGAGGGGACTCTGCTTACCAACTAGTCCTTCATGACTTGCTCAGCCTACTTTATCCCATCTCTGCCTACCTACCCAGGAGCAACACTGTCCACAACTGGCTGGGCCCTCTCAGATCAGTCATCAATCAAGAAAATACCTCACAGGCTTGTCTACAGGCTTGTAGTCTGGTGGAGATGTAGGGGTGCATTTTCTCAATAGAGGCTCCCTCTTCCCAGGTGACTAGCTTATGCCAAGTTTACATAAAAACTAGCCAGCCCATCTGGCTTCTCTTGGAAAAGTCAGAAATGATGAGTCTCCAAGTACCACAGTCTCACACTGAAACATCATCATAGACTGTGCCCTTCAGTTCCCAGTCCCAACCCTCTCCTTATGCACTTTACCTGCTTGTTCCTGAACCATTTGACTCGTGAGCCCAGCGTTAGGATAAGGTAGACTTGCTCTGAACTCACTGAAAAGCATTTCTATGTGTCGGTTTTAATATCTTTTTATTTCTTAAAAGGAGAAACAGCTGCCGGGTGTGGTGGCACACACCTTTAATCCCAGCACTCAGGAGGTAGTGACAGTTGACTCCCTGAGTTCCAGGTCAGCCTGGCCTTCAGAATGAGTTCAGGACAGCCAGGGCTACACAGATCCTGACCCCATGTGTTCTCGTGTTCGTTCTCTCTCTCTCTCTCTCTCTCTCTCTCTCTCTCTCTCTCTCACACACACACACACACACACACACACACACACACACACACACACTTCAGAATACTATACACAATAATTGTTTCTTCTCTTTTTCTAGCTCACTCTTCTGTCTGGGTTCCTGTCCCTAGTGATGAGTGGAATGCTCTCGATGAGGAAGTGACAACCCAGGTAATGTACTCCCAGGTGAAGTGTAATTGTCCTCCCTGCCTTCCTTCTAGGGAGTTCAGTCAGGTATTTCCTGTGCTAGCCTACATTGTTTATACTTCTTCCAAGAGACTTTTCCTTCATTTCTTTTGTAGAAGAGGTTGGACTCAGTCGTCTCAGTAACGGAGCACCTTGCTGGATCAGCTCTTTCACTGTCTCATCCTAATTCTTTACTGTATCTTCCTCTTGACTTGATACATGATACACACGTGTTTGCTTAACTCAGTTCTTCTTTAGGGCTCTTCTCTGATTCATCCATGGCTGATCACCCTTCAGAGACCCCTGCAGGTGTCTTGGTAGTCACTGGTGTTAGTGTTGTTACAGGAACCAATAAGAGATGTCCACACAGAGAGAAGCTTTTCCTACAAAAAAAGTGTACAGCAAGTTCCGGCGCACAGAGGTCTCTACCACGAAATCAGGAAGGAAAGTGCAGGGAGCATGGTTTCCCTGGGTAAGCATTATTTCCTTTAAAATAATAGACCAGCAGATTTCATATATGTTAATTCTTACTGGTGATTAATAGTTGTAAATGTTATTGCTTAAAGCAGCAATTCTCAACCTGTGGGTTGAAGCCCCTTTGGCAAACCTGTTAATCTCCAAAAATATTCTCATTACAATTCACAAGCACAGTTGTGGAGTAGCGACAAAAAGAACTTTTTGGTTGGGGGTCATCAGAACATGAGAAACTGTATTAAATAAAGGGTTGCTGGATTAGGAAGGTTGAGAAGCCCTGGCTTAACAGATTCCCACGGATCACCCAGTGGAGCTACATATCTGTTCCCTTTCCTTTTTCATGTGCTCTTTCTAGTAAGAATATCAGAACAGTAATTGGAGCACCGAACAGGAGTTAGATATGAGTACCATATTTATACTACAGGAAATGCAAACTCACATCCATCAGCTGAATGCCTGTGAAGTCACCAGGTCTTTGTACAGCTTGTTTCTATTTAATCATAATGACCTCAACACCTAGCATAGAGCTGCCTAACAGGTTTGTTGGATGGGTAGAAATCTTAATAAATAAAAAGTAATTTAAATTCAATAACCTTGGTAGCACATTGTGAATTATTTAAATAGACAAGTGCACAGGCACACGTGACCACTGGAGTGTCACTCTATAAGCCGATTATCAGAGGCTGTCTCCGTCTGCTTTAACAGGAGCGATAAGTGTGATCCATTCCCGTGGGAGCTTTTATTCAGAAGTCAGACTGGTGTAATATTATAGGCCGAGGCTGGGGAAGCAGCTCAGTCAGTAACTCACTTGCAAGCATGGAGACACGGGCTTGCCATTTAAAGCCCACAGTTTTAAAAGCCAGGCGTGGTGGCATGTTGTAAACCCAAGATGGGGAGGCAGAGGCCGGCAGATCCCAGGAGCTCACTGCCCAGTGTAGCCTACCCAACAGTGAAACACTTGATCCCCCAACATACAAAAAGGTGGATAAGCTGGAGAGATTGCTCAGTTCGTAAAGTGCTTACATGAGAACCTGAATTCAATCCTCAGAACCCATTTCAGAGACAGAGACAGAAAACTTGATATAGTGCTATGTTCTTAAAATCCTGGTCCTGGGAGCAGAGCAGAGACAGGTGGGATCGATCCCTAGGGCTCACTGGCAAGCCAGCCCAGCCTACTGGATGACTTACAAGTCAGTGAGAGAACTTCTGTAAAAATACAAAACAAAATGTGCCTGCACATTTAGGCACACAAGTGCAACTCTACACACATACACAAAGTTGGACTGTGGCTGAAGAACACCTGTGGTTACCCTCTGATTCACACATACATACAAGTTATTCACACATACATACAAGTTATTCACACATACATGCAAGTTATTCACACATACATACAAGTTATTCACACATACATACAAGTTATTCACACATACATGCAAGTTATTCACACATACATACAAGTTATTCACACATACATACAAGTTATTCGCACATACATGCAAGTTATTCACACATACATACAAGTTATTCACACATACATACAAGTTATTCACACATACATACAAGTTATTGACACATACATACAAGTTATTCACACACACATACAAGCTATATGTATGTATGCACTGATACCAGTTTATAACCAATGGATATAAAACAAGTATTACAAATACCATAATACTGTATGTATGTCTGGTGAGTAATTTCTGGCCAAACTTTTTCAGTTTGGGCTAGGCAATGGTGGTGTGCATCTTTATTGCCTGCACTTGGGAGGCAAAGGCAGGCAGATCTCTGAGTTCAAGGCCAGCCTGATTGACAAGAGAGAGTTCCAGAGCAGCCAGGGCTAACTACACAAAAAAACCTTGTCTCAAAAAAACATTGAGTTTGGGACTGGCAAGAGCGCTCATTGATAATAACACTGGCTTCTCTTCCAGAAGATTTGAGTTTGTTTCCTAGCACCCACATGGTGGTGCACAACCTCATGTAACTCCAATTCCAGGAGATCCCAGCACCCTCTTCCAGCCTCCAAAGGCACTGTACATACATTGTATACATACTCTTTAAACCAAACTGACTCACATTGTTTATTTGATATGCCTTCATCAAAGTTTTTGTTTGAACATCTGTTTCTTCTGCCAAATCTTTTCAGACTTACTGTTTATATTATAAATAAAATTTTATGTAATTAAAATGTGCAATTTTATTATTTTATATACATTTCATAATAATGACCACAATTAACACACCCATCACTCAATATCATTAACAGGAAAAACACTTAAAATCTACTCTCAGCCAGCAAGAGGTCTGAAGTACACTATTCTAAGGTACAGACGTCACTAGATTCCCAGAATGTATCCTGCTTAATGCTGAAATACATTCTTTATATATGTCCATATTGCCTACTTCAGACCCTTTGGAAACCAATGTTCTGTTCCTCTGTACACTGAGGGTTTTTTAAAAAAGATTCTACATAAAGCTGAGGTGGCATGACGTTTGTCTTTCACCATCCGGCTTGTTTCACTTGATATAATGCTACCCAGGTCCTAAGTCTTTAAAACATTAGGATTGCCTCTTTGTATAATTTTTATGTTCCATTTTATAAATTTTTCCATATTTTCACATATCCTGTATTTTCATTTTTTTTAATTTTATGTGCATGAGTATTTTGCCTAAATGTATGTCTGTGCACACATGTGTGCCTGATGCTCAGGGAGGCCACAAGAGAGCATCAGATCCCCTGGAACTGTAATTATAAGCAGTTGTGAGCCACCATGTAGGTTATAGAATCAAACCCAGGTCCTCTGGAAGAGCAGTTAGTACTGTTTACCACTGAGCCACTTTTAAATATTCTTTAGTCATCCATTGATAAATATTTGGACATTTTTTCTATACCTTAGATACTGTAAATGATGTTCCAGTAAATGTCAGAGAGCTAGTGCCTCCACAGTGATTTGGTTTTCTTTACAAATATATCTAGAAGTGGGAGAGCTGGAACGCGTGGTAGTTGTGGTTTTTAATGTTTTCAAGTCACCTCCCTACTGTTTTCACAATGGGTAGATGCGTTCCCATTCAGCAGTGCATGGGGTTCACACTCTCTACCTCCTCACCAGTGCCTCTTATCTCTGATGCTAACCACTATAACAGATGTGCGCTAATTCGTGGTTTTGATTTGTTTTCCCTGTTAATGGTGTTGAGCCTGTTGGCCATTTGCACATCAGATTCTTTGCCCATTTTTATCAGATTTTTTTAGAATAATTGTATGATCCCTTGTACATTTTTAATTTTAGCTTCTTAAAATATATATGGTTTTAAGTATTTTTGCCTGGACTCTAGGCTATTACTTTGCTTTGATTATTTTCCTTGTTGTGCTTAAGCTTTTATTGCCTCTACTTTGGTTGTTATATCAAAGGAAATAACCATTTCCAAGACTAGTGTCAATTCCCCTTTCCCTGCACTTTCTTCTAGGGACTTTATGGTTTCAGGACCCACATTTAGGTCTCACATATATGCATGCATGGGGGTGGTGCAGATGGAAGCCGGCAGTCAGTGTCTGGTCTTCCTCAATTCTCTTCCATCACATTTTCTGAGACATTATCTCTCACTGAACCTGGAGATCCTTTTGCTGCAATTACAAGCACTTGTCACCATGCCTGCCTTTCATGGATGTTGGGGATCAAACTCAAGTCCTTGTGCTTATATGGCAAGCACTTTGCCAACTGAGCATCCTCCCCAGCCCCATATGTCGGTATTTAAATTACTTCAAGCTAATCTTTGTGAGTGGTATAAGCTGATAGTCAGTTTCACTCTTCTGCACATAGAGACTCACTTTTCCCAGCGCTGTTCATTGAATATACTCTCCTCTTCCCTTGTCAAAGATTAGTTGACCATATATGAATGGTTTTATTTCAGATTACTATGTCTATATTATGTCTATTCTATTTTCTTTGTTCTATGCCAATACCATTCTGTGTGATTAATACAACTTAATAAAAATTCTTTACTTTTTTAATAGCTCCAGAGGGTGGGTGTGTGTGTGTGTGTGTGTGTGTGTGTGTGTGTGTGTGTGTGTGTGTGTGTACACTGAGACAAGGAAGGATTTGGGGCATGTAAATAGAAGTAAATGAAATAAATACTGAGTTAGCTGTGGTGGCTCAGGACTTGCATCCTAACACTTGGAAACTGAAGCAGACAGATTGTTAGAAGTTTGAAGCCATCATAGTGAGTTCCAGGCTAGCCAGGGCTACAGTATGATACAGTATCATCCAAAACAAAGGGTCAAAAGTAATGAAACATTTCTTGCGCTTGAGGGCACTTCTGAAAGAACTGGATAGATGGAAACAGTACATATATGGGAGAAGATGATGCCATTTCTAGATTTCTGTGCCAAAGAAGTCATTTAAATGACTACAGTGTGCATGGTCCTGGCTGAGGAAGGCTTTGGTGTAAACAAATAATCCAGGAGAACATGTTTAAACAGGAGGCTAGGGTGTGTCGCAATGACATTGTACCCACTGTGAAATATATTTCTCTTACTGTAGGAGACTCTGTGTCTGCACCTAACAAAATAGCCCAGTTGGAACAAAAAAAGGAACCATGGAGCGTAGGTCTTCATTCCTCAAACAAGAGGAATAGTGTCCTGCAAAGCAACTACATCAAAGAGAAGTCGGTCCATGCTGTTCAGATCCCAGCTAGGAATGCAGGGAAAGTGTGGCGAGAGCAGCAACAGTGGGGTTTGGAAGATGAAAAGATTGCAGGTGTGCACTGGAGCTATGAAGAAACCAAGACTTTTCTTGCAATTCTCAAGGAATCTCGCTTTTATGAAACACTCCAGGCTTGTCCCCGAAATAGCCAGGTATATGGTGCTGTGGCTGAATGGTTGCGAGAATGTGGCTTCCTCCGAACACCAGAGCAGTGCCGGACCAAGTTCAAAAGTCTTCAGAAGAGTTATCGAAAAGTGAGAAATGGCCACATGCTAGAACCCTGTGCCTTCTTTGAGGACATGGATGCCTTGTTAAACCCTGCAGCCCACACTTCATCTACTGAGAGGCCAAAGGTTGTGATCTCTCTCCCACTAAAGAGAACTGCTATTAGTGCTAAAGAGCAGGTCAGTTTGGTGGAGGAGGAGGAAGGTGCTGAAGACTCCGATGGTGATGAAGTGGGCATTGAGTTTATACGCAAGTCTGAAATCCGTGCTGCCCCTGTCTTATTTCAAAACCTAAGTGGTAAGAATTGTATTGTTCTCCCAACCCCACCCACAGGCTTGGTATGAAGATAGAAGTGTACTCTTGGGGGGAAAGCATTACATTAGACTAATCCTGGAAAGGGCTCTCATACTCCAGGCTGCTTTCAAAATGATGCCCCAAAAACTGAAAGGGCACTAGGGCGATTGCTGCTGTCCCCAGTGTAGCCTGAGTACAACTCTCAGGAGCCTTCAGGCTCTTTTTCAGGTTAGAGTGAAGCATGGTTTTTAAACATTTGGGAGTCGGGGTAGAGAGATGACTCAGTTGTTAAGAGCCCTGGCTGCTCTTACAGAAGATCCAAGCTCAGTTCCCAGCATCAACATGGGAGTTCATAACCATCTGTCACTCCAGTTCCAGTGATTCCAACACCTTCTGGCCTCTGGGTACCAGGCACACATACTATACATACATAGCTGCAGGCTTTCATATACACATATATAATAAATCATATTCATTATAGTCCTTCATATAGAAGGGAAGTAAGTGGAGCATAAGAGTTCCAAGTGTCGACTATTATTTAAGGATTACTAGAATCTGTTATATTATAATAAGTGAAGGAGGCATTATTAGTCCATACAGTATAGCCAATAACAAACAGTAGAAAGGAGTAGAGAAAATGAAACTTTTTTCTGCCCAATTTAAAATACAAGAAAGGAGAGTAAACAGAACAAAGAACAGTCACTTAAAAACAAAAGTAAGAGCCATGCCTGGTGGCATACAACCGTAAAGCCAAAAATTGGGAAGTAGAAACATCAAGAGTTTGAAGGTAACATGGACTAATAGCAGAACCCCTTCTCTAAATACACAAATACAGAAACTAGATGTCTTAGTTAACTTTTCTATTACACTGAAGAGATACCATGACCAAGACAACTTACAGAAAGTGTGTTGGGGTTCACAGTTCCAAAGGGTTAGAATCTATGGCCAACATGGCAGTGGATAAGCAGGCATGAAGCTGGAGCAGTAGCTGAGAGCTTATATCCTTATCAGCAAGTAGAAGGCAAAAGGAGGGAGGAAGGGAAGACAGGGGAGAGAGGGAAGATGGAGGGGGGAGGGGAATTGTGGGCTTCTGAAACCTCAGAACCTTCCCCAGTGAAATACCTTCTCCAACAAAGCCACACCCTTCCCAAACAGTTCCACCAACCAAGGACCAAGTACTTAAATATGAGAGCCTATGGGGGCCATTTTCATTCAATCCACTACACCCTACTCCTTGGCCCCCCACAGGCTTGTTGTAAAATAATAAAATTCATTTAGTCCAACTTTAAAAGTCACCATAATCTTTCAGTCTCAAGAGTGTTTAAAAGTTCATAGTCTCTTCTGAGAGTCAATGCAGTTTCTTAGTTGTAACTACCTGTAAAATAAAAAAAGAAAAAAGAAAATTACATACTTCCAACATAAAATAACACATCTTTAAAGGAGTAAATGGGGCATAGTGAGGAAATACTGGACCAAAAGAAGACCAAAACCCAGCAGGGCAAACTCCAAATCCTGTAGTTCTGTGTCTGATCTCAGAAGCCTTTGATGGCTCGTCTCTTCCAGCATTGCTAACTGTTACACACTTCTCTCAAGCTGATTTCACTTCCTACATGCAGCTCTCCTTGGCAAACATCCCAAGGCTTGGGTGCCTCCAACATCCTAGCGTCTCCAACACATTCTGGGCTTCACTTTCACAGCCTCACATTGGCCTTTCTGGACAATACAAGAACTACCCTGCCGCATGCCTGTCCCCAGTGGCTTTGCTTAACTGGCGAGGAAGTTCCCACAACCCCTTTACTCCTATATTCTTTATGACGAAAGCCAGAATCCTGTTGCTGAAGTTGCCAAGTACTGCAAGCTTGGAGTGAGTGAAGTCTGGCCCTCTCCTAGATTCGCATTTACATAAGCTCCGATTTGTCGCTTTCGTTTGTTTTAGAAACAGAAGACTCCTCGGCATTTCCTTTTTATAAGTTGGAAACTTAGCTGAATGGGATGCTATCCTGAGGACACGACTCATTTCATTTCACATCAGACACCGGTCTTTAAAGTTCTCATCTCTTTGAACACAAGATTTTTCTTCAGCATTCAATTTCCTGGTACTTTTTTTTCTCCTCAAATAGTACAACTTATATTTCTTTCTGCCTGCTTGTCCTTTTTCATCATAGTCCCACGTTAAAAGTAATCACTAATAAGCACATGATACATTCAGCATTAGTCTGTCCTGAAATCTCCTCTGCTAGCAAATAGTCCAAAACTTGAAGTTAGCCTCAGGCAGATTCTTAGGACAAGGTCAAAAAGCAGACACATTCCTTACCAAAATATCACCAGAATGCTTTCTACCCAACGGTCTCTAGCTAATAATTGTTCCCCTGGGAAACCTCTTAAGCTAAGCCTCCACAGTATGCATAGCTCTCACCACTGTTGTTCTCCATGTTCCTCCTCAATTGCCCATTAAGCCGCACTGAGAGCATTCAATCACTTCCCTATCCGAAGAGTTCCACACTCCCCCAAAGAACCATCGTGGTCAGGCCTGTCACATCAGTCCCTATTTCTGGTACCAACTTTTGTCTTAATACCACCAGCTGGGAAACAGGCCTTCAATGTGTGAGCCTGTAGGGACCAATCTCATTCAAACCACCACACGAGAGTAAGATAGTAGAGATAAATCTAAACATATCACTAATTACAAATTTACTAAACCAAGATTAACATACTTTTATAAAAAAAAGACTGCATATTCCTCATCATAGGAGATGCACCCCAGATAAAAGACAGGCATTAAAATGCAGAGAGACTAGGCCTGGTGCTGCAAACCTGTAAACCCAGCCCTCGGGACCTAGCAAGAGGACTGTGAGATTGAGACAAGCTTGACTGCACAGCAAGATCTTACCAAAAAATAGAATAGATATTCTATGCAAATCTGTTGAATATTTGGGAACCAAGACATACCGAATTAAACAGCCAATTAATAACTATGTGACTGTAGAAGCATCATGTAACTACATTGGGCTTAATTTTCTCATGTGAAATATATGATTAAGAATTCACAGGATTAGCTGGGCAATGGTGGCACATGCCTTTAATCCTGAGGCAGAGGCTGGTGGAGCTATGTGAGTTCAAAGCCAGCCTGGTGTACAGCATGAACTCCAGGACAGAGCTACACAGAGAAACCCTGTCTCAAAAATAATATATATATATCAAACCCATAGTTACTTGGACATAGCTCTCAGTCTCAAGGAAAACTGGTAAAAATAAGTAATAAGAATTTTCAGTCTATTCTTTTGGGGTTGTAGTCCATTTGTCTGAACTACTTGGGAAAGACACTTATAGGTAGCTAAGTCCTTTAGTTAGTTTCCATAGCAGTGGCAGTATGGGAGACTACATGGACTCTTCCAAGTCAACCCTTTTGGAATTGGAATTTTGGCTAATTATTTAAAAATTGGTGTTTGTGCAGGTTGAATCTTTGTACCCAGAAGCAGAACATCTAATTTTTTCAAGTTATTTTAATGTGTTTAAATAAATAACTGTAGATTTTTAACATAGATTTTTCTGCTTTTTACAAAGCTTGTTTCTGGATATTCCTTATTTCCTGTTGCTATCATGAATAGAACTTTTACTCATAATTTTTTTTATCCTTGAGAAGTTTGTAAATGTATACAATGAAATATTATCATATACACTCACCAATTACCTCCAACTCCCCGAAACAAGTCCCCATCCCAACTTCATGTGTTTTTTATCTATTTGTTTGTTTACTAACCCACTAAATACAATTAGTGCTGCCCATATGTGTATGGATATGGGACCATCCCCTGAAGCATAGGTAATCTACCAGTAGGAACTTCCTCAAAAAAGAACAATTCTCTCTCTTCCAAAAACTGTCAAGTGGTAGGGACTTGAGAACACGCACACACACATGCTCTCACACACACCTATGCTACAATTTTGACTGACTGTGTAGGTCTTCTTCTACAAATAGCCATCCCTGCTGTGAGTTCATGAGTGCAGTAGCCTGTCATGTCCAGAAGACAGTGTTCCACAGTGCTATTCCCTGAATAAGACTTGTATTCTATTACACTATAGAATGTGTGTAATAGAAAAGTTCCAGACTGCTTTTTTTATATTTTTAAACTTTATCCTTGAATGGCAGGTGTGCATTGGGGCTATGAAGAAACCAAGACTTTTCTTGATATCCTTCAAGAGACCCGATTTTATGAAGCACTTCAAGCCTGCCATCGGAAGAGCAAATTGTATGGAGTCGTGGCTGAACAACTTCGAGAATGTGGCTTTCTCCGGACACCAGAGCAATGCCGAACCAAGTTCAAAAGCCTTCAGAAGAGTTACCGAAAAGTGAAGAATGGCCATGTACTGGAGTCCTGTGCATTTTACAAGGAGATGGATGCCCTGGTTAACTGCCGTCCATCCTCCCTTTCCACCAACACCTCAGAAGAAGTCCCATCCCTCTCAAGGCAGGAAAGGGGACATATTGAGGTTGAACCCCGAGAGCCTACAACCTGGGAACCTGTGGAGACCCCACAGGAAGCAGTGTTAGAAGATTCTGGCAGTGAGAGACTGAGTGAGGAGGAAATGATAGAAGAGCCAGAACTTGAAGGACCTTCAGGCCTGCTGCAAAGCCCAGCTGGTAAGGGTCACGGGGCTTCTGGTCAAGGGGAGGAGAAAGTGGGACTGCTTGAAAATCAGTACACCTGGCCCACAGCTCATGTACATTTATTCATTCAGAAGATATTTGAGTGCTGTTTGCTGTTAGAGGAAGAGGGAAATGGAACTAAGTAAAATGGTCCCTGTTCTCATGGTACTTCCCTGTCAGGTACCATGCTTGAGGCTCAGCTGCTCACATTCTGTTGGTTCAGACTCTGGGACTTTAGCCTTGGTTTCTGTCTTGGTGGGTCAGACAGTGTTTTGCTTCTGGAAAAACTATAGAGAAGAATGTGAGATTCTACATCGAAAAAATACTTGAAGGAGGAGGGTGGTCAGTAAGGTCCAATGAGAACCATCTGGCTGCTGTGTGTGTGGTGTGTGAGAAAAAGGAAGGCAGGGACCAGGTGGGAGGCTTTACTCTGCTCCTGGGCTTCAGCAGCTTGCCCGCCACTGTCCACTGAGTTGCTTGTTGGCAGCTAAACTACTAGCTTAAGCATAGACATACCTAAAACCCACAGGTGTCCTGTAAAGACCATTTTAATGCCTCCTCACTCAGCATTTATGCCCAGGTAGAAGACATGGCTTGCTGAGTAGAAAGTCACCTCTACCTGCCAGCTTCCACTGCCATAGCCCCTGTTCTAGTCCTTCTGTCCTTCTCTGTTTCTTGCCTAAACTGTAAAAGTCTGAAAAACAAATTTTCTCACCCGTACTTTTTTTTTAGAGAAAGAAAGAGAGAGAGAGGCCAGAAACTGTTGCTCAGGCTGGCCTTGAACTCGTGATCCTCCTGCTATCTCACTTGAGCGCTGGGATTGCAGGCATGTGCCATCCTGCCCAGCTTCTCACCTGGGTTTTGTTAAGCGGTGCTTACTCTATGCTCATCCTATCCTTCAAGGCCTGTATGCTACTGTTTTCTTTCTCTAGGCTACTTGGAAATAAAACTCCTTGCTGTGTTCTACATGCACCTTAAGTTCTCTCATATCTAAGCCATGGCTCATGATGCCTGCCAAATTCCACACCTTGAACAAATTTGGCTCTATGCATCTGTGGGCATTTTGCCTTCATGTATGTCTGGGTAAGGTGTCTATGTCTGGGGCCCACGGAGGCTAGAAGAGGATTTTAGTTCCCTGGAACTGGAGTTACAGATAGTTGAAAGCCATAAACCCAAGTACTCTGAAAAAGCAACCCATTCTTTAACTAGTGAGCCATCTTTCTGATCCCAGCTTCCTTTTAATAACTATAAAAAGAGTCCCGGTGAATATGTTTAGGTTACCTCCAGAACGTAATCAAATTATCAGTTATTGTCAGATCAACTTAATAGGCTATGACTTCCTCTGAATCCCAGAACAATGTTGGATCCAATGCGAAAACCTCTTTTCCTGCATCCTCACCAACATGTGCTGTCACCTGAATTTTTTATCTTAGCCATTCTGATTGGTGTAAGGTGGAATCTCAGGGTCATTTTGATTTTCATTTCCCTGATCACTAAGAACTTTGAACATTACTTTAAGTGCTTCTCAGCCATTCAAGATTCGTCTGCTGTGAATTCTCTGTTTAGTTCTACACCCCATTTTTTGATTGGGTTGTTTGGGTTTTTTCGAGGTTAACTTCTCGAGTTCTTTATATATTTTGGATATTAGCCCTTTATCAGATGTGGGGTTAGTGAAGGCTTTTTCCCAATCTAAAGGTTGCCGATTTGCCCTATTGACTGTGTCCATTGCTGTACAGAAGCTTTTCAGTTTCATGAGGTCCCATTTATCAATTTTTGATCTTAGAGCCTGAGCCATTGGAGTTCTGATTAGGAAATCGCCTCCCCCATGCCAATGAGTTTGAGGCTCTTTCCCACTTTCTCTTCAATTAGATTCAGTGTGTCTAGTTTATGTTGAGGTCCTTGATCCACTTGGACTTGAGCTTTGTGCAAGGTGAAGAATATGGGTCTATTTTCATTTTTCTGTGTACAGACTGCTAGTTAGACCAGCACCACTTATTGAAGATGCTTTCTTTTTTCCACTGTATATTTTTGGTTTTTTGTCAAGATCAAGTGTCTGTAAGTGTGTGGTTTTTATTTCTGGGTCTTCAGTTCTGTTCCATTGATTAACCTGTCTGTCTCTGTACCAATACCATGCAGTTTTTATCACTATTGTTCCATAGTGTAGCTTGAGGTCAGGGATGGTGATTCCCCCAGAAGATCTTTTATTGTTAAGAATTGTTTTCTCTATTCTGGATTATTTGTTTTTCCAGATGAATTTGAAACTTCATTAATCATAAATAGATCATTGTTAAAGGTAAGTAAGTAGTTCATGGAAGTTCCTTTTTTTTCAATTTTTTATTAGATATTTTCTTCATTTACACTTCAAATGCTAACCCCAAAGTTCCCTATACCCTCCCCCTGCCCTGCTCCCCTACCTACCCACTCCCACTTCTTGGCCCTGGCATTCCCCTGTACTGGAGCATATAAAATATGCAAGACAAAGGGGCCTCTCTTCCCATTGATGGCCAACTAGGCCATCTTCTGCTACATATGCAGCTAGAAACACAAGCTCTGGGGGTAGTGGTTAGTTCATATTGTTGTTCCACCTATAGGGTTTCAGATCCCTTCAGCTCCTTGGGTACTTTCTCTAGCTTCTCCATTGAGTTCCCAGTGTTCCATCCAATAGATGACTATGAGCATCCACTTCTGTATTTGCCAGGCACTGGTATAGCCTCACAAGAGACAGCTATATCAGAGTCCAGTCAGCAAAGTCTTTCTGGCATATGCAATAGTGTCTGGGTTTGGTGGTTGTATATGGGATGGGTCCCCGAGTGGGGCAGTCTCTGGATGGTCTTTCCTTCCATCTTAGCTCCGAACTTTGTCTCTGTAACTCCTTCCACAGGTATTTTGTTCCCCATTCTAAGAAGGAGTGAAGTAACCACACTTTGGTCTTCCTTCTTGAGTTTCATGTGTTTTGCAAATTGTATCTTGGATAGTCTAAGTTTCTGGGCTAATAACCACTTATCAGTGAGTGCATACCATGTGTGTTCTTTTGTGATTGGGTTACCTCACTCAGGATGATATCCTCCAGATGCATCCATTTGCCTAAGAATTTCACAAATTCATTGTTTTTAATAGCTGAGTAGTACTCCATTGTGTAAATATACCACATTTTCTGTATCCATTCCTCTGTTGAGGGACATCTGGGTTCTTTCCAGCTTCTGGCTATTATAAATAAGGCTGCTATGAACATAGTGGAGCAAGTGTCCTTATTACAAGTTGGAACATCTTCTGGGTATATGCCCAGGAGAGGAATTGCTGGATCTTCCGGTAGTACTGAGTTCAATTTTCTGAGGAACCACCAGACTGATTTCCAGAGTGGCTGTACCAACTTGCAATCCCACCAACAACGGAGAAGTGTCCCTCTCTCTCCACATCCTCGCCAGCATCTATGGAAGTTCTTTATACATATTATACTGTTTATTCTTCTCTGTGTATGAATTTCACATAATTAAAAATTGATATCAAAAACAGAATTAACAAGTGACCAGAATGTTGCCAGAACCATACTATGTCATTCCAAAGTTTCTTCCCCATGGGGCATATGTCATTCATACTTCCCATAAAACTCCACAGAGAAGCTGAATCCAAGATGCACCTTACAGTGAATGCGGTGTAATGAAAGAGTAAAAAATTCCAGCTTTTGAAACAGTAAAACAGTATTTGTATTATTGTGGTCCATGAGGTGACAAAAAAAAAAAAAAAAGCTACAAGATGGTATGAGAAAAACAGTACTCTAAAGTAGAACCTGACTAGCTATTGAACAGTTGAGAAGTATGAGGAATTTAGAATTGCCTATTAGTTGTCTATTAAATGAGGTATAGTACAATATTTAGAATAATGTAAAGAATAAAAGCAGAATGAGCTACTTCAAGGAGATAAACCTAGTTATTGTTAAGTTAATCAGGATACAAGTAGAGACTAGTATCTTGATATACAATTCAGTTCAAAAAACACAATTTGAGGCCTTTTTATAGAACCGAAAGAGGGTAAAGCATGGTGGCTCAGTCAAGTCACAGTGTGTGGCCGTGAACATTAGAGGATCATATGCATTGTGGGCCTGGTTAATTGTTTTGTTAATATTGGAATTTTGTGAAATTCTATTGTCTTTTCCTTTTCCAGGTTTTGAAATTGGAACTATTATTAAGGAAGACCCAACACAGGTAATGTTTAAGGACACAGAGCCCCATAGGGTATTAATGGAAAAACCTAAAAGACTTGTTTCCCAGAATACTAACCCCAGTAAATACTGTAAAAGGGAGTACTTCTCAGGAAGACACTGTGAAAACCTTCAAGGAGTTAGACAGGGAAAGCTGATGTCTCAACCTAGAGATACAGGGAAGGCTGTGGTGCATCAGAGGCCTTGTGTGGGGAGGAGACCATATAGACTTCTCAAATATGGGGAAAACTTTGGAAGGAGTGCCCGTCTTGTGTGCAGGATGACCCACCAGAAGGAGAATCCTTTTAAGTGTGGTGTCTGTGGGAAGTGCTTTGGTAGGAGCAGGAGCCTTATCAGACACCAAAGAATCCACACTGGGGAAAAGCCTTTCAAATGTCCTGACTGTGGGAAAAGCTTTAATGACTCCTCAAATTTTGGAGCCCACCAGAGAGTCCATACTGGAGAGAAGCCGTACAGATGCAGGGAGTGTGGGAAATGCTTCAGCCAGAGCTCAAGTCTTATCATCCATCAGAGAACCCACACTGGTGAGAAGCCCTATCAGTGTGAAGAGTGTGGGAAAAGCTTCACCAACAGTTCTCACTTCAGTGCCCACCGCAGAATCCATACTGAAGAGAATCCCTACAAATGTGGGGACTGTGAGAAGAGCTTCAATAACTGCGCAAGGTTCCGAGAACACCAGCGAATCCACAATGGAGAGAAGCCCTACACATGTGCCCAGTGTGGCAAACATTTCAATAAGAGCTCTTTCCTCACTAAACACCGGGAAGTCCACATGAGAGAAAAGCTGCTGCCATACTCCCCCTCTGTGTACTCCCCAGAGAACCTACTGAAAGGCAAGAGTGCCGAGCTCAGGAAGACCTTTTGACAGTGAGCTTGCCTTTCCACTCACCCTGTTAGCCATCTGATCCTAGTTCTGCTCTTGGAAGCAGTCTTCTTAGCTATAAATTACAGTTCCCAAGACAGGCCTGAGAATCGAAGTAAACTAAACCTCTCATCTGGTCTCACCTCATAGTCTGACATGCTCAGTCTGCCTCTCTCCTGTGAGTCTTGGAAGTTTCAATAAATGAGATAATAAGATTTTTTAAATTCAAAATAAAATTCTCACTAGAATGTTGAGGCTAATGCTATTTCCCAGCAAATTTCAAAACTTTTGCACATGGATTAATCCATATATTTTCAAATATATGAATGGTGTAAAGTTTTTATGGTGTTATCTATCACCCTTATGAGACCTTGGCAGCAACTTGACAATGGATTTTCATATCTGGGTAGAACTTTTAGGAGTTTGATAAGAACTGTATCAGATCCATCTTGGTTTTGAGGGTACAAAAGGAGAGTGGAGGTTTATAGCTTCCTTCAGAAGTCTGTATCAAGAAGTTGACCCAAATAGCTAAGGTCTAATTTCCTGTGTTGTTACAGAAATCATGTTGCTAATACTTTGTCCTCCACCAAGATAAGCAAATGCTCACCCTTTATCTCCCTTTTTGTTCCTCAAGACTTAACTCCAGTGGCTGCTGCTTCTCCAGTGACACATGATCCTTGTATTATTTATCACAAGTCTATACTTACCTCTTAATTGTTCTGGGTGCTCTTGTCTGACTCTTCTGGGCTGCCTGACCCACTCAGATGGGAGAGGATGCACAGTAGTGCTGTCTCATTAAGAGACAATCAGATTCCAACTCTACTTCTACCCCATCATTTCTCTGACTCTTAACTTAGAGCAAGACCTATGGTATGTAGGTATATTTCAAATTGCCTAGCTCTGTATTTCAATGTAATATAATAGTGTTTCTAAAAGTTTAAGGCTATAAGGAAGAAGATAAGGCCTGTGAAGTATTTAACTGACTCTTTAGGCCTGTTTTAGATGGAAGAGCTACCTCAGTCCAGACTACACTTCCAGGGTTGACTGCTACACTACTAGTCTCTGGTTCTGAAGCTTAGTTTGTGAGATCATAAACCTGACTGTAAAGTCCTAAATAATAACACCACTCTATAGTTCACTCAGTGAAAGTGAAATTACTTACAAACTTCCACTCTACCACCTTATTTTCCCCGTTGTCCTATTCTGGGAAGAAAAAAAAAAACTTTAACCAAGTATAATCTGTCAGAAAGTTTCTGGTGGAGAAATAATTAACTTGTATAGAATTACAGATGAAATTCAGAAGTTTGATCTTCCCAAAACAGTTACTTGAAGTAGAGGCCTGTGGTGTTCATACCTTTAGTACATAGGTAGCCCCGTGTAGCTTTGCTTTGGGGAGGGAGAAGTCCCAATAGGGAAGGAGAGCCATAGTCGGGTGTTTCTAGGTTCTCCTGTCAGATGCTCTCATTTGAAAACATCTAGAGATGATATTTTTTATGTGAATATATTTGAATCTTTTGAGACCTATTCAGCAAAGTATCAAAGAGGGTAGACATTGTATAAAGAAAAGTGCTTTATGGTGCCAACATAGGATAGCCTGTTGGAAGGCAAGTGACTCAGGTAAATGCTGATAACTGTTTGTGATGTGTGTTTGTTGGAAATGTTATCATTGTTGACAACTATAACAGTAGCTAATTTCCTGTGTATTGTCTGAAATAGAGACTCCTAATGGTACATGCAGCGTCATGTTGGTATTGTGCCTAGAGCAGTAAGATTGTGTGATGCCAGTGGACTTGTGCTTATAATTACGTAGATGCTCTGGAATTCCAGCTCTAGAAAAGATGCACATTAGTCTAAATTGCCACTTAGTAACATGTACACAGGATTGATACTTATATGGAAGCATGATTCAGAACTGTTATGTATAAGGCCATGGTTTGTTTGGGTTTTTTCTTAATTTTATTTAATCTTTTTTTTACACTCGAAATTTTATCCCCTTCCTGGTCCACCCACTGACTGTTCCACATCCCATACCTCCTCACCCCACCCCCATCTCCACAAGGATGTCCCCACCCCACTCCTACCCCCAACCCCACCAGACCTCCCCACTCCCTAGGACATCAAGTCTCTTGAGAGTTAGGTGCATCTTCTATGACTGAACTCAGACCCAGTACTCCTCTGTTGAATATGTGTTGGGGGCCTCATATCAGCTGGTGTATGCTGCCTGGTTGGTGATCCAGTGTCTGAGAGATATCAGGGGTCCAGGTTAGTTGAGACCGATGGTCCTTCTACAGGGTCACCTTCCTCCTCAGCTTCTGCCAGCTTTTCCCTAATTCAACTATAGGAGTCAGCAGCTTCTGTCCATTGGTTGGGTGTAAATATTTATATCTGACTCTTTCAGCTGCTTGTTGGGTCTTTTGGAGGACAGTCATGATAGGTGCCTTTTGTGAGCATTCCATAGCCTCAGTAGTAGTGTCAGGCCATGGAGCCCACCCCTGAGCTGGATCCCACCTTGGGCTGTCGCTGAACCTCCTTTTCCTCAGACTCTTCTCCATATTTGTCCCTACAGTTTTCTCAGACAGGAACAATTATGAGTCGGAGTTTTTGACTGTGGGATGGCAACCCCATCCCTCCACTTGATGCCCTGCCTTTCTGCTGGAGGTGGGTTCTATAAGCTCCCTCTTCCCACTGTAGGGCATTTCCTCTAAGGTCCCTCTGTTTGAGTTCTGATTGTTTCTCACCTCCCTGGTCTCTGGTACATTCTGGGGGCTCCCCCCACCTCCTACCTCCTGAGGTGACCTGTTTCCATTCTTTCTGCTGGCCCCCAGGGCTTCAGTCCTGCCCCCCCCCCATATCTGATCATGTTACCCTCTTCCCCTCCCTGTCTGCTTTCCCGCCCATGTCCCTCTCTCCCTGCCTGCCTGCTCCTGTGATTGCTTTTTTTTTTCTCCCTTCCAAGTGGGATTGAGGTGATAAGACCTTGTTTTAACCACAGAGAGAAATAAAAAAATGATGGGGGTCATGGCTATACTCCACCAAGTAAGCATTACAGAAGACAATCTCGTTAACTCCATGGTGATGTGGAAGGTCAGTCACCCCATCTAGAGGAGTTGCAATCACATCCTGAAGACCTTCTGTAAATTGCAAATAGAAAACCGGTTTGGACACCACTTTTTGACTCACTTTCCCAGCAACAAAAAAAGATCCAGGGCCTGTTCTGTCTCTACCACAACCACGTGACTGTCTCCTGTGTCTAAGAAACAGTGGGGGTGAGGTTTGGGTTCTCCTACCTAGAGACCTAATTGTAAACAATCTGTTGGTATGCGTATTAATCTAGTGGGCCTTATCTCGGTTCCTAAGAAACAGATCTTCCACATCTTAAACCAAGATGCTTGTTTCATGGTTCTCTTGTCCGTTGATGTGTGAGAGTTAGAATAATGCGCTGAGGAATAAATCTTTACCACATCTCTGTAGTAATCAATAGATCTCAATACCAAGGACTTCAAGGAGGAAAAGGGGTTTTTTAAAGAAAAAAATCTTACACTGTGATTTTTATAACTTGCTGCTTCTCCCTCGTTCTGGCTGCTGAAAAGCTCAACTTCAGCCAACTGTCTACACCTATTTATTTTACTCCATCATATTTCTTTGGAGATTGTCTCAAGTCCTGTTTTTGAACAATGGTATGTGTATAAACAGATTCTTTTTTTTTTTTTTGGCATTCTGTCAAAAACATTTAGAAGCTGTTTGAATTTCCTGCCTAGGCTTTCACTGATTTCCACAAATACCTCACTAATTTTTACTGATGACTTTGTTACATATTCAACCTAATTCATTCATCTGAAAAGAAACATGTTTTTGTAAAGAGGAAAGCTCACACATTAAACAGGTCAGGGCATCCTGCCACTGAGGAATGTGTAGTAGACCAGAAGCCAGAAGAACCACTTCCTGGATATAACCTGGTAAGTCAGAACCCTTCTGAGTAGTTAGGCCAAAGCTGCAGGAGTGTTCGTGTCCACGAAGCCATGGAGAAACAGCAAGGTCAGACTCATACCCTGGCTGTCCACTGAATGCCACCTCCGGCCCACATTGAGTCCATCTCATACCTTAGAAAGATGACAGCAGTGTCACCCCAGCTTGCTCAGAAAGGTGAAAGGACAAGCCACTTCTGTTCAGTAGCAGGAAAGCCCGCCCTTCTCCCCATCGCTCTGAGAGCCAAAGCTGGGGAGGTACAGTGAATAGAGGATTTTGTGAGTTCTGGTGCTCAGTGACAGACAAGATCCACGGATTAGGAAACCCCCAGTGGAGGGAGCAGCTGAGTGGTTTGTGTGATCCAAGCCTCTACCTCCACTCGAATGCACTCCAAGTGTAAATGGACGTTTGTCTTCATTTTGTATTACTGTTCATCTAGATGTCCTCTTGAAAGCTTGTGTGTGAAATGTCTACAATAAATGGCTACCTTTGGTTTGCTATAATTTGAAGGATGTCTTTATTGAGAAAAACAAACATGTAAACAGTTCAAGGCCAATCCTTGTAACTAGTTAAAAGACCTTGAGCTTCATACCAGTTCAGAGCTGCCCTGCATAGCCAGCAGAAGGGGACATGTGTATCCACCGCAGTCCCTGTACAGCAGTCCTCTGAACAGCCAGTACCATTACCCCAAATAATGGTTTGCCTTACTTTCAGGGTAAAATTAATTTTAGACATACATACTATTTGAGGTTTTGATAAGACTTGCAAGTCAGCCTAACTGGAAGAAATCCTAGCTGTTACCCTCACACTACAGTTGTAGAAAATGAAGATTTTATTCTCTTAGGGTCTCCTGCTGGGCCTGAGGAGTAGATTAACACGAAACAAACAGCAGGAGCTGAGCATACAGAGCCTTATGTGTATGTAGGAGGGTCTTCCAGATAAAGGTCCAAAAAAGTAAACCCTGAGTGCTTGTCTACAAAGCAGAAAAAACAAATGACTATGGAACATCTCTAGGATGGAAAAGCTAAAAGGAGACACATGGTTTTAACAAGATCTGTATAAACTTCTCTCAACCCCACTTCTCCACCTCTCATCCTAAGAATGTTTCTTCTTGGTAAGGGGAAATATATTTTATATAGGTATCCCCTGCTTCTAGAAGAAGAGTCAAAACACCACCTCTTGCATTGGCTAGTTTCCAAGTGCTTTTAACCCAAAATATCCCATACCAAAAAGGACGCCTTGCTTAGAGGTGGCAGATTCCATCATCCTTCACAGTATTTCACTTTTTTGATTTGGGGGATGGAATATGAGGCCTGTCTAACCTAAGTTTGCCTCAAACTCTCAATTCTCCCATCTCAACCTAGTGTTGAAACTGCGGATATATGCCATTAACCCTTCGACAGTGTTGCTCTTGACCACTGTTTTGATAGAAGGAAAAGTTCTGTGGTCTCCATACAGCCCTCACCAAATCATGTTCTTTGGCCTTTGAAACAGTATAGAAGGCCAGCTCCTCCATGGGTGTATGCTCTCAGCTATACATGCAGAAACCATGAGAGGAGCAGTAAGATGGTTCAGTCCACTCACTGAATACAGAGTGCATTCCACATGAAGGGTTTCTGTCACATGGATTTTATACACTGCTGTTTTGTGTGGCAAACTTTTAATACCACCCAAAGACTTCAAGAATTTTAATTGCTGAGTCACTATGGAGTGCCAATATCTACATGTATCTCTATAGTAGGTAATTAAAGATAGAAGTCACATTCAAGTGTAGCATAATATGGCAAGTATTATTACAGAGCTAAGTCTGATGGCTTGGGTCTGGCAGTTGACCAACAGATTTCAAGTGTCTAACTGTGGTACACTCTGAGACCCTTCTATAGAGCAAACCCTAAACACATACTGTGGTATTAAAGGGATGAGTTCATATCCATCCTGGGGGGTTGCAGTTGAGAAATTTAATTGAAAACTGGATTGTGAAACTCATTTGTAAACTTAAAGTGAAACATTATAACATGCCTTTCTGTCCCTGTGTTAGCCGGGACAAATGGACAAGAGCCAAGGCAAAAGACATAATATTGTCCCTTAGGAACAGAAATGAACTTGCAGCCAAATGAAGGTCATCTTAGCAAGTTTGTCTGTCCACGTACTGTAACCTTGAGTAACTCCAGTGTCCGTTAATGTCACTGGAAGATGAGGATAAGAGTGCCCACCTGCATTTGTTTCCTGGGGCTGACATAATACATTTCCACAAACTTTGTAACTTAAAATGACAAATTTATCCTCTCACCATTCTAAAAGCCGAGAGACGTAAAGTTGGGGTATCCGCAAGAATGTGTCCCCTCCAAAGGCTCTAGAGAAAAGGCTTCCTGCCTCCTCTCACATCAGCTGTCTGCATTTTCCTGTGGTGCGCTCAGAAACTGCATCCAGCGTGTGTCCTTTTCTGTCTCTTACAATAACTCTCTCTTTGTATTTAGCACCCAATGCCAATATAGTCTCATTTTGATAGTTCCCTCAGTTGAATCTACAAAGACTGTATTTCTAAATAAGATCATATTCTGAAGTTCCATGTAGACAGAAACCCTGCCAGCCACAGAAGCCCTCCATTGTCATGGAGCCTTTTCCCCAGGAAGGAGCATTCTTCTTCATTTTTACCCTGGGTGCTTTGCTTACACAGATGGCAAGTGTCTTAGTTTGAACTTTGTTGCTCTGAAGAGACACCATGACCAAAGCAACTTTTATAAAGGAAAATATTTAATGGCTTACAGAGGTTCAGTCCATTAACATGTCAGGAAGCGTGGCACCCACCATCCAGACATACATGGTGCTGGAGAAGAAGCTAAAGAGTTCTGCATCTTGATTTTACTGCAGCCAGGAGAGACTGTCCTCCGGGCAGCTAGGTGAAGGGTCTCAAAGCCCACTCACCCCACCCCCACCCCCGCAGTGACGCACTTCCTCTAACAAGGCCACACCTCTGAATAGTGCCATTCCCTAGGCCGAGCATATTCAAACTGCCACAGTGAGTGTGAACACAGTGAGTGTGGTCTTTCCCGGGAGCTGCTTTACAGTATCAAAATTATTTTCTTTCATAAATAGCCCAGGATTCTTTTTGATTTTTTTCTTTTATTATTTTTCATGCTTTTTTTCTCCCTCAACTCTCCCAGATCCTGCCTACCTGTCCAACTTCATGTCCTTTCGCTTTTTATTTAGAAAACAAACATGAAAAAAAAAAAACCTTACAGGAAAAAAAAAACATGCTAAATCAGAAACCATAATATATAAGCAAAAGACCAATAAGACAAAAAATAGCCAAAGCAATAAGAGACAAAATGTCTACAAAATTACCACTGAGTTACTTCTGTGTTGACCATCTACTGCTGGGCACAGGGCCTGCGCTAAAGTGTGGTTAACATACCCAATGAGATTCCATTGGAGAAAACTAATTTTAACTTTGCAGGTTGATATTGATTGTAGAGACCTTCTTGTTTAGGAATGGGAGCCATGTCCACTTCCCCACCTCAGCACCGGGACCCCATCTGGCTTGATCCTGTACAGGCCCTTTGCATTCTCCACCATCTCGTGCATGCATCTCGGTGCATCAGTCCTGTTGTATCTGGAAATTACTGTTTCTTTGTCGTCCTTCATCCCCCATGGCTCTTAACAATGTTTCTAACTCTTCTTCAACATAGATCCCTGTGCCCTGAGGTCAGGTTTGATGAAGACATCCTATTTAGGACTGGGTGTTCCAAAATCACTTATTCCCTGCATATTGTCTAGTTTTGGGTCTCTTTGTTAGTGCCTATCTACTACAAGAGGAATCTTCTCTGATGATGGTTGAGCAAAGCTCTGATCTGTGGGTATGGCAGAACATCATTAGGAGCCATAATATTGCTATAATCCTTTAGCAGAACAATAGTGTTTGGTTTTTCCGTAGGCCAATGGTCTATCCAGTCCCGGGCTCTTGGCCACCTGAGCAGTGTCAGACATGGGTTCCATCTCATGGACTGCATCTTAAACCACTCAGAAAGTGATTGGTTACTCCAACAACATTGTGCCACTAGTACACCAGCATTTTTGCAAGCAGGTCACTGTTGTAGATCACAGGGTTTATAGCTAGGTTGATGGTTACCTTTCTCCTCTGGCACCTTCCAGTACTGTGAACACTAGTCATTATGAGTGAAGCTTCTAGTTAAACACCAGCACAACTTCTCTGTGTTCAGTTAGCCTTTGTAAATGTGGTTGTTTGAATGAAATTGGCCCTATAGGCTCATAGGCAGTAACATTTTTAGGAGATGTGGCCTTGTTGGAGTAGGTTGTGGCCCTGTTGGAGGAAGTGTGTCACTGGGGGTGGACTTCGGGGTTTCAGAAGCCCAAGCCAAGCCTAGGGGCACTCTCCCTTCCTGCTGCCTACCGATCTAGATGTAGAACTCTCAGCTACCTCTCCAGCACCATGTCTGCTGGCATGCTGCCATGTTTACTGCCATGATGATGATGGTCTTAATCTCTGACCTGTAAGCCAGCCCCAACTGAATGTTTTCCTTTATAAGAGTCATGGTGTCTTTGTACAACAGAAACCCTAAGACAGTATTGTCTTCAGCTATAGAGTCTTACCATTAGTTCGCAGAAAGCAACCAGTGTTTTGGCATTAGTCAGAGATACTTACAGGGCATCCCTGGGGCTCCATTGGCCAATTCCATTCCTGGAACTTGATGTTTCACTCAGTGGTGAAAGATATATAGTTGGGGCTCTGTCTTCCCTGTTATTTGCCGACCCCACTTAGATTTCTTTCATATATGTATATATTTTAGGAAGCTTCTACAATAATAGGTTCTCATATGTTCCTCAAATGGCCCTTAAAGTTAGTTGTTTCTCACCATATCCTCTTCCTTAACCCTCTCTTCCATCCCCTCACCATTTAATTCTCCCACTACATTTTTCCCTGTTTCTCCATAACTATGTATTCTATTTCCTCATCCCTGGGAGGTCCACCTCTTCCCCATATCCCTTACTTGATACCTCACCTCTGTGGTATATGGACTGTAGCATGCATACCAAAGGCTTAAAAACCAATATCCACATATAAGGGAAAATATACAATGTTTGTCTTTTGGTGTCTGGGATATCTCACTTGGGTAATTTTTTTTTCTAGTTCCATCTATTTACCTTGATAATTTCATAATTTCATTTTTAACAGCTGAGTAATATTCCATGTGTAAATGTGCCACATTTTCAGTATTTATTCATGGACATCTAGGCTATTCCCAATTCCTAACTATCATAAATAGAGCAGCAATGAACACAGATGAGCAATGGTCTGTAGTACAGTGTAGAATCCTTTGGGGGTGTGCTCGAGGAGTATAGCTGAATCTTGAGATAAATCTTTACTTCCAGCTTCCTAAGGAACTGCCACACTGATTTCCATAATGGTTGTATGACTTTGCACTCCCACCAGCAATGGATGAGGGTTCCCCCTTCTCCACATCCTTGCCAGCATGTACTATCATTTATTTTATTGATCTGGGCCATTCTGACTCATGTAATATTAAAATTAAAAAAAAAACTCAAAGTAGTTTTGATTTGCATTTCCCTGATAACTAAAGATGTTGGCCATCCATCTCTTAAGGTGTTTCTCTGCCATTTGTGTTCCACTTTCTGAGAACACTTGGCGTAGCCCATTTTTAAAGTGGGTTATTTGTTTCCTTGATGTCCAGTTTTTGTAGGTCTTTATATACTTTAGATACTAACCCTCTATTGGATGTAACTAGTAAATATCTTCCCCATTCTGCAGCCTGCTGCTTTTTCCAAATTATGGTGTCCTTTGCCATACAGAAGCCTTTTAGTTTTATGAGGTCCCATTTATTAATTGTTCTTCTTGGTGCATGTGCTCTTAGTGCCCTGTTAGGAAAATCTTTTCCTATGTCAACAAGTTAAGCTGACTCCCCATCTTCTCTTCTGTCAGATTCAGGGTATCTGGTTTTATGTTGGGGCCTTTGATCCACTTGGAGTTGAGTTTTGTGTCTGTTGATAAGTATGGATCTCTGCGAATTATTCCAAATACCACCCATCCAATTTGACCACCATTTTTTGTCTTTTCTCCAGTGTTTTTTTATTTAAAGGTTCTTTGTCAAAAACCAGGTGCTCACAGATATGTGGAATATGTCTGGATCTTCAGTTTGATCCCATTGACCAACATGTCTGTTCTCATGCCAGTACCATGCAATTTTGATTACAATAGTTCTGTAGTGCACTTCTGTGGGAAGATGGTGATACTTCCCACCGTTTGTTTTAGATATCTTGGATTTTTTTTGAGTTTTCATATAAAGTTTAAACTTTTTTTTTTCAATTTCTGTGAAGAATTGCCTTGGAATTTTGATGGGGATTGCATTCAACCTGTAAACTGTTTTTGGTAGGATGGCTATTTTCACTGTATTAGCCCTACTTATCCATGAGCACAGCTCTTTTGATCTTCTGATATCTTCCTCAGTTTCCTCCTTCAATTCTTCAAGCTTTTATTATACAAGTCCTCCAGTTTCTTGGTTAGACTTATCCCAAGGGGGGGCTGGAATTAGCTTATTGTAAGATAGTGCTGTTTTGCTGATTTCTTTCCCAGTCTGATGTTTGTATATAGGAAGGCACTGGTTGTATACAGGGAGACTACTGATGGTTTGTGTATAGAAAGAGACAACTGATTTTTGTTTGTTAATTTTGTACCCTTCCACTTTTCTGAGTGTATTAACAGCTGTACAAGTTTCCTGGCAGAGTTTTTAGGGCCTTTTATGCACAAAGCCATATAATCTATAAATAAACACTCTTTTTTTTGCATCTTCCTTTTCTATTCTCTTGATCTCCTCCACTTGGCTTACTGCTCTAGCTAAGAGTCCAAGTGCTATAATCAACAGGTATGGAGAGAATGGACACCTTGTCTTGTTCTTGGTCTCAATGGAACTATGTTAATATTGGCTTAATATTGGCCAATGTTAGGCTGATATTGGATGTGGGCTTGCTGCAAATCACCTTTATTAGGATGAGGTATGTCCGTTGTATCCCTAATCTCTCCAGAACTTTTATCATGAAGCAATATTGGATTTTGCCAAAGGCTTTTTCTGAGTTTAGTGAGATGATCATGTGGGGTTTTTTTCTTTCAGTCTGTTTATGTGATGGATTATATTTATCTGGTTTTGTATGTTGAACCAACTCTGCATCTCTAGCATGAAGCCAACTTGACCATGGTGGATGATCTTTTTGATGTGTTCTTAGATTAGGTATGTGGGTGTTTCACCTGTATTTAGGTTTGTGCACCGTGTGTATGCCATTCCCAGGAGACCAGAGTGGGGAGCCAGACATACCTGAGACTGGAGTTAGAGACACTCATGAGCCACCATGTGGGTTCTGAGAATCAAACCCATGCCCCATGGTTCTTAGAGTAGATACATGCTCCACTTGGAAGATGTGTTACTACTGTGTCTCCTTATCCCTTCTTTATTCTATTCACGTCTCTCACCCACATGCCAGTGGCTCATCAGTCTATGCTATCTGCTGCTGTTCTCCTTCCATGAAGAATTCCTGCATCTTTGCCCCACCCCCACCTCATCCCTAGCTAGAGTGCAATGAATGGATTGGTCCATATCCAGGTAGTACTGGGCATTCACCAAGGCCCTGGGTTTTACATTCAATTTTCAGCAGGTTTTCCAACTAGAGCGTAAGTAAATGAACACTGTGCTCTGGGCTTAATGCCACAGTGGCTCCATCTGAGTGCAGACAGACTCTGAAAGGGACCATATAAGTACCTACCTTGGCTCTGCAAGCCAGCCTCTCCACCCAGACTTTTATTTCCTCCTCATCAGTGCCCATGTCTTAAACAAAAGACAAGTCAACAGACACCTGGGATGAAATGCTAAGCCATTTATTACAAAGTCAGATTGGGAGCTGAGGAAGCAAGATCTTTGGGCTCCTGAAAGACCTTCTGTAACTGTAATCAAGAGAAAAGAGGGTGTGGAGAGCAGGGGCTCAGTAGCAAAGTGCTCACCTAGTGTGCATGAATTGGGTTCCAAACCCAACCTAGTAAAAAAGAAAGAGGACTGAAGAAATGGACAGTGTGCATTCTCCACCTTCTCAGCCCTTCTAATCCCTGCCCTCTCGCAAGAAAAGAGGCCTACCCTCTTTTTCTATGCGGTCTCTACCTGTCTTTAGGCTGGGCCCCAGGCCCACTCCATGAGCACAGAGAAATTCCAGGTTTCCAGGAGCATGCTCAGGACAGAGCAGCAGCCGCCTGCCTGCCTGCCTGCCTGAGAAGCCAGGCCTAGGTCAGCTGCTGTCATGGTGACTCCTGTTAGCTCAGGTCCTGCAGGAGATAATGGAATTGTTCCGTCCTCAACTTAGGACAAGCAGCTGAGGACTCCAGGCAGTGGGAACGTCGCCAGCAGTTCTTCTTCACCTCGACTTTAGAATTAGGCGGGTTTTCTCATCTCCGATGAGGAGCCTAAAAATAAATTGCCCTGTGAGGTCTCTATTCCCCTGCAAGAAAGACCCAGCTCTCCATTACAAATCTCTAAGCCCAGAACTCTCTAGACGGGTGGTTTCCTGAGCTGAGTCCTCTCAGGCAGTGGGTGGGCAGTTTCCTCTCTGGTCCCACACATACCTTATCCAGAAGGGTGTGTATGGGTAGCCATTCAGAAATCAGCAACGGAGTGATTAGTGGTGTTTTACACCCGGCTCCAGGCATAGCCTGAAGCCTCTAGACTGCAGTGGGTAATGTTACAAGAAGGCTACGCATCCAGCCCAGACTCAGCCCTCCCAGACACAGCCAAGGGAAGATAGGGAAGGTCTGGGAGGAATTGGTGCTCCAAGGGGAAAGAATATTATCTAAATATGTTGTAAAAAAAATAGATAAAAAAATATTTTAAAGCCAACCTAAACATGAAGCCTACCCACCCATAGGACTATCCCAAGTCCTTCAAAACACATTTGAGTCCTACTTGGAGCCAGTGACACCCATGAACACTTCAATCCTAAGAGCCAGTTAGTTCCCCTTGCAAAGTGGATCTCTATCACTTGGAGCCAAAGGCCTTAGGCAGAGGCAGCACACTTCCCTCTGAAGATTCCCATTTTCCTCCAAGGTTATGTGAATGCCAATCTAGTAGCTGTAGATTCTCTGTCACCCTCCTACCTAATGAGCAGTCCTACAAAGAGGCCAGCCAGGAGGGGGCCCAGCCAGTAGATCCAATGGAAGTCCCAGTAGCCAGCCATCACAGCAGGTCCAAAGGCACGAGCAGGGTTCATGCAGGCTCCAGAGATGCTACCACTGCAGACACATAGGTACCCAAGTTACCAGCATCTCAGAAGGTCCTACCTCAAACCCACATCCTTAATCAGGCCTACAGCCAGCCTCAAGCAGACATCCTCTCTAAACGCCCATACCAGGGCCCCTGGGTGGATCCCAGAGGCTGTAAGGGAGCCTTGCTTAGCTCTAGGCTGACAAAGGGTGATTGCTACATGACCATCATATCAGCCCCTCCGCATACATACACACTTCTAGAACAAATGGTCAGCAAAAGCACCTGCTTAGTCACGACAGGAGGGGAAAGTGGAGCACATTCCTTTCCAAAGTCTAGAAAGCAAAGTCCAAGGAGCTCCGCCCATTTTGGAGTTGACCTACATTCAAAGTCCAGCCCGGGCAGTTCTACTCTGTGACCTTTGTCTAACCTCTCTACATATCCACTGAGGTGGCAGTATCCACTCCATAGGCTGTAGCCAGGAACAAATGACACAATGTGCATGTCCTGATGGTTACTAAAGTGTGTCTGGCACACTGAGGACCTCATGCCACAGACTTGGGCCCTACTTCCAGAAGGAGCTTGTTTCCAAGGCACACCTCAGCTCTGGGTTCTGTCTCCAAACCCAGTGCCTTCAGGCTGATCTATAACCTTCAGTGGGTTCTGTGTCCAGAAGCCCATCCAGGTAGGGGAGCACACTTGTAAGTGAAGCAAGTGTCACTAGGTGGCAGCAAAGCACCACTACTGCTGAGCTACGGCATTCCCGGACCATTCAAGGGGACAGAGCCCTGAGCCTGAGAAAGGTTTGGTTCTGTGTCCAAATGAAAAAAAGGAACTGAACTTTTGGTGTTGACCTCTTACATTTCAGCAGATGTGAATAATTGTCCCAGATTTGTCTCTTTAGACTCTCAGTGACCCTGAGTCATTTCTTGCCTTTCGGAACCACAGTTTGACTACCTATACAAGGGAGAAATCTTTCCTGAGTCTCCTTAATGCCTTCCCAAAACTAACAAGAAGCTTGAAATCAAAGAGACCAGGGTTAGAGATCATTTTTTGTAAGACAGAGTCAACACCCCGAGGGAATGCTTTATTTCTTATTACAGAAATTAGGAATTTTCATCCAGACCTCTGACTTAGCCCTAAATGAAGTAGAAGGGTGGCCATATTCTCTAGCCAAAAATCACCTAGCACTGCCTGATACCACCTACCCACCATTGCCTCTTGCCTGCCTAAAGCCAGCCCACTCTCCATTTGCCACGGGGCAGCCATCACACTTTTGAGGGATACTTACCCTGCCAGGATGTCCACAATGACAGAGAAGCCAATGGAGAATGGGGCTAAAGGGCCCATTGTCTTCTCATTGACAGCACCCATACACACAGCCAATACCAACAGCATTGTCAGAATGATCTCTATCCCCAGGGCTTCTGCCACCTGCTCCTGCTCCTGGACGATGGCAAAGGCTGCCCCAGATGCATTCCAGAATCTTTCCTCTGGACTCACCACCTGTGGAGGAAAAGCCACTCAGCCTAGACGAGAGACGCTGGGAGCTGACACAGGTCCGTGCTCCCACCCATCTGCATTTGGGCAGAGCCATGTCTGTTTCCCAGCTTCTCCCCTTTTCATGTATAACCGAAGAAGCTGCAAGACTTCCCTGAGCCTTGCTTTGCACCTTTGAAAACTGAGGATAATGGGTGTTGGGCCCTAGTCCCCCTAAATAATCTTCGCTGAGAAAAAGAGCGCAAAACTAGCTTGCCTCAAGCTCTCCAAGATGAAGACATTGAGGGACCTGAGGGCCTTGAGAAAACAGAGTGAGTGGTTGAAAGTGAGTCAGTCTCATGGGGACAGGCACTGGTGGAAGTCAACAGTGAGGGAGAAGGGAAGAATAGAAAGGAGGGGGAGCAGGAGGGATGGAGGGAAGGAGCCCCAGGAATTATATACAGAGCCCATCCAGGGGATGAAGCTCTATGGTAGACCATTTCTCTGGCATGTTCAAGTCTCCTGCTAGGGCACCACGTGCATGCCTAGTAACCACAGAGGCCAGGAAAGAGTGTTAGAGCCCTAAGACTGGAGTTACATAAGGTTGTGAGCTGCCATGTGGGTGCTGAGAACTGAACCCAGGTCCTCTGGAGGAGCAGCCAGTGCTCTTAACTGCTGGGGCATCTCCTTGGCCCGGGAAGTAGCCTTTTTGACTAATAGAAAGATTTCTAAGATTTCAAGCAAACCCAAAGGTAAGAGAGGGGAAAGGGGACTCCATCAGTACCAAGCCACTAGTCCTATCCCAGCAGGGACCACTCACTTTAGCCAAGGCAGCCCCAATCAGCCCTCCAAATAGCTGGGAGATCCAATAGGGAATTAGCAGCATGGTCTTGAGGCCTCCGATCACTGTGACTGCCAGCGACACAGCAGGGTTGAAGTGTCCACCGCTACAACCAAGAAGAGAAGGAAGCCATGAGGACATGCTCCAAGGCTCACCACAGGGACATCCCTTGGGAATATGTACTTCAGCCTGTCCTCCAAGCTGAGCCTGCAGGCTGGAGTCAGCCCAGTCCCTTCCATAAGCAGAAATGTGCAAATCGCTCCCGTTTTTCCACGAAGAGCTTTGTGTTGGGGTGAGAGGAGCAAAGGTAGCTGCAGATGGGTGGAGCAGGCCCTAACCCCAGGCCCTAGTTGGCCTTAGAGACAAACACATACAGAGAACATCCATGGTTTACTCCAACTCCTCAGAGCTTGTTCTGGCCTTTCAGAAATGTGGCCAAAGTGCTGTACCTACAGTCGGTACAGCTGACTGCAAAAGCAAGATGTTGGTGCGTGTTCAGCAGGCATCTCTGCCTGCTGGTCATACTCCGGGCTTCACTGAAGCTGATGCTGCCCTCTTCTGCATCACACAGCTAAACACAAGCTCAGAGGCTCGCCTTGGTTGCCCAGCCAGGAAGCCACCAGGCCTACCTAGATAGAAGGTCATGTGCCTTTCACCCTGCCCAGAACTCCTGCACCCCCACCCACCCATTTAAAGAGATAATAAACTGTCCATTGTTTCTTCCCAGAGGGCAGTAACTCAATGTCCTCACTCAGATCTGATTTCGAGTGAGATAGAGAACAGCCCTATCCCAGTCCCCCTGTCAGATGACCCAATCGGAATGTCTACCATTACAGCTGGCTCTTCTGGGAAACAGCCCACCTCCCATCAACCCATTCTACTGGGCTCCTACCCAGATAAAAAACCAAGGGATGGTCATTTTTCTGCCTCTAAAAAACAAAACAAAACAAAACACTCTTGTCAGGTTGAAGCCCCTGCACTTTCTGTGCATCGCAGTGGACAAAAACCCGGCGCTTTGCTTTTTCCAATTCACTCCCAAAGAGTAGCAGCAACAGTAGTGAATACTGAGCACCCCACGATCCCATCTCCCCAAGACAATCCCTCGGCTTTGGACACTAAGCCAGACAGCTTGAATTTGACTCCTGGCTCCACCACCTGGTAGCAAATACCTCATCTCAGTGATGTGGACTTTTCTCTTTTGCAAATATAAAACGGGAAATAACAGAACCTATTTCTTAAGTTTGTCACTAGAATCAAATATCTGAATCATGCTCAGTATAGAGCAGAGGCAATAGCTAGCAATGGGTATATGTTGGCTCGAAGCTAACTTTAACATGTAGTAACAGTATGACTCCTATTTAATAGTCTTCACAGACTGCAGAGCTAGATGACCCACCCCCACGTTTGTAAGACCATAAGTGGGTGCCCAAGAATTCCCCAGATTGGCACTAAGCTAATGATGAGGTCTGGTCTCACCTGATGTTCCCCAAGGTAGCAATGATGAGCCCCAAGGCCAGCCCATGAGCCAAGGCAGGCTGCAGGAGCCCAGTATTCGGACTATTCTCAATGACCGATAGACATCCGATGAAGATGAAGAGAGCGGAGCCCACAAGTTCCACTATACATGGTTGTACGTATTGCTCATACCAGAACACACGGCATCTGCCAGCCATGCTGGTCTTCACCTTGACCTCAGGTAGGTCCATACTACACATTGGTGTCTGCCGTAGGGGGAAAAAAAGACAGGAAACATGGGTGGCAGAGGCCCCAAGACAAAAGCCCCCACCCCCAGCCTTGACCAAATCCTTAGTGCCCTTGCCCAGGCAACAGACTCACCTCCCCAGACATCTGCTCAAGAAGATCCGAGCCAGAGCTACCAGGAGCTTCGCCGGCTGCCCTAGATTGTACTCACTTATCTCTAGGTCACAGACTGGAGGTAGAGTCTAGCGGACTCTGCGCTTTTAAAGGACTGGGGACATTCACCAAAGGTGTCCAGAAAGCAATAAAGCCCGAATGGGAGGTGGCCCAGAAGAGTCAACTTTTTTTTTCTAATCTCAACAGGGCAAGGGCCACGTGGGATCAATGATTGCTGGGCTTAGTGCCAGCAACAGGAAAGGCGTGGTTAGCTTGTATCATGTGCATGAGTGCTCAGGCCTGAGGAAGGTCCCAGCAGGAGACACTGCACACTCAGTAACAGCCAGCTCCGCTACCATTGACATTCCACCATCCTCGTGGGTCTCTTTCCCACCCAGGACCTTTTCCACAAATACCCTGATCACCTGACCCAGCGAGTGTGTGAGCTGATGATGGCTGCTGGCTGCCTAAGGCAGTAGGGACAATATGGCACTGTTGTGTATGGTAAAGCTGGTGGACTTTGGAAACCTGGGGATGAGTAGGAGTAGGACCTACGGGCTTACCTACCCAAAGCCAGGGAACCACCAGTGAGATGCACCCCTCTGCTCACACTGCCTGCACTGACACCCCAGCTCAGCTTGTACAAGCCAAGAGCTAACCACGCAATTGAGTGCCACTGAGCTCGAGTCACTTTCACTGTTTCATCGGCAAATGACAGCGACTGAGCTAATGGCATGGCATCCTTACAGGGCTTCAATGAGTGAAGAAATGAAAAGGACTCAAGGTAGCTCCAGATACAGTACAAAAATGCCAGAGTCCATGAACTCAGAATATATGTGTAAGCCCCTCATGGCGTGCGAGTGGCCAGGCCCTGCCCCTGAGGATCTCCAACTGCTATAATCACCACTCAGGTGGCCCAGCTCCGCCCTACAGAGTAAAAAGCCCAAGATCAGGATTTGAAGTCCCACTAATCCCCACCCTGGAAAGTTCTACCCTGGAAAGTTCTGTTCCCCTACCCCTAAGCCCAAAATAAAGCCTGTCTTCTGCTCAGTTCTCTGCCGCTTCTTGTCTGAGCAGAGGTAGCCACCCTCCTGGGTTTTTCCCTTCTAATAAATCTCTTGTATGAAATTTGTCATGCAGAATGGCTTTGTGGTATCCCTTGGCTCCCAACTGCCAGGAAACCTTTCCCTTCAAAGCTATAAAACTTACAGCGGGGGGGGGGGGACACCCCATGAGCTATACCAGTTCCCCTTCCCCACAGACCTGTAATACCCATATAGACACCCACGGGCAAGAGTTCATATGTATTAACGTCCACCAACCTTAGAATGCACACTCGGATGTTACAGTGCCAGCAGCTGGCTAAGAGCCTTGCATACATTGCCTCAGGTTCACCTGGAGAACACTCCATGAGGAGGGTCCAATCTTTACAGCATGCCGCAGAAGAAAAAGCACTTTTTCACGATGACAAAGCCTAAGATCATAATAACAGTGAAATGTCACAAAAGGACAATGTAAATCAAGTTATATAAGGGACCGGGACAAAAGGACAATGTAAATCAAGTTATATAAGGGACCGGGACAAAAGGACAACGTAAATCAACTTACATAAGGGACCGGGACAGTCGGGTTTGTAAATACAAAAGGAGGGATGGGGTCAGGAGGGGCTTAGTTGGTGGGATGCGTGTTTTGCACTCTGAACCCTAGGTTTGATCCTCTCCTAAGCACCCCACAGAACCTGACGTGGTGGTGCACACCTGTAATGCCGACACGGGGGAGGTGAGTGCAGGAGGGGGCATCTTAGCTACACAGAAAGGTCACCCTTAGTTACACAGAAAGGTTGATGCCAACCTGGCTATATGAGATCTTATCTTAAAAAAAAAAGTAGGAACAGGGCAGGGGGGAGGGAGACTGTGCAGTGTGGCCTAGTGGGTAAAAGTAGTTTTTCCCCAAGCTTAATAACTGAATTCTATCCTCAGGACCTAACTATGTGGTAGAAGGAGAAAACCAACCTCTGCAAGCTGTCCTCTGAGCTACACACACACACACACACACACACACACACACACACTCTCTCTCTCTCTCTCTCTCTCTAAATAGATAGATAAATAGATAAATAAACAAATTGTTTATTTGTCTGTTTGTTAGTTTGGTTAGTGGTTTCCAAAGCCTGAAGTAGAGTGATTTTTTTTTTTTTGGTTGGGGAGATGAAGACATTCTAGAGATGAGTGTTAGAGATAGATAACAAGCAGCTGAGGATAATTAACACCACTAAGCTGTACACTCGCAATAGTTAAAGTGGTCAATTTTCTGTTACACACACACTTTGCCACTTAGTGGAAGAAAAGGCTATAAACTCAACTATATCCATTAGCTTTGAAGAGACTATCAGAAGGACAGGAGAGACTGAGAGAGATAGGGAAGGAGGGAGGGAGGGAGAAAGGGAGGCAGGAAGATGCAATGTTCCTTCCTCTTTGTCTCACAAATGTTTAAATAGCTGCTATGAGCCCATCACTACTGTAACCGTTGAGTTTCAGGATTCTGCTAGGCTGAGAGCTCTGGCCTGACTGTGTGGATGGAGACAGAGGACTAATATTAAAGGCTTGGAGTTTAACCATCATTTCTAGCACTTACCGAGAACGCACAACATGTGCATCCAGCCCCACCATCACGCTGAATCTCTTCCCAGCATCCCTGAGATTAGTCCTGTTAGTCATTGTCCTTACTGTCAGATGATTAAAGGAGACACAAAGAGACTAGAGACCTTGAGCACACTGGTACAGATTAAAACTATCCACTCCAGGACAGAGGTAGACACACCCAGACAATTGCCTGCCTTGTAAACCAGGGCAGGGAAGCAGGCCTCCCTACGCATCTTTGTATGGCCAAAGGTTTAGGCCTTGCTTTCACGATGTTTGTCTTCCCATCCTGTTTCCTGCCTCCTTCTACCCCAACATCACAGTACACAGTATGTTTCTTTGGTCCCTGTGAGAGCAAGATAAGATAGTCACCACACATCCTCCCAGCAGATCTTCCAGAACAATTCTCTCTGTTTCTGCCCAGATCAGCACCGCTTCCTGTTTTAGAAAGTCAAACTAGGAGTGAGAAGGTGGCTCAGTGGTTAAAGTCTTTGCCCCATGAGCATGAAACTTGAGTTTGAATCCCCAGAATTCACATAAAACCTGAAACGATCCAGCGAGTCACAATTCCAGAGTTCCTACCACACAGAGATGCAGAGGCAGGGCGGGAGGCAGAGGCAAGAGAATCCCCAGATACTAGTGGGCTGGTTAGCCTAGTGTGTACAGCAACTAGTAAGCAAAGACTCTGTCTCAAAAGAGCAAAGTGGAAGGTGAGGAGTAATACAGAAGGCTGTCCACACAAAAGCTGTCACACACACATACACCTGTACATATGCATAGATAGACAGACAGATTATATATATAATTATATAGTTATAATTATATATAATATATAATAAATATATTGATACAATACATGTATAAATATTAATAAATAATAAACATAAATATATTTGTTGTATAATATATAACAAATATATTTATTAAATATTTTATATATTAACATATAATAAATATATTTATTAAATATACATTATATATATATTTAGAGAGAGAGAGAGAGATGATGATGATATTAAAGCCACCATTTACTACACAGCTGCCATTAGGCTTGTCCTCGCTGATCCCCTCAGTCTCCCTCTCAATCAGCATGGACAAGACCCTGTTTCCCCATCTCCCAGGCTCCCAGCTAATAACACTTCAACAACTCCTCATGAGGTCTTCTTGCCTACCTAGTTTTCGCCCATTCCTTTCCCACTGGAACCGTAGAGCATAGTTTCGTACTTGGGTCTGCATTTTGGGAGCAGAATATTCTGTTCTTCACCTGCTGCCAGCAGGGCTCCAGTTTCCTCTTTTAATCTATGGAAGGGGCCCACTCCGTAGGCTTGTTGAATGAACAGACTAAGATAAGACCCAATAAATAGCAGCCATAGCAGTGGCTTCCAGGAGAGGTGCCATCACAAATGTGTCCCCCAACACTTCAATGTCATAACATAATCAAAATGGGTTCATAGCTCACAGAACTAGCCACACAGCATTTCCACTAAGGGATCACTGGGAGTATCTGGATATTTCCATCTTTAAGCTTCCCATGGTGCAGCCCTTGGGTACCTTCCAGCAAATGTCAAAAGAGACTATAAAGGGTTCTGTAAGAAGTTGTTATGGGCTGAGCCTAGAAATAAGACTTCTATGTAGCCCTGGCTGTCCCAGAACTCACTCTGTAGACTAGACTGGCTTCAAACTCAGAAATCCTCCTGCCTCTGCCTCCCAAGTGCTGGGATTAAAGGTGTGCTCCACCACTGCCCAGCTGTTCCGAGCATTCTTGATGGGCTAGAAATTGGTGAAACGGCGTCACCTGACTGCAGAAGAATCTGAGAATCACAGCCCAGCTATGGGCGCAGGAAGACAGAGACAGGCAGTGTATGAGTACCAGGGATCCGTACCACAGGATGGTTGCTCTCTGCATGGTCAATCCAATTGACAATTATCTCCAACAAGGGATCGACTGAAGGGAGGAAGGGCCTATCTTAGCTTGCAGTTTGAGAACACCATCTATCTTGGCGCAGGAGGTATTGCTGCAGATTGTCAGTGGCTGGTCACACTGCATCTGCAATCAAGAAGCAGAGAACAGGTCAGAAGTGGAGCCAGAGGCTCGAGTCTCAAGCCACCACTCACATAGGTTCCACAGCCTTCCCAAACAGCCCCACCATCTGGGGACCAAGTGTACAAACACAGGAGAGCACTGGAGGCATTTCACATTCAAAGTGAAGCCCTTGGCCAGCCACACGGGCCTTCCATCCTATGTCCTGATTCACTTCCCACCACAGGGGTCCACAGAGTTGAGCCAGACTCTCATGCTTGTCTCTGATATTTTACTTGGACTCCTCAGACCCACTTCAACTTCTTCAAACACCAAACTAGTTCCTCCCTGACTGCTGGGACAACTAGCTGTTAGTCCTCTAGACGAGCCCCTCCCCCACTCAGGGCAAGCTTGGATACCACAGCTCCAAAACAAGGGGTAAATCTAATCAATCAGCACTTTTCACCCTGAGAAATCCAAGGGTCTGGATGAGCCCACACACCGGTGTGGTTTCTCAAATCACAAAGATCCCACTAGGCTACGATGAGAGAATGTTCCTAATAGCGTCACAGCTTTCCCACCCCTAGTTGATATGATCAAAGCCTTTGTTTTATTCCTATCTGGATGCTGATACCTTACGCTATCTCTGTAGCCCACTATCAGCTCCTGATGGAGTTCAAAGGTGGTTTTCATGTGATAGTACATTGCCACTCCCCTCCCCTCTTTGGCATGGATAGCTCTTCTGCTCATGCAAGAATGTGGTGTTGGTGCTACGGGCATTCATCTAGAGACCATGAGCTGCAATTTCCCAGTGACAGATCTGAGATGACATCATGACCATGATACCAAATCAAATCCAGAATATTAACTCCAGACTTAGTAAATGGCCCTGCAGTTGCCAATTGTGTGCCAGCTCTTGTGGCCAGTCTGGGGCTGGGGGCTCTTACAAGTTCACAGGAAGGCTGTGAACATCTTAAGTTTCCAGAGAAAACACAGTAATGTCCAGAGTCTCTCAGAAACCACTGCCAGACAGGCTCAGGACTACCTTCCCTTGTAATGGCAGTAGATCTTCTTTCTTCATGAGGTTGATTTTACAGCAGTCACCATGATAAAAATCCAAATGACTGGGGCTGGAGAAATGGCTCAGTGCTCACTTCTGCCTGTGATCCAGCAGGAGGCCAGGGGTGGGGACCCCACTCCCTCCTCCGGCACCCTCCCCCACATACACATTGAATACACTCATATGTCACATACACATGCCTGGGTAAATAACAAAAATGAGAGTTAAAAGGTTTTGGTTTTAAAAATGAGAACTGCGGTGCCTGGTCTGATTATAGTCTGAGAAATTAGCTGGGCAGTGTTCGAGCACACCTCTGATCTCAGCACTTGGGAAGCAGAGGCAGGAGGATCTCTGTGAGCTCAAGGCCATACTGATCTATAGCACGGTCTACCTATGGAGTTCCAAGACAGCCAAGACTATATAGTGAGACCCTGCCTTAAATAAACAAATAAAAATAATGTTGTGGACTGTGGAGATGGTCAATGAATTAAGCACTTCCACACAAGTCCACAAGATCCCTAGAGCACAAGTATGCCCACACAAGTGGTGGCTTGCCTATAACCCTACCACTTGGGAGGCAGGGACACAGTCTCACAGGTGAGCTCTGTTCAGCATGAGACCCACCATGAATGACTTAATGAAGTGCAGCATGGTCAAGAAAGATCCAGAATATCAATCTCTGGCTTCTACATGCATCCACACACGCACATACCTATACATAGGCATGCCCCCACAATGCATATGCAGCACACATGTATACATGTAAAAGATGCCATTTTAGAACACAAATTAATTTCTTAGTCATAATTATGTAATAAAAAATAAAACATGAGTAGGAATAGGTTCAATATAATTATGTATTGTGGTGTCATTAGTATGTATGTAGAATTTTATATGTTTAAATTTTCAATATACATGCATTTCTCTCCCAAATGACTAAGTAAGTTCTCCGCACATAAACAAGACTTTTGTAGCCAGCTATTTTGAGGCTAGGCACTGAATGAACCATGAAAGTTGAGAGGCCTCTTTAGTAACCATGAATGTCTTTCTAACTATGGGCCCCAGGGAAAGAAGATTGATTCCCTACGCAACCCCCACCCTCTTCACTGGAGATACAATCTGTTCTTGAAGCAGGACTCCATTTACAATGTGACACATGCTCGTTTCAGGCCTGTGCTGACTTATGTATTCCTTGGAAAATTCCAGAAACTATAGTGAATATCTGTGTTCTAAAACCCAGGCTACATCTCTGTGGGAACAGCTCTGTGATTATCTAGCCTGTGTAGTGCCTTAGAGCCTGGGGCAACCTGACTGCAGGAAATGAATCTTCTTTTCAGTGTCAAATTTCAAGATATGTTTGAACCTGAGCAACCCCTTTTCTCATAGAAGCCACCAGGCCCCATGTCACAAGAACCTACGGTTATCTGAGTCATCGATGACCAGACATGTTGGCTATTTCACAACTCCTTTCAGCCAGGAATCTGCTGGACATTCAGCAGGTCACTAAAACATTAGTAACAATGGGCCATGTTCCTAGCATCTTCTTCATCTTTCCAACAGTAGTAAAGCAATAAAAATGGCATCCATTTGCTGAGGGCTTAATCCATGGCAGCCATCGATGAGGGCCTAATCTGAAGACCACCTTGTCTTACATTATATGTATGATTACGATTCTCCATTTCTCCTTTTTCATTCTTGTTTTTCCTGTGTCCTGTTAGATAATGTCTACAAAGGGAGAACTCAGGGCTTGAGGTAATAGTGATAGACCTAGTGGGGAAACCCCCACTCAATTCCCAATTCGGCAAGCACCCAAAAAAATCACGAAGGACCATCTTGATGTAATTACATGAGGTCGTTTAATGACAGAGCTCCGGACTGACATGCATCCCACACAGGAGATAACAGATGTCAGCCACGAGGCTCGAAAGCTGGGGGGTTTTATGGGGTAAGGGGCTTAGGGGTGTGGAATTCAGCATAGGGAGACACTATTGGCTTATTCAAGCATCAGCAGAAAAATTACATGTATGTGCAGGGTGTCAGAGTTCTATGAGTTATTGACTCAGTTCAGATAGCCCTGTTATGTCTTCACATTCCCCTTTATCTTATGGTCAGGATGTTCCCAGGAATGTTTTAACTACGGGGCATACCCAGGTTTGTTTTTCTTTTTTCTCAGCCCCAGGCAGCCTCTAGGCTCACAAACAACCAGCAATTTCTGAGTACTTTATATGACTTACAGGTCTTGAAATTTCATCTTTCTTTCATTAGCTCAGTGGTTGAAGGCATGCCAAGGTTCAGTCATTAGTACAGGAAAAAAAGAAAAGGAAAAGAGAAACTGAAGGGTCAATAAATATAAAGATGCAATATTTTCATGTGGGAAAAATCAAATAAAGCAATATAAATAATCGTTTCAATGTTAGATTGGTAGACTCTAGCAAGGATCAACCAGTACTGAAACTGGGAAATGGGAGTCAGCAGACTTTGAAACACAACCTTGCAATATTTACTAACTATGTGCACATACATATGCACAGGCCCAACAAATGTCAGATTTGGAAAGTTACAGAAATAAAACTCCCATGAGTTGGGGTAACAGCTAGTGGCTAAGCACTTAACCACCCAAGTGTGAGGGTCACAGTTCAGATCTCCATGCTGGCTAGCCACAGCAGCCTGCCTGCAATCCCAGTGCTCAGAAGACAGGGGCATCTGTGGAGTAAGCTGACCAGCAGGATGGATGCACTGGCCAGCTTTAGCTCCAACTCAGAGAGCCTGCCTCAGCGAGTATGAGGGAGTGATGGAGGAAGGCTCCCAGTGTCAAGCTAGGACCTCCACATTTGCCTGCACACGCATGCACCCACATCCATTCAAGCACACACATATACACATACATTTATGCATGCAAACAAAACCTCCTGTGTGTAAGAGGATATTCTCTTGGACAGGGATGACATTGTTACTTGTGTATTCTATGTTTATAGAAAAACATAGGGCACAGCTGGGGTGTGACAATTCTGAAAACAGTTGAACATGGCTATCTACTCCAGCAACCTGACTACTGTGGGTTCCTTAATGCCCCTGAGTTCCACTCGCCCTTTGAGTCTTTGGACAGACTGTTTCTTCCACCTACATTGCTCCCTGACTCTGGCAAAAGCCTGCTCCTTTTCCAAGTCTCAACTATATTTAATAAATATTAACAGCTTTATTGAGCTCTCATGAGATACTGCACGCAACTATGATAACGTTTTGATGAGAGAAGCATGAGGAGAGGTGTGGATCCTACATGCATCGGTTAATGAGAAAATAAATCTCAAAAAAAGAAGAAAAAGAAGGTAGATACAAAAGGATACACCCCAAACGCTGCAGGGTTCAGCAATGAGCAAAGTCGGCCATCATGTTAGCTTTGGGAGGTCACCAGGCTAAAAAGCACGTAGACACTGTGTCACAGTGTAGTCGCTGCCATGGTGTGTTCACTGTGTGATAGCTGGCGGTGCTGAGGCAGCAGGGTTTCTGTGTGCATTACACTTTAGTAAAAAGTTAAAAATAAACCAAGTCCGAATTTAGATATGTGTTGTTTCTATTTTGGTCGTGTTGCTCTAGAAATAAAGAAGGAGTCCAGAGGTGAATTTATAGCCCTACAGAATAGAATAGAATTCAGGGTTGAAGCCATTGGAGGCAATATTTTATTGCTGTAAATAAGGAAATACGCACAGTGAAAAACCACCTTTTAGGATCAGAAACCATAAGCCAGCTGTGGTGGCTCACGCCTGCTATTCCAACAGTCAAGAGGCTAATATATGAGAATCACCAAAAGTTTCATCCTGGTATGGAGTGTCCGTTCCCTGCTCCCTCAAAAAAAAAAAAAAAAAGAGTAGAAAACCAGGGCCCTTTGCTATGCCTTTGTTGCTGCAGCCATCAGACTGCTATCAATACTAATGCTGGTTAAGAGTCAGCAGTCCTGTCCAGGCTGGACAGAGCAGTTGGCAAGCACCGACCTATTTATTCTTCATGCCTGTCCTGTGTAAGCCAAAGTTCAAAGACTGAGGCTCACTAAAGATCAGATGCAAACGCCAGGTCGGAGCAACTTCGCGGCCCCTAAACAACTTACTTTGTTTACCCAAAGAAAGTCTCACTCTGAAACCCCTGGCTGGCCTTGAACTCATGACCTTCCTGCCTCTGTCTCCTAAGTGCTAGGATTACAAGTATGAGCCACTATGCCAGCTTCTAAATTCATTTTGTTCTCTTCCTTCTCCATAATCTCCAAGTTCTGCAGAAAACAGATGTAATGAGAAAAATCCACTTTTTCTCAAAAGCACCATTTAATATTTTAGCCCAGTAATAGAAGAAAAGGTTAGTTAGCGAGCTAAGGGATAAGAAAAGTTAGCAAACAGAAAGAAAGAAAAAAAGTTAGGTTTTAAAGGGTTTTTTTTTTTCCCAAAAGAGTAATTAATCGTATTTGAAATTTTTTTCTCTCATATATTTTATCCTGACTGCAGGACATCCTCTCCTCCCAGTCACCCCCCACTCCCCGAACCCCATCTACTCCTCCTCCATTTCCCTTCGAAAGAGCCCAGATCTCCAAACAGGGCTATCAACCAAACATGGCATGTCAATGAGACTAGGCACTTCCCCTTGTATTAAGGCTGGATGAAGCAACCCCGTGGAAGGATCCCAAAAGCAGGCAACAGAGTCAGAGACAGCCCACACCCACTATTAGAAGTCCCACAAGAAGACCAAGCTACACAACTATAACATATATACAGAGGGCCTAGCTCGGGCTCCTGTGAGCCCCTATGAACCCAGGTTAGTTGATTCTGTGGATTTTCTGGGGGTGTCCTTAACCCCTCTGGTTCCTTCAGTACTTCCTCCCCTTTTTTTCACAGGATTCTCCTAACTCGGCCTAATGTTTGGCTGTGAGTCTCTGCATCTGCATCTGTTTCCATCAGCTGCTGGACGGAGCCTCTGATGACGATTTTGCTAGGCTCCTGTCGGCAAATATAGCAGAAGATCATTAGGAATCATTTCATTGACTTTTTTTTTTTTTTCTGGTCATGTTTGGTTCTATCCTAGGTGTTTGAGCTATCCAGCCTCTGGTTTCTGACCCTCCAGGCAGTGTCACCAGTGGGCTTGCTCTCATGGTGTAGGTTTCAAGCTCGACTGTCATTAGTTGGCCATCCCCCCAGTTTTTACACCCCCTTTACCACAGCACATCTTGTAGGCAGGACAAATTGCAGATCAAAGATTTTGAGTCTGGGTTAGTGCTACAGGCTTTTTTTTTTTGTTGTTGTTTAAAAATAATAGACTAAGGACCTATAAATTCATGAACAACGCATAGACAACATTCCTGGCCTGTCTATCCTATGGACCCTAGACCACAAACATCCCAAAGAGTTATAGATGTGACTCAACAAAATGTTGTAAACTGGCTTAAAGCATTGCTAGTTTTTGTTTTCTATTGCTTTAGTAACTTTGTTATCAGGTTTTGTAGATAACAACACAGGCTCTCACTGTCAAGGGCTCACACAGGTTGGGGTGTATTGTGGAAGGACTCGTTGCTGCTGTTGCTTATTTTGTTTTGTTTTGGTTTTTCTGCTATAAGGTCTGTGTGAGTTTAGGCTAGCTTCAAACCCATTTTGTAGCATAGGATGATCTTGAACTCTGGATTCTTTTGCCTCTGCATCCCAAATATAGGGATTAGAGGCAAGTGTTACTAAGCCCAGCTTTCTGTTATTTTTCCCTTTAGTGCGTACGTGTAAGTGGTGTGCACACATGAATGCGTGCATGTGTGTGTGCTTGCTTGCATGCTCTGTGTGTGTGTGTGTGTGTGTGTGTGTGTGTATGAGAGAGAGAGAGAGAGAGAGAGAGAGATCCCAAAGTAGTTAACATTGGTTGTCCTCCTTCATCACTCTCACTTTATTTAATGAGGTGAGGTTTCTCAACTGAGCACAAAATTTGCTGATTGGTTAGTCTATCTATCCAGCTTGCCTAGGGTAGACTCCTTGTCTCTATCTCCACACTACTGGGGTTACAAGTGGCTGCCACACCTTTCTGACCTCACTTTTCTGACTTCATATGCTTGTTCAGCAGATATGAACTCTGGCGAACACTTTACCCATTGAACCATCTCCCCAGTCCTAGACTTGTTTTTAATCTGGAAGGTGAAAAGGCTCCCTGAATTTAAGAATCACTGCTCGATATAAAAGCTAGGTGAGGTGGTGGTTGCCTATAAGCCCAGCACTTGGGAGGCAGAAACAGGACTGTAACAGCAGGGGCATTCTCAGCTACATGGGAAGGTCAAGGCTAGCCTGGGCTACATGAGACTCTGTTGCAACAATCAATCAATCAATCAACAAACAAACAAATAAATAAATAAATAATTAAATAAATAAGCTGAAATAGAGCTTAATCTTAGCATTCAGGAGTCAGAGGCAGGTGGATCTCTTTGAGTTCCAGGCTAGTCTAGTCTACATAGCAAGTTCCAGGCCAATTAGGCCTACTTAGTGAGACCCTGTCTCAAAAAATTTTAAATTGAGCCAGGTCTTAGAGCACAAGGCTATAACCCCAGCTCTTGGGAAGTAGAGGTTAAGAGGCTCTTAAGTTCAATGTCAGCCTTGGCTACAAAACAATTTCAATGTCAACCTGAGCTACAGGAAAGAAAACCTAGAAGGAAAATAATCACAAACCCCAAACCAGGGCTGGTGAGAGGACTCATTAGACAAGGGCCCTGGCCAACAAGCTTGACAGCTTGGCCTTAGGATCTCACGGTGGATGGAGAGATCTGACCCCCGCGGTTATGCGCTGACCTCTGCATGCATGCAGATGCGTGCCCACAAACGACCTTTAAAAGCAAGTAAATGTGAACCACACACATACAAAGGAAACTAAGGGCCTGAGTTTAACCCATCCGCCCAGAAGCTGGCTAGGGAAAAGCACTTCATCAAAGCAGAGAGAGCCGGCTGTGGAGAAGGAGCCGGCCATCCCAGCATGGATGCGGGAGGGGGAGGATGCTGAAGCCAGCCAGGGCTCCAGAGTGCACACAGTCCCCAAAACACAAAGCAAAAAGGGAGGAGGAGCATAAACAGAATAAAACAATTACACTTTTCTGGTTTTGTTTCTATTTTTCTAATTTGTTTTCTTTTTTCTTTTTCTTTTTCTTTTTCTTTTTTCTTTCTTTCTTTCTTTCTTTTTTTTTTTTTTTTTTGGACAGAGGAACATGGACAATTAAATGGAAATTTGAATTTCTGATCTAATGTGTCCAATTGTAGCATCTTCAAGCGGTGCTGCTTTTCCAGAAACACAGAAATGTCAAGTATAATGTCAAGCATTTGATTGGTTATTTAAAAACAAAGCCGGGTGTGGTGGTGCACGCCTTTAATCCCAGCACTCGGGAGGCAGAGGCAGGCGGATTTTTGAGTTCGAGGCCAGCTTGGTCTACAGAGTGAGTTCCAGGACAGCCAGGGCTACACAGAGAAACCTTGTCTCGAAAAACCAAAATAATAATAATAATAATAATAAAAAACAAAACCATACCATCATACATCTGTCCCCCCACTCCCTACCCCCCACCCCCACCACACGTGCCTTCCTTTCCCTACACCAAATGCTCCCTACAATCTCCAGAAAGTCTGTTGTGTGTTAAAGTCCTCAGATGCACATCTACATGCTGATGAGGAAATGATCACAGGTGCCTGGTGCCCTTCCCTCCTTCTCCACCTCCCAGCACCCTAAGCAGGGCCCCAGCACAGAACTGCATACACAACACACCAATTGCCTGGCCCTTAGTCTTAAAGGGCATTATGTAACAGGCTACTTTTAGGAGTGTGTTTTTGTGCTATAAACTTCCCGTGATTCATTGAAAATTAACAAAGACCAGGAAGGCACCTAGGAGGGTATAGGTGAGGGTGTGGGTGTCTGTGGGTGTGTGGATGTGTGTGCTGTTCACACTTAGGAAGGGACAGCTCTACATTGTGGGAGACCTGCCTATGCCTGTGCATGGATGATATTCGGCTGCCACTCTGGTGTCTTTCAACAAGATCCAGCAGTGTCTCCCAGTCACAAAAGTTTTTTTAAAAAGATAATCAAGAGAAGGCAGAAGGCAGGTGTGTGAGTACACACCTTTAGTTCCAGCACTCGGCAGAGGCAGAGGCAGAGGCAGAGGCAGAGGCAGAGGCAGAGGCAGAGGCAGAGGCAGAGGCAGAGGCAGAGGCAGAGGCAGAGGCAGAGGCAGAGGCAGAGGCAGAGGCAGAGGCAGAGGCAGAGGCAGAGGCAGAGGCAGAGGCAGAGGTAGAGGCAGAGGCAGGCAGATCTCCTCTCCATGAATTCAAGGCAAGCCTTGTCTACATAGTGAGTTCCAGAACAGCCAGGGCTACATAATGAGATTATATCTTGGAAAAAAAAAAAACTAAATAAAACCATGTTTTGGGTTTTTTTTTGTTTTTTTGTTTTTGTTTTTTTTTTTTGTTGTTTTTTGTTTTTTAGGATGTGGATATAGCTAGATAGTAGATCTTTTACCTAACATACAAACGATCCTGGGTTCCCAGGGCTAGACACACACACACACACACACACACACACACACACACACCCCACACATTCACACAAGCATGCATACATTTATCTCATTGCCTGCAGTAAAATACTTTTCTAGACTATAGAGAGCTGCCTCTTGCTAATGGCTTCTCTTTCTGATACCCACAGGCCAATGACTGAACTTCTCTCTGTTAGTAGTGCTGACGTCCCCACACAGGTCCCAGCATCCAGGGACTGACCTCGTCTTTCGCCAACGATGACCTCAGTGTTCACACAGAGATTGTTCCTGCTGGGCGATGGGACCAGAAGATAGATCTAAGCTACACTGACACGTCCATCAAATCTTGAGAAAAGTTGAGGTTAGCATTTTGTTAAAGGCACAGAACAAAAAAGGAGCCCTTCTTCCCAGCCCCAGCTAGAATGGCTTATCTATTTCATCATTATATAATATAAAATGCATCATTCTAACTTATTTGTTGTTTGTTGGTTTATTTGAGAAAAAGTTTTACTCTGCTGCGTAGGCCAGCCTAGAACTCAAGATGTAACTCAGGCTGACCTGGAGCTCACTGATGCGTCTATCTCTACCTCTCAAAATTTGAGACTAAAGGAGTAAGCCAGAATACTGGTAGAAAAATATTTCTTTTCTTTTCTTTTTTTTGTCTCTCTGTGTTTAAGTTTTTAATGAATGAATAAATGAATGAATGAATGGCTTGTTTGTTGGTGTGGCTCCATGCACATGCTTGAGTGTACTGTTGCATGCCTGTGGAGGTCCGTGGACAACAGGCTTGGCAGTAATTGCTTTCACCCACTGGGCGCTCTTGCCACCCTTTGTCAATGTATATTTTGAGCTAGGGCCTCATGTAATCCAAGTTAGCCTTGAACTCTCTACATAACCAAAGTTAGTCTTGAACTTCTGGTCCACCTGGCTTCACCTCCCAAGGGCTATGGTTACAGGTGTAGGCCACCACAGCCAGTGGACATTTTAACCATCTTTAATGCTATGTTTGACAGCTTTAAGGACATTTCCTCTTGTACAACCATTGCCGTTATCCACCTCCCCAAACCATCCCATGTTTTAAAACCTGAATTATGCAACACATTTAATAGACCATCAAACAATTTCCCATTCTCCCCTGCAAGCCCCCGGAAGACACAGTTCTTTGTGTCTGTACAAACCCGACTGCTCTAAGTACCACATCAAGATGGAATCGTATTTGTTCCCAGGGCTCATCCGTGCCTCAGGCCTCATAATTCCATTCTCTTTATGACCACTGTAATCCACTGTACCATATATGCTGAATACTGCCCTTGGGTGTCAGTCCCCTGCCTAAGCTTCCTTGGGGGTTACAGTTGGGCCCCACCATGCCTGTTCATAATTGTGTTTGGTCTCTTTCTTCCCCGTATAAATGGCTGTGATCCTTAGCAGTCTTGCCTTTTCTCCTACATTCTCTCTCCTGCCCCACCTCTGTGATGGGTATTGTTTAAGACCTAACTCATCCCTCCTTTCATAATAGCCTCTTGACTCTGCTTGGGGGAACCACCCTTCCTCCACCCTCAGGTCACATGGATCAGGTAGCACTCCCACCCATTGCCACCAATGCTCAGCTCCCTGAAATGACGTCTTCCCCAACCCTTTGAGGCATAGGACCTTGCTCCGCAGACATCCCAGTTCTCAGGTCACACTCACTGGCTCAGGGATTTCTGGTCAATGGAAAGTGTCCGCTCTCTGTGGCCTGCTGAGAGAGACGGTGTAGACCAGAAGCTTCTGGAAGATATCATCGTCTCTGTGACAGAAAAGCAGAAGAAGGACAGGGCTACTCAGGGGAAGACAGACTTGGTAGAGCAAGACTTGGGCGCCCATATGCACCTTGGGTCTAACCATCTATCTGTTCTGCTTGGGTCCCCTCCTTAAGTCACTTCAAGCTGGGGGTTTATTTTGGCAAAAAGAAAAACAGGAAGACCTGTGCTTGCTGCTTCCATTCTTCTTCCAAAGCTACCACTGGCTTTTCAGACTTCGGAATTTCTAGGCGCCCTTGGGTCAGACACATCAGAGTGAGGAGGCATGCACCTGGTCTCCTGGACCACCGACATTGCTCATGGGTAAAGGGCAGGGCTACAGTTAGTCATCCTTCAGCACACCTATCTATCCAGGAAAGAGATGAGTAACTATCTCAGGAGTTTATAGCCAGCACAGTCAACATAAATGGCTGTTTTGTGAGGCAGAAGGCGAGAGCAAAAGCCACACTCAGAGAAACTGCCTTGGACTTAGTGACACCACCAGTGACCTGCCCCGGGTCAACAGACAGGCCGGACATCCTTCTTTGTCACCCTTTCAGGAATCTTGGCAATGTGAATCATTCTCCAGGATCCTTTCAGAGATGCAGATGTCCCCTGTGAGAATTAAGAAGCGGTGATGATCCACAAGTCTGTCTAGGGCCTTAGTAACTGAGACTGAGAAAGGAAGGACGAGTGGCAGGGTCCCAGCCAGAAGCCCAAGTAGTGCACACAGTGGTGTGGTGGCCTCTGACTGCAGAGGCAGTCGCTGTAGGTGGGCCAAGGTTTTACCAGCAAGAATGGAAGTGATACTGGTTTTCAAGGAGAGTGGAACTCCAGGCAGCAATAAGGAGTGATGGGGAAAAGGGTCAAGGGTTTGACTGAGTAACTGTGTAGTCAGTCTGGAGCCAGCTTGTTGAGAGCCAGACTCTGAAAGGAAGTAAAGAGCCACTGTGGAATGGGGTTGAAGGCTAAACTAGACAAGTCAGGGGGCAGTGGCTCAGTCAGTAAGATGCTTGCAGTACAAGCAGGAGGTCCAGAGCTTGATACCCAGTGCCCCTATTTAAAACACAAAAGCAAAAACAACACCAAAAGAAAGCTAGGCAGAGCCTCTAATCCCAGTGCTAGGGAGGTAGAGATAGGAGGAACCCTGGCTCTCACCAGCCAGCTCGGTTAAATCAACAAGTTCCAATTTCCTTGAGTGACCCTGCTTTTGTAAAGAAGGTGGAGATGCTGGAAAGACAACGACTCAGTGGCCAAAAGTGGTTGTTGTTCTTGCAGAGATTTGCTTCCCAGCAAGCATATGGCAGCTCACAACCATATGTAATTCCAGTTCCACGGGGTCCCAAACCCGCTGTGGGTACCAGCATGTACATGGCACATGCATATACTCAGTCAAAACCCTCAGACACATCAAATGAAAGTAAATCGTTAAAAAGAATAAAATGAAGAGAGACTAGGGAAGACACACTCAATATTGACATCTGGTCTCTACACACACTCATGCACATGCATGATCACACACATAGATTCACAATGATTACACAAGTGTGTATGTCTGGGCGGGGGTGGGTACCTGGATGCCAACGGGTAACCTCAGACACAATGGATTATGACCTTGTTTAATGTACCCAGTTCTCTGCAGGAGGCAGGTTATCTAAGTATTATTTTTATTTGATACAGGACAGAGTCAAGGTTCAAAGAGGTAAAGGGTGGACTATGTGGCCAGACCATGTACCTGTGAATAGTAGAGCTGGAAATGACCAAGTTGGCCTCCAAAGCCAGTACCTGATACCTTTCAATTGTCTAACTGATGACACTTTTCAAAGGCCATTTTGCAATCCCCTTCCCTTAGAAGACCATTTATTTCCATCAGTACGGTGTGGGGAAGGGAAGGGAAGGAAAGGGAAGGGAAGGGAAGGGAAGGGAAGGGAAGGGAAGGGAAGGGGAAGGGGAAGGGGAAGGGGAAGGGGAAGGGGAAGGGGAAGGGGAAGGGGAAGGGGAAGGGGAAGGGGAAGGGGAAGGGGAAGGGGGAGGGGAGGGGAAGGGGAAGGGAAGGGGAAGGGTAGGGAAGGGAAGGGGAGGGGAGGGGAGGGGAGGGGAGGGAAGGGGAGGGAAGGGGGAAGGGGAGGGGAGGGGAGGGGAGGGAAGGGGGAAGAGGAAGGGGAAGGGGAAGAGGAAGGGGAAGGGAAGGGAGAGAGAGAGAGACAGAGACAGAGAGACAGAGAGAAAGACAGAGACAGAGAGACAGAGAGAGACAGAGAGACAGGGAGAACAGTAGTTCTCAATTCCATGATGCCCAGGAAACACAAACAACCCTATCAACCTGAATGAAAACAACAGAAGACCTTTGACGCATAAATGCTATCAGGCAAAGATAAGGCATGCATTGTGTTTCAAGGACTTCTTGATTTAAAGCCAGCATGAATAATACTCAGTTTCTTGATAACTGGTAAGTTTTTTTTTAGATGAGTCCTTTTAGACTCAAGAATATGCGTGGAAATCACTGGCTTTGTAGATAGTGGCTAAACTTACCTATATAGTGGCAGAAAGCTGAGCTGTCCGTTTAAAAATAAGTAAATAAAACAAAGTTGAAACTGAATCTTACCTTTCTTTAAATTCACTTTACATCCTGATCACAGCCCCTCTCCCTCCTGTCTTCCCATTCCCACCCTTACAAATCCCTCTCCTTATTGCTCCCTCCCCTTCTCCTCAGAGTAGGGGAGCCCCCCTTGGGTACCACCCCACCCTTAAAATAAATGCTAAGTGGGCCAAAGGTCAGCCTGTGAGGGGAAGCATGGCAGCACTAAAATAAATCACGGAGGGCATCCTATAAAGGTGATGAGTTGGCATGACCTGAGCACGTACACTCTCGTGACTGGAGCCTGAACACTCTCGTAAAGAAGTCCAAAGAAACCCATCAGTTCTCAGGAGATCCAAAACAGAACTTGTAAACCAGAAGAGTCATCACCAGAAACAAGGTCCGTAAAGGCTCAGTGTTGTAAAGAGATGACCTCAAGGAAAAGCAGTCTCTGTTTAATTAGCATCACAGTGAAAGCAGAAGATGAGAGTTTTAGTGAAAATTGTTTCATGACATAAAGGCCACTTGGGAGTATTTGAGTAGTATTTCTTACAGGGGCTGGGGAGATGGCTCAAATACTGAAGCATTTGTCTCACACTCATGAGGACCTGAGTTCAGAGCCCCAGGACTCATGTAAAAAGCCAGGTGTACCAGGACTCATCCAGTGCTGAGGAGATGAGGACTGAAGGATCATGGGATTTTCCAGGCAACTAGTCTGACTGAGTCAGTTAGCGTCAAGGTCAATGAGAGACCGTGTGTGGAGGATGATGGAGGAAACATCTGACAAGGACCCCTGGCCCTCACATCCACTGATGCTCATGTGTTTGTGTGAACACACGCACACGTGCGCACACACATACATACATATGGAGTTACAGGCTGTCGTGAGTCACCTGACATGGGTGCTAGAAAAGAACTCAACTAAACTTTTCTTCTGGAAAAGTAATGTGTACTCTTAACCACTAAGCCAGCAAGAGAAAAAAAATTAACCAGTTGGACATTCTCTTCTCTTCTCTTTCCTTCCTTTTTGTTCCTCTTCCTCTTCCCCTTCCCTCCCTCTCTCCCTCCCTCCCCCCCCCCGCCTCCATCCCTCCTTCCCTTCCTTGTGTCTTGTAGCCTAGACTGGCCTTGCCATGTTGTTGAAGAACCTTAAAGTTCCGACCCTTCTGCCTCTGATTCTCAAATCCTAGGATTACAAACATGTTCCACCATGCTCACTGTATGCAACCTAGTATTTAATGTAATTTTTACATGGTGATAGAAATACAGAAAACATATTTACAAACCTTAGGGGAAAACACATGTTCATCAGGAGAGAGTTAAAGGAACATATGTGAGAGTGGAAGCCAGCCCTCCCCTATCACAGTGACTATTTCTCAATCCCCCGTGACAGCTTCAGAGATACCTGCTGCAGTGCTGGGTGTGAAACAAAAAAAGCAAAGTTACTGAGATCAGCAACTGTTGGCTGCATTCTGCTACTTTCCAATTAAGAAATGTCATAGAAGGGACTGAAGAGATGGCTCAGTGACTAGGAGCCTTGGCATGTCATAGAAGGGACTGAAGAGATGGCTCAGTGACTAGGAGCCCTGGCATGTCATACAAAGGACTGAAGAGATGGCTCAGTGACTGGGAGCCCTGGCTGCCCTTGCAGAGACTCTGGATTCAGTTTCAAGCACCCACCAGGAAGTTTCCAACTGTCTGTAACTCCAGTTCCAGAGGCTCTAATGCCCTGTTCTGGCTTCTATGGGCACTGGATAAACATGGTGTAGTTACATATATGCAAGCAAAACATTCATACACATAAAACAAAAATAAGTATCTTTAAAAAAAAAGAAAGGAAGAAAGAAAGAAAGAAAGAGAGAGAGAAAGAAAGAAAGAAAGAGAGAGAGAGAGAGAGAGAGAAAGAGAGAGAGAAAGAGAGAAAGAGAGAGAGAGAGAGAGAGAGAAAGAAAGAAAGAAAGAAAGAAAGAAAGAAAGAAAGAAAGAAAGAAAGAAAGAACACCATTGAAGAAAATGAGTGATGTAATATGTGGATTGCCAAGATCATCCAAATATTCTGACGAATAAAAACATAACAGGAGTGCAGGCTTTCTGTTCATTTTGATTTTGAGAAGGTCCTCTCTATGTAGTCCTGAGCATCTAGAAGCTCACTATTTAGACCAGACTAGCCCAGAACTCAGGGCTCCCGCTGAGTGTGAGGATTAAAGGCATGAGCCATCACGCTTGGCCCTGAGTGCAGGGTTTAAAGACAAGCTGATTCTCACCCTATCAGGTTGACAGTGTAGACTGGCCATCACAGTGGCCCAATATTAAAAATTAAGCTGACACTTCCTGTTTGCTTTTGGACCCCAGGACAAGGGGCTAAGGTGCATACTTTGCATATCAAAGCAGACCTGGCCTCCAGGTTCTCCCAGAATCCCTCAGACCCTACCTGGCATGCCCTGACCCCAACCCTGAACTTTCCAGTCCAGGGGCTGGGCTGCCTTCCTCCAAAGAGTCTTCCCTATATAATCCAGACATTTTGGTCTCTTCTCTCTCTTCTCCTTTTCTCTCTCTGCACTCATACCTTCTCTCTTTCTCTCCCTCCCCCTTCTCCTCGTGGAAACTTCCCTATCTGAGAGTTCTGAATCTTGATCATGGGCAGCCAGTGGAGGCTCTCTTCTGCACTGGACAGAACTTGAGCACTAGGAGTCCTCAAAGCATACACAGTGACACACTTCCTCCAACAAGGCCACACCTCCTAATAGTGCCACTCCCCATAGGCCAAGCATATTCAAACCACCACATCCCCTCTAAGAAGTCTTTAGATATTATGTCCAGTCATCTGTATCACCACACAGCAGACACATCTCTTTATATTCTCGGGAAGGATGTTCTTAGGGAGGGTTGTAATAACTAACCCCCCACAAAACCAGTCCTCCCACCACCACTTTTTACTGAAAGCCATTTCTTTTTCATGCAACATATTCAGATTATGGTTTTACCTCCCTCAAATCCACCAAGAGTCTCTCCGTCTCCCCTCTCACTTGGAGTCACACCCTTCCTGTCTCTCCTTAGAAAACAGACAGGCATCTAAAGATTAGTAATAAAAAAGATAAAAGAAAAAGAAACGGGAATAGGACAAAACAAACAAATAAACAGAAGAAAGTAACCAAAGGAAAAACACAAGAGGCTGGGCAATGGTGGCACACGCCTTTAATCCCAGCACTTGGGAGGCAGAGGCAGGCGGATTTCTGAGTTCGAGGCCAGCCTGGTCTACAGAGTGAGTTCCAGGACAGCCAGGGCTACACAGAGAAACCCTGTCTCAAAAAAACAAAAAAAAAATAAATAAATAAAAAATAAAATAAAAAGCACAAGAAACACACAGAGACACAGGGATACACATAAGGATCCCATAAAAACAGAGAACCTGAAGCCATAGTACATACACAGAGAACCTGTAAAGTTAAAGGAAGAGGAAGAGGAGGAAGAGAAAGAGGAGCAGTTGCAGAAGGAGAAGAAGGAAGGAAGGAAGGAGGGAAGAAGGGAAGGAAGGAAGGAAGGAAGGAAGAAAAGAAGAAAAGAAGAAAAGAAGAAAAGAAAATGAAAAGGAAAAATAACATCCTGACAAAATGTTATGAGAACAAAGAAGAGCTGGATAGATGGCTCAGCGGTTAAGAACACCTGACTGCTCTTCCAAAGGTCTTGAGTTCAAATCCCAGCAGCCACATGGTGGCTCACAATCATGCATAATGAGATCTGACACCCTCTTCTGGTGCGTCTGAAGACAGCTACAGTGTACTTAGATATAATAAATAAATCTTTAGGCCAGAGCGAGCAGGGCTGACCTGAGTGAGCAACTTTCATTTCTAGCAACCACATGATGGCTCACAACCATCAGTACAGCCACAGTGTACCCATATACATTAAATAAACAAATAAATAAATAAATAAATCTTTGAGAGAGAGAGAGAACAAAGAACCTCCCAAGATGCTACTGAGTTCATTTTGTGTTGGCCATCTACTCATGGTCATGATGCCTACTCTTAAGAGTGGTTTACATCTCCAGTGAGACTCCCTTCAAGAAAATGTATTTCATTTTTGAGTGGTTACCAATTAAAAATTGCTTCTGGGTTAGGGCTGGGGATGTCCACTTCCACTTCTGCCAGTAGTAAGACCCCATCTAGTGCAGACCTGTGCAGGCCCTGAGCACGCTGCCACAGTCTCTGTGAGTTCCTGTGTATGTTGATCCTGCTGTGTTTAGAGAGCCTTATTTCCTTAGTGTGCTCCATGCCCTCTGGCTCCTACGCTTTTTCTACCTCGAGTTTCCTGAGCCCTGAGGGGAGGGATTTGATGGAGACATCTCATTTACAACTGAGTATTTGAAGGTTTCTTGTTCTCTGTACATTGCCGAGCTATGGGTCTCTGTATTTGTTCTATCTAGCACAGGAGGAACATTCTCTGATGATTGCTGAGTGGGACACTAATAAAATGGATACAGCAGAGTGTAGTTAGGACTCTTTTATCTATGTTCTTTTACAACAGTAGTATTTGGTTTTCCCCTAGGTCCCTGGCCCATCTGGCTTCAGGTTCCTGGCCATCAAAGCAGAGTCAGAGATGGCATGGTGGTCCGAGTGAGAATGGCTTACATAGGCTCATATATTTTAATGCTCAATCACCAAGGAGAAGAATTGTTTAAAAGGATTAGAAGGATTAGGAGAATTAGGATTGTTAGAGAAAATTTCACTGGGGGTGAGCTTTGAGGTTTCAAAAGCCCATCATGGGTCCAGAGTATCTCTGCCTGTGGATCAGGATGTAAATCTCTTAGCTTTAGGGCCATGCCTGCCTACAGGCCACCATGCTTCCTGCCATGATAATGAACTAACCCTGTGAAACTATAAGCAAGGTACTAGTTAAATGCTTTCCTTTATAAGAGTTGTCTTGGTCATGATTTCTCTTCACAGCAATTAAACAGTGACTAAGACAAATGGGTTCCATCCCATGGAGTGGGCCTTAAATCCAATCAGATACTGGCTAGTTACTCTAACAAACTTTGTGCCACTATTGCATTAGCACATGACCCAGGAAGGTCGTCACTGTAGAACAAAGGTTTGAGGCTGGGTTTGTGTTTATCTTTCTCCTTTGGTAGTATGCTGAGTACCTTCCAGTACCATGAACACTAGTCAGTAGGGGTGAAGGCTCTAGGTAGATACCAGCTTGATTTCTATATGTTCAATGAATTTTGTAGGTGTTGTCTTCAGCTATAGGGTCTTACTGTCAGCATGTGGAGAGCAACCAATAACTATGGCAATAGTGTAGGTTGTTTGGGGATTTCCATGGGGCCCCTTTGGCCAATAATTTAATTAGAGATAATCCATTCCTGTCACTGGAAAGCTTCATTTGGTGATAAGAAATGTCCACTTGGGGCTCCATCTCTCCCACTATTTAGCAGTTTCATTAAGATTGTGTGTGTGTGTATACATACATACATACATACATACATATATATATATATATGCATATATACATATACACACATATATGTATACACACACACACACACACACATGTATACATTTTAGGAAGCTTCTACTGTATTAGATTTCCACACAAGGGTCAAATGACCCCTAGTTTTAGCTGACCCTCCCCATATCCCATCCCTTACTTTTCTCCATATTTGACTTCCCATTCCTGCCCCCTCACCTTATTCATCGATAACTATCCATTCTGTGTCCCCTTCATTACAGAGATCCATCCTGTAGGCATAATATTTTGTGCATTGTATAAAGATTATCCTTGTGTCATTCAAATGCTGATTTTTCTGCCCTCATATCTTGTTTCAATCCAGACAGGCCATTGTAATACTTAGGTCAAGAATCTCCTGTCTCAAGTTTGTATAAAGAATGCTAATCATTTATTCTCTGCCTTGTCATTAAAAGCTGATCATCCAATGGCTGGGCATAAGAGAGAACAGGGTGGGACTTCCACCAGCCAGGGGAGGGAGGGAGAGAGTAAGACAGATTGAGCCACAAGGAGGGAGGAAAGTAGATATCATGAGAGTTCAGCTGGAGCATGGAAGGCCCTAAATGCAAGTGTTATGGGGATTTGGGGTGGTAGGTAGCCAGATTAGTTTAGAGGATTAAATCAGATCAAATGATTGTCCAGGTATTACAGTAATGCTTGATTAAATAAATCTTGGTCTCTCTGTGTCTTTATTGGGGAATTAGCAAGGATAAAGAAAAAACAGCTGCTGTATTAATTTACTGCATACATTTGTATTAAATATTATTACTATTACACCAATCCTCCCCCTCTAATCCTTTATTCTATGCCTACCTAACCTCTGTGATTATATGGACTATAGTTTGCATACTGAAGACTTAAGAGCTAATTTCCACATATAAGCAAATACATGGCATAATTGCCATTCTGGGTCTAGGTTACCTCACTCAAGATCCTTTCATTCCTAACTCCACTCACTTACCTGGCAATTTCATGATTCCATTTTTTAATAGCTGAGTGGTATTTCATTGTGTAAATGTACCATTTTTTTCTCTATTGATCTGCTGATGGACATCTAGGCTATTACCAATGCGTGGCTATTATTAATAAAGCAGCAATGAACATGGTTGAGCAAGCGTCTCAGCACAGGATGAAATGTCCTCGGTGTACATGCCCAAGAGAGGTAGAGCTGGCTCTTGAGATAAATGTCTTTCCAGATTCCTGAGGGAGCACCACACTGATTTCCACAGTGGCTGCACAGGTTTCCACTCCCACTGGCAATGAATGAGTGTTCCATGTACTCTTCATCCACTGTCATTTGTTTATTGATCATGGCAATTCTAATTGGTATAAGACAAAATCTTAAAAATAGTTTTGATTTGGATTTCTTTGATAACTAAGGATGGTGAGCACTTCTTTATGAGCTTCTCAGCCATTTGAGTTTCCTCTTGAGAGTTCTCTGCTTAGATCTATATCCCACTTTGGATTGGGTTGTTTGTTTTCTTGATGTCCAGTTCGTTTGTTTTGTTTGTTTTTTAGTTCTCTGTATATTTTAGATATTAGTCCCCTATCAGATGTGCAGTTGGTAAAAGTGTTTTCCTATTTTGTAGCGTGCTGCTTGGTCTGAATGACAGTGCCCTTTGCTCTCCAGGAGCTTTTCAGCTTCATGAGGTCCCATTTATTAATTGCTGTTCTTAGTGCCTGTGCTGTCAGTGTATGGTTCAGGAAATCTTTTTTTCTGTGCCAATGAGTTCAAGCCTGTTCCCCACTTACTCTTCTGTCAGATCCAGGGTGTCTGGACTTATTTTGAGGTCTTTGATCCATTTGGAAATGAGTTTGTGCAGGGTGATGAGTATGGATATATTTGGATTCTTCTACATGTAGCCATCCAGTTTAACCATCACTATTTGTTGAAAATGCTGTCTTTTCCAGTATGTATTTCTGATTTCTATATTTCAAAAAAATCAAGTGTCTATGGGTGTGTGGACTTATGTCTGTGTCTTTAATTTGATTCCAAATTAAATGTTTCTGTTGTGTTATGCCAACACCATGCTGTTTTTATTACTATAGATCTTTAGTACAAATTGAGATGGGGACAGGTGGTTCTTTTATTATTCGGGAATGTTTTAGCTAGCCTGGTCGTGGTGTGTGTGTGTGTGTGTGTGTGTGTGTGTGTGTGTGTGTGTTTTTCCATATGAAGTTGAAAATTGTCCTTTAAAGCTCCATGAAGAATTGTGTTGGAATTTTGATTGTAGATTGCTTTTGATAGGATTTTCACTATATTAATCCTCAATCCATGAGCATGGGAGAGCTTTCATCTCCTAATATCCTCTTCAATTGTTTTATTCAGTGTCTTAAAGTTTTGATCATACAAAGTCTTTCACTTGCTTGGTTATAGTTACCCAAGATATTTTCGATGGGATTGTGAAAGGTGTTTTCCTATTTTCTTTCTCAGTCTGCTTAACATTTGTTTATATGAAGACTAATGATTTTTATATGTTAATATTGTATTATGCTACTTTGCTAAAAGAGTTTACCAGCTGTAGAAGTTTCCTACTGGAATTTTTGGGGCCACTTATATGTACTATCATACCATCTACAAATAAAGATACTTCAACTTCTTCCCTTCCTATCTTTATCCCCTTGATCTCCTTCAGTTATCTTACCACTCTAAGATTTCTAGTAGTATACTGAACAGTGTATTAGTCAGGGTTCTGTAGAGTAACCGAATTTACACTACACTAGACACACACACACACACACACACACACACACACACACACACACACACACATTCATAAATATATCCAATAATGGTTGCCCATGAATGGAAGGTCCAAGAATCCAAATTGTGTGGCTAGATGCCTCAGCTTGGAATCCTGAAGAAGTAAACTAATGCCAGTGAAGGAATGCTCTTGCAGGCAAGAGCAAGACCAAGTAGGCAAGGAAATAACACTTCCTTCTTCAATAGCCTATAGGCTTCTTGCAGAAGGCATGGCCCAGATTAGAGGTGGGTCTTCTACCTCAAAAGATCTTAAAGGATGGGTCTTCAAATTATGTAAAAATCTTTCACAGGTGTGGCCCATTTCTTGGTTTTAGTCAATTTCAGATGTAGTCAAGTTGACAATCAAGAACAGCCATCACCAGTAGGCATGGAGAAAGTGGACAATTTGTCTTGTTCCTGATTTTAGTGGAAAGTCTTTAAGTTTGTGTCCAATTAGAATGATTTGGCTGAGGGCTTGCTGTGAATTGCCTTTTTTATTTTGTGCTGTGTCCCTTGTATTCATAGTCTCTCCAGGACTTTTACCATGAAGTTCTGTTAGATTTTGTCAAAGGCCTTTTATGTATCTAATGAGATGATTATGTGGTTTTTATCTTTTAGTATCTTTTGTGATTAATTCCATTTTTGATTTACACATGTTGAACCATCTTGGCATCTCTGAGGTGAAGCCTATTTGATCATGGGAATGATCTTTTTGATGTGTTCTTGGATTTAGTTTACAAGTATTTTACTGAGAATTTTTGGCACCTATGTTCATAAGGAAAATTGTTTTGCAATTCTTTTTCTTTGTTGAGTCTTTATGTGGTTTAGGTATCAAAATAACTTTGACCTCATACAAAAAACTCGGTAATGTTCAGTCTGTTTCTATTTTGTGGAATAATTTGAGGAGTATTGGCATTAATTCTTCTTTGAATATCTGGTAGAATTCTGTACTAAAACCATCTGGTCCTGGGATTTTTGTGGTCAGGAGACTTTTAATTACTGCTTCTATTTCACTGAGGGTAACAGGTCTATTTAACTTGCTTATTTGTTCTTGCTTTAATTTTAATAGGTGGGAAATATCAAGATATATCCATTTCCTTTGGATTTTCCAATTTGGTGGAATACAAGTTTTTAAAGTATGTCTTTATGATTCTCTGGATTTCCTTCATGTCTGTTGTTATGCTGCCCTTTTTATGTCTAATATGGTTAATTTGGCTTTGAGTTAGGCTTTCTTATTTTTCTCAAAGAACCAATTTTGTTTTGTTGATTCTTTGTATTTTTGTTTCTATTTTATTGATTTTAGCCCTTATTTTGATAATTTCTTGTCATTTACTCCTTTGATGTGCTATTTATCCTTCTCATTTTAGAACTTTCATACATGCCATTAAATTATATGCGGTTGCTTTCATTATTTTACATAGGCACTTAGTGCTATGAACTTGTTTCTTAGACTCACCTTCATCGTGCCCCATAAGTTTGGTTATGTTTTATTTTCACTTTCATTCCATTCTAAGAAGTTTTTAATTGCTTTCTTAATGTCTGTCTTTATCCATTTTTCATCCAATAGAGAGTTGTTCCATTTCCACGAGTTTGTAGGCTTTCTGTTGTTTCTGCTGTTATTAATATCCATCCATATAAGGTGTTATTTCAGTTTTTTCGTATTTGTTGAGACTTGCTTTGTGTTAACATATGTGTTCAATTTGGGAGAAAATTCCATGATCTGCTGAGAAAGTATATTCCTTCGTGTTTCAGTGAAATATTCTGTAAATATTTCTTAGATCCATTTGGTTTATGATGTCAGTTAGCTCCAGCATTTCTGTTTAGTTTTTGTCTGGACAACCTGTATATTTATGAGAGTTTGGTATCACTATGTGATGTTCAATATGTGACTTTAGCTGTGGTATTGTTTCTTTTTACAACTTTGAGTGTCCTAGTGCAAACACTAATGCATAGATCTTTAGACTAGCAACATCTTTTTTGTGGATGCTTCCTTTAACAAGTATGTAGTGTCCTTCCCTATCTCTTTTGATTAATTTTGGTTTGAAGTCTATTTTGTATTAAAATGGCTACACTGGCTTGCTGGGTTTCTTTTGGGGGGAGGGTATGTGGTCATTTGCTTGGGATATCATTTTTCCATTCTTCTGCCCTACGGTGATAACTATCCTTGATGTTAAGGTGTGTTTCTTGGATGCATAGAAGGATGGGTCTTGTTTTTTAATCAAGTCTGCTAGACTGTGTGGTTTTTTTTGGGGGGGGGAGGGAAATTGAGACTATTGCTGTTGAGAATTATCAATGAGCAGTGTTTGTTAGTTCCCATTGCTCTGGTGTGCCCTTTTCACACACACACACACACACACACACACACACACACACACACACACACACACACACACACACACACAATTTTATTTGGCTAAGGTATCCATTTCTTTTATTTTGTCTTCAATGTTTGAGAGTCTCTTCCATTTCTTATATTCTATTGGTAAGGCTTGCCTGAAAGGTTCCTGTTGAGCTCCAAAGTTTTTTATTTCCAGATTTCCCTCAGTTTGGACCTTCTTTACTATAGAGTCAATTTCCACTTTTATGTCTTGAACGATTTTTTTTTCCATTTCATTCCACTGTTTGATGGTGTTTTCACAGAGTTCATTAATGGATTTATTCATATCCTCTTTAAGGTCCCTGAGCATATTTTGAAGTCCCTGTCTTGTGTTTTAGCTATATTGCCATTTCTCCAGGCCTACTGTAGTAGGGTTGCTGGGCTCTAGTGGAGACATATTGTTCTGGCTGTTATTGTGTTTTTTGCACTGCTGTCTAGTCATCTGGGTTTGGGATGGTTGTAATTCTAGGTACTACTAGCTTATCTTGAGTTTGTTGGGTGGGAGCTTCCATTGCTTTTTCTGTTTCTTAGGAGAGTGTGATGGCTGTTGGGTTGCCTGGTAGAAAATGCTTTGGAGATCCTGCCAGGAGTGGCATTGGGAGTCCTGGGTAGAATGTCTTTCTAGGTATTGGGAGCTGACACTAAGGAATGGGGATGGGCTAGAACCAAAGCTTAAGAGGGTCTACAGGAAGGAGGAAAGCTGAGTATGCCACCAGTGTCCTCATCTTCATAGATCCTTGGGAATGGGGGAAGAGAGGAAGGAGAGACCAGAGCAGGCGGTCTGCTACAAATCTGGGGATAATACTGGGGGTTGGAATTGGAGGAGAGGGCTTTTAAAGTGCCAAATGGCCCAAATATGTGTGCTCTCACAGGGCACTTGTGGCTTTCTTGCAGCTTCCCAGAGGAAACATGCACGTCAGAAGCACACCACTAATAGTCACATGTAACTAACCGGGTCGCTCTGACAGTTACGTTTTATTAGAAACATCCTTCACTTGCTCGTCCTCACCTGGACACCTCCAACTCTCACACAGTACCTCTTGCACTGCAGGGCTTGTTCATGTTTGTATGCTATCCCAGGAAGGATGGTATCTTGTAGGCTTGGAGTGTTTATTTAAATACCTACTTTTTTTGTTTTTGTTTCTTTTTGTTTTTCGAGACAGGGTTTCTCTGTGTAGCCCTGACTGTCCTGGAACTCACTCTGTAGACCAGGCTGGCCTCGAACTCAGAAATCCGCCTGCCTCTGCCTCCCGAGTGCTGGGATTAAAGGCATGCGCCACCACGCCCGGCAAAATACCTACTTTTAATATTGGTTGTTAAATGCTTTAACCTCCCTTCTTGCCCACCACCCACCAGAGGTCGTGTGAAAGAAAGGTTATTAGGACACAGAGGAAGTAAATCTGCTTAGAAATTGTTCTTTTTGAGCGAATCCCATCTGCTTTGTCAGGAAATCAGCAGTTTAGTTCACAGGTGTCAGCAGCAGAAACTTGATACACTTGAAAACTCTTCATGGACGTACCAGCGGTCCAGTTCAGTGTCAGGATAGCAGCAGCAGCAGCTCAAACCTAGCAGAAACAGCCAGACCTCAGCTGAATCTGCAAGAGTCGGCAGGAGGATTAGGACCAGCAGGGACACCAAGAAAAGTTTTTGGCCAAGCCTCTCTCAATGACTAAGAAGCTTTCTCATCTGGAGATTCATTTTCTGTTCAGGCTGTCTCAGCAAACCTACTCCCACTAACGCACACTGCAAGAGGAGCACACCCTAAGTCTCCCTGGAGTACTGCCTCAAGGTTCCCCACAGTGCAGCAGGGGGCTATGACCTCAGCTAAGAGCTGTGTCAGCTTCCCCGTGGCCGTCCCTGTTCATGCAGTTCCAGTGATGGGGGGCCCTGATCTGCAGCATGACTATATTAATCTCATTAGTGCTGCTGGCTTCATCACAATCCCTCCCGGAGACTGGAAACAGCACACATTTATCTCCTTGTAGTTCTGGAGATCAGAAAGAGGAAATCAGTAACTTTAGGCCTAAGGTCAAGTTTTCTGTGGAGGTGGGGCAGGTGTGTGTGTGTGGTGGGGGGCTCTCCTGGGACTCCTGGCCTTTTTATAGATCTAATCTTTATTAGTTTTAGTGATGCATGTACGTACATGCACACCCATTTGTGGGTGTATGCATGTGATTGCAGAGACCCATAGAGAACAAGGGCCTTAGAGACCCCTGGAATTGGAGTAATAGGAGCCACCCAATATGGGTTCTGGGAGCTGGATTTGGGTTCTCTGCAAGAACAGTATGTGCTTTTAACCTCTGAGCCATCTTTTCAGCCTCCTGGCCTTTTTAGCTTCTAGTTGTTTTTATTACTTATTCTTTGGCCTCCCACATCTCTGAAATCTCTCTCTCCACAATCTCTGTTCTGTCACTGCCCCTCGTCTGGCTTATGTGGACCTTGTGGTTGAATCAGAGCCCCAGACGATCCCTTGAGACCCTTACCTTAATCTCATTGACAAAATGCCTATTTACACAAGTGACATATGGCCGGGTTTCAAGGAGTTAGGGTCCTTTAGGGAGGCATTATCCAACCTGCTAAGGTAACCAGAACGGAGGAGGCAAGTAAGCAGGCCAGCCTGGCAAAGGCGGCAGCAAGAGGAGCCTCCACAGAGGAGCTCCAGCATCCGCAGCAGGTCAAGGGCTAAGGGTCACAGCCCATGAGGTGTTGCAATAAAGAGCACAGGGAGGAGTAAATTCCCAAATGGATTCTGACTCACAGGGTAAACCAAGGTCCAAGTTAAGACTCAGGATGCAGGATTTTAGCTGCCATGGATTTGAACCCTGGCCCACCCCAGAGAGCAAAGAATGTCATTGTACAGATGTAGCAGAGTCTGACACAAATGGCAAGTGAGATTTATTTAAACAATGATACTGACAGGAACAGGATCTGGTGTGACCACCTTTGTAACCACGGGTTCCGGATGTGCAGCAGGACCAACAAAGTGAGGCTGCACATCTCTCAGGAGGCCCTGGCACTCCCTTAGCTAGAGCCTTCACCTTCCACCCCAGCACGAGCCTTCAGCAGATCAATAGGTTATCTCCTTCAAACCTAAGGGAGAAACAGAGATGCTGTCAGACGCTGTGGCAGAGTAAAGGAACCAGGGAGCGTGCACACTGGCCCTGGGCACCAGAATGACTCACTGCTGGACCTTACTCTCTTCCTGTGTGAGGCAAGATCGTAGAAGGAAGTGAAAAGTCAGGCCAGCTTTTGTTTATGGGTGGCTTAAAACAGATTTAGAAAGCATTTCATAACACTTTATGAGCTCTCTGCAGTAAATGTCCAAAATTTACTAACTGCTGAACTTTGAACAAACACAAAGAGGGTTCTTCACCTTGTGCTGGCACACCAAAGATGCCTGACCTTAGAAGGGTTACTACCCAACCTGGGTGTGGCGTGCACACCTGTAAGCCCAGCACTCGGGAGGCTGAAGCACAAGAGCCAGCTTGAGGTCAGCCTGCACTTCAGAGTGAGACCACCCTGTTCCCAAAGCAAACAACAAAAACAAACAAAAACAAACAACCAAACAACAGTTAGCTTAGCTCATTAGAAACCTCTCTTTCCAAACGCTTGGGGAGGCTAAGTATATTCTGACCTAGCCTTATGATAGAATTTAATATACTCGTTATAGTTATGTTCATTAAGAAGGCTCATGTCACATGATTACACTGAAAAGATGCAGGGCTCCAGCAGCATAAGGGCAGGGTGAAGGCCAGGAGTGTCCCACCCTCCTCATGACTCCATCAAGTCAGGTGAGGCACAGCTGGAATTCTGGGAGGAATGCCAAGTTTAAGGTAAGGCTGCACTGACATGTCTCAAAACAATCAAAGAAAAATGGCAATTAATTTTTATAAATGTCAGCAGATAACTAAACAGCAGTGTCCAGAGACCAGGCAAGGAGCACCACTGGAGGCCACCTGAGGCCAGGCCATGGGGCCTGCTGTGCTCTGCTTTTCCTAAGCTTCCCAAGTCCCAAGTACAACTTCCTTTATAATTAGGAGAGGTTCTGATATAAAACACAGCAATAAAGGGCTTTCCATCCAAACCACATTGGTGGGACTCCATGGGAAGTTAGGGGCCCAAGAAGGCTGCACAGCCACTGCCTGCCTGTCAGGGGTTTCTCAGGTCACATCTGTGGGAGGTACCAGGGACCTGGAATCTGATGTGCTCTCGCTGGACTATTCTGAAAAATCAGTCACTGGGAAGCAAAAACAACAGTGGCAAGAGTCAGCAGACGCTGGGTCGAAACATGGAGAGTCAGGTGCCAAGGTGCCTGTCTAACCATGGTCTTCCCTGCCTCTGTCACCTTAACCCTAGACAAGGAGAGAGAAACTGCCCGGGAAGCTGAGCAGGTCCATCTATCTATCTATCTATCTATCTATCTATCTATCTATCTATCTATCTATCTATCTATCTATCTATCTTCATGTGTGTTTGTTTATTTACTTACTTATTTACTTTTATGTGTTTTGCCTGCACATGTGTCTATGTGAGGGCAACAGATTATCTGAAACTAAAGCTACAGACAGTTTTGAGCTGCCATTTGGGGGCTGGGATTTGAACTCAGGACCTCTGGTAGAGCAGTCAGTGCTCTTAACCACTGAGCCATTTCTCCAGCCCCTGAGTGGGTCTTTTGGATACCAAATGATCCACATGTTAGTATCTAGTAAACTGGGCTCTGTGCTTGTGGAGGGTAAATAAATGCTGGTTATTTATGTTACAATTATTACTTTAACTCTTCAAGGTTTTCAACTTTCCCAACTGCAGAAACCCCTTAGCTGGTGGGACAAGGGCTGGCTGGTTATTTGGGGAACTGCAGTTTAAAGAATTCACCTAATCTGTGCTATTAAAACCTGAAGGAGGAAACCATGACTTCTCTGGACACACTGTGTGCACGCATAGACATTTCCCTAGTTCTCTGAACCTGACCTTCCAGGTGTGCCTTTCCTCTTTGGAGAGGCCCAATCGAGAGAAACGCGATGGATCTCTTACCAAGCTCCTGGCCGCCGCGGGTGGCCCAGCACAGGCAGTAATGGCGCATGAGCTGCTCCAGGAGCTCCATCTCATCCAGGAACTCGAGGGATTCTATTCTGTGCAGGAATCACAGAGTTAGAAAGGAAGCCGCTGACCCACAGTCCTGACGCCTTCATGACACTACATGGAAAGGAGCTGGGTACAAACTGTGCACGCTGTGGCTAAGACGAAGGGAGGTGTGACGTGGCTCAGCAGTTAAGAGCACTGCTGCTCTTCCAGGGGATCCAGGTTCAATATTCAGCACCCACCCAATGGAGACTCACAACAGTCCTAACTCTAGTTCCAGGAAATCTGGTGCCCTCTCTGGCCTCTGGGGACAGGCACCAGGCACACCCTGCATGTGTGCATACATACAGGCAAAACACTCACACGTGTGAAAATAAATATATTTTCAAAAAGAAGAAAGAGGGCTGGACTTTTAGTGCCGGGGAACAGCACACACTTGTGCAAGCTACAGATACACGCGCTTCTTTCTTTTCTTGAAGAAAGAAGGAGGGTAAGGAAGGAGAGTGTGTGTGTGTGTGGGGGGGGGGGCAAGGAAGGCTGAGAGGAGAGAGGAAGAGGAGGAGGAAGGATTACTTATCTCAAAAGTCAAGACACACAAACCAGAAAGATAGGTTCACGGAAAAGGACCAATTTCTTTGCCCTATTAAGAGCTAAAGCTTCAGTATGAAAAACTAGTACAATAATTTAAAAGATGAAGAAAAAAGATCATTCCAATAGAGAAGAAAAACAAATATAGATAAAGACACAAGATCTTAGGGATACATTGCTGTGATGAAACCTTATGACCAAAGCAAGGTGAGGAGGAAAAGGTCTATTCAGCTCACACTTCCCCATCACTGTTCATCATCATGGTAAGTCAGGACAGGAACTCAGACAGGGCAGGAACCTGGAGGCAGGAGCCGATGCAGAGCCACAGCGGGTGCTTCGACTGAACTGCTTCCCACGCCTTGCTCAGCCTGCTTTCCTATCCAGGAAGCCAGACTGGGCCGAACCCCCACCCCTCCCCACCAACCCCACATCCATCAATCACTAATTAAGAAATGCTCTACAGCTGGATCTCTTGAAGGCACTTTCTCAGTTCCCTGCTCTCAGGCTGACATAAAAGTAGCCATCATGATAGTTTTCAACTCTCAGACAGACTAAGGTTGAAGGCAGAGAAGAAAAGGCACGTTGTCAACTGCTAGTGAGATGACAAAGCAAGACTGCCTTCCTGGAGGGCACTTTGGCCTCTTCCACACGAAGAACATCCTCTGACCCTGCCACTAACCCTGCCTCTTAAGAATTTACCCTGTGTCACGGATACATGGCCAAGGACAATTTCTACAGCACCACAGCTCCAACCTAGGAGCAAGCAAAAACTGAACTACAGAGGACCGTCTGAATGACCTAAACACGCTCAGACATCAGGTCTCTAAGCCAGGCTAGGGACCAGTGCTTGTCTCTGTGGGTTAGCAGGGCAACACGGGATAACTTCCAAGACTAGGGCTGAGCTTTACAGACAGCTGTTAACAAAGAATGTGTGCTTAGTATACAACCATTTGGGGGAACATGGAATAACCTGGAAAATGCAAACAAAGCTAGAGAAGGAAGTTGTCTTAAGAGGTAGGTAGTAAACAAATGGGCAGTGAGTGACAGATAGGCTTCCCTTTGGTTTTTACTCTGTAATTCTTTGTTAATTTGAAATATCAGATACACAGTATGATTTTACCAAAAAAAAAGCATTTTAAATGTAAATAAATATATACAGAAACATGTACAAACAAAATGGCAATACTCCTTGTACTCTCTCTCCACGGGAATATGGTCACATTGTTAGGGAAACGGAGGCAAAAACAGAGAGTATCAGAATGACATAAACAAGGGCCCACACCCCTCCTGTGTGCAATAGCTTCTGCTAGGAATCTCCGCAGGGCACTGTGTGTGTGCACGTGTGTGTGTGTGTGTGTGTGTCTGTAGCTGTGTGCTCATCCCTATCACGGCCTGTGAGCCTAAGGACCACATCTGGAGGGAGAGCGACTCTCCACAATGTACTGTGGTTGCTTCCCAGCTACTCCTACTTAGAGGCATCCCGCGTGGTCTGAGTAAGATAAACCTGAAGGCCCAGCTGTTAGGGGATTTGTGCCCAGGGCAGGGCTGCTGAGTAGTGGAGCCTTTAAGGGACTTAGCAGGAGGAAGAGACTGGAGGCTTGTCCCCAAACACAACTGTGAGGTTCTAGTCCCTTTTTCGTCCTTGCTTTTGTTGCAAAGTCATGAGGTCATGAAACTTTTGCTCTAACATGTTCCTGTCATCACGTGACCTCACAACAGGTCAAAAGTAATGAATGCTTCCCACCAGTCGCAAACTTGATGCCTCTAAAAGTCTGAGAAAAATAAGTATTTTCACTTTATACAGCGCTGTCTCGAGTATTTGTTATTAGTAACAGAAAGCTACGTAGTGTACAAGATTGGTAAGACATGTAAGTACGACATGCTTTGCTGCTGCCACAGACCTGACTGCTGGACAGCCTTTGGAGCTGCTGTGCTGGAGGAGTGCAGGAAGTGTAGAGAGGCAGGCCAGGGCGAGGCTGGGATGCTGCTAAAGAGCAGACATTAGGGCAATGCCAGGGAAGTTTATGGTGGAAAGGAACTGGACATGAGACCAGCCTTGACACACTGTGACAAACAAACTGACTGCATCCTGTCCATGCCAGAGAATGTGTGGACTGAGATGAAAAATAACAGACTGGTTTGTCTGGTGCAAAGCACGTGGTCCACAGCAGCAGGACTGTTCACAGTGAGACTCAGAGCCAAAGCACTGGAGTGGAAAGGTTGGAAAGAATGAAGCCCAGCCTGGAAAAAGACTGCTCTACAGGCAGGGGTGGGGCTACTTCCTGCTCTTCAAGTTGTCAGCACTCACTCCAGGGGACACCTAAATCCCAGCACCCAAGCTGGGCAGCTCACAACTGCCTGTAAAAATAGCTCCAGGGGATCTATGTACTCTTCTGGCCTCACAAATACCCCCACAAGTGTAGCATATATAACAGACACATACACAAAAATAAAAGTTTTTAAATGGTCAAGTTAATTTTTATTGTCAACTGGTCACAACTAAGAGTCACCTGAGAAGAACGAACCTTAGAGAAATTGCCTAGATCAGATGGCCCTGTGGGCATGTCTATAGGACACTGTCTCCACTGCTCACTGACGTAGGAGGACCCAGCCTACTATGAGAAGTGCCTACTATGAGAAGTGCCATCCCTAGGCAGGTGGTCCTGGGCTACATAAGAAGGGGAGCTGAGCATGGACTCGTGATAGAATGAGCCAGTAAGCAACATCCCTCTGTGGTTTCTGCTTTAGTTCTTGAGTTGCTGCCTTGACTGCCTTCAAGGATGGATTACAACCTGGAAGTGTACGCCAAATAAACTCTTTTCTCTCCAAGTTGCTTTTGGTTTGAGTGTTTAATCACAGGAACAGAAAAATAACTAATACCAACACCAACCAACAAAGATATGGCCTGGACAGAAAAGAGACAGGATAGGTTGGCCCACGGTACAGTTACTAGAACCTGAATAAAGAAACCGTTTTCCAGAATCACAGGAAGGTCACTGCAGGACCACTCAGGTCCTTCCCAGATGGCACAGCCCCAATCAACTCAGGTGCAAATGCATCTCCTCTCGAAGACTTTCCAGGTGGCACTGGGCACCCTGCCCGCCGACAGCTGCCTGGCCATGAGAAGACAGTGTGCTCTGCTACATACATTAATATAGTCCCAAAGTGATGGCCAGCTAGCTGTGGGATGACTCCCCAACTGGGAAGCAAAACACCCCTTCTCTAAGTAGATTTCAGATGTGTCAGTGCAACAGATGCCGACTGACAGAACAGCCAGGGCAAACAAAGGTCCAGAAAAGAGTGCAGAGCCTAATGGAGCTTCCAGAATGGAACAGCGATCACTGACAGAACACAGCACAACTGTGAGGCTGGTCACTAGCATGTGGGCCCCCAAGAACGGGAGTGCTCAGGGCCTGTTTTGATCCCATATCCCTCGTGCAGATAAAACCCGTGTGACACCCAGAGTTAGGAAACCTGTTCAGGGTAAACAGAGCAAAGCCCATCTCCTGTCTCTGTTAGGGTGACATGTTGCTGTCTGTAAAAGGCTATGGGCTGCATGGGACAAAGGAATGCCTGGAAGAAAGTTACCCTCCCTGTGGCTGATGTTCACCACTAATTCCCCGATGGCAGTCTAGAATAAAATTTGTCAAAGCAACTGCATTATAAACGCCAGACCAGGGATGTTCAAAACATTGCCTTGATGTGTATCCAGTGGAAGCCAGCCTCACAAGAAAGCAGTTTCCACAAGAATCCAGAAAGCACCAGCCTACAAGCCTGCATTCCCAAGGCATCACTGCCTAGATAACTGATACTTAGACACAAGAAAAAAGAAAAAGTTAAACTTTTTTAAATGTCAGTAAGTTCTGAGCAAGAGCAAGGTCAAAGGTTCTTGACTTTGTAATAGACCCCAAACTGTATGTAGCTCTGGCTCTCCAAAGGAAAGGGGAAAGGACAGAGAGAAAGCACAGAGTAAGAAATGAACGCAGCAGGCACCAACACAGACGATGTTACCTCGCACTGTCAATGGAGACACTAAAACAAATAAAACACGAGACCATTTTACAATTTCTTCAAAATTGCCATAGTCCCAATTAGTCTTCTGTACATTGATATGCAAGCCTATGTACATGTAAACAGGACGTGAAGACCTCAGTATTTTGATACTACAAATGTAAATATGATCCATTAAGCTTTAAAAGGGGAGTGTGACTTCTGTGACCACGGTGTACAGTATGACCTCACTGATTTAGAAGCCCGAAGTCTATGTATCAGTAAATATGTGTGTAGACACCATTGGAGACTAAGCCCAACTTGTTAATGGGCACTAAGTACAGTGTGGCTGCAGAAGACCAGCCCTCGGCATGAAATGGTTTTAGAACAGTGAGTATAACTTTCTTTCATTACAAAGGAAGAGTCCGTTTAAAGGTGTCATCTAAGTCCATTAAGGGATGCCATTTAAAGATGACTTCCCTTGAAGTCATGGCAGCAGCATCTTCTCTCAGACAGGGATTACACAGTGTCCACAGCAGAGGCGGCTCGGAAGACTTTCTGGGTGTAACTGCTTATTTAGGTTCGAATCATTTGCTTTGACAAAGGTGCTATCTCAGCCAGTGGCTAATGAGTTACTCTTACAAGCTCCTACCAATGTTTACCTTACTTCAAAATAAGTCTGGTTAAGGTTATCTTTGTGTTCACGTTAAAGAACAGTCAGCCTTTGACTCGCAAGCGTCTGGAGCCTGGGCTCGGCACTCACATACCTGTTTACCTCTGCCCGAGGTAGCCCACTGTACAGCTCCATCATGTTCACTGCAGACGCTGTCTCCCACCCATTCAACAGCAGCCGTTCCTTCTGGAAGGGGTAGAGACACAAGGAGGACTCAAATCGCAGTGTGTAGGCCAAGGCCCTAGTACACACAGATCTCTCTGAGAGGTGTCCTGCTTTTCATCTCTCTTCTCAGGTTTTCATTTTTTGTATGAACATACAATGTTTTCATAGGGAAACCCACCAGAGTGTAGAGACACAAAAGACACGCTCCTTCATCAACAACTGGTATTTGTTTGGTTGGCCGAATGACTAGCTGCTTTCAAGTCTTGCCATGTAGACCAGGCTGGTTTTGGAACTTGCTGGCCCAGGAAAGTCTCAAACGTGATCTTTTTGCCTCAATCTACCAAGTAGTAGGATTACAGGTGTGAGCGTCTACATTCAGCTTAAGTAACATGCCATTTAGTAGTCATGTGACAAAGTTTACTTAAAGTGAAAGGTACCAGGCCGTTATCTCCAGCTATAAATAAATGATTGTTTTTTAAAAAGGGACTCCTACAGATTAATCAGATACACAGCTATGTTAACCATCTATAAAGTGTAGGTCATGGAGAGATGCCAAATCAAACACACCTGTAAAACTGCCTTTAACCTGCCAGGAGAGACTGACGCTGGTCTGAGAGTCAGGCGTATGAGGAGCTCTGCTGACTTGTGAGAAGGGAGCACAGTGACATGGTCCACACTAGGAGGGTCTTTGACAAGTATTTAGGGTGAAACCATGAATAGTCCAGTATATGTCTAAAATACTCTTGACACCACCACCAAACAACACTGTGGACGAGACCATGAGCTATTTACTACTGGCAAAACAGTGATAATCACTGAAAAGATATGGCTGCTTACTGCACTGTTCCTTCTACTTTTATGCTTGGGTGAAATTTTGCAAAATACTAAGTCAAGTGTACAAAAGATCTGCATAATGAAAATAGCGCACTGTAGGAAATGTTAACTTGTGTTTTCATATCAAGGAGACAGGGAGAACTTGAGGCGTCCTACATAGGAACCCTCTGTGCCTGATCACAGGCACAGCAGGGCTTCTCAGGGTGCACCTGCCACCGAGTGCCCCGCTTTGCTGGCTGAGGGGATGCTCTGACCTGGGACTCCAGTGATTTGCAGGTTTCCACTCCTGCCAGGTCACAACTTCGCCTCCGGAGGTTTTCAATCATGATCTGCCCAAACCGGTCGTCCATGTTGACCTGAGACGGGGAAAAGCTGGTTAGCCACAACCTTAAAGATCTGTCCTAAATAAGCAGAGCACAACGCCCGGTCAAGGCTGACATCTGGTAATGCACACAGGAGCAGCCCGGGAAGGTTGTGGGACACGTGACACAAAGCTGAGCTGGTGCACCCTACAAAGAGTGGCACACACACTTACATGCCCACCTAGTACAACAATCCTACTGCTGGCAGAGAGGCTCACATACATGTGCCAAGATGCAATGCTACGTGGAACTGGAAGAATATGGAAAGAAATACCTATTAAGTTCCATCAATTCTATTACCTTCATAAAATGACATACCATACTGCTTACATGACTTTAAGATACTCTCTTAAGAAGCAGAGTACAGGACTGAAGAGCACTCAGCAGGTAAAGTCACTTGTTGCCAAGCTTGACCACCTGAGTTCAATTCCCAGGACCCACACGGTAGAAGAGGACAACTCCCAACTCACACAGGCTGTGTCCCCCCACCACCCCACATTCACCATGTACATGCACAAACATATACAATAAATAAATGTAAAGAAGAATTTTGTAAGAAGCAGCAAGGCTTAGAGAAATGAACAGAATGTTCCTGCCTGTCTCCCCTGCATTTAAAAACATAAAACACAGCAGGCAGCACTGTGTCCCTGACAGAAGACTAAGATCTAGGGTCAGAGAGAGATTTGCTTGTCTTGTTATAACCAGTCCTATATTCCTGAGACCGTCTCTTGCCTAAATGGGCCTTAAACAGGTGTTTTTTTCCTGCCTCAGCCTCCAGAGAGGCAGAAGAAATGGTGTTACTGTGGGCAATCATAGCATAAGCACCAATCCTCTGTCAGGTACAATTAACTTATGTCCGTGCACAAGTGTTGGAAGACATGATGTCACTGTATGCTGTCATAGTACACACAGCAGTCCTTGTTCACACGCAAGTGAACACAAAGAAATCATTTTACCTATAAGACCCACCCCAGAGGCAGACTGTCAGCAATGCTATCCTCCCTCATTTGCGTCAGGACAGAAGGTGTCTGAGAGCACAATCTTCATTTTATGAATGATGGCTTGAATCCTGCCTTGACAACAGCTGTGACCCTGAGAAGACTGGACGGTTTAACTGTCGGGGGAGACTAACACCAGCCTTATGGACTTCTATGTAAGGAAACAAGCAAATACATGGAAAACTGACCCAGTAGTACCCAGTACAGAGTACGGAAAGCACAGTGCACTGTCATCACGCAGTTACCAACATGGCTTTGTCGCTGTAAACAATTAACCAGGAAAAACACACAGGCAACTAATCTACACTGTTGATTCAAGTTAAATTTCTACTGACAAAGTGAGAATGGTGGGAGCTAAACCAGGTGACAGACAGCTGAGGTGGTGCCATCGAATCTGGCCCAGTCCCAGGTGTGCTCCTGAGTGAGAAGCCTTGAGTCTGAATCAACCTGGCATCTCCCAGAGTGTGCTAGATAAATGCTCTGGACAGAGCAGAGGCAAGGCCAATGAACAAAGCAGCACACACAGGACATATGGCAGTCACTCTCCATGCATGTATGCCGCAAAAGCAGACCGTGCCCTGGCTGCAATCGTATTAAGAGAGAAGCTGAGGGGCTGGCTTCCATGGCCAATGCTCCTGGACACATGGCAGCAGTTGTAGATGGGAAGGAAGAAAGTCAGCCAACCGAGAACCAACGACCCCAGAACTGGAGAGGGAAAGGAAGTAGCAATTCCTAGTCTAGCCTAGACCTGTCCACACTTATACTTGTGTTGCTCTTACATACAATGAAATAAAAAGGAAATGATTAAGTGGACGAGGTAGGGCTATAAGTGAGATCCCATTAAAAAGAGTTTTTGTTTTGTTTCAAAGCCAGTTACCGTGGTACGAATTTGGTATCCCAACACTTGGAAGTAGAATGATTACCCAGGGATGAGTCTATCTTGGTTCTACATAGCAAGCTCCCAGCTAGCCAGGGTACACAGTGAAACTCTGTCTCAAACTAAGCAAGTAAATAATGTCGACATCTAGCATGCATTGTGTGTAGCATCTCAAGGATTTCTTCAACAGCAGAGAACTGTGGTAGAGAGGCAGCTTCATGGTGAAGTCTTCTATGCAAGCATGAACATCTGAGTTCCATGCTCAGGACCAATATCAAAAGCCAGTCTGGCCACCCGACACTATAATCCAGTACTTGGGGGTTAGAGACAGGAAGATCGCTGGAGCTATACTGGCCATTCAACCTAGCCAATGAGCTGCAGGTTCCAGGTTCCGTGAAAGAACCATTTCAAGGGAACGAGGCAGAGAGCAACAGAGGCCTCCACATGGTGGATATGGGTGTGTAACCTCACCCGTATCCCCAGCAGTAAACAACTAGTGCTCAGAAGAGTCTGAACAGCACACACTTACTAGCTGAGGGGCAGGGGGCCCTGGTGTAAACATACACACTAACTCTTGTGTCCCTCACACTAGGAAGCAGGGGCATTACTACTTTCAGGCAAGGAAACAGAGGCACAGAGAGTATGAACCCACAGAAGACTGGGGCTCAAGCTGGATCCTTTCAAAGCTCCAAAAAAGGCCTTTTCTGTAGCCACTGGAGCAATGTCAGTGGTTAGTGACTATAGGGATAGAGCACTTTATACTTACAATCCTGTATATCAGACTTCTCTTACAAAATTAGGAGCTCTTGCAACTCTAGGTCAAATGCCCACAAGAAGCTCCTGGCTGGACCTAAGGAGTGACCACTCCAGGCCCCTCAGTTCCCAACTCCGCATCATTCATAAGTAGCCTCTCCAGCCCCTCTCAGGCCACACCCTCTAAACCACCCAGCAGCCCCAGGTCCCTCAGTCCCCATCCTCCACACCATCACACAGTCAATGCCTTCTGTTCACCTTCCTTCCTGCCTGTCTATAAGGGACTTGAAGCTTGCTCTTCCTTCTAATATGGCCAAAATTATTTCAATTCATGTTCTACAAGTTTGTTAATAACATATGATAAAATAAAAATTGGAAAACTTTCCTGGAGAATCAAGGTCCAAAATCTCTGCTAACAGCTGGGGGTTAGCCCAGAAAGCAGGAGAACAGGGCTGCTAGAACAGATGGGAGAAGCACACGTGTGGCTGTGACAGAAGGAACTGAACAAGGACTGGGGCAAAGCTACTCTGAAAGCCCATCTGGAAGCCGCCTCTCAGGAACTTACCTGCTCATAGTTTATGAACATGGCTGTCTCAAAACTGCTGGCTGCCCATTTCAGGAGGTTGGCTGACTGCTCTGGAGTCATGTAAACCAGCACACATTCAGTTATCAGGAGTGTTGGCAATCTTAAGGAAAAACAGAGGAGGTAAACGTGTTTTCATCAAGACATCAACTTATGCAAACATCACAGAGCTGGTGCGTCATAGCCAAGAAATCCAGAATCAGCATGTGGCTTGATCCATGTCCAGTACAAGTGTCAAGAGACACAACTATGGAAAGGAGGACAAGGAGCTAGGGTCTGTCTATCTTAGGAAAATAAGGACATGGGGCAGACTGTAGAAAGGAAGACAGGTCTGCTGCTGCTGTGTGCCTACTGTCCATGGGCAACAGAACCCTGTAGTCTCTCCCATCACGAGAGATTATTCTCCTAGCCTGGAACTGGGGCTGGGTAGACCTTTGTTCTTGTCAAAGGGCAGCAGCAGACAGACAGTGTGGAGATCACACACACACTGAGCATGACCTGTTCCTACAATGGAATCCTGACAGAAATGAAAGAACTCCAGAAAGCCAGGGAATGGGAAGAAAATGAACGGACTTTGCTGCCAGCTGCCAGCTAGCCCGTCTGCTGGTCACTCAGGTGGGCCCTGGAGCTATCAGCAGTCTTGGCCTCAAGAAAGAACTGCAACTCACAGAATCCTTAGCAACATGTGAACTGTTTCAAACCTCTGAGCTGAAATACACAGAGATTATTATGTTCATTAACAGAATCTAATCCCATTAAGTGAAGGTTTGCCATAAGGAGATGAAAAACAATGGCTAAGTGGTTCAGAGCTTGCCTAGCAACCCAAAACCAAATACAAAATAATTAATTTAAAAAGCTGAACACATGTCATTTCAAATGGTTATATTCTTCGAGAAACTATTAGTATGCATTGATCTACCAGACACAAAGTAACAATACTTTATGAAACAGGAAAAACAATACATTTCTATAGTTACCCAGAAAGTATAATTCTTTTTGTAATATATTTTGTACAATTCCACATACATATGCCTTGCATATTGGGTACCCTCACCCACTCTATTACCCCTCCCCTTCCCCACTTCCAACAAATCTCTCACTTCACCTTTATTCATTTTGTTTTAAGTCCACCAAGATTCACTAGGCCACCTGCGTGAGCATGGGTTTCGAGCTATCTGCTGGAGCCTGATGTGCTCAGCAGCACAGCTGCAACTCTAAACAACCATCACTCCTTTCCCAAAATCCATCGATAGCCAGTAGTTGGGGTAAAGGGTAGGGCTCTGTGAGCCCCTCCTCCTTCCTTGACTGGTTGTTGATAGAGGGAGTCCTGTGTGGAGCAGTGCAGGACACCAGCTGGTGTGAATCAATGACTGCAATGGTGTGTCAGGTCTGGCAGGACAGCATTTCCTAGCCCTTTACCCTATCGTCTGGCTCTTACACTCCTCCCAGCCCCTCATCTATAATGCATCCTACACCTTAGCAGGGTGGTATGAGTGGCTTGTTTAGGGTGAGCCCACATCGTCACACTGCCAAACACTCCCTGTGTTTCTAGAACATCTCCACTTGCCTTTTCTAAGTTCATTCACATTCCTTCTCAGACTCCTTTGCTAGATCCTCATTTCCTCCTTTTACCCTTAAATAACAAGATTCTCATGACTGACAATTTCTCTCAAATTAAGTGGCTTCCTTTTGTCTTTAACTTTAGATTATTGAACAAATAAACTACATGAACTCAGATGGTAAAAAAAAGAAGAAACTGATTTTAAAAAAAGAACATAGTACATCTTTCAAATGTATTACAACAAAAAGTGTAATAATTTCTATACACTGAGATTAGAAGTTATTTGTAGCTTTTCCTCTAAGAACCATAAGCAACGACTAAAATTATAGAAATGTAATAGCAGTTTAAGTCCTTCTGTTTTTTGAGACAGCCTCACTTTGAAGACCAGGCTGGTGATCAGTTCCTGAGGCTCCAGCCTAAGTCTGGCACTGCAACATACACACCACACTGAGGCTGGCACTGCGGCAATACACCACCACACTGAGGCTGGCACTGCAGACATACACACCACACTAAGGCTGGCACTGCAGCATACACCACCACACTGAGGCTGGCACTGCAGACATACACACCACACTAAGGCTGGCACTGCAGCATACACCACCACACTGAGGCTGGCACTGCAGACATACACACCACACTAAGGCTGGCACTGCAGCATACACCACCACACTGAGGCTGGCACTGCAGACATACACACCACACTAAGGCTGGCACTGCAGCATACACCACCACACTGAGGCTGGCACTGCAGCATACACCACCACACTAAGGCTGGCACTGCAGCATACACCACCACACTGAGGCTGGCACTGCAGCATACACCACCACACTAAGGCTGGCACTGCAGACATACACATCATACTAAAGCTGGCACTGCAGACATACACACCACACTGAGGCTGGCACTGCAGACATACACACCACACTAAGGCTGGCACTGCAGCATACACCACCACACTGAGGCTGGCACTGCAGACATACACACCACACTAAGGCTGGCACTGCAGCATACACCACCACACTGAGGCTGGCACTGCAGACATACACACCACACTAAGGCTGGCACTACAGTATATACCACCACACTGAGGCTGGCACTGCAGACATACACACCACACTGAGGCTGGCACTGCAGACATATACATCATACTAAGGCTGGCACTGCAGCATACACCACCACACCTGGCCATTTCTCACACTTTTGTTTTCAGTACTAAGAATTAAAACTAGGGGTGTGTGTACACTAGGCAAGTACTCTATCTTTGGGCTATATCTCCAGTCCCATTTCTCAGATTTTTAAAAGTCAGTTATCATTGATATAAACTTGTAACATGGCTTGTTGGGTTCTGATATTATCCCAGTACTCAGAAGAGAAACTGTAGAAACACAGACATATGAAATCAGCTGCTACAGTCACATCCTAGTACACTACCAGAACCCCTATCTGTACAGTGGGACATAGCACCTATGCTCATAACTGCCATTGGTGAGAGAAAAATGGTGGCCACAACAGCCTAGCACCGACCTGATAGCACCAACCAGCCACTATGTTCCCCTGGATTCCATTTTGGCCTTTTAAACAGTGAAATGATCTATACTTCCACTTGGCTAAGACACACCACCCATTGCTCATTACAATACTGGCCAGTCACCAGATATGTGTAGGGTGTGTGTGTGTGTGTGTGTGTGTGTGTGTGTGTGCGCGCACATCAGATGCCTTCGTCTCCCACTCTGACCGTATTGCTTCTCACAGAAGCCGAAGCTCATCGATTTGGCTGGCTGGCCAGTGGGCAACCAGGATCTACCTGTTTCCTCCCCAGCACACTGGTCCATCCATATATGTGTGCTGAAAGACCTCAGACCACTGAGCCATGTCCCCAGCTCCACCAGACATCTTAAACTCAGTGCAGCTGAATGACAGTACAGAAGGGAAAACAGTGAATCCAGGAGACAGAAGTAAGCCTGTACTGCAAACACAGTGAATATCAGAAAGCAAAGCCACCTTTTTTCAATTTGACGATACAATCTAAGTCTAAAACCTTCCGTTACATGGATCGGGGATAACGCTCAGGCTAGGCTGGCATCCCATGGAGTACTGCTAATACTCCAGCAGTGCACACACTAGACATGGTGGTGAATGCCTGCAATCTCAGCACTGGGGAGGTAGAGAAAGGAGGATCAGAAGTTCATGGTCACCCTTGGTGGCATACGAAGTTCAAGGCCACCCTAGAGTAAATAAAGACCATGTCACAAAACAAAATAAGACAAACAAGAACAAAAGCACATACTAGAAAGATTACAAAAAGTGAGAAAATGTGATATTACCATATCTCATCTAATAAGTTAATGGCCAAAGAAAAACAGCCCCAAGCTTTAAAAAAAATTCCTTATTTATACTAATTTATGTGAATGTGTGAGGAGGTCAGAAGACAAGGTGTGGGAGTCAGCTCGCCTCTCCCACCATACGAGGGTCCTAAGGATCAAACTCAGACTGCAGGCTCAGTGGCAAACATTACACATTGCAAAGGCAACCATTGTCATTTAAGCTATGACGGAAGGGAAAGGCTTCACAGCAAAGTTTTGTAGTTTTAAGTTGTGCTGTTAGTGTTGTCAGCTTGACAGAATCTAAAATCACCATGGAAACAGGCATCTGGTAATGCCTGTGGATCTACCTGTTTCCTCCCCAGCACACTTGAGTGACCTTAAGTGAGCTAAGCTTGGGTTCAGGGCTGCATAAGCAGAGACAGGGAGGTGAGACAAAGTGCAGCCATTCCTCGGCTTCCTGACTGTGCGTGTGATGCCAGCAACGCGGGCAGCTGCTTCCAGCTCCTGCTGTCCTGACTTCCTGCTATCATAGACAATACCCTGATCTGTGAGATGAAACAAACACTTTCTCCCTTGAGTTGCTTTATTTGTGTTGTAGTATCTAATCACAGTGTAAAGAAACTAAGAAATAAATTTGAGTTGTTTGAAATCTAAGTTAAAAATGGTTAGAGCCAAATGTAATGGCACACATCCATGATCTAGCACGAGCGAGCCTGGGGTTACATGGGGAAGCCTGGTATCACGAAAGAAAAACAAAAATGAAATATAAAACAAAGACCACTTAAAACTATTGGTGGTGGTAGTGGGGGTTCTAGACGGTGTCTCTACATAGCCTCTGGCTTTCCTGGAACTTACTCTATAAAGCAGGCTGGTCTCAAACTCAGAGATGTGCCTGCCTCTGCCTCCCCAGTGCTGAGATTAAAGCCATGTGCCACCACCACCCAGCTACTTAAAACTATTTTTTTAAAGATTTTATTTATTTATTCTACGTATATGCGGACACTATTGCTCTCTTCAGACTCACCAGAAGAGGGTGTTGGATACCATTACAGATGATTGTGAGCCACCATGTCGTTGTTGGGAATTGAACTCAGGATCTCTGGAAGAGCTCTTAACTGCTGAGCCAGCTCTACAGCCCCAAAAAACTACTTTTAAGGTACTCATTAACATTAAAACCAGGATTAACATTTGATTTTTTTTTAAAGACAAGCTCTCACCTACTGTGTGCTATGTAACCCCAGCTGCCCTCGAACTCACAGTGACTTACCTGCCTCAGATTCCCAAGTACTGGGATGGCCAGCATGAGCCACATGGCTCAGTTCAGGATCCCGACTTTTCAAAACAGATGGAAAAGCAAGCAGTGAAAAGATAAGGAAGCCACCTGGGAAATCAGCACAGCTCTCACACTTGTTGTAACACTGCTCTTCTCCATTGGTACTGAGTTCCAAAAGGGAGGCCAATTCCCCCGTCGTCAGCTCGCTCACGAGCTGGTGATTCCCTGCTCTGTCCCACCACTGCAGAAGCCACAGGTCCCTAGAGCTGAAGTCAGACTGAGGCGTGGCTTACTCCATAAGTAACCAGTGCACACTTCTTTCTGTTCTCCCACCCTCACATGCATTTCTTCATCAAATCTTCAAATCCATTTGGTGATACAGTATTTATCCCATTTCACAATGTAGAAAAGAACTAAGGACCAAATAAATTAAAAAATATATTTTAAAGGACCATTGTCAAATAGCTAGTTCATTAAAAGGTTGGCACTATGCTCAGGTAGGACATCCGATTCCATTCCCTGTGACTCTCACTAACATGCTCTCTAAGCACAAGCCTAAGGAAACCAGTGTCCTTGAATCAATACGTTATATTCAGCCAAAGGAGACTATGCTACATGCTATAATTGGAGATCCATGGAGTGGAAGACCCAGGCATGCCCTCAGACTTCCCCGACTGTGTTCTCTCTCCACTCTGTAACACACGAGAGCCAGCTCATACAGAAAAGGCTACTTCAGCACACAGTGTTTGTTAGAGGCTTCCATTCAAGACTGGTAGGCCCTGTTGCTTTGAATTCATGCCCAGACTCCAGATGGCCAGGGACAAATAGCAGAATAGGGTACACACACTTCCTAACCAGGGACAGAGGAAGGGACGGCTATGGCTCCAATATCCTTCAGGAACCTGCACCCAATATAATTCCTACCAAGTTCCCTTCCTAGAGGCCCCACCTCCTCTTAAAGGCACCATGGCCTGGGAACCAACAGTGCTCTCTGAATACTCAGTGAGACAAAGACAGACAAAGACCCCTGGATAGCACTACTCATCAGAGCCATCTCTTGTAAGGGACATGTGGACCTACAAGTCGTACTGAGGAGAACAGTGCTGCTAAGTGAAGGATGAATATGTCAAGAAGAGCTCCAATGTGCAAGGACACTAGCTCCCACATTGGGCAGATGAGTGGGAAAGCCACGGAGACTTGATGTTCCCCGTTCTCCTATCCATCCCCAGAGTTCACCACATTTCACATCCATTCCTACCCTCCTCCCACTTATGTCCCCTCTGCTCATTTCTTTAACCTTCCGCAATTGATGTTTTCCCTTGTTTAGTCTTTTAAGCAACGTTCCCTTCACCACAGCATCCCTTTAAATTGGGTGCTAACTTCAGATGGTGACTACCCAACGCCATCCTCATCTGTGCAGTCTGACTTTGACTTGGTTCCAAGGCCACACACCACTCCCCTCTTCTCTACAGAGGGCAATCTCAGAAACTTGGCATGGCGGACCCTTCTTTGCACCCGTAAGCCATTTCTGCAATCTAAGTGTGTCCTTCTGAAAGCACAGTGATCCAGAGGTGTGGCTTCATGTGTGAGGTCTCACAGTGTGAGTGCTATTCTGCAACTTGATTTTTACTTTATCTGGATTTTGAGTTCTCTCCATGTGGACTTGAGTCATGCACTTTGTATTTCATTCATCCAGTTACCTTCTAGTGAGTCTTTCCAATTTCCTGCAGTGAACACCCACCTTCAGCATGAAGTACCTTCTCTGGAGAACACACCCAAAGTGAGACTTCTGTATCACACAGTACAACTCTGCTAGGTACTTCCCACTACTCCTCACCATGGCTTGTAGCCAGTCCACTCCCACTTGGTGAGTCACTGCAGCCTACTCCCTACCACCCACATCCTCACCAACTTCATACAGTCAGATTGACACATTCCTGCCACTTTGGTCAGAGAATACCAGACTTTATCTGGTGGCTATGATGGTCTGACAGCCCTGTATGATGGGCATACCTTATACATCCTGACGTCCTGTGGCAGTCACTAGCTATCTATCTTTGGCCACTTTCCATGACTGTTGGTCACTACTCTTTCTTTGCATGTTGTTATTATAGGCTCTCGCACACTTACTTTATTATATTAGGGCCAGAATTTTAAAAGGAAATCACTGGTGAAAAGCACACTTAAGGAAAGGACTGCTGAGAAATCTCAGAAAACTACACAAGTAGCAACGACACAGTACGGCATAAAGAGAGACGGCAGCAAGCTGTACCAGCTGGAGCGCATACCTCGCGTGAAACACAAACACATAAAGTTAAAAAATAAATCTCACTGTGTATTCATGTTACATTTCTTTAGTTTCTCTTCCAGCTCAGAAAGGTCTCGGAGATCTGCTCCAATGATGGCATATCTTTTTGAATCCAGCATGTGACTATCTGCAAATGCAAAACATGAAATGCTCATTGCAACACCAGCCGATGACATCATACTTTTAACGGACATGGCTTTTTGTTCTTTTAAAGGTTACTTTACTTTAAATCTTAAATCTTTTTATGTATGAGTGTTTTGCCTGTATGTACAGCTGCATATTAATGCATGCCTGGGGTCCCCGAGGCTAGAGGAGTACATCAGATCCCCTGGAACTGAAGCTGCAGGTGGCTGAGGCTCCATGTGGATACTGGGAATCAAACCTAGGTCCTCGGGAAGAGCAGCAAGTGCTCTGACTGCAGAGCCATCTCTCTAACCTAGGTATGGCTTTTTCAAAATTAGAGTAAGGAGGCTGGTGAGAATGACTCAGCAGTTAAGAGTACTGACTGCTCTTCCAAAGTTCCAGAGTTCAAATCCCAGAAACCACATGGTGGCTCACTCAACCATCTGTGATGAGATCTAATGCCCTCTTCTGGCATGTCTAAAGACAGCTACAGTGTACTTACATATAATAAATAAATCTTTAAAAAAATTAAAATAACTTTAATACAAGTATTATGATGCAATCCTAACACGTGGGGAGGCAGAGTCAGGTGGCTCTCTGTGAATTCAAGGCCAATCTGGTCAACATAGCAAGTTCCAGGACAGCCAGGGCTACAAAAGAAACCCTATCTCAAAGAAACAAATATAATAATAATAATAGTAGTAGTAGTAGTAATAATAATAATAATAATATTGAAACAGAAAAATCTACGTTCAGTGAAAGTCCCTGCATTACTGCAATGAGGTGGAGAGCAATAGAAGAGGACTCCTTCCTCTTCTGGTCTCCTATGGGCACATGCACGTGTGCACACACACACACACACACACACACACACACGCGAATGCACACATAAACACATACTTGAACACACACATAAGTCACATGAGAGTGAAAATTAGCCCAAGTTACAACTTCTAAAGATGTAGTTTTTTTCTTTTATGCTTAAGCTCAAGTAAAACACTTCTTTCTCACATGCGGGTATTTAAGAAAATAGGACCACTTAGTACCTATTTTACAAACTGTGTTTCCAACCTAATAACAGTACTGAAGATATCATTCTCTTTGTTTTGATTTGTTTTCTCAAAATGAGGTCTTACTATGTTGCTCAAACTGATTCCTCCAACCTCAGCTTGTCCATCTGGGACCACACACCTGCACCACTATGTCCAGCTCAGGGCACCATTTTCTATATTGTTTTCCTAGCATGCCACTAAAAGGAAAACACAATCTCTCACTACTGAACATATGTGATCACCAAGCAAAACACCTTGTATTTGGCCAATCCCTTACTATGGACACTTGGTATTGCCAAATTTTCTCCATCTGAGACACTGCAATGAACATCCTGATACGTACACTGATGAAATACCTGTCAGTCATTTCTTCAAGGCAGAGGATTGTGAGTGGAATTACGAAGTCAAAGACTAGGCCTATTTAACTACTGATACCCATTGGTGAGTGGCTCTCCAAACACTACACCATCTGTAATATGTTATGTTTAAAAGAAAGTAGTTTATGTAGCAATACATTTTCAAGATGAGTAAGATCATGAATTTTCAGGCATGCCAGAGGTAAGATGGAATGGTGTCTGCAGTGCTTCTCAAGCTTCAGGACCCAGAGCCACGATTGTGTAGACCCTGCCACCACCGTAGACTCCTACATCTCTAGCATACTCCCAGGGACTCTGATGTTGACAGTCTGGACACTATACTCATGGAACCATGGATTCAAACATAAGGACACTGGCCTTTGAAGGTCATCAGTGTAGTCTTGATGCCTCAGTGCGCCCTTACAAACTCTTTCAATTATCCAATGACTGGGCTTTGTTTGTTTTAACAGGGCTTTGATGTTTAACTCAGACTGGCCTTGCACTCACAGCAATTCTCCCACTGCTTGAGTGCCAGGATGACAGGTGTCTGTCACCATGCCTGGACCAATTATCTTTCTACCGCAGGCCTTATTTACTATTTCCTCGGAGGTACAGAAAATGTAAGAAGGTGACAAGCAACAGTCATCCTGAGCCACTGCTACTGATTCAAGTTCTGGCTCTGAGATCCCTTACCAACAGGTGCAGAAAGTGACAGAGTACCTGCCTGCCTGCCATGTATAAAACCTTGTATTTAATCCCCAGGACTAAAGAAAAGAAGCGCTATAGCATGGAAGCAGGCCCCCTTATCATCTTTATCGGTTCATTTGGCTGAAGAAAATACATTGAAAAGAAAAAAACAAAAACAAAAACAAAACAAAACCCACCTTCTGGGAGTCCCTTAGATGTCAGGAAAGCAATAAAGGACAAACAGGGAACTCAGAGTCAGCCCCAGGGCACCACAACACTGTATCAAGAAAATAATATAAAGAATACAAAAGCACTTGTCTGGCTTATAACAGAAACAAACAATCCCCGTGTGCCTGTGTGCCTTCTTAAAAACAATACATTGATAGCAAGCAAGTCTTTAATGAGTTTCTTCCCTTTCCAACAAAAACTTGAAGAACACAACAGAATCCTGAGGCATGCAGTTCTCTAATATAATGGAAATAATATAACACAAAGGTGGGACGGGGCAGCCAAGTGGTTTGGGAGAGACTTATCTTACTAGGACCAATATCAAACAGCAAACGTGCACAGGGACAGTAGCTGTGAATGCACACAGTGATCTGAGGCTCTCAGGCCCAGCATCCACACAACAGGCAGGAAGCCCTGGACAACATGACCTTGAGCCTTTGATGTGACAGACTCTGAGGACTAGAACAGCATGCACTAGCACCATATACTGTTTCCCTAAGTCCAAGCTGTTCCAGTTGTTTAGATATACAAGGTCCATTTTCTGTCCTCAGAGAGAGCCTCTTTATTGTCACAGGGAGCATAATGGACCTACAGGAGACAAGGGCTCTGAGTAAGTTCCAAAGAAGTTTTATTATTATTCTGAGAAGACAGACACGTTTATGAAATCCAGCACTGGCTAGGACCCTCAGATTGAGCTGAAAGCCCTGCCCCCTGAAGCCTCCCCAAGGTGATGGATGGACTTCCCGTAACCACAGAGACGCACTCCTCCTCTCTAGGTTTCCTGGTAAGGAAACGTGGAGGAAGGTTTATAGGTTTTGTGCGATGTTTATTGAGGGCTTTCTGAAATAGCAGACAAATCCAGGTTTGGAAAGCCAATTAACATTGATTTAAAACCTGTATATTGGATAGTAGGGTACAATCCTGGAATCCTAGCACTTGGAGGTAGAGGCAAGAGGCCTGAGAACTGAAGGACAGCCTCTGTTACATAGTAAGCTTGGGCCAACCTGGACTTCATGAGATTCTGTTGTTGGGGGAAAACCATGATAAATGACACCTGTGTGTTGCTACAGGCAGCTTTGTGAGCAGCACTCCTTTAGAGGACATGCTGCTAAGAGAACTGACAAAGGAGAAGCTTTACAACGAATACAAAGTAACAACTAAGAGCTGGCTTATACAGAGCCAAAGGAGAGACAATTACGCAAATCCTCATTACATAAGCGGAGCCATTCTTCAGTACAAGCAGTGGTTCTCAGCCAGAGCAACTTCACTAGAGAGCTTGGAGCAGTATCTAAAGATGCATTTGCCTGTCATGACTGAGGGATGTGCTGTGGAAGTATCCCAAGATGAGCAGGATCAGACCCTTAAACATCAATAATGAACACAACGAGACCCTTACATAAAGAGAGGCACAAGAACACAATTTACTAAGTAGTAAATTGTTAAAAGTCCCTAAATAACAAATAGTCCCAGCTACTCAGAAGGCTGAGGCAAAAGAACTGCTTGAGCCCTGGAATTTGACACCGACCTGGACAACATGGAGAGACCCACCTTAAACAAACCAAATCTTTAAGTGGTCCTAAATATTCTGTGATTGAGGAATCACAGCACATTGTGATCTATGCAGATCACAAACTAAAACCCAAAAGCAAAACCTTCTTTGAATGGAATTTACAGTCCATGGTCACATTTCAACTTGGCCACTGTCAACCTTATAGCTCTGGGCAAGTAACATAACCACACGACTACATTTCTTTTAACCATAAGTGTAGACAATGCTGATCTCAAATGATTATATTTAGTACTGAAGATGTTAAACTGATGACAGTGAGTGCATCGAGGTGCCCTGGGTGGCACAGCAAACTCACATGGATGAAGCAGAATGTTTTGAGTTTCTGCAGGAAATGGATTCTTAACATCAGACAAATACAAGCAAAGCACAGTCTCACAGTACATCCCTTTGAATTCCTCCAATGTTACCATCCCCTCGGGAAGTTAAGCTCTCATACGCTGTGGATAAAAAGCAAACCATGAATGTTGATGTAGACACAGGTGGTACCCAACCTGATTCCAAGGTGAAGTACACAGCTCTCATTAGCAATAGCAGTTAAAGACTGAAACAGTCACACGTAAAGAAGTGGTGTACATCTGGAATCCTAGTACTTGGGAGGCTGAGGTAGAAGGAATCAAACTTTAAGGCAGCCTTGGCTGTACAGCATGTCTAAATGTCTAAATGACTAAATACTGCTTGTCCAACCTGTCCATTGCCTTCAACTGACTAATAAATTGTTACATTTATGCTTAAGTTTGAACCCAATTAATTAGTAAACTGAAGTGTGGGAGATGTCTTTTGGCCTAGAGTACTGTGGAGTTACTGAGACCTTCAAGGCACTGTTTTAAACAGATAGGGTCAGCCTGACCCAGCACAATACCTGGGGACACACAGGAGGCCTTTAGCAAACACAAGAGCCCAGATAAGAAGTTCTACCCAAATGAACCCAACTAAAGAGACAAGTCACGCTGTGAGCTAAACAGATGGCAGAGGCTTTGGGCCACATGGTTTGCAGTGGTTTGTGACAGAGCAAAGGGTAACTGATAGAGACTGTGGTCATCTGCCTTCTAAAGCTACAGTTCGGGGAAAGACATGAGCAAAGCAGAGGTCTAAAAATAACACTCACACACATGTGTGCAGAGTGACTCAATAGCACTGGTATTTTTCAAGTAAGCATTTCAAAAGACACTTATCTGAATTGAACTCATCCAATTCAACCCATTATTCGTTCAATTAAAGACTAATTTATTATTTTTTAAAGATTACTAACTGCTCTTTCTAGATAAGAAATTTTCCCAGAACACTTGAGTTTTGTTTTTTATTTTTGTTTTAAGGTAATGGGGACTCTGTCTCAGGAGGATTTCTTGACCACATGCAAGATTAATTTACCCATCTACCCATTCATCTGATAATTTGTTGGCATTATGTACAGAGCACTGAGCCAATTCTCAGAATACAAGAATAACCAAGAATGTCGTGTGAGCTAGGCATGGCATTGTCTGTGACCCCAGCACTACGGAGAAGTGGGCAGAAGAAACCCAAGTTTTAGGCTAGCCCAAGCTACCTAGCAGGGTCCTGAAGAAAAAACAAAAACCAGCCGGCAATAAGCTCCTGTCATCATGGGGCTCATTATCCAACGCAAAGATGAAAACCGAACCCAGCCAAGCAGGGTAACAACACATGGGCAGTGTGTACGATGGGAGGTGGCTCTATATCACACATCTGCACATTGTTGATCAAAGTGATGCAAAGCGCAAGGGTGGCCTTGACATCCTAACGTGACACCAATTAACCAAGTACATAGATGACTGTTACAGAAAAGTGAATAGCCACAACAGGTCCAGTCGATCTGCACAGGAGACAAAGGCTGGCAGCCATTCACACCTCTGTGGAAACTTTAGTAGACTCTAGTAACAGGGAATATAGCCGCACCATTGCAATTGTACACAAAAGGAGGTCTGTTGGAGTGCCTGAAGACTACTGTGTTGATCATCAGAGAAGGCCACTCTCTGAATATGTTCTCTCACCCATGTGACTATTAAAACCTTGACCTCTGAACACAATGGAAAATGTTGATAGAGATCTACAGACAGACAGACAGACAAAATACCCACCACAATCTGTAAAACTCAGCGCTGAGAGAATGTGTCAGAAACAGTTATAACTGCACAGGGGTCTGGGATATGGCTAAGTGGTAACGGGCATGACAGGCATGTAGAAGATCCTAGGTGACGGCAGGAGCTGAGCAGATTAGTATAAAAGAATAGACTGCATTTACAGTGAGAATATTACAGCGTGAAGGGGCTCCTGCCTCAGACAACTAAGCGTGTTATGACCCTGACTGTACCCACTGCTCACAGGCTATACTTGCCCATTTGAAGCGTGTCCTCTGGGTGTAACTCCATGATGGGTCTGAATAAAAGCGGCTTGCTTCTACAGGAAGATGGAAAAGAGGAGAAAAGGGAGTCAGCAAATGCACGAGTGAACTTACTGCCAAAATGCAGCCATCTGTCACCAACTGTGGACACAGATCCAGGGTGTCTTTAGATCTGCATAGACATTACCATTACACGTCCCTAACTGGTCATGATGCTGAAGTCATTTCTGATTCTGAAGCACTTTTGTTTCAGACTTCTGGATGAGGGAAGTTTGGTATACTGCTAATGTCAGCACAAGGGCCACTTCAGAAATCTTTCACTTGACCTGCATTTGGCCCTGCGTGCACAGTAGCAGTTCTATCCACACAGGCGGCAGGTTAGGATAGTCATTCTGTCATCTGTCATTCAAATCACACACTGATCCTGAAATAATTCAATTTAAAAATAACTAAAAGACTAACACAAAGTTTCTAAGTGTTCCAGGATTTTCCAGCTACCTCCAACTTCTTGCTTGCTCTTAAACAAAATTGTACCTTATGATCCTGGCTGTTTTTTGTCATACAGGTACAAAGAACTGACTCTTAAAGCCAACCCAGCAAATGAAAAACAGTCAGAAACTAGAGACCCGCATGGCTATGCGTGGCTATGCACAGGTAAAACCTGTTTTTCTTTCCAGGAAACCACTTTGAGCTTCAGTTTCACCCAGGGCCGTTCACTCCTAGTTCAGCCAGGGTAATAATGAGCTCAGCAGAACCACACAGTTCTGAGTCCCTGTTCACCATCTGAAATGCCTACTTAATATAAAATGTATTTAATATTTAGAAAAACTGCAAAACTCATCGTGGACCACAGAAAAGGCTGAAAAACACTCCCCATGTGTAAGGATGCAGCAGCATAACAAAGTTTTAATGTCTAGGGGATTTTACAACATAATAGTAAGGCTTTTATTTAAATATCTACTTATAGTGGGGCAGAAGTGTTAAAACAAAAACAAAACAAAACAAACAAACAAACAAACAAAAAACTCTTAAGTCCTGACAGAGGGCTTTCAAAGCAGGGTTTTGATCTCAGTTCTAGCCAGGTGACCCTGAGTGAGGCAACTTGTCTGAGCAGAAGACTCTCCTCTCCAGAAGAGGGCTCTGGGGACTCCGCTCCCGAGTCTATGAGGACTGGGCCAGCCAAGAAAATATGAGACAGCAAGAGGCAGAGAAAAGCGCACCACCCACAGCTCTGCAAGCCCTGAGAGGAGCCCTCGCAGCGCTTCACATACTCAGAGCAAAGGGAAATCGCTGTGTTAATTCAGGGCCCCATGATAAAGCAGTAATCACCAAGAATTTTCAGAGTATTCAGCTATGCTCTGCATAGGTCGATTTTTAGCGTTCAGAGAAGTTAGACTAATGAATAAGGAGGGCCGTGCAGAGGATGCACTGACTGTTAAAGACTGCACTCATGCTGGACTCATGGTCCCAGAGCAAGAAAGGAAACCGAAAGGCAGCATTCTCTTCCGAGACACCAAGAGCTGAGTCTCCAACTGGCATCCTGTCCCCTCAACAAAGCCACACTTACTTGATGGTGAGCAGCTTTCTTGTGACTATCATTGGAAAGTCGACTTCAAAATATTTATTTGGGAGAAGACCTTCATCCTGGAGAAAAACACACAGAATCACTCCTTAGCTCACAGACACTATATGCAGCAAGCACTAAGCACTTACCAAACTGCAATAGGGGTACTTAGGGATTTTAGGTCAGGAGGCTCATATGGTCAGAAATCTTCTCATTTACTTTTATTTGTGTGTACGAATGTCTGCTGAGCCTGCGTGTATGTCTGCACAACGTGTCTGTACCTGCTGCCCTCAACGGTCATGAAATCCTGTGGAATTAAAGATGGTTGTAAACTGCCATGTGGGTGCCGAGACTTGAACTTGTGTCCTCTGCAAGAACAAGTGCTCTTAATTGATAAGCCATCTCTTCACCCCCAAAGGCATTTTTCAAATTTCTATGGTCTCAATAAGAATGTACCTGACGGGAGCAAGAATGAATACAGAGGCTGGGAAACAGCTCTGTTAGTGAAGTGCTTGTCTTAGGAGTGTGAGAATCTGAGTGTAATTCTAAAACTCAAGTCAAACTGCCAAGCATGGTGGTGTGAGTTTGTAATCCCAGGGCCCAGGAGACAGAGAGGAGGATCACTGGGGCTCTTTGGCCAGTTAGTCTAGCCTACTTGCTGGGCTCTAAGCCAATGAGAAACTCCGTCTCAAAGGAGCTGGATAATGCTCCTAAGGACCACACCCATGGTTGTCCTTTGGCCTCCATATGTGTTTGAATACACATGTATATACATATACATACATATATACATATATATATACACATATGCATATATATATATATACACACACACACACACACATATGTGTGTGTTTGTATGCACATATATATATATGTATCACTGCCACCCTGACTGATACACACACACACAGACACACACACACAAAACACATGTATTAGCAAAAGAATAGATGCAGGAAAAACTAAGAGGTTTTGTATCTATCCAGGTAAGGTCTATAGAGCTTGAAGTGGGATAGTGGGGAGGAGTTGAGAGTTGTCAAAACACAGCACATACAGTACACAGGGTTTTAGGATCATTTTCTTGCTGTTATAAGAAAGTCTGGTGAAGCTGGCCCAAGGGACCCACCTGTCTGCCCCCCAGCTCACCAGTGCTGGGATCACAAGAGCAAACTACTATGCCCAGTTTTTTCCTATGGATCCTGGGGGCAGAACTCAGGTCTCTGTGCTTAGTTAGACTATCAGCTGAGACAGTCCCCTCTTTAAATATATTTTAAAATTTTTAAACTAGGTAATCATCATCAAAAAAATTAAGCTGGAGCAACTGTAGGAGGAGAACCTTTAATTACCTTTAATTTCCAGAAGGTGGTATCCATCCCAGCCCCAAGGTTGAGAATTTGGCAATGGCATTCTGTCTTTCGGAGAAAAGCTTTAATAAGCTGACTGACACCATGAACTCGGGCAAAATATCCTTGAAGAGAGTTCCAGAGAAACAAGCTGTCAGTCACTCAGGGACAACACACATTATCCCTCAAAGCCATCAGAGAACAAGGTGCCACAAGGGTTCCTGGCTCAGCACTACTCATTAGGAAATCTGCCTCAAGACTCCAGGGAAGGCTGCCAAGTAAACCAGCCTCAGGACCCCTGCCATTCAAATCTCTCTGCATTGCTCACAGAGACTATCTACAAAGATCCACCTTTCGAGGCCAAGAGCCCCCTACATTACCCACAGATGAATTAAGATAACATAGTCAGTTTTCACTGGGGCAAAAGTAAGCCATGTTGCTGCCTTCACGAAATTACTTAAAAGCCTATCAGTTGTTACTAAACACTATAAAACGGCACAAAAGTTTACCCTCACGCGGGCAGACAGTGAACAGCAAAAGATGCACGGTATTTTTGTTCTGGTTGGTGTTTTGGTTCTTTTGAGACAAGGTATTATTGTGCAGCCCAGATGGATTTTAAAAACCACCATTTTCCTGCTTGAACCTTCAGAGTACTGGAAATAGAAGCATGCCCCACCATACTTGGCTTATAAAGAGGTTGTGTGTATCTGCGAGTGTGTGTTCACACACTTTTCAGTGCTAGGGACTGAACCCCTGAACTTGTACATGCTAAGCAAGCACTATATGACTGAGTCACATCTGCAGACATAAATAGGGTCTTATAAATGGGAGAATTAGACAACAAAGTTTCAGCAATATCACTTTTATGATCGAATTGAGATTAAAATGTTTTATAGTGTGCCATATTGGTGAGGAAGCTGGGAACTAAGCCCTTTCCTGTTCTTTGTAAAGAGCACACTCTGGAAGGCTCTCTAAGAATAAATCTGTAAACCTTCAGGGCCGTGGGGTTGAGATGGCAGGGAGGCAGGTAGCCACTTACCTCTGTTAATTTCGGGGGCCTTCCTCTCTTTAGACTGCCTTACAAGATGCTCGATGTACGGATCATGCCAGTAGCCAATGCTCACCGCAAACCTGGAAAAGTAGAAAAGACAGGCAGTGAGCATGGAGTTTTCAGCCCTTAGGACCACTGTCGAGTTCTTAAGAACAAGAGAGAGGGTCTGGAAGAAAACCAACGACCTCAAAGACCGACATATGCACGTGGACTGCCTAACAGCCCTCTAAGACCCATCTAACATGGCCACACTCACGTGACACCACCCCACACACCTCCTACTTTCATCATGTCTGGTCTCCTCTTCACACTGCTCATTTCCTCCCCAGAACCCCAAACAAGCCAGCCTCAGCTCACCCTCACAGGACCTGTGAGCATCTGTTCACTATGTAAACACTCAGGCCACTCACATCGAGATTTTATCAAGTGTAACACAAAGTTTCCTAACCGCTACCCCAAGTCTTCACACTTCAAACCCCACATTCCTTAATAACCAAGTCAAGACTTAAGGGTGCATGCAGTACATCTCCACGCTAGTTGAAGCTCCTAGAAGCAGACATTACATCTTTTCTTTATATCTACCAATAAGATCTCGTTTTCTTATTTGGTGTTGGTTTTGAGACAAGGTCTCACTTCATATCCTGGCTGGTCTCAGCGCCTGAATCCGCCCTGCCCCACCCTCCCAAGGGCTGAGGTTACGGATATGTGCTACCACACTAAGTAACAAGGCTGACTCTACTTGCTATTGTGGGTACCATTGTCTGTACAAGCTTGTCTCTCTGATGCCTGCACATGTGTGGATACCATGAGCAAGCATGTAAATGAGGTTGTCAATGCAGCATGTAAAATACAGATTTGCCAGGCCTTGCTACATGTATCTCTATAGTCCAAAGCAAACGGCACACTTATAGTTTGATCACAGTTAGTTTCCTTAGTCCCTAAACAGTGCCTATAGCTCAGAGGTAGACCCAGTCAGGGCGGCACACACCTTTAATGCCAGCATTTGGGAGGGAAGGCAGATGGACCTCTGAGGGCTCGAGGCCAAGCTGATCTCTAGAGTGAGCCAGGGCTATGTAGTGAAATCCTGTACCCAAAAGCCAAACATAAAACAAAGCAAAACAGCTCAGCGGAACCATTCTTACCTAAGGCACTACATTCAATCCCAATACCACAAAATAAATAAAAACAAACAAACAAAAAATTATAACAGTATAGTTTTCAATGATATGTGACTTGCTACTATCAAATTTAATTTGAACAGTGTGCAAATCTTCATTTTTTTAAATATAAAAAAAAAAGAGCTCAAAATAGAAAATACCATGTATTACAAATAGGAAGCATGAAGAAGTTTGGGAATGTGTGTTAAGAGTCCTCGCTGTAGAGATCTGAGTTTTCAGGAAATCGTGCAGTGCCATCTAGTGGCAAAGGCGTATCTTCAGCTGAAGAACAGTTCTTTCCAATCAATCCTTAGAGGGAAGGGGGAGGGCGTGTTCTCAACAGAGTGGCTAAACTCAGGTCCTCACCATTTGACAGGCGCCAGCTCACTGGGGCTTTTTCATCCCCAGTAGGGAGGAAGGAAAAGAAGACTACTTGAAGGAAGATGAGCATCGGAATCTGGGGTTCACAGCCATCCACTTGGGATTAACTAAGCAAACTGGTGCACCAACACAAAGAATGCCAACCGGTCTCCAAGGCCCAGAACCCATGACTTGGGGTAGGTCCTTTTAAAGAAGAAAACAAAATGCCACTCTACTCTCTGAAGTTTCTTTCATCTGACTTGGACCAGAAGGCATCAAACAACAGTTTCAAACAGCAATTCAGGTCTACGTTCTATAGCCCTGGGTGTGTGGGGTTGGGAGGGCAACTGCCCAGCCTTGCCAACAAACGCCTACTGTATCTAACTGCACAGGTGATAGCAACCCTTACTGACAGACTCCATGACACTCACAAAGGATAAACGGTATCTGATGCCACAGGAGAAAAATACGTGTCACAGAATTGAACGGTTGCCTTCCTCACTAGAGACACTTAAGCCTGACTATCGGGTAAACCTAAAAGGCAAGGAGTCACCCAGGAGAAATACCAGAAGCCCATTCATTACAAAGCACTTATATTATCACAAAATAAAGAACTCTCAAAAAGTAGGAAGAAATTCCTAGAGGTAAAAATGGATGAAAACACATATTTGGGGGACAATTCACAAAAGAAATAAAAACTAACTAATAAACATAAAAGCTCAGCCTTAACAATTCTTAAAGGCAAAAGAAGAGCTCAAATAAAGCACCATTTTTCTTTTCAAACTGGCACCAAATCTATTTCTGAGCAGAGCTTGGATTTGGAGGACGAGGAAGCAGCCAGCGCTCAAGCATGGCTGCCAGGTGGTGGCAGGCACACCAGTGCCACAGGTGCGGCGCCAACAGGAATATAAAGCATGGGATACGTGCATATGCGAGGAGCTGACAATCCCACTTCATCCTAATAACCAAGAACGGGCACAAAGACAATTCCATGTGCAAGATGTCCCAACTTTGTTAGGAACTAATCCACAGGTACCCAAGATGCCCCACTAGATACCAATCGCTTGAAATGGTATTAGCAGCAGTTAATACCACCACACCACCCATGATGCTAAGCACCAACTCTGCTTGCTGGTTCTTCTCTCTCTCTCTCTCTCTCTGTGTGTGTGTGTGTGTGTGTGTGTGTGTATGTACGTAACACATAGATTTGTGTGTGTGTGTGTGTGTGTGTGTGTGTGTGTGTGTACATAACACATAGATTTGACTGCAAAGACCGTTCTCAGTACCAAGCTTCCAGCCTGGGTGTGAACTGCTTGTGGTCTCCAAAGCCTCTTACTACCTCCAATTGTAATTTTATTGCCGCCCTTTCACGTCTTTCAGTTTCCCTTTTACTGTCCATGGCCTGAGCGTTTCTTCTTGCTTTATGAATGGAAAGCAGAAGCAGCTTCTTCCGGGTCACAGGCTGCCCCTAACTAAGCATTTACTGAGGTCTGAGTGGATCTGCTGACCTAACTTGTTGAAGCATGCAAGAAACGACACACCTCAGGAGTCCCACCCCAAATGTGGGAGACGCCACGCCTCTGGCTGGGGGCCTGGACAGAATTAGAGGAGGGAAAGGAAGAGCTATGTGAGCACCTGTGTTCCCCTCTCTGCTTCCTGGTCTGCCAGGGCCAGAGCATTTCTCCTCCACCACAGGCTCCTGCCACCAGGATGTTTCTGCTCAGGCTTCTGGAGCAAAGAAACAATGGACTGAATGGATCCTCCTAACACTAGGAGCCAGAAGAGATCTTTTCTCCCTTAAGTTATCTACAGTAGGCAATCTGGCCACAGCAATGGAAAAGGAGTCCATGCACTGTTGAAAGCAGTCACTGAACACTGAGAAATGGTTCCAACACTCACAGCAGGGAGCAGTCACTGAACACTGAGAAACGGTACCAACACTCACAGCAGGGTGCAACGGCAAGAGCTCACCCAGAAAGGTCCCTTGGTCCAATGTCTCCAACTTACCAAACCATGAGTCAGTACTCATGGACGCCATGACGGTCTATCTCCATTGTCAATTTGATCGGATCAACACTGAAGCAACTCTCTCTGTAAGGGAGTTTCTAGCCTGGGTTAACTGATGTGTAGGCAGCACAATTCTGTGGCTGGAATTTTAAACTGGATAAAGAGCACCAGTGTCCATCTCTCTGCTGCCCGCCTGGCTCCCGTCTGATGGCCTCATCTCCCTCTATGCCACTGTTCACTGCACTTTTACAGGAAGCTTTATAACTAAGGTTAGTGTGAAGTACCAATTTTGACCTTTTCAAAACACTTTGAATCTTTTTTTCCCAGATCCTTTATATTTCCATATATATTTCAGAATAAGCCTGTTATTTCTTAAAAAAAAGAAAAAAGAAAAAAGATGGACTGAATTTAGACCAGAGTGAAATGACTCTATATATCAACTTGAATAGAACAGAAATCCATTTTTTGTTTTATCCTGTTTCTGAGGCAGGGACCCACTATAAACTCACTATATAGCTATAAATGGCCTTTTAAACTCTTAATCCTTCTGCCTCCGCTTCAGACATGCTGTGATTACAGGTGTGCACAACCCCATACTTGGCTCAGATGTCTTAGCAATGCCCTACCACCTGTTGTGTCTGGCCAGTAGATCACAACATGGGTTTTAGCCTGGAAAGGCATTTTGGAAACCTGGAAGAGAAGAGGGGCTGGGCTGCGCGAGATAAGGAAGGAACCAAGACAAAGCTCTCTGCTCAAGGTTCAATTTTTACTATTTCGGCATTCAGTTATAAAGGAAGGGGGAGGGGCCCAATTCCCGCCAAATAATCTTGGGATCCAGTAGCAGGGTGATCACGTGATGGCTTCGGAACAGCAAAGCAGCAGGTTCTAGCAGTAGGCGTGACAGAAAGATTGAGCGGGAAGCTCCATCCCTGAGCAAGCAGGTTTCAGGCTGGGGGAGGGGAGATTACAACCACCAATGTGAGAAAGTACATCTCCAATTAAACCTTTAATCTCAAGAAGCAAAGCAGGTTTCTGTGTGGAGAGGTTTCATATCTCTCATTAGATTTATTCCTATCATGAATAGTTTATCTTTTGCCCTATCACAAATGATATTCCAGTGTTTTATTTTCCTGCATGTAGATATATGCACACAGAACATGTTTGCCTAACAAAAGATTCTACCTAGGGGCTCAGAGGTTAAAAGCATTGACTGCTCTTCTGAAGGTCCTGAGTTCAAATCCCAGCAAGCACATGGTGGTTCACAACCATCTGTAATGGGATGCCCTCTTCTGGTACGTCTGAAGACAGCTACAGTGTAGCTATTTATAATAATAAATAAAATCTTTGGGCCAGAGCGAGCAGGGCAGGAGCAATCAGGGTTGACCGGAGCAAGTGGGGCCCGACCAAAGGGAGCAGAGGTCCTAAATTCAATTCCCAGCAACCACATGATGGCTCACAACCACCTGTACAGCTACAGTGTACTCATATATATAAAATAAATCAATAAACCTTAAAAAAAGATTCTACCTAGAATCTTTAATGAGTTCCAACAAATGAACATCAATAAAAACAGGCAAAAGATTTTAACACAGAAGGCAAAAGACCAAGAAACAGCAATGAATGCATGAAAACGTGTTTGATTGCCATTAGTCACCAGCGGAATGCTATTTAAAACCATAACAAGATGCATTTCACATACAGTGGCAATGCCACATGCGACTGGAGTTCTGCTGCATCACTGGAGGGACTTGTAAACACACAAACCAGGAGGGACCTAGTGTGCCTGCTGAAGACGAACCCACCTATGACTGGGTTTGACAACTGTAACAAATTGGTAACTAACTCTTAAGTCACCTATAATGCATCAGTGTGGCATGAAGAAGAGAAATAAAACAACTTCCCCTTGGAGTCATTTAATTGAGTCCAGGTTCGAATTCCCTACTTTGTACTCCCTGTGTCTTCTGCCCTGTCTGTCTGTGGCATGAGTTTAAATCTGTGCCTGCCTGAAAGCTGTCTTGTAAATCCATCCGTGTATCTGTGTGTTCTACATGTAACTGTGTCTTTGTGTATGTGTGTATATCTGTGTCTATATGTCTGACCCACACAAAGAGCTTTGTTCTATATTTACTGAACACCACAGAGTGTATCACACGAGGAAGAGATGGGATACTTGACAGAAATCTTTAACCAAGTTTTACAAGAGGTTAAAGTCACTGGCTCCAATTGATCCCACCTGACCAGATAACAAACATTATCAACCAGCGTCCATCAACGGGTGCTTTCAAGCTTTCTGCAGATCTTAGGGAACTGCTCTCAGCCCGTGTGTCTGCCGCTCTCAGCTAACGACGCCCGTGCCCGTGCATTGGTCAGAGAAATGGAAGAGCACAGAACTAAAACCTGCAGCTATGCACTAGCTAGGGCTGTAAGAGCTGACTTCAAGAGAATCTAGGGCAGGTAAGGTTGATTGTTACATTGTTCTCCTAAAGGCAGGTTAAACAAACAGTTTGAGTACACAGTAGGCTATCAGTCTTAAGTGGCCTCAAAGTGTATTGTTAACTCTGGCTTTGAGGTCTAGCCAAAGTTTTGGTAACTTAGAATGAATGCTTACATTACATATCTCTTAAGATATTTTCAGAGTATTGCATTGCTACCATGGGGCAACTACGAAACAAAAAGAACACAAGAGAAGTGAAAGACAGAAAAAAGTGCTGACCAAAGCCTATTTACAATGGCCCATACAGGAACAAGAACAAGTAAATGAACAAATTAGACAACAGATACAGGACTGGACGACTTCTGACCAAATACTCAGCCAAGCTCCTGAGCCTACTTTGCTGACTACAGCTTAGCCATAGGCTATAACTGCTAACAGCTTAAGGACCCATCTGTAGGGTGAGCCTAAGCCATCTTAGGGTAAATGTCTAAGACAATCTGAGACTGCTAAAGGAAGTTACTGTTTGTTCCAGTCAACACCTGAGCAGGGCCCTGTCTGTCTCCCAGCCCCTGAGGTAGGGCAAGAGCCTAACTTCACAAACACTAGTTAGCATTAGCGGGAGATTTTACATGAGCCACTCTTGTCTTCTAAGGATTTGTAAGTTGTCAACACCCTAGCCCCATTGAGCTACTGCACACTTCCGTTGTCTCACTCTTCAGCCTGTCATTTCTACTGAACAAGAAGTTCCGTTCAGTTTGCACTGGACTGAGTTGGAGTGGACTGCGGGAGCTTTACTGATTAAAACCCACTTTATTATCTGGGTCTGTGTATCTCTGTTGATATGCACATGAATAAACCTCAAAGAATATGCTGGATACAAAACCATGCTGGAACAAACCTTTAATCCCAGTACTCCGTGAGTCTGAGGTCAGCCTAATCTATACAGCAAATTCCAGCCAACCAGGGTTTCACAGTGAAACCCTAGGTCAAAACAGAAAAAACAAATAATATGTATTGTATGATTTATTAAAGAATGTACAAGAACAGTTAAATCTAGGGCTGGGAATACAGCTCTTATCTCCCTGACGGTGGCACACACCTTAAATCCAGCATTCGGGAGGTGAGGCAGATGGATTTTTGTGAGTGTGAGGCCAGCATGGTCTATATAGAAAGCTCCAGGACAACGTGACTACGTGGAGAGACCCTGTTTCAAAACAACAACAACAACAAAAAAGAAGTTTACTCAGTAGACTCCCCCAGAAGAGACTGCTCCCTTGATGAAAGGGGGCTCAAGGCATGCATCTCCTGTCAACATCTGCTTTCACTCTTCCTTTCCAAAGCACGGCCAATCAAACGGACCAGGAGAGCTCTATAAACTTCCCTTATCCTGAGAAACAAGGAATGGGACCCTGGATAAAAGACAACTACGTAACTTTTAAGTCGATGATTTCAGTCATCAAAATGAGCAAAAGCAACTTCAGCTGCAAAATGAGGTGGACGCCACTGGTGCACTACAGCATTGTGAGATGGACGCCACTGGTGCACTACGGCATTGTGAGGTGGACGCCACTGGTGCACTACGGCATTGTGAGGTGGACGCCACTGGTGCACTACAGCATTGTGAGGTGGACGCCACTGGTGCACTACAGCACACATGAAGACTGAGTACACAGGCAAAGTGTGCTTAAGTCAGAGCGGTCAGTACAAAGGGGTAGAGTTGGCCCTGCACCCTTGTAACATAGATAATGTAACCTTTCTTTAAAACATAGAAGTGCAGAAAGAAACTGTTTCAGTGATCACAAATGGCCTTCCTTAAGGGTTAGCCAGAAAGTAAAGACTGCACTAGGTGGCTCACTTGAGAAAGTGCCGGCCATGCACAACAGGACCTGAGTTGAGATTCCCCAGAGCCCATAGAGTCAGGCACACTGGTGTGTGCCTGTGACTCCACCATGGTATAGACAGAGACAGGTGGATTCCTGCCACTCATTGGCCAGAGCTTAACTGACCAATGAGGTCCAGATTCCATGAGACTCTGTCTCAAAAAGTAAAGATGGAGAGTGATCACGGAAAGATGCCTGACATTCACATCCTTCCATAAATGCATGTGTGCCCACATATACAAACATACATGTGAACACACACATGCACACACATACACATGCACACACCTAGCAAGTGTCAGACACAGTAGCATAAACACTAACAACTTCCATTACTATGAAATACACCAAACAATTTAACTGAAATTTAAACACACATCAGCCTTACAGAAAATACTTCATCAAATGTAGAGGGAAGAGTCAGGCGGTGGTGGTGCACGCCTTTAATCCCAGCACTCGGGAGGCAGAGGCAGGCGGATTTCTGAGTTCGAGGCCAGCCTGGTCTACAGAGTGAGTTCCAGGACAGCCAGAGCTACACGAAGAAACCCTGTCTCAAAAAAAAAAAAAAATGTAGAGGGAAAATTTACAATCCTTGGTGTTCAAAGTCTTACAAGTCAACAACAGGAACATAAATAACCAACAGTAAGGATGTAGCTCAGCACAGCACTTGCCTAGTACCAATCCAAGGCCCTGGGTTCAACCCCTACACTGTGAAAACAAAAACAAACAAAAGCAGAAAACAGAAGAATGTCAACCCAGGAGAAAGATGAAGTGGCGAGCATCCATGTAAACCCAACAGCCAGCTTAAAAATGGACATCCTAACTGGTAACTGTGAATTAAAATAAGAGCTGCTACCCGTTACAAATTAACAAGAGAGAATATTTTCTACCTGGTAGTTGATAAACAACTTAAGAAACTGAGAATATTCCATAATTCATAACATGTTCACTTTGGGTAGGAATGTAAACTCATACAATCTCTTTCTGTATGATTCTGCCAACTTCACCACAGGGGTCTTTTACTGGAAAACATATGGAGAACTGGTGGTGGCCACAATATAATTTTATTCCTCCTTCCTATTTGTGATGGTTTGTATATTCTTGGGATAGGGAATGGCACCATTTGGAGGTGTGGCCTTGTTGGAATAGGTGTGACCTGGTTGGAGTAGGTGTGTCACTGTGGGTATGGGCTTAACACTCTCACTCTAAGTCAGTCTTCCACTAGCAGCCTTTGGATGAAGACTAGAATTCTCAGCTCTGCCTGCACCATGCCTGCCTGGATACTGCCATGCTCCCACCTTGATGATAATGGACTGAATCTCTGAACCTGTAAGCCAGCCCCAATTAAATGTTGTTTTTATAAGACTTACCTTGGTCATGGTGTCTGTTCACAGCAGTAAAACCCTAACTAAGACACTATTCTTTAAAAATTTGATGACTATGATTATTTTGTCTGCATATATGTCTGTATATTATATGTGTGCCATAGTACACTTAGAGGCCAAAAAAGACTGTCAAATACCCGGGAACTGGAGTTAGAGGTGGTTATGAGCTGCCAGGTGGGTGCTGGACAACTGAGCCCAGGTCCTCTTGAAGAGCCACCAGTGGTCTTATGTGTGGAGCCATCTCCTGGCTACATAGTACGACTTTAATAGCAACACTAGAACAGTTTTAATACACTCGAAAGAAGATATACAGTAGAGTCCACACAGACGCCTGTAAGGGAGGGAATGCTTACCACTGTCCTTTTAAAGTTCTGGGGCTGGAGAGATGGCTTAGCTTCCAGAGGACCTGGGTTCAATTCCTAGCACCCACATGGCGGCTCACAACTATCTATAATTCCATTTCCAGAGATCTACATGCAGATACACATGCTGACAAAACACCAATGCATGTAAAATTTTTAAAAATCATTAAAAAAATTAAAACCTTAAAAAATAAGCAATTAAGCTTTGGAACCAGTGAGCTAGCTCAACAGCTAAAGGTGCTTGCTGTCAAGTGCTTACATCCTGAGTTCAATCCCCACTCAGAAAGGCAACTGACACCCACTGGTTATCCTAGGTATTCAACTGTAACAATGTATGAATGCACATATACAAACAAGCAAACAAACAAATGTAAATTTAAAAAAGAAAAAAGAAACTCAGTCTGGTAAGATGCAAAAAGGTGGCCTGGTAAGGTGTGCGTGCATTCCCAGAGAGGCAGGAGGTAATAAACTTGAGGCCACCTGGGAGATAGAGAAATAAACAAACCAGAAACAGGAAGGAAGAAAAGAAGGGAGGGAGGAAGGGAGGGAGGGAGGGAAGAAAGGAAAGAAAGAGGTGGGTGGATAGGCAAAACATGGCATAATTTTCTTCATTTATAAGCAAGTTTAGAAGCTCACTTATTGACTAGAATGGTCCACTTCTACAATAGTTTATTTTCTCTTGAAATGGAAAGCAGAACCAGCTTTGAAAATATTTTAGATCAAAATCTCTACCTTGCTCTCTGGTGCACAGCTCTAAAGATGTAATCAGTACACCAGAAAGGCCGGCACCAAAGCCCTCAGGGCAAATCTAACTTGGCCTAGAAATGACCATATGGCCTGCTCCTGTGTCACTTGTGTTGAGAAATCATTACGGTCTATAATAGCTCAGAGGAATGTCAGTCTCAGGCCTGGTCTGGTTTCTGTAATACACTGACCACTCACAGGACTTCACCCATCAGGAATATAATCCTTAACGCCACTTGGATTCAGCTTCTCATTTGACAAATGTTCACTGTGCGTTTACAACATGCATCCCTGCTCTGTGGTGAATCACTCTCCTGGAAGATACAAACATTAAGCAATGAGGTTTTGAATTATGTCTGAACTGCTGACCACAAGAATACACTTGGGTGCTAGACAATTGACAAGAGGCATGTGCCTGTGGGTATGGGGAACAGATCAAGTACTGAGTGAATGTGTCTGCTGATATGGGCGCAGTCACGTCATGCACCTTAATGCCTCAGACCCATGGTAACAGCAAGGCCTTCACCAGGTCAGGCTCGGAGTAACAGCTAAGCCTTTTCCACGCGTCCTCGTACAAATGCTGGCAGCGTGTGCAGAAAGTCTCAGCCGCTGCCTCCTCCTCTGGGGTGACTGCAGCCTGAGACTCCTCTCCTACAGAGATCAGCTAACTTGACTTCTTGTTCAGCAGCACATAACAAAGCACATTGAGTGTCTTAGTCAGGGTTTCTATTCCTGCACAAACATCAGGACCAAGAAGCAAGCTGGGGAGGAAAGGGTTTATTTGGCTTACACTTCCATACTGCTGTTCATCACCAAGGAAGTCAGGACTGGAACTCAAGCAGGTCAGGAAGCAGGAGCTGATGCAGAGGCCATGGAGGGATGTTCCTTACTGGCTTGCTTCCACTGGCTTGCTCAGCCTGCTCTCTTATAGAACCCAAGACTACCAGCCCAGGGATGGCATCACCCACAAGGGGCCCTTCCCCCTTGATCACTAATTGAGAAAATGCCCCACAGCTGGATCTCTCTGTGATAACCCCAGCCTGTGTCAAGTTGACACATAAAGCCAGCCAGTACATTGAGTTTCTAGGCTGCTGGCGCATCTCCTTCAGAAGCACGGCCCATCCAATTCCACCTTTTCCAGTATGTATCTCTACATGTCGTTTCTTCATTCCACTCACCCCAATCAGGTCAATCCCAAAGCCATGCAGCTCATGCTATGTATCGAGGTGTCTGGGGGAGCTCCATCCCATCTGAGCTAAGCCAAACAACCTGGAATAATCTTCAGAGTCCTCAGCCATCAGTCAGCACTTCTATCAGCTGCTCCACCTTCCACATCATGAATGGGATGGCTTTGCAGTCCTGCCCCATGACCATCCTGCCCTGAATACCAGCAGCTCTCGCTTAAGATATTCCTGGCGGTAACAGTCTTCGTCTCCCTGCTTCCATCCTTGCTTCCTACGGTCTGTTCTCAGCCTTTAAAAACCCAGGCTACTTCATTCTCCCGCTCAAAATCCTCTAATGGCTCCTAACTCATAAGAGAAAAGCTACAAGAGGAGGCGGAAAGTTGCCTGTGGTTAGGAGCACTTGGGCTCTTCCAGAGGACCCAGTTGACTTCCATCACTCACAACCATCTGTAACTCCAGTCCCAGGATCCACTTCTGACCTTAGTGGTCACCTGGCAGGCATGCATGTGGCGCACATACATACTGGCAAAGCACTCAGACACATACAATAATATTAAGGATTGTTTAAGTTCCAAGAACCTACTATGCACAGACTCTTCTCCCTCCCAATCACTCTGTATTGCTGCATATAAAACAAGTCCAGCAGGCTTGGGACCATTTCCGCTCTATTTTCTGCCTGGGATTCTGTTTCCTCAGATGTCTCCAGGGCACACTCCCTCAGCTTCTGCAAGTGTTTGCTGCAGATGTATCTTCTCAGTGGGACCTTCTCTGACCTTTCCACCTTGAAATCATATCTGGCATGACACATATGTGGTTTGCTTCCTGTCTGGTTTCTAAGAGCTCCATTTGATTTGTTTACTTCTATAGCTATAGTCTAGAACACAACTTCCATAAACAAAGCAGGCACTCATGAAAGAATTCTTAGCCCGGCGTGGTGGCGCACGCCTTTAATCCCAGCGCTCGGGTGGCAGAGGCAGGAGGATTTCTGAGCTCGAGGCCAGCCTGGTCTACAAAGTGAGTTCCAGGACAGCCAGGACTATACAGAGAAACCCTGTCTCGGAAAAAAAAAAAAAATTCTGGGTGAATGTAAGTACAATTCTATAAACTGACATGAAACCAACTAGTCTAAAGCAGAGGGACCAGCATGCTTGATGGCTCTGAGGAAGGAGAGCTGAGAGGGAGGCAGAGTAGGGTGAAGTGATACTGGGGACCTATAGCAGAACAAGCAGGACCCTGCAAAACTGGGTAAGGCCATTGTCAACAGGAAACTATTAAACCACGGAGGGACACAATCCAGACAGCCTTTTACAACTTCCGGCTTCACTATGACTTATGGAGTAGAAGAAAGAATGACTGAGGAAGCCCAGGAGGCAGAGGAGTGCCTTAACTCTGATCATACCTAACCTCACCTTGCACCAGGAAACCAGGAGCAGAGGTGGAAGGAAAGAAGGAAGTAGATTCCAGAAATACTTTAAGGGGAAAAGCAATGGATCTAGGTAACAGATCACATAAGTGGAAGACGTGGAAGACCACGTCTCCCTGTTTTACCTGTGACCTAGTGACCGATTGAGTAGGGTCAGGAGAGGAAGACCGTGTCAGGGTAATCTTTAGCAGGCTAGGTTAGCAGTAGAGCATCTGAGGCCATTCGGAGACATCTGAGTAGGTATTTTTAATTAGGTGGCAATCCAATGGAGAGTGACCAGATCCTAAAAAGCCACCGTGGATCAAACATCACATTGTATGTAGAGTTGTGCCTGTGGATAAGAGGGAGCTGGAAGATTTTCAAGTGACAGGACAATATTTGTGATTATTAAAAAAAAAAAAAAATTTACACGCCTTTAATCCCAACACTTGGGAGGCAGAGACAGGCAGATTTCTGAGTTCGAGGCCAGCCTGGTCTACAAAGTGAGTTCCAGGACAGCCAGGGCTACACAGAGAAACCCTGTCTCAAAAAAAAAAAAAAGATTAAAAAACTTTTAAAAAATGTAAAAAGCCACCCTGAGCAGAATAAGGATCTGTATGAAGAGACTGAGTGAGGGGAAGAGAAGAGGGCTGGAGCAGAGAGAAAGCTCCCTTTCCACTGCCCATCTCCTGCACAGCCAGTAGAGGAGTGCTGCTACACCCTGTCAGTCCACTACTTACATCCCCGAGGATGACGCCGCCTTCCTTCTATGGGTCATCCCTCTGCAGACTCTCCTGCTGCCCAGTGCCCACCTCTGTCAAGTTCCCCTAACACACTGCTCTGCCTCTGTCCATGTTTCTGGTCATACCTGGCAGCCTCTGTGCATGTTGTGAAGATTCACTCTTCTACTGTGCACAGAAAGCAGCCTTGGCCTCTAGGAACTAGCTGGTTAGCATGAGCTAGCCCTTCATTTGGGGGCAGCTGGCTTGGTACCTACAGTGAGGCCATGATGTTTTCCTGCTGGGTATAAACAATTTTGCAGAACACTAGCATGAGGCATTCTGCAAGAATGACAAGGGGTGCAGATTATATGCACTGCTAAATTCTAAACACAGGTTAAAAACAAGATCCCTATCTTGGCTTGCTTTCTATCTCTGTGATAAAGCACCAAGACTACAGCAGCTCAGGAAGGAAAGGGTTTATTTGACTTGCATGCCCCAATCACAGTCTAGCATGACTACAAGTCAGGGCAGGCACCAAAGCAGAAGCCCTCGCTTACTGGCTTGCTCCCCATGGCTTACTCAGCCTGCTCTCTTAGACAACTCAGGGCCACCTTCCACCCCCACCCCCCGCCCCCCGGGAGGTACTGTCACTTGGTCACAGTGGCCAGGGCCCTCCCACATTAATCATTAATCCAAAAAATGCTCCACAGACTTGTCTGCAAGTCACTCTCACGGAGACTTTTCCTCATTTGAAGTTCCCTCTCCCCAGATGGCCTGAGCTTGTGTCAAACGGACAAACACTAAGTAGCACAGGCATTGTGTCACCCCCAAAGACACCAAGCCCCCTCTCTTCTAGCTGACAAGTGACTGGGTTTCTATTGCCCCTTCAATCCTTCTCTAGACAAACATTCTAACGCCCTGAGTGTGCCTCGCCAACAGAGCTGCCAGGCCTCGGCTGTTAGCGTTTGATCCACAGCACAGCTGTTTCATGGACCCTCCTACGAACAACCCAGCTGAAGCACACCTCCTAAGAAGTATTTTCTGCTCCCTCTTATTGGGAGACTACAACTATGAAATCATCTTTTCTAGCTACAAGTGTGTTCTACAGGACAGAGACAAATGTCCTCCAGGAAAGGACTGTGAAGTTTCTTACAGGAACACGAATGCAGTTCCACTTGAAGGCTTCAGTGCCCTCCTCTGTCAACAAGTATCCTGGACGGAAACAGAAGGCAAGTTTGCAAGTAGATAAAGTATGGAATTCAGTCCCAGCTGCTCACAGCGTGGGAGATATGAGGACAGGAGTTCAAGACCTGTCTAGGCTACACAGTGAAACCGCATCTCAAAAACAAACAAACCAGGTGCTAGGGCAATGGCTTAGCAGGTAAACATGCTTTGACACACGAGCATAAGGATCCGAGTTTTAACCCCTAGGACCTAGGATGCACATAAAAGCCTACCACGAGTGTCTGTAAGCCCAGCTTTCCTAGGAAACAAAGCAGTTCCTGGGCAAGTAAAGCAGATGACCTGGATTTAGATCCCCAACACTCACATAAAAATCCAGAAGCTGTGCAGCTGCCACCCCAGGCTGGGGGAAAGGCTGAGATAAGTAGACCCTGGAGCTCACTAGCCAGAGAATCTAGCTGCATCTGTGAGCTCTAGACTCAGTGAAAAACTCTTCCTTAAAAAAATAAGATAGAGGATGCTGAACATTTTTTCAGGTGCTTCTCAGCCATTTGGTATTCCTCAGGTGAGAATTCTTTGTTTAGCTCTGAGCCTCATTTTTTAATGGGCTCAGATTTTTTTGATTTTCTGGAGTCCACCTTCTTGAGATCTTTATATATATTGGATATTAGTCCCCTATGTGATTTAGGACTGTTAAAGATCCTTTCCCAATCTGTTGGTGGCCTTTTTGTCTTATTGACAGTGTCTTTTGCCTTACAGAAGCTTTGCAATTTTATGAGGTGCCATTTGTCCATTCTCGATCTTACAGCACAAGCCATTGCTGTTCTCTTCAGGAATTTTTTCCCCTGTGTCCATATCTTCAAGGCTTTTCCCACTTTCTTCTCTATAAGTTTCAGTGTCTCTGGTTTTATGTGGAGTTCCTTGATCCACTTAGATTTGACCTTAGTACAAGGAGATAAGAATAGATCAATTCGCATTCTTCTACATGATAACCGCCAGTTGTGCCAGCACCTGAAAAAATGTGCAGCATCCTTAATCATCAGGGAAATGCAAATCAAAACAACCCTGAGATTCCACCTCACACCAGTCAGAATGGCTAAGATCAAAAATTCAGATGACAGCAGATGCTGGTGAGGATGTGGAGAAAGAAAGAGGAACACTCCTCCATTGTTGGTTGGATTGCAAGCTTGTAAAACCGCTCTGGAAATCAGTCTGGTGGTTCCTCAGAAAATTGGACATAGTACTACCAGAGGATCCCACAATACCTCTCCTGGGCATATATCCAGAAGATGTTCCAACTGGTAAGAAGGACACATGCTCCACTATGTTCATAGTAGCCTTATTTATAATAGCCAGAAGTTGGAAAGAACCCAGATGTCCCTCAACAGAGGAATGGATACAGAAAATGTGGTACATTTACACAATGGAGTACTACTCAGCTATTAAAAAGAATGAATTTATGAAATTCCTAGGCAAATGGATGGACCTGGAAGGTATCATCTTGAGTGAGGTAACCCAATCACAAAAGAACTCACATGATATGTACTCACTGATAAGTGGATATTAGCCCAGAAACTTAGAATACCCAAGATACAAGATACAATTTGCAAAACACATGAAACTCAAGAAGAACGAAGACCAAAGTGTGGGCACTTTGCCCCTTCTTAGAATTAGGAACAAAACACCCATGGAAGGAGTTACAGAGACAAAGTTTGGAGCTGATACAAAAGGATGGACCATCTAGAGACTGCCACACCTAGGGATCCATCCCATAATCAGCCTCCAAACGCTGACACCATTGCATACACCAGCAAGATTTTGCTGAAAGGACCCTGATATTGCTGACTCTTATGAGGCTATGCCGGTGCCTGGCAAACACAGAAGTGGATCCTCACAGTCAGCTATTGGATGGAACACAGGGCCCCCAATGGAGGAGCTAGAGAAAGTACCCAAGGAGCTGAAGGGGTCTGCAACCCTATCGGTGGAACAATATGAACTAACCACTACCCCCGGAGCTCTTGACTCTAGTTGCATATGTATCAGAAGATGGCCTAGTCGGCCATCATTGGGAAGAGAGGCCCATTGGTCTTGCAAACTTTATATGCCTCAGTACAGGGGAACGCCAGGGCCAAGAAGTGGGTGTGGGGAGAGGGAGTGGGGGGGATTGGGGGGGAGGGTATGGGGGACTTTTTCGATAGCATTTGAAATGTAAATGAAGAAAATACTTAATTTAAAAAAAACATTGCCCTTTATATTAAAAAAAAATAAGATAAGAGTACAACAGCTTAAGACACTTGACATCAAACTCTCATGTCCACATACACACATATGTGTGCATGCACCAGTACACGTGTATATGCATGCATGTGCATGTGTACAGACATATACACAAACAGAATTAAAAAAAAAAAAAGTAAGAATGAGTTGTCCAGAGAAGCAGTTAGGGGTACAGACCAGGCTGGCAGACACAAATTCACAGTAGTATCAAGTTGTCCTACTATGTGTGTACCACAAGTATTCTAGGAGGAAATGGAAACTAGAAGTTGTGCCATTTCTCTGAGATTCACCATACCCTGCTGGACCACACCTTCTTGCTATTGTCTACCCTTTGACTACTTACCTTATTTAAGGAGGTCTATTACCAAAGGGCAAGATAGATATGGGCAATGCCAACTCAAGTGCTGAATGACGGACTATGAACTCTAAGCTCTGACTTGACAGGAAAAGCCATGGTTCTGAGGAAAGTCGACTGAATTCTAATAACTGATTAAGGCAACTGCAAAGGAGGAAGATGGTTATGCACCAAGACGGAGACCTAGGGTACCATGGTGGGAAAGGGTGGTCACAAAGGGATGAGGGTATATAGGCAAACTGAGTGCTTACAGGACACTGAGTTCACCCAGGGGCTACGTCAAGAACTAAGGAGGGTGCTTGTTTCAGGAGCAGATAATCTAAAATTGCAATGACACAGAGGTTAGCACGGTCTTTGTGCAAGGATGGTACAAAAATTTTACAGTGTTCCATATCCTGCATCAGTTCCTACAAAGGTTGTCTAACAGGGGCCAGCTGTGGGGTTTGGAAAGGGTAAGGCCCGTGCCTAGAAAGAAAGAAGGAAGGAAGACCAGAGGAGGTGAAGCCTTCAGGGACCTGACTAACTCAGAAAGGGTAAACAACAGCCACCGGGGGAGGGGTCCTGCTGGATAGAACGAACCTCAAAAAAATGGGAAGAGGAAACCAAACAGCTTGAAGAGCACACATCTCAAACACCTGGTCCTTGGGATCCTACATGTGAGAGAGAAGAAGACTTCAAGAAAAGGCCACTGTAGGGAAGCACCGAAGTTCAGGTACAGGGAAGGAAGGAATGGTCACAAGGAGGCTGATAAGCTGGAGGGACTTACAGAATATGGAGCACCCATCTGAGAGGACACCGTGCAGGAGTGGTGGGCCCTGGGTCACTGGTAAACAAAGAGCAGAGTGACCCCGAGCATAGCATGGTGAGCGTAACGAGAAGACAAGGCGAGTATGTGAGTCTGAGTCATGTTACTATAACAAAATAACGGAGCTCAGTACCTTAAAAAGCAAAGAGGTTCATCTGGCAAATGAGTCTGGTGACTAGAAGTTCAAACAGCAAGGCACCAACTTGGCAAGACACCCTGACTGTGTCATGTTAGAGTGAAAACGTGGACGGGAGAGAAGACATATAAAAAGAGAGCAAGAGAACTTTCCGTGACAGCCCACTCACAGCAATCAACCAGGTCTCAAAGAATGAAAATCCCCTCCCTCAAGACTCGGGAGGCAGAGGCAGGCGGATTTCTGAGTTCGAAGCCAGCCTGGTCTACAGAGTGAGTTCCAGGACAGCCAGGGTTACACAGAGAAACCCTGTCTCGAAAAACAAACAAAAAAAAAAAAAAAAACAAAACAAAACAAAACAAAACAAAAAGAAACAATATCCAGGGTTGGAGAGATGGCTCAACGGTTATGATCTCAGCACACACACAAAAAGCCAAGCCTGGCCTTGCACATGCCTGTAATCCCAGTGTGGGGTGGGTCAATTGACAGGACCTGCAGGTTGTAAACCTAACTGAAAACTGAGAGCTCCAGGTTCTGCAAGAGACCCTGCCTTGGAGGAATAAGGTCTAATGAAAGGACACCTATGATATCCTTTTCCAGCCGCCACACGGGTGTGCACAGGATCATGAACCTACACACATACACACACACACACACACACACACACACACACCAACACTTAACCAACACACAAATATTCACACACACATATATACCAAAAAAGAAAAAGGAAACAAAGAAATACATTAAACCTTTTTAAAGGCCTCAACAGTTCTCACGGGCACCATCTACCAACAGTGACACATCAGGAACCACGTAATTACAAACCTGATGTGTCAGAGCAGGCCCCGATTCTGACGACGTAAGAGTGGCAATGATAGCCAGTTTGAAGCATCTGCTGCAGCCACTGCTGAAAACACTCCACACTCAATCCTCACCACAGCCTCCGAACGCAGACAACCTCACCACTGTTCCAGGACTCCGTACCAACGGAGGGGGCAAACCAACACACAGTGACAGAACTGCAGGTACCCTGGGGGACCAATGGACTTTTTAAATGTTGCCTTATGGATTTGATGCTGTAACTCACAGTGGCAGGAACCAGCCAGACCCACTGCTAATACATGCTCAGCAACTTCAACCAAATAATATTCTGACGGGAAGGAAATCCAAACTACTACCAGTAAACTAGTGACAACTTCACTTTGTACTAATCCTGTAGTAACAACCAAAAGGTATGCTAACTTTGTGATCCCCATTTTAAAAAAAGAAAGGAAGACTTCGGCAGAGAAGGATAACTTGCTCCTATGCCCCACAGGCAAGCATCTAGTGATATCACAACCTTTGACAAGACTGAGAAGTTTTATGTGATACAATGAAGATGTTGGTCTCACAGGCAAGATGGCTTAGGAAGAAGGTGTTTGCAACCAAATGTGATGCTCTGAGTTCAATACCCAGGCCCAACAGGGTGAAAGAAGAGAAATGACCTGTCCTACACTGCCTGCTGACACATATATATAAAGTGAATAAATGTAATTTGAAAAAAAAGTTGTTCAAGGATGCCTATTACAGTATCACAGAAACCAAGAGACACAGAATACTCACATATAGCTTAAGGATTAATTTATGGGGCTGAAGAAATGGCTCTGTGGTTAATGCTTAAGATCAAGTACTGAACCCCAAGTTCAATTCCCAGCACATACATTGGGTGGTTTATAACTGTCTATAACCCCAACTCTAGAGGACCTGCCAACACAATGTGCACTCACAAAGACACAAATATACATATGGCAGATGGTAGTGGCACACACCTTTAGTCCCAGCACCCAAGAGGCAGAGGCAAGCAGATCTCTGTGAATTAGAGGCCAGCTTGGTCTACAGAGCAAGTTCCAAGACAGCCAGGGCTACACAGAGAAACCCTGTGTAGAAAAACAAAACAAGGGAAAAAAAAAACTCAACAACAACAAAACAAAAAACAGAAACAACAACAACAACAAAATCCAAACCAGATTCTCAGAGACAAGGATCCAGTGCAAAAAGCTCTGAATGCAAACCACAGCCTCCACTACTCGAAAGGATCTACTGATAGTGGATAGCAGAGAGTATCACTGAATCTTCAAAGCCACTTAAGAGACCAGATCGCTGCCACCCGCCACGCCACATCTGCTTCTGTCTGTCTCTGTCTCTTTCTCACACACACACGCTTTTACTGTGTGATGTACGCGGGCGTACCTGCATGTGCAGATGTATACAGCTATGCATGCACATGCTCGGTCCTGAGATTGATAGCGGGTGTCTTCCTCTATCACTTTCCACCTTATTTTTTGAGACAGGGTTTCTCATTGAACCTGGAACTTGCCAATTTAGCTAGACCAAGTTGGTCAGGGAGCTCCAGGGAACCCCTTGTTCCCAATCCCCAGGATGGGGGTTACAGGCATATGAGCTCAGGTCACAATGGTTGCACAGCAAGCACTTTCCCAACTAAGCTCTCTCCCCAGCCCCTACTTCAGAGACAAGAAATCTAAGGCAAAAAAAAAAAAAAAAAAGTTAGGGGGCTGGGGAGATGGCTCAGTGGGTAAGAACACTTTTTGTACAAGCCTGAGGACTGAGTTGGATCCCCAGCACAATAAAAAAGAAGGGCATGGCTTTTCACGCACCTGCAACCCGTGATGGGGGCTGGGGGCAGGAAGACTGCTGAGGTCTCTAAGGTTTGCTCCTTACCTAACCAGTCTGGCTGAAAAGGTGAGAGATCTTATCTCAAGGGAACAAGGCAGAACGATAGAGCAGGATACCCAACATCCTCCTCTAGGATGCACAGGTAGTCACCCACACATGCATGCCCCCAACACACACACACATACACATTAGGAACTTGCCCAAGTTTATATAGCTTAGGCAGTCTGGCTCCAGGACTGATGCTTTAAATCCCATTGCTTAGTTTCTAAGACCCTACAAAGAGTGCAACACTTCATTCCAAAACTTGTATTCCCCACACTATAACACCTCTCTGGCCCCCAGCCCACGCCTCTCTCCAGGGCATTGTCCTAATTGTTCCAAAGCCCACACTCGTCCCTAGTTCTGAACATTGTCCTACTTCCCTGTCTCAGGCTTTTTCTTGCCAGTTTAAACATCCCTGGATAAATTTCAAACTCTAAAGACATCTCCAAGAGCCCAACACTAAAGTATGAGTTTACTGCTCCTCCCAACGAGGCTGTGAGTCTAGTATGTCAACACCATGTCTGTTTTGCTCCTTTAAGTATTTGCAATCACTGAAAGCAAACCCTACCAATTAGCTCAAAGTAAGGCACAGTGTACTGTCTCAATAGCTTTGTTGCAGGAATGAAGGACATGCAAGCTTTATGTTTTCTTGTGCACTGACAAGACCCACCACCACCACCTACTACAACTCCATAAATACTGTGACCTATGTATAGTGCTGATTCTACAAACACTGCGGGTGCTGGGACCTGCAATCTACCCCTCCCTCATAGACTTGAGCTTCAGCTGCACAATGGGGAATAATGACCAATTTCAACAGGATTGTAACCTACCAAGCAAAGTTCCTTTTCTAACCCAGCAAAGCTGTAGTTATTACTTGCAACACACCCTGTCTTTCCTGAAGGCTAAGATCTTGCAAGCTTTGTTCAGAGCCTTACTCCCAGTCGTGGTACCCCGGGTTCACACACACTCGTTAATTGTGACTTAAATGAACCTCTCCCTGCTCCGTGCACTTCCCAGGTGTGAAGCCAGGGCCGCTCCAGATGAGTGCGACAGCCCCTTCCCAGTGTCCTAGCGTATGCCTTGGTCAGTGGCCCTCTAGCCACCTAGGCTCGGGACACCAGCTCCCATCCCAAACCCAGCGCCCCCAGGCACCTCTTGCAGAGAGAAGCATCTTCGCAGGTGCCGCGCACTCCCTCGTCGTCCAAGTCACAGCTCGACGAGCAGGAAGAGAACGAGGACTCCCTCGAGCTGGAGGCCATGTGCGTGGGATGTTCTGGGGTGCGGCACCCACCAGGGACATGGAAACGGGGAAACGAGCAGTGGGGGAAAGAGGCAAGAAACAGGCACCGACTAAAGCTGCAAAGATAAGGCGCGATAGGCGGGCGCTGCTCAGTGACGCCGCCCCCGCACCGCCCACCCACCTTTCAGCTGACTGGCTCCCGGGACATGACGTTTGTCGGACCAAGTTCCTCGTCCAGTCAGACCATTGGAGGATTCTTTAGGCTCCGCCCGCACAACCCGGAAGTTTCTAGAGAGCCCGGACATGCTGGTGGCGCCGCAATCCTTTTTGGGAAATGTAGTCTTAGTGGCTTCTTGTCGCTCAGTAACTTACAAACACAGTCAATTCAGGGCTGAAGGGCAGAGAGTCCACCCAAAAGAAGCAAGTTTAATGTATTAACTTTCTGTCTCCATTTAGATCATTCAACACTGTAACAAACTTCTAGTCGGGGAGTCAACACTGTGTCAGGTCCTGTGCTAATCAATGCCTTTGAGATGTTAGGAAGTGACTAGGAACATAGCTCAGAGCGCTCGCCTGGGAGTAGGGTTCTCAGAAAGAAAAGGGGGAAAAAGTTGTGAAAGAGAGAGTTGTGAAGAACAAAATGGAAAACTTTGTAACCATGAGAGTAAATTGGGGATGGGGCTACAAAATTTCTTGAACTCTGTTTCAGAATCAACAGATGTAATCAAAATAGTCTGCGGGACTGAGGAACAAGTGAATAGAAATCAAGGTTTAGGTGACATGAATGGGGAAGGTGGGGGAAGAGAAACCAGTGAAAGGACAGAGGGAGGACAGTTTCTCAAATGAGTAAATATGTTTCATAATTGTGCGTGTGCAGTGTACTTTACAGGTATTCCATAATGGATCACTATAAAACTCTAAATAAAATTGAAGGGTTATTTTCTATTTTGTTTGTTGTTTGGGAGAGAGGAAGGGATAAGCTCTAGCTTTAAGAAGTCTAAATCATACCCATAAAAATTCTGTGGCGATAGGGCAGTGATAAACACTTGCCCACCCTTTCCAGGGTTTTTGGATCTGAGCTCAGAAACACACACACACACACACACACACACACACAGAGAGAGAGAGAGAGAGAGAGAGAGAGAGAGAGAGAGAGGAAGAGAGAGAGAGAATGTTTGGGAAGCGAGAGCAATAGGATCCTTTGAGCCTAGTGTTGGAGGTCAGCCTGGATAATATAGCAAGACTATATTTCAAATTAAAAAAAGAAAAACTAGATGAGTTCTCCTATAATGAAGCCTGGCCTTTAACTCACTGTGTAGCCAAAAATGACCTTGAACTTCTAATTCAATGACCTTGAACTTCTGGTGCCTACACGTCTCCAGTGCTGGGATTGTAGGTATGTGTAACCACATGTAATTTGTACACTATTGAGGCTCAAACCCTGAGTTTAGTGCAATCTAGAAAATATTCTACCAACTGAGCTACATACTGACTCAATTCCTTAAAAAAGAAAACAGCAAATCAACCTATATATGTTCATATATTTTGTTTTATTTATTATTCACTGGAGACACAAGTAACCACTGATACTTCAGGGAGAGATGGCGAAAGGAATAACTGGAGTTCTGAAGTGTCGTTGAAGCTAATCTTGAGGGGTTATGATAAATTACCCTGACAAAAGCAACTTAAAGGGCAATATACTTTATTTTGGCTTGCAGTTTATTTTAGTTATTTTTCTATTGTTGTGAAAAGATACCATAACCAAGGCAGCTTATATAAGAAATCATTTAATCAGGGGCTTGCTTACATTTTCAGAGGGCCACTTCATGACTATCATAATGGTGAACAGGGCAGCATGTAAGCAGGCTTGGATAATATAGCCTGAGAGTTGGGGGTGGATGGAGGAGAAGGGATGGAGGGAAAGAGAGTGAATGACAGAGAAGGGGGAGGGAGAGAGGGAGGGAAGAGGAAGAGGAAGAGGAGGGAGAGGAAGTGATAGAGAGAGGGGGGGGGGTTTAAAACCCAAAGCCCACCCCCAGTGACACAGTGTCTTCAACAAGGCCACACCTCTTAATCCTTCCCAGAACTGTTCTATCAATTATAGGCCGAGCATTCAAATACATGAGCCTATGGGGTTTCTTTTGTTAAAACCACCACATAGTTCCAGGGGGATAAATGTCAGGGAAGACATGAAAGTAGGTAAGGAAGACATGTTGGTAGGACCAGGAGACTTACTGGTCACACTGAATCCATGATTAGTAAGCAGGGAGCAGTGGGTGCATGCAGTGCCTCAGCTCCTTTTTTCCACTTATACACCCCAGGATCCTAGCCAGAGAATAGTGCCACCCATAGTGCATGGGTATTCCTCCTTCAAATAATATTATCAGGAGAATGATCTATAGGCATCCTCAGGAGCCCATCTCCCAAGAAACTCTAGATTCTGCCAAGCTGGCATTTAACGCTAACCATCACAGGGAAATAACACATCTTTCCCTGAAGTAGTCCTCTGCAAAGCAACTCACAGGCTTAGCATCTTCATGTGGCACTCATTCTACACCCCCTGCGGGTGTCCATAGGTAACAAATATGTCAACAACAGGTTGTATGGGATGTCATCCCATAATGATCTGCCTCTCTGAATGACCCTTCAGTCACAATTAGCTTTATCTTGGAAGGGTCAGGCTACTCAGGGTACCTGAACAACTCGGACTGCCTTGAATAAGACCCTCCAACAAAAAGCTCTAGACTTTCTCCAAAATAAAATCGACAGGTACTCCTGTTGCTATCATCAGAGATCCCTTCAGTGACTTAGTGGTAACCATTCATGTTTTCTGGAGCTTCCAGGTGACCCAACATGATTATAAGTTGTCTATGGGATTCTAATGCAACGAATCACTTCTTTGGCCATGCACCCCTGCCATTAGAGTGGTATGCAGTCCCAAGTTTTATTTGGAATGCCAACTCTAACTGTATGAAAGTTCATCAAGTTTTAAACTTTGGGTCTGATTAATCTTTGTGCATGATGCTTTCATTTGCACATTTAAAAAAATATTAATAAAATTATAAACAAGGCACAAAAGTCAGCAAAACTGGCCAAAATCTGGGCAGCCACACGAGCATACATTTGGTGAGGTTTTTTTTTTTTCTTCTAAAGAACATTTAATTGGGGCTGGCTTGCAAGTGCAGAGATTCAGTCCAGTATCATCAAGGCAAGAACATGGCAGCATCTATGCATGTATGGTAAGAAAGGTCTGAGAGAACTACCTCTTCATCTTATGGCTGCTAATGGAAGACTAAATTTCAGGCAGCTAGGGGGATGGTCTTATAGCCCACACACGGAGTGACACACCTACTCCAAAAGGGCCACACTTTCTAATAGTGCCACTCACTGGACTGAGCATATACAAACCATAACATTCCATTCCCTGGCCCCCATAGGCTTGTTCAAACATATGAATCTATGGGGGCCATACCTAAACATAGCATAATGCAAAATACATTTTGTCCAACTTTCAAAGTCCCCATAGTCTATAGTAGTTTCAACAACATTAAAAGTCCAAAGTTCTAAGTCTCTTCTGAGATTCAACCAATAAATTAACAGTAATTCCCAAAGCAAGATAGGGAACCAGCTGGGCAAACTCCATACTCTGCATCTCCGTGGCTGATGTCAAAGCAGTGTTCAGATCTCTAACTCCTTTTTCACCTGTGTTGCCTGCTTTCTCCTGGGCTGGTTCCACTCCTTGTTTGCAGCAAGGAGTGTTGTTGCTTTCCTCAACAGATATCCCCCTGCTCCGGCATCTTTAATATCTTGGGGGCTCCAAGTCAACTTCATAGTTCTTGTTCCAATGTCTGGGATCCATACATGATCTTCTGGGCTCCTCCAAAGGGCTGCCATCACTTTTCCAGCTCTGCCCTAAACACAGTTTGACCCACTCTACTGCTGCTGCTGTTCTTGGTGATCATCCCATGGTACTGGCTTCTACAATATTGGGGTCTTCCACTACAACTAGTCTTCACCAATAACCTCTCATAGGCTCTCTTCATGGTGCCAAGCCTCAACTCCTTTGCATGACCCCTTCAATCCAGGGCCATAAGCTGCAACTGAAGCTGCACTTTCACCAATGGCCTTCCATAGCCTCTCACAGTGCCGAGCCTCAGCTGTTCTTCATAACCCCTTCATGCTTTCGAAACCAGTGCCACCTGAGTGATTCTTACACATTACCAAGTCCAGCTGCAGCATAAGGTACAACCTTGGTTGGCTATCTCTGGAATACAGCTCCTTTGTGCTCTCAGAAAACACTACCCAGAAGATTTCACCTCAGTGATGTTGGTCTCTTCTTTGTCACCACTAATTTCTTAGCTTCAGCTAACCAGCATCAATTGTTCCAGTAGTCTCCTCCTCTGGACAATCAAGTAAGAGACTCAGGACTGAAGCTGCTGAGTTCTCCTGCTTGCAGGAGCTGGAACATGGCCTCCTCATTCTACTACAATCACTGCACTTGGTGGTTCTTAAATGGCAAGTTTGTTGCTCACAGTTTTAGAGCCTGGGAAGTTCCTGCTCCTGTTTGGTGTCTGATGAGCTAAGTTCTTGCTGCTCAGGCTGTGCTCAATCAGAGACACATTCTCTTCATTTGCAAGTGGAGTGTCCTACTTGAACAATCAAATGATTGTTCTTTTCTTCCTTTTACGTTAGTTTCTATATCCAGATACTGGACATTTTCTACTTGAAAAACATCAGAATGTGTTTGAGTCTTGTCTTTTTTTTTATGTAGCTGAATTTTGATCTGTTCTACTTTGTTTTGTGAATTTTTTTTTTTTGAGAAAGGGTCTCATATAGTTCAGGCTGCTTTCTAATTCTGTATATAGCCAAGAGTAACTCTGAATTCACAACCCTTCTCTTTCTACCTTCCAATTGTTGGATCTGTATTACTATAGCCAATTTGTACAGTGCTGAGGATTGAGCCCAGAGCCCCAGGGATACTTGGCAAGCACTCTACCAACTGAGCTGCTTCTTGAATTTTCCCTGAAAAGAATTGGGAATAGGGAAGGTAGTTGTTTGCCTGTGTTGGTTTTTTAAATTAACCCCTGCCCGTCTCTTAAAAACTGAAGCAGGGACATCTTACACTGCTTTTTAGGTTCAGGAGTTTTCACTGATGTTGCTCTTTCTCCTTAAGCAGGTCTTTCTAACATGTGGCTGAGACTCAGTGGTTTGACACGTTAGACACACTATGTTGACACATAGTTCTGTGACAACATGTAGCATTTTAGGGTTAGCCACAGGCTTACCCTGCTCTGTTGTTCCCCAAGGTGTTCCATCTTTTCCAGGAAGTTCATCTGTGGATTCGAGGAATCTTTTCTCATCCTATGCTATAAGTGTTCTTGTTTTCTTTGGTGTATGCATTGAATTCCTTTGGAAACTCTGAACTTCCCTTAGGCTTTTCAGATTTCCCTTCTTCTTCCACGGAATCACTTTGGTCTACTGCACAAGCCTGTACTTTCAAAGGTCTACATCTAAGACTTTGTTTCTTTTGAATGGAAACAGAGACACATTCTTCCTATGTCAAACTCTATGTTACTTTCTATAGGGAATAATTTACTTAAATCTTTAACTGCATCTTCAAGTTCTTCAATTTTGGGGCTTGACTCTTCTTTTTGTTTGTAGGTAGGCCAGTTTTAAAAAATTAAGTGTGTGTGTGTGTGTGTGTGTATGTATGTGGTGGGTGTGGATGTGTGTGATGAGAGTAGGTTAGAGAATAACTTGCTGCAGTCAGGTCTCTGCTTCTACCATGCGAGTCCCAGGGATGGAAGTCAGTTTGTGAAGTTTGGCAGCTAGAACCCATCTTGCGCTCTAGACTGGTGTTTAGCATGGTCTGAGGTTTAGAGATTGGTGACTTTAATTCCTGAGCCACTTGGCTGAAACATGATTTCTAACTCTTCTGTCTTTGGTTCAGTGTCACTGAGGTTTTCTGGATGCCAGTGGTTGACAATTGAACTTGATGGTTGACAGTTCCCTGGCTTCTGTCCTGTTTAAGTTCTTTATGGTGGTAGACGCCACTTTCCACCTACTAGCTCTTCCTTCTACCCGGCAAGTCTGAGCAACACTCCATAAGGATCAGCTCCACACTCACGTCTTAAAACTTTGACTTGTCCATGTTGTGACCGAATTGACATTAAAATCCACGCCATCCACTTGGTAAGCTAGCGCATGACTGGTACAGGAACTGAATGAAGTCTGTACAGTGTTCCCTGATAGGATGACAACATCTGTTCTGCATTGTTCTTTTACTGCTTTCTGTAGCCCAGGCTGACCTGGAATTTGTGATCCTTCTGTGTCAGCCTCCTGAGTAGCTGGGTTTTCAGGCCTATGTCGCCACTGTCTAGTTTCATGGTAGCATCTGAATGTAGTGACTCAATGGCTGACTCAGGTTTGGCAAATGGTCTTGAAGTCCTGTCTGTCTTGCTTTAATAAATCTTGTTGGACGGGGTGCCACAAGCCTGTAATTCTAGCATTTGGCCGGTGGAGGCAGGAGGATCAGTAATTTAAGGCCATTCTCAGCTATGAGACTCCTCAAAAACAAAACAAAACAAAACAAAACAAAAACCCAAACCAAAACAAAGCCTTATTTCAACACTTCCTGTTGTAATTAATGTTGGTGACTTGCAGTTTGCTGCCTGACTTGAGGGTCCACACTTGTGTTGTAATCGCTACAGATTTTTAATTTTCTTGTTCTTTGAGCTCAAGATGCATCCTGCATTAGTTATTTTGCTCTCTGTTTTAAGAAAATGCAGGACAAGAAGCAATGTGAGGGAGGAAGGATTTAAACCAGCTTCCAGTTCTAGGAAGGGATGTTTACCATGATGGGGAAGGCACTGCAATAGACAGTTTTTTGAGGCAGCTCGCAGGAAGACCACACTGCCTCCACGTTCAGAAAGCAGAAGGAGACGAAAGCTCCTAACTCAGCTAGTTTTCTGCGGTCTGGGGCCACAGATGATGGAATGCTGTGGCCCACATTTAGAGTGGATCTTCCCACGTCAATTAACCTGATGTAGAAACTTCTTCACAGACACACACAGAGATTTGTTTCCAAGGTGATTCTAGATTCTGTCACGTTGACACTTTAAACCATCGCACAGCCTGTAAAGGATGCCTTAGCCCACGGGGCACAGGGAATGTTGTGTGGAGCCAAGGCTGCCAAGTCAGGAGGACATGGCTGCGGGTCATAAAACTAACTTGGCTCAGTTGGACGAAAGGGCTCAGCAATGCGAAATGATCCCACCAAGTTCCCCAGCCTGTTACTGTAGGGCTGGGAATCAGAACCTCGCGGTCATTTATGGCAGCGGGGACTCAGAGGCCCATCAGTGCAGGGGCCTAGGGAAGGCCAGTCTCCTTTGGCTGGGGAGTCTGGGGGTCCTCATCTGATTGACCCTACTCTTTTGGCCTTTCCCATGGACCAGTTCAAGTACTGAGGGCGCGGAGCTGGTTCACCCTATAGATCTGCTTCAGCTCACTCCTGCTAGGTTAGGATAAACCCTGGTCTGACCCGCCGCTATAGGTTAGGTCCACTCGCTCAGCTTAACCTCAGCTCGTTTCAGTTCGCCTTCACTTGACCGGGCATCACTCGTCTAGGACTACTATTCCGCTCGGCTTGGCCGGACTCTTCTCCCCCCAAACCCCTTCCCGGGCTGGCCTGACTCCGGGTCCGACTGGACAAGACCCCATCCCTGTGTTCCGCCTTGCCGGACCGGACCAGGATCTGCGAGGCTCACTTGCGTTCTAGTTGTCACCACTAGAGTAGGTAGCTAAGTTTGGCTCTGCTCGGCCCATCCTGCCCAGCTCTAATTCAGAACCGCTGTGTCCAGGTGCCGGGCTGGGGTAGTCTCCGCTCTTCTTAGCAGAGCCACTCTCGTCCGTCTCCGATTGGCTCAACTCCATTCCTCTCCGCTCACCGATTGGTTCGGCTCCACTCAAGTTCGCCCAGCTCTGCTCCGTCCAGCTACGCCTGACTTCTCCGGTTTCGGCCGGACCAAGCTCGGCTCCACCTATCTAGTTTCGACCCTGTTCGGCTCGGCTCTACCCACCTCGGCGCGGCCTCATTGGTCCCCGCCCTGAACCACTTAACTCCGCCCATGTTGGGTCCGTCCGCACCTGTTCCACCTCTCTGGTTTCGGCCTCTTTCGGCTAGGCTCGGCCCAACTCGTGGTAGGGGCGGGCGGCGACGCTGGAAGTGACGCGGCGAGGGGCGGGGCCGAATTGTAGCCTCCGTCACCGCCTCCGGGGCCGGGAAGCGATGTAGGTAGGACCCGCCAGACGGTCCCCAGTTCTCCTCCGCCCGCCTGCCGCGCCGCCACCGCCGCCGCCGCCATGAAGAAGCAATTCAACCGCATGAAGCAGCTGGCCAATCAGACTGTCGGCAGGCGAGTGCGCGGGTCGCGCCGGCGGGGGGCGCGCGGGGGGCGGGCCGGTCCTGCGCGCGAGGAGCCGGGGAGCGGGGAGAGCCGGGCGCGGCCCGGCCTTGGGCCCCGCGGGGCGGGGGTCTGCGCCTAGCTACGGCTTGGGCGCTGCCCATTGTCCTGGCCGGAGGAGCATCGTCCTCGGGAGACTCACGAGGGTCTTTACTCCTCCCTGTCCCCGCCAGCCGGAGCTCGCCGCCTGGTGCGAAAACTCCGTAAACTTGTGTGCCTCTCGCAGTGCCAGGCGCGCAGCTTTGGGGCCGGTGTTCTCAGGCTCTCCCCGCTGATCCGCTGTTGCAGCCTTCCTCCTAGAAGAGCTTGCTGGTCACTGGGAACCTAAGGGGTGTTAGGCTACTGTGGCTTGCCCAGTTAAGTTCAGCCCCCCTCCCCTCTGTGAAGGAATCGAGAACTGCAGTCTCAAAATCCAGGCTTTTGGGAGTTTGCTGTGAGTTCTTGAGGTCTAGAGGTTTGGAAAGCGAAAAGGATGCCTTTTCTCATCTCACCTTGGATGTGGTATTTTCTGACACTGAGTGAGTGCTTGACAAGAAACTGATTTTTTTTTTTTTTAATGAAAGAATACAGGAGGGACAGTAGATGAGTAGGCTGTAGAACAGGAACGATTTGCGGTTTTTAGAGCTTTCAGGAGGCTGTTGTCATGTGCTGTGCTATCTGGAACAAATATTTCAAGGTCTTGCAGGGCGGATAGCTTTGCCGAACCAATTTGCTGGTTATTCTGCACGAAGATAGATGGGTTTTTCACAGCTCTTGCTGTTACCCTCCTCCCTTAGCAGTTAAGGACAGTTTGGTTTGGTTGAAGCACGTGAGACACTTCTTTTTTTATGTGTACGAAAATACTTTTACTTCCTCTTGGGTTTTCTAAATTTGCTTTTTACAATGTTTCATTTCCCCCAACCTTTTGCTAAGTTTTGTTATTGAATTTCTAAAAAGAAAAATAGAAGGGAAGAAAAATCCCTCCATCATGTAATCTTGGTATCCTCTATCCAGACTCAGTCCCTGCCCCTTAAACCCACACATGCCTAGTTTTTTGTTGCGTGTAGAGTTAGAGAAAGACTAGGGTCAAGGCGAGTAATCCTAATGGCATGAACAAGAAATATGATGAGAAGTGATAATTTTCTTGTGAGTCTTGTACTCCTTGCAGATATGCATGGCAGAATCAAAACTTAGTGGCTGCCACAATGCCTTTGTTAGATTTGTTATTGATTAGGTTTCGTCCTGTGTGGGACAAGGGAAAGTTGCTGGTTTTATGCAAAGTCTTGAGAGCTTTCTGCCTTGAAAGCTGGTTAGGGTTTTGTGGGCCCCTGCTTCTCCTTAGTCTCTCTTCCTAGTTTTACATTCTGGCCAGACTTGCCCACTTTCAGTTCCCACAGGAGGCCTATGTTTCTTATATGTTAACCTCTTCCTGGAATTCCCATAAGCCTCTCTTACCACACCTGGCCGATAGATAACCTTTCATGCTCTTCACTTCTCTCAGTCTCCATGTCCTTAGAAGATCCTTGATGTCTTGGATGGGCACCGTCTTGAGGCCATGCGCTACCTGCTTTCTATCTTCAAACGTCCTCTTTACCTGCTCGTGTTGGCTATTTGAGCACCGGGAGAGTCTTTCCTATGAGTCTTGGATTCCCAGGGTCTGTGTGTGACTCCCATCCCAGGACAGATGACCTGTCAAAATTGTCAATTCTGGGACTCCAGCTTGTCCTGCATTGCCTGGTGCTGCGGAATTAAGTTTGGGAAAATATGAACAGGATGGAGTGGTAGTGATTCATACTGGGACAGTAATTCTGGCCCTGACCTTTGACTCTGTTTGAAAGTCTTTATTGCTGGATGCCAGGGGAAGCTGCAGCTATTACAGAGCTGTAAGGGTGTGGTAGCCATGAGACTAAAGTCAGAACATCTGTTTTTACTGGGTTGAAAATCTGTTGCTCTCTTGTCGTTGATTTCCTAGATAACTCCCCCCCCCCCCCCCGTGTGTATGTGTGTGTGCGCGCGCACACGAGCTCAAGTTTTCCCTATTTAAGTAACCCTAAGGGGGTAGGAAGAAAAATGGAGGCTAGAACTGAGAATTATTATTCAGTGAGCCAGATGGTTGGTACACTCCCATCAGAAGCAGATCGTGGGTGTCTTTGGGCAAAGAAGAATGCTTTTCTAGCACAGATTTCTCCCAGCTGTGATCTGGATAGAGGAGGAGTTTATCTGTGTAATCGACTACAGTTATCAGTTTGTGGAGTTCTAGGTGCTATCTTGCCGTGAGGAATTTCGCTAGGATGGAATGCTCGTGAGTAATTCCCCCGAGAAGTTTCATGGGCCTGGCATGGTTGAGGATTAGTAATGCCTAGAAAGGATGAGCTAACATGATGCACTTTGTGTGCAGAGGGTGGATGGATGAGTCTGTGGGCAAGGCTTATGGGGTGGTCTCACAGTGTGGGCAATGTAGTGGGGTGGATGTTTTTGTCACCTGCTCTTTGTTGAGTCTCATATTCAGTGAGCACTGAGTGAGGCTACACTGTACACCACTGTGCGATATTAAAGAATCAAAGACCAAGAATACAAACGAGATCTCTGCCCTGGAGCTTCCCAGTAGATACATGGAGGAGATGGGCAAACCCCAAGTCATTATACACATAAAATAAGCACTTGCAGAAGGATGGCAGTGCACGGAGGAGAGCCTGCCTGCCACTGCACGGAGACGCTCAGAACAGCTGCTCTTGGGAGGTGTGAGCAGGGCCTGTGCTCTCTTGCCCTCTCCAACTTCTTTCAGACTTGCTGATACCAATTAGGTCTCTTCTGGTGAAGAAAAAAAACATAATTCAAGGTACCCGAGCAGAAAAGAATTCGTTGGCCTGTGAGCAGGAGTCTAGGCATAGGACGGCTTTTGTTTGAGACAATCTCACTGTATGGCCCAGAATTCCCAGTCCTCCTGCCCCAGCCTTCCCAGTGCTGGATCTGAGGGCATTCTGGATGGTTCACTCTTTAGACAAACCGTGTTCACAGATTTCCATTATCCTCAGCGCAAGTCTCAGAGGAAAAGAATACTGTGTGACTGTGGCCAAAGTCCCCGGATTGGCTCTTGTTTCTGGGTCACATGCCTTTCATGGGAAATGAAATGGACTCAACCCCACCCAAATAGAGAGTGGAGGAGTGCTGGTTCCCTACGGTAAACTGGGGCACTATTACCAGCAGAAGGAGAATGGGCAGACACCGATCAGTTAAGCAAGAAAAGCCCTGCTGAGCTTTTGCAGTCTGGTTGTGGAAAAGGAGAAGCATTCTCTCACTCTTGGCTTCAGATAATCTAGAGAGGGCAGATGGTGCAGCAGGGAGTCAGGGGTGATGGTGGGCAAGTGTTGTCTGGATAGAGGAGACTGGACAGGAGGATAAGGAGTGTGAAGTTAGGAGCTGCTGTGGGTCAGGAGTACATCCCTGGCAGAGAGTCTGCCCTGAGAGTCTCAGGAGTTGTTCTGAGTGCTTTCATTTGGCAAGTCAAGGTCCAGGGAAGGACCACAGAGAACCTGAAGGGCCATGTTCTAATAATGGGTCCCAACCTCTGGAGTGCCTAAAATGTAAATTTAAGGGAACATTAGCTGATATTTAACTCAAGCAAGCACAGCAGTATTACAACATTACACTACTCAAAAATTTTTGAGGCTAGATGTGGTCTGTGGCTGTGTTGGCAACTGCTTATCTGAGAGGACCTGCAAGTTTCCACTTCCTGATTCCTTCTTTACCTGACCCCATGGTGCCATTGGTTCTCTGGCTCTGTGGAGAGCTCATTCTCACTGCTGAGATCTTTCATAGGGACACAGTAATCATCTCGCCTTTCTACAGCGGCGTGTCTTACCAAGGGCTGTGCCTCAGCACCTGGCCTGGTTCTCACCCACAGTGACTACCATTTATATTTTATGAAGAAGGACAAATGATTTGCCAGGCTGGCACATCTACTCGGTGACCCACACAGGACATGGTGTGGGCCTTCCGCCTCTGCAGCCCATATATTTCTAACCACAGAACTCTTCACCAGGAAAGGTGGCGTGTTTATGAACAAATGTCTTGAACATCTTCCGTGATCATTAAGCTGATGCACTTCTCATAAGGAACTCACAGCATTCTCCGGGCAGCTCTGGGGTGGTGTTGTTTATTCCTAATTGAACAATAAGGAAGCCAGAGATCAGAGAGGTCACAGAGCTGGAACATGACAGAGTTGTGGATCCAAACCAGGTTCTGACCTCAAAGCAGACATGCATGGTATTTGATTCATTTTTAGTGCTGCCTCCATCAAATCTTGGGAGCTGTGAGTTGGGTGTTACTGTAATAGCGGGCTTGCTACCTGAGGCTGTGTTTCCTCAGGGGACCCTAGGCGGTATCTAGATGCCTTTCTTAGGACAGATGCTCTATCACAGAGCCACATTCCAGCCTTCTTGATGGTCATAATTTGGGTAGGTGGGGCGGGAGTTGCTGCTGGCATCTTTTGCTGACATGCGTGCTGAACAGTGCCAACAACAAAGAATTATACAGCACCAGCCACATTTGTGCCGAGGTTTAGAATCCTGACTTAGTCCTCTTTAAATCATATATTCTCTGGACATATGAGTGGTCACAGCCAAACATGCACTGTTGGCTTGCAGGTCACAGATGTATTCTTTTTGTATTATTCGATGCTTGTACATTTATTGTCACTTTAAAAAATTAGTACTTGTCATCTGAAAAATATGGAACTCATGCTTTTTCTAGAAGAATCTTGGAAATTCTGTCAGGATCTGATATCCCTGTCCAGTACAGGTCCTGAAGCAAGCCACAGCTTTCCCATTGGGGATGGTCATCGGCTCCCTGTGTGTGCAGTCCATGGCTAATGGGTTTTATCTCTTTATATCCCTTGCTGACCTCTTCCTGATCATCGAGATCTTAGGACTCTGTCTAGGAGCAGAGGTAGCTGTCCATTACAGCAGTAGGAGTTTGCAGTCGAAGTGCATGGCTGCCTGCTGATGTCACAGTACCATGGTATACCCCTGGTACCATGTTGTATAAAACTTCTCCGTGAGGCAGCATTCATTACCTGGGCATGCCTGTCACATACCAGCTCCTTGCTTTGCCTGTGGGAACACTGTGTAGTCCTCACTGACTTAACAAGCGTCTTCCCACACGTGGGGTTTGCTCTACCTTTCCCCAGAGATCTCTGAACAAAGCGTCTGAGGAAAGCGAGGTCCCAAGCCCAGTGGCTTCCATCTAGCCTCTGATACAGCAGGCTAGGGAAAGGATCTCTATCTGAGCATCTTCTTAGGCTTTCTGAGGCCACCTTGGGTGAGTGGCAGGTTGTAGAATTCTAGAATCTCAAACAGCTTATTTACAGGTATATAAAAATCCACACCCCCTCCCCCCGCCCGGGTGCCGGAGAATTAAACACCAGCCCCAGAAGGATTCGGTCGCCTAGATCATCTTTATTTATGAAGGTAACATGGGACACTGTTGTGAGTCATCTGGTGACAGAAGTTCTGGTGCTGGGGAGAACCCTTCATGGTTTGTTGTTGTAAGGAAGGGTGTACCATGCCAGACTATGGAATATTTTGGATGTATCGTTCTAACGTAGGTGGATACCATGGTAACCAAGTAAAAATCCATTGAAACATGTTATGGCACTCCATCTACTGACTGTTTATGTAATTTCCTGAAGGCAGAAAGACCTGTGGTTCCAGATGTGGAGCCCCTGAGATCTTTGTTTTGATGACGGGGTCTTGCTGTATAGGCCCGGGTGGCCTTGAACTCATGATACTCCTGTCTAGCCTCCCATGTGCTTTGATGACAAGGATGTATCAGCTTCAGATGAGTTTCAGAATTCAAAACTTTTGTGTGTATTTGCCGGTGTTACAGGTAACCTCCAACTGAATCTGCCTAACAGCTCTTCACACCCAGCATGTTATTTCTGTAGCAAAACATGTGCATATAATTACCCCAAAGGATACATAAAAATGTAGCCATCCATGCACAGTATGTTATTGCCATCACAGGCCAAGTTTATAGTCAGTGGGCTTCAAGCTTATTTTTATATTTGTCCTCCCCACCCCCCAGGAAAAAGGATTGTGGATCTATTTTCGTTTTAGTAATGTACCTATATGATTGTCTATAAATCTTTTATTTCAAATAATGTTTCCCATACTCCAAGAGATTGAAACTATGTATGAGCAAGGCTCACACACTCAAGTTGCAGGACAGATAAAGAATTGAGGTGAGAGGCGGGTGTGAGGCTGGGGAGTGGTGGGGGCTGTTGAACACATCCATTTACAGGGGGGCTGCTTACAGCTCTAGCCACTTGTTGCCTTGGAGAATAAGCATATGGTTTAGCCACAACTCCCTGTTTTTAAAAAGAGGGACACACATACTCATCCATATATTGTGTAAGTGTATGTGCCTGTGCGTGTCAATGTGCACCACATGCATGCATGAGTCTGTGGAGGTCAGAACAGGCATCAGATCCCTGGAGCTGGAGTTACCGATGGCAGTGAGTCATCACGTGGGTTCTGGGAACTGAACCCAGGTCCTCTGCAAGCACAGCAAGTGTTGTAACCAGCTGAACCATCTCTGAGCCCCACATCTCCCATTTCTAATGATGCTCCAGAAGGCTGATTTTCCTGCAAAGTTTTATGATACTTAAATGTTAGCAACGAAAATGAAAACAATTCCATCCATGTAGGCCAAAGAAAACATATCTGCAAACTTTATCTGGCCTTGGGCTGTCTGCCTTGACCTCTAGCTCAGAGACTAATGCTTGTGGCATGAAAGGTTGTTGCCTGTGGAGTTAGGATTAGGCTACTCCTTAAGATGTAGATGGCTAATTTGTTTTGTCATTATTTGTTTTGTTTTCTTACATATTATGCTACTTTTTGCATACACGGTAGCTTATACTAAGAAGAAAAGAAAGTTGGTAGGTATTTTATTTTAGAACTGCCTTACTTTCTAGCCAATTGGAGAGTTTCCTTTTAATCTACCACTACCAGCTGAACTCAAAGTTATTTACCTTAGAAAAGGAAATGGAAGCCCTCCTTTAAAAAGAGCGCTGGAAAGATGGCTCATACCTTAAGATTATTTGTGCTCTTCCAGAGGACTGGGTTCCCAGCATCAGAATGTCCACTCACAGCTGTCTGTATTCAAGTTCCAGAGGGCCCAGGGCTGCCTTCTGGCCTTCAGAGGCACAGCACATACATGATGTACATGCATATGTTTAGGCAAAGCAGTCCTACACATAAAATAAAAATAGATAAACCTTTAAAGTCGGGGAGCCCCCTCCCGACTTTTTTGAGACAGGGTTTCTCTATGTCCTGGAACTCTGTATGTACACCAGAATGGCCTCAAACTCACAGAGATCAGCCTGCCTCTGCCTTCCAAGTGCTGGGACTAAAGGCTTGCCCCACCATTACCAACAAGAGGAGCCCTGTTCTTAAAAAGGATGACTTAAAAAAGGTTGTGCTATGCTATTCATTCTTTCCCAGACCTTAATGGTTGTACATTGCACACTCCTTGTATATTTGTTTCTGGACACCTACAGATGTGAAAATTCTCAAATGCTCAGGTCTCATATAAAATGTCATAGTGTGTGCACATAGCCATTGAAGTTGTTCTGCATACTTTAAATCATCTCTAGGTTGCTTACCATAACTAATATATTGTAAATACTGTATAAATGTTATGCTGTATATTTTAGGGAATAGTGATAAAGGAAAAAATCTGTTCGGATCAGAAGCAATTTCTCCCCCAAAGCACTGTTGGTCTCTTCTCTTCCCAAACCCCTCCCCTAGGTGATCTCAGCCCAGCAACCCTCACCTCTTGGGTGATGATTCGCAGTTTCATGCTCTGGTCCTGTATGACTCCACTCCTAGGTGATACCCCCATCTTAGTCTTGAACATCTCTCACTAAGTGTGCTGCAGACATTGAACTCATGGCCGTCATCCTTAAATTTGCCTCATGTTCTTCACTTCCCTAAACCATGGATCACTAGACTTTTGCTTATGGTCTGAATCTTACCCATCTTGTTTTGTCAAAGGCTTTTTGCAACTCACACAGTCACATACTACAGTAGTAGGGGTGAATAACTAGAAAGGTGAGCTGGGTGGCCCATAGAACCCCAAGAGTTGACAGTGAATTTGCTGGGCTAGGGATATAGCTCACTAGTGGAGTACTTGTGAGTTCAAGGGTTCTGTCCCCAACAACCTTAAAACAGAACAAAAATTTATTTTCCTTTCCCATGGATGCAAATGTCACCAGCTGGGGTTCCCCCAGCCATTTTACAAGTCCTGTTTCTCCCCCACATTTTGAACCCTGCTGTCACCGTCCCCAGCTTTCTCTTATCCTTTCATGTGCTTTCTGTTCTCGATGGACGTCCGTCTTTCCTGTCACCTTAGTCAGCCTCTCAGTTCTCACCTGGACGGAAGATTGTCTTACAACTTGTTTTGCTGGCTCAAGGAGCACTGCAGTGAATTGTGTGGAGTAACGTGTTCTGGACTAATATGAGTCTAAGAGAAATTCTAGGAGATAGGACAGAGCCACGGAAAACCTGTGTCAAATGAAGTGAGATCACGTTTGACGTGAAAGCAGTGTCCAGTCCCCTTTCCATCAGCTATAAGGGTTGGTGACCCTGGGTCACACCCTGTTGTTGATTGCAAGTTTGTGGTTGTATTGTTATTGGGTAGTAATTATCCTAAGAAGTCTCTCTCTTCCACTCCCTTCCCACAGTTTTCCTTTTTAGGTGTCTGCCTTATCAGAGATGCCTTCTGGGCTCGACATCCATTTGATCTCTCCTTTAATGTTTCATTAGCATTTCTTCTCTAGTTTCTCACATTCTTTCACATGAGTTGATCAGACGTCTGCTTCATAGATGCTTGAACCCATAAGTCCTGGAGCCCGTCAAGAGGGACTCAGGTGAACACAAGTATTCATTCAGCAAACGTTGAGAGGTGCGTGGAGAGTCTCCCAACTAATTGTCACCTGTCAGCGTAGACATTAGAAATTCACCAGCTTGGATTTCACACGGTCATTGGATACTTGCAGATATATGGGCTGAAGTGCAGCCAGACCTGGGGGAATACACCGAGTATTCCACTCATGGCACCTGGGACTGCTAGGATTCAAGGTGTTCTGTGTAGTACAGGGGTCTCTGACATGTGCTGGGGGGCAGGGGAATGTGTTCAGTTAGGGCTTCTCTAGATACAGAGCACGTGGGCATCACGTGACAAGCTGCTGGAGCCACTAGGTGACAACAGAGTTGCAACAGGACAGAAATAACCGTAAGGGACATGGCACTCTGTATTTTCTATCCTTTACTTTAATATCTTCTTCTGTTTATAAATCAGACAGACAGCCGGGTCTGCTTCTTAGTGGGGACAGTCCTCTCCAGCCTTCTTAACAGGGGACAGCCCTCCAGCCTTCTTGGTGGGGACGGCCCTCTCCAGCACTTTCATTTTCAGGTCACTTGTGCAGAGGATGGTGGTTGGCATGCACTATCAGTTAGTATAGAGTTTAGCTTGCAGAAATGTTAGAATTGGTGTGCCTAATTTTCTTTACTTGGTATTAACTGATAAGCATCTTTCCTCCAAAGAGAAATTTGGTTGCAAATTGAAATTCTGTTGTGTTATTGTATTTATCATCCACTTATATTTTTTTAGATTTTTTTCATTAAAAATTCCTTGGTAATCATACATGAGTATAATGGATTTTGGGTCATTTTTACTCCCATTGCCCTTCCTCATCTTTCTTCCTCTCCCGATGAACTCCCTCTTTTCAATAAGCCCCGCCCCTACATTCATGACTTTTGTTTATGGCCCCTGAGTTTAGTTACGGTTGTTTGTGTGTGAAGGAAACAGGTAATAAAGAATGATGCCCCCTCCACTAGCAGCCATTAACTGCCCACAGTCCTTCCATGGTGGGTGGGGACTCATAAATAAAACCTGTTTTGAGCAGGTTTATATGTCTCTTATTCAGACCATTGTAGTACTCTTATTGTGTTTGCATTTTGGGTATTAAGACTTAATAATGTACCAATGACATCCCCTGAATTCCCAGATATCAAGATTAAAATACAGTCTTTAACCACTACCACCCACTGCTAGAGACAGCAGTATTGGTGGCTTTTGCCTATTTGCAGCCTATCATTAATTTTCTTTTCCAATTCGAAGAGATCAATTATGATTTCCATGATTTGCAGACTGCCACAATCAGATTTGGGGGTCCTGTGTGGAAGGAAGCTAAGAAAGTGAAGATGCTTTGGGCTTGCAGTCTGGGAGCAGGTGTGTCTCGGATGTGTTGGGAGAGTGGTTAGGAAGCTGTGGCGCTAGGCTTAGAGGGGAAGATAGACAGACCTAAGTGATGGCGCCTAGACTGAGGGGAACCAGGACTACAGTGACCAAGCTGCAGAAGAAGCCCAGGAAGAACTGAGGACGTGTCACGGTTGGCTGCTCATTGCTGAAAGAGAGTGACTCTCCATCTGCTGTGTTTATAATCCTCTTTCCTCTGTGTTCTTGTGTCTTCCGCCTTCCCTCCGTGCTCCCACTGCTTCAGGTCTGCACATGTGTGAGTGCCAGTTCTGCACTGCCTCAGTAACTGATGGTTCTAATCTGGTGTATAGATTTTTTTATATATATATAAAATTCTTCCACGCCACTACATAGTCAGATAGTCAATTTGGATTTTTTTTTTTTTTTTTGGTGTATAGATTTTTAATCTGCAATTATCCAGTCCTTTTTATGTGATCAGGTTTTTTTAAAATTTTAGGCTCCCCCCATTTTTGTTTAAAAGGGGATATTGAGATTGCTTTTTTTCTAACTTTGAGGGAAAACTTATAATTCTGACTGTTTGGAGACTCATTCATTAAAATATTAATTGGGCCAGGTGAGGTGGCACATGCCAGAATCCCAGAACATGGGGGCCAGGAAAAGGAAGATGGTGAATTCCAGGCAGCCTAAGCTATATAGTGACAGCTTGATTGAAAAATAAAATAAATAAATTGGTAGTAATATTTTTTGGGTACCTTCATGTTATGCCCTATTAGTACAAAAGTAAATTAATTTATTTGCCACGAGTGCATGGTTTGGTTTGTCTGATGTGGTTATCTGTGGGGGAGCCTCAGGGAGATTTGGTAGATGCAGATCTTCTGGGGCCATAGGGAGATTGGGCACAGCACTTCTTTTTATGTACACAGACTTTTATGTGCCTCCCAAGTGTTTTCCTATTCTTGAGAACCTAACTACTTTTATTGGTTAACCTGGGTGATATTAATGTGTTGTGTATAATTGACTGGTTACAACTGGTCATTTTATTATATCTTTGGTTTATTAGTGTGTGTGTGTGTGTGTGTGTGTGTGTGTGTGTGTGTGTATACACTATCTATGTCTGTTCTACTTTTTTATTGTTTCATTTTTCCTCCTTTCTTCCTCTCCTCTCCTCTCCTCTCTCCCCCCCCCCCTCCTTTTGGAAGCAGAGTTGCTGCTCCCCAGGCTGGCTTTGAGCTGCACTCCCTGCATGATCCTTGTGTCTCACTTTTCAGAGTGGTTGAGACCATAGAACATACCATTGTGCAGTGACCTCTTCCCATGATTTCTATCCTACTGTTCAGGCTCCAAGATAATGTGTTGCTGTATTCTTATTGGCGGTATTCTTGTGTGGCAGGCCTGTGAAGACCTGGCTGCAGAAACATGATGAGGAATGCTTGACTCCTGTCTTACTTGGGGTTTCTGTTGCTACAACAACCCCCCCCCCCCCCACACACACACACAAAAGCAAGTCGGGGAGGAAAAGGTTTATTTAGCTTAGACTTCCACATCACAGTCCATCATTGATGGAAGCCAGGACAGGGAACTCAGACAGGATAGGAACCTGGAGGTAGGAGCTGATGCATAGGCTATGGAGGGTGCTGCCTACTGGTTTGCTTATCATGGCTTGCTCGGCTGACTTTTTTATAGAACCCAGGACCACTAGCTCACAATGGACTGGGTGGGACTTCCCACATTAATCACTAATTATAAAAATGCTGTATAGGCTTGCCCACACCTGATCTTATGAAGGAATTTTCTTAATTGCGATTCCCTCCTCTTAGATGATCTTAGTTTGTGCCATGCTGACATGAAACTATGCAGCATAAATCCTGTCAAAATGCTAGTAAGTGTATACTCTGGGTTACAGTGAAGTCTTTGCCTTAGTCAGGGTCCACTGCTGTGAGCAGACGCCATGACCAAGGCAACTCTTGTAAGGACAACATTTAATTGGGGCTGGCTTACAGTTCAGAGGTTCAGTCCATGATCATCAAGTCAGGAACATGGCAATATCCAGGCAGGCGTGGTGCAGGAGGAGCTGAGAGTTCTACATCTTCATCTGAAGGCTGCTAGCAGAATACCGACTTCCAGGCAGCTAGGATGAGGGTCTTAACCCCACAACCACAGTGACATATCTACTCCAACAAGGCCACACCTACTCCAACAGGGCCACACCTTCTAATAGTGCCACTCCCTGGGCAGAGCATAAACAAACCAAACAGTCTACAAACAGTATTCCTCTCTATTCCGAAGCACAACGTGTAGTGTGTCTCTTGAGTCTGTGTTATAAGGTTGGCAAGTGAGAATGTTTGCAGAAGAACGCAAACCTGTCCTTTAATGATACTTTCAGAGCCGATTGGTTTTGACCATTGGCCAACACGTTGACAGTCAGCTTATACTGGAATGAGGTGTTTTCATGAGTATAATCTGAGAAGGAACATGGCAAATATGATTCTCAAATGTTGCTTAGAGTTGAGGAGGAACCATTATAGTCTGGTGCTGAAACAGGTGAAAGTGAGGCTTGTAAACTAGGAGAAAGGACATCCTTCTTGAAGGTGACAGGATCTCAGCCCTCGGAAGAGTGAAAATGGCAATGTGACCTGCTAGGGAGGCCAAGCTGGGCTGACAGGTTTGCCTCTTACTTTTTTATTTTTATTTTTTTCCTTCGTGAACGTCCGTCACATCCCAGGTAATCCTCACCTGAGCTCTCTAGCAACCGTTCCCTGATGGCTGCTTGGAATATGAGTTTTAACAGGAAGATAGGGAGGGTGACTGACTCTGTAATCCTTTTACTTGTGATGTGTAGGGATGGGGGTGGGAGGCAAGGCTTCGCTGGATAGCCCAGGATAGCCCAGGATTGACTATGTAGCCCATGATGGCCTAGAACTCATGGCAGCCATTCTGCTTCAGCCTTCCAGGTGTTTGGATGGCATCATAGTCAGCTGGGAACTATGCATTTCTTTTAAGAGTCCCATGGGTGAAGTCTATTTTACATGGGCCCTCCATTCTGTGGGGCTGCCTGGCAGGTTGCTGGGTTTTTACTGCTCTGACTCCGTTTCAGACAAGGAACTGAAAGAAGAGCAATGGTAGATGGATTATTGGTGGCCGTATGTTCATGTTGCTCTTAAGGAAGTGGTTAGCAAGTCAAGAGGCAGCAGACTTAATTGTAGGCTCTGACTCCTTGGGTATTCTTAAAGAATAGAAGCTTTGCTGAAGATTTTAGGTGGAGGTCATAACAGTCCTCGGGCCAGAACTCCTCCCTCTGTCCGAGAGGATCTGGGTGTAATTTCATAGGCTCTAGAGGCATCAAGGCCAAGGCCAAGAACACTGAGGTGAGGAGACCTCACTTCCAATCTGGCAGCTCAGCAAATCCAGCAGTTCTCCACTAGAGCTCCATGCATGGCTACTCTCTAGAGAGATGCTAGCAGTGTTTGCGTGTGCTCTTTCACTAGTCTTCAGAACACTCGCTTGTGTGTTAAATGTGAGCTCCCCAAGCAGAAGTGGTCTCTCAGGGATGAGAACTCATAGTCATCCAATTATTTCCTCACAGAATCAGTTTTCTATGCACTTAGTTGTTCTTAAAGGCCAGCCTGGGGGGTGTGAGAGTGTGCTCAATTGAGCCCAAAGAGCTGAGGCGCCACAGTGCTGATCTCACACCTTGCCAGTGAGCATACTCTCTTGCGCTGTCTCTCTCGGTCTTATTCCCTCCCCCTCTTCTCCCTCTTCTCTCTTCCTCCCTCCCTCTCTCTCTTCCTTTCCCCCCTTCCCTCTCCCTCCCCTGCCTCCTTTTTCTCTTTCACCTCAGCTTGGTCAACCCCTGTGTTGTACTCCAAAGGCTTCTGACACAGCAGTAAAACACACCCCGGTATATTTAAGACATTGGCACATAGGAAAGAGGTATAAGACATCGAGGAAATAGCATATGACAAGAGGTGAGTTAGCGTCGTGGTCTAGTCAGGTTAGATATCACCTCACCACCATATGCCAAAGTAAATCCCAGCTGGATCAGGAGTTTTATACAGTGGTTGGGGTCAGTTCAGGGTTAGAACACTTACCTAGCATGCTTGAAGACACTGGTTCCATGTCCAGTATAAGAAAAAACACCATAACAATTAATAGAAACAAAAGCAGCTTATCATAGAAAGTATTTGTGGCTTGGCATAGAAGTGCAGAGAAAGAGCAATAGATAACCTGAAGATTTGAGCAATTAAATTTTGGGCAGAGCTCAAAACTGCCTAGGAACTCAAGGCCTTAGGTTTGGTTCCTCAGCACCACAAAATAAGTAACCTTGTCTGTTGTGGTTTCATAACGAATGCTATGTTGTATGCTATTTGGAAAAAAGCAGCCACAACTGAGGGCTACCACCCCAGTGCGTAAAGCTCTCACTTTGAAGAACACTGGCATGATGAGCAGATGAAACAACATTCATGGCTGTGTGCAGATGACTAGGACTGGATGAGACTCTTTTTTTTCTTTCTTTTTTTGGTTGTTTGTTTCATTGAGATGGGACCTTGCTATGTAGTTCTGGGTGGCCTGAAGTGAGTCTGTGTAGACCAGGCTGGCCTCAGACTCACAGCTCTGTCCACCTCTGCCTCCCCAGTGCTGGGATTAAAGGTGTGGCCACTGTGCCCGGCTGTGATTGTTTTTAGAAATGCAAAACTTTAAGATTCAATTTTTCACCTGCAAAATTGTGTGCAGGATAATGGTGTGCTGCTGTTGGAGGTTGGGAGGGTGTGCCGCACACTGCTGCTGGGGATGGAAATGGTTTTTACACTGCTTCTAGAAGTGTCATGCTGATCCTTGTCTGCTCTGACCACAGTCTATCCCTTCTTAGAGTCCCCTTCCTTCAGAGCGTCTGGTGTGACTGAGTCAGTCACGCCACTTCCTCTTGGACATCACTTTCAACACTTATTCCAGCTGGCCTTTCCTTTCATCTCTCCTGCAAAATGCCTGACTTTGGCTTCTCTCTTGTACCTGGGACGTGGGGTTGTAGTGCAGAAAGAGTCCAGTTGTGCAGGTTGGCACTGCCAAACCTTACCATCTCCAACTCCTTTGGGCCTTAGTCCTGCTTTCCAGTGGTTGGCTCTGGTTCCCAGTCCATCTTCCTGAGTACCTTTGCCAGACTTTCACTTTTATCATGGCAGGTACACCCACTCCCCTTGAATACCTTCCCAGTTTTCAGAGAAGACTGGAGGAGCTTGCTTCTGCTGGTCTCGTGGTCTAGCTGACAGGCGCTCTTCTTGGTTTCAGCAGGTGTGTCTTTATCCTCCCCCTCCCAGCCCTGACCACTCCTCTGCTCTGCCCGCCCTGCCCCCTCTCCTGCACCGAACTCTGTCTTCTCAGTTGATAACAGTTTTCTCCTCCCTTCTTGGTAATGACTTCTTGTCAGTGGCCTGCATCTTGACCTTTGATACCCATTTGGCTTATTTTTGTATCCACGGGACATAGCCTAGAGAAGGCACCCAAGAAATACTATTTTAATGAATGAATCCCAAACCAATTGAAGTTGAAATTTAAAAATTTTATTTATTTATTTTGGTTTTTTTTTTTTGAGACAGGGTTACTCTGTGTACCCTTGTCTGTCCTGGAACTGACTTAATAGACCAGGCAGACCTATCCTCCTGCCTCTGCCTCCCAAGTGTTAGGATTAAAGGAGTGTGCCACCATGACCCCATTTACTTATTTATTTTTATTTCATGTGTATGACTATTGCCTGCACGTGTGTCATGTAGCATATATGTGCTGTTGCCCGTGAAGGCAACATCTGGAACTGGTGTTACAGATGATTGTGAGCTGCCCTGTGCATGCTGGGAACCAAACCCAGGTCCCCTAGAAGGGCACTCAGTGCCCTTAACTTCTAAGCCATCTCCCCAGCCCAGAAATGAAATCTTGAAATCAGTTTTTCTAGGCACTAGAAAGAAAGTGGTAGCAATACTCACTTTTAGACAGATATAGGAAAAGTCATTGAAGTAGGTTTTGAGGGGTCGCAGCTGTCCTCTCCATCCCACGTATTGTCCTTCATCCCAGCCTCAGCTCACATCCATTGCTGACTTCAACTCTCCTGGCACCTGTCAACTCAGCCTTGGTTTCCTGGCATCTTCCCTTCCTTCTGCAGGGATTCTTTCTCTGTCCCCTGCTGTGGCTCTCTCTTGTCTGCATGGATGTGCCCAATGGCCTGTCTGCAGGTCCCTGGAACTCAGCATTCCCAGGGCTGGTCTCATTCACCCCATTAGATCTCTGAGATGCTTTCTCAGAATGAAGGCTTCTGTGTCCAGCGCGTATTCAGTAGATGCTCTTAGTGGTTGTGTGAGGTTCCTACTTCCCACTTAAAAGGGCTGCTCATCACCGTGGGGTCTGTTCCTGCTCAATCCACAGTTGCAGCACTTTCCTGCCCCCTCTGCAGAATGCAGACCTATTTGCTTAGACTCTCTCCTTCTCACCTGAGTCTCCTCTTTTTTGTGGCTTTTGATATTTTCTTCCTTGGCCTCTATCTCAGCCAGGCTTTACTCTTGCTGTGATGGAACACCACGACTAAAGCCTCTTGGAGAGGAAAGGGTCTATCTGGCTCACACGTGCACATCACTGTTCATCATCAAAGGAGTCAGGACAGGAACTCAAACAGGGCAGGAGCCTGGAGGCAGGAGCTGATACATGGAGGCCATGGAGGAGTGTTGCTTACTGGCTTGCTCAGCCTGCTTTCTTAAAGAACCCACCTGCCTAGGAGTGACACCACCCATAATGGGTTGGGCTCTCCCACACCAATCACTAATTCAGAAAATGTCCTATAGACTTGCCTGGGCCCAGTCTTATGGACAGGGGAGCAGAGGCAGAGGCAGGTGGGTTTCTATATAGTGAGTTCCAGGACAGCCTTCTCTCAGATGACCCTAACTTGTATCAAGTTGACATAAAACCATCTGGCACAGCCTTTAATATGTGCTCTCTCTCACTTCTTCCACACAGTTGCCTGGAGAACTTTCTGGAAGAACAGCTACAGTAATGATAGCTAATACTTGATTTTTACTAGATGTCAGCACTGTTTCAAGTTTAGTCATGTAGCAGCCTGTTTAGACTCAGCAAACCCTGGGAAATGATTGTCTAGTCCCTTTCTACCAGTTAGATAGGACCTGGCACATCTGTTTTTTCCTGTTTTTTAGGAAGCAGGCACTTTGCTCATCTATTCTTTGAATCTTTCAAGTCTGTAAGGTAGATATTCTTCCTAGCTTCATTTTCTAATAAGCACAGGCACAGAGATACCAAGTAATTTGTTCATGGTTTCTCAGGTCTTTGGTGGTGGCTAGATTTGGCTCCAGGCTTAACTGTTGGACATATTCCCCATCCCAAGCAGCTAGTATATTCCTGGGAAGAGGTTTCCAGATAAACTTATGGGTGTTTTAGGTTCTTTCTTCAGGGTTCTGGAGTAGTTGTAGACATTTGGAGTCTAGTGGGAAGAAGCCATGTTCCTACTTAGAGTGATCAGGGACCAGCACTGTGCCAGAACACTAGAACAATTGCAAGAGAAAACTAATATCCCATTTGAACGGCGTCCAGGTAACTCATGGGGGAACGATACATTTTCCCAGTAATCCTAAAGGTGAAGCGCTCCAGGCCCTGCCTCTCTCTCCTCCCAGTTCATCAGTTGACTTCATGAACTGATGTTAGTTTGTTTGTTTATGAGATAGGATCTCTGTGTAGCCTTGACTGTCCTGGAACTCACTATATAGAAATCCATCTGTCTCTGCTTCTGTCTCCCTAGGATTAAAAGTACACACCACCACTCCCAGCTACAAATTGATTTTTGACCGTCTTAGGCATATAATGACCACAGTGGCATGTAGCAGCTGCACAGCACATTGAAATTCTGTCTTCACCTCCTGGTTCATCTCTGAAACTCAGTGAGGAGAGAAATGAATGTAGGGCATTGGGAAACACACCACTTCAGTGGTTCTCAACCTTCCAAGTGCTGGGGCCCTTTAATATACTTCATGGTGTGGTGACCCCAGCCACAGTTATCCCATTGCTGCTTCTTAACTGTAATTTTGCTACAGTTATGAATTGTAAAATGTAAGTATCTTTGTTTTTGATGGTCTTAGGTGACCCCCTGAGAAAGGATTGTTCGACCCCCAGAGAGTCACAACCATAGGTTGAGAGCCACAGCATTAGTTTGACGTGATTGGCTACACAGGTTTAGTTTTTCTCCCCTGCTTAAATCCATTAAATGTTATAAGAGACATTTTTAAAAGATGATTTCTTTCTTTTTTTTTTTTTTTCTGTGTGTTGGTGTTATTGACTGCATGTGTCTATATGAGGAAGTTGGATCCCCTGGAACTGGAGTTATAGACAGTTGTGAGCTGCCTTGTGGGTGCTGGGAATTGAACCCTGGTCCTCTGAAAGAGCAGCCAGTGCTCTTAACCACTGAACCATCTCTCCAGCTCTGACTTAATTTTTTTTTTTAAGTCTTAGGGGGAAAAAAAGGAATGGAAGCCATTTAGCAAAAAGTTCCAGGTGTGCCTATTAAGTGGGTCACTAGACAAGGTATCAAGTACAGTTTGCTCATTCATTCTCTGCTAGATCAGGACAGTAGGACATTAGACTAAGCTTCAGAAATGCCATTATATCTAGCCTTTAACAGAAAGTGGGCAAACAGAATGCAGAGTTCACAGAAATTAAAATCTATCTCACTGTGACATGTTCAGAAGCAGAAGTCAAATGTGGTCAGAAAATAAAGCAAGTGTTTATATTTTCTGCGTCCCAGGACCCAGGGCTCGCAATTTACACAATCCCTACCAAACTGCGGGCTACAGCAATTACCTTGAGTAAGACACTGGTTCTCTCACAGACACACCTTTTGAACTGTAATGCTGAGGGCAGGGTTGCCTCCCCTTTCTCTCAGGGATGTTTGGGAGTATCTGCAGACATTCTTTCTGTGACTGCTGTGGAGGAGGAGAGAATAGAACACATTGTCACTCATTGCTACGTGGGTAGAGGCCAGGATGCTATGAAATACTCCACAGTGCTCAGGTCAGCCCCCACAGGAAGGAATTACCTACATCAAAATGTCAGGAGTGTCAGGTTTGAAAAACATTAAAATCTTAAAGAAACTAGCCAGCTAGCAGCCCAAGTTCCTGTATCCCAGGACCTTGCTATCCAGCACCTCAGACACCAGAGAAGTCCAAGTCTTAAGGGTTGGAAATTGGTAATCTTTCAGAAGCCGTTCTATTCGGAAAGTCTCCTGAAAAGTAGACAAAAATCTCTTAAATTGTTTAAACTCTTAAATTGTTCCTTGCTTATCTGCTTGAGTAGTAGGGCTGAAAGCATGGTATTAAGCCTGCCAGCCGGGAGCAAGAACACCCTCTAGATCTCTCTCCACTCTGTGTGTGTGTGTGTGTGTGTGTGTGTGTGTGTGTGTGTGGGCGCGCGTGTGCGTGCGTGCGTGCGTGCTGGGTGCAGCCTCTTGTTGTAAGAGCTCTTTGCTATTCTTCCCTAGGAGACTCCCTCCTGGCTTCTCTTCATCTGCCTTTTCCTCCCCACTTGCGGGGTAAATGGGGCCTCCTGGAGATGACCTTTTGGTCACTGTCTCTCTAAATACAACATTTTTCTCCAGTACTTCAGGATGCTGTTCTGTTGTCCCTTGGTCTTAGTGTTTCTGCAAGTCAGCCATTATTCTTTTTCTTGTTCCCGGTATGTCCTTTCCTCCTTCTATTTACTTTTAAGATTTATTCCATGTCTTTGATTTCAACAACAGTTTTTCTTGATGAATATAGAGAAAATACTGATGTTTTTCTCTATATTATCCAGCTTGGGGTTCTATGGTCTTGTTGGATCTTTAGCTTAATATCATTCATTTAAAAGATCTGTCTACTTGTGCCTGCCTGCCTGTCTGCCTGCCTGTCTGTCTGTCTGTCTGTCTGTCTGTCTTGTGACCCTGCGTGGGTGGTTGGAGCGTCAGGTGTTCTCTAGCACCCTCCACCTATCCCCAAGAGGCAGTTTCTCCCTGAGCCTGGCTTTGTGTTCCTCTGCTAAGCTGGAAGTCAGCAAGCCCTGGCAGTCCTCCTTTGTCTCCTTCCACTCAGAGTTGGGGTTACGAGCCTAAATGGGATACCCAGCTTGTTACTTGGGTGCTAGCATCTGACCTCCACTCTTGGCAATTGGGTAGCAGGTGCTCTTACCTGCTGTGTAATTAATTTGTTCATGGTTGCTCAGGTCTTTGTTGGTGGCTGAAGTTGGCTCCAGGCATAACTCTTAGACATATATGCCCCCACCCTAAAGAGCCAGTACATTCCTGGAAGGGGTCTTCCAGATAAATTTGTGGGTGTTGTAGGTTCTATTTTCAGGGTTCTGTAGGAGTTGTAAGAGTTTGGGGCCTGGTCTCTCCAGCCTCTGCTCGGTTTGTTTTTTAGAAAATTCTTAGGTGTTGACTCTACACGCTCCTTCTGTCCCTGCTTCCTCATTTCCCTACCTGGGATTAATAACGTGCATGATAGACTTTTGATTTGTATCCTTTAGATCCTGGGTCCTTTGTTCTACTTCTTTTCCCCTGTGTTTTACTTGGGAGAATTCCTGTACATTTCCAGATCCCTCATCTGCTCGTGTGTGTTGTTTGTTTGTTTGTTTTGTTTGTTTTTCGTTTTGCTAACCTCTTTTATACATTTGTCATATTGTTTTAAAGTTCCTACATGTCAGTTTGAGCCAGTACCTTTGCTGTCTCAGAGTTGAGTTGGATTGGCTGTCATAATGATACCTTCTGGGTTTTTGCTAGTTGTTTGTGAACAAATGTTTGAGGAAGGTGAATGGCATGCCCCTTCTGCTAGGCTGCTAGTGTGTTCACTTAGCTTGCAGTTGTTTGGGTCTTGGCTTTGTTGTTGCTTAAGGTAGTTTCCTCTGGGCGGGTCTTACATACCATGGCTCTGCTGCCTTGCCCCAGAACTTAGCAGGCCCGTGTCCATGCACCAAGGGCTCTCTTAGCTCTCTTGTTCTTCTGAGGAGGACTACTGCCTGATACTCACTTTAAGGTCCAGAGACACACAGTGCTTCTCTCAGTTCCCATTGTTCTTCAGCAGGCTCTGTATTCCTTTGCCACAGTTGTCCTAGAGGAACTGATGTATGTTAACATTGCCCATCCACTCAGTGGTCTGCTGCATCTACCTCTGCACAGGATAAGGCCAGGATAAGAGATTTCTCTGGATAGGACATTGTCTTGTTCTCTGACTTTGGCAGGCCCATATGTTAAACCTGAAAAGCATGAGAGAAAGACCAGTTCCATGTTTTTGAGTAAAATTGGAAGCAAGTTTTAATTAAATGCTAGCCAGAATGGTAGACTGTAGCCAAGACCATTCTGGAATTGCCAGCAAATGGCGAGGAGTCACATTTTGCAGAGGCTTATAAAGGCTACGTCTTTCCCACCAGGTCCAATCAGGGGCCAGCATACATCCTGACGTACTTCCTGCCTACATAACCTCCCATCTACATCTGATCAAGCACATGTGGTGCAGTTAGGTCAAACAAGCTTGTTTAGGGGAGTGAAAACCTAAAACATTCGCCGCCAGCATTTCAGTAAGTGTCTGTCCTTGGGCAAGGCGCTTACAAGGGTAGAGGCACTTTTGTTTTATGGCTCTCTTAGCCATAAAATTAAAACTTAAAACATAACTTCTGCTTATATACATACCTCTGCTTAGGTACCAGCCGTGCACTTGCACTATATCCAACGTTAACATCTCCAGCCCTCCGGTTAGATTGGATCTCAGAAGTCACTTTCAGGAAGCCTCTTCCGTATCCAGAACCTGTGTTCAAGGTTCTTCCTGTTTCTTCACTTTCTCTACAAGAGGTTTTTGCATTTTCATTTTTCTGTGCAGACAATTGAACCTAGGGCCTTGTATAAGCTAGGCAAGTAGCCCTCCACTGTGCCATGCCACATCCCCTGTTCTGCAAGTTAGTGAACTTGTCTGTGCCTAGGAGTCTCGTCTGTGAGTCGGGTATAGTAGTAGTAGCACTCCCAAGGCTATTCTGGGCTCAGTAGATGAGTATATTAGATGGTTTATAGCAGGGTCTTTCAGACCCCACTGCTGAAACCTAGGCAAGTTTTTTCCCTGCGCCTCAGTTTCCTCATCTATAGAGTGGGATAATAAAACCTTCATTACAGGGTTATTTTGGGTTTAGTGGAATTATTTCTGACAGAACACCTGGATCTCATAGAGCCCCAGTAATGGGCTCAGTAGGCTGTGATGTCAGAGAACCCAGCGTGCTGTGACTGCCCTGGCGGAGTGCTCACTGCCTAGAAGAAAAGACTTCATTTTCCTCGATAGTCTGTCAGGACAGGGGCCATGTCTCTTACTCACGAAGCGCTCATAGAAGGGAACTAAACAAATAGTTACTCAGTGACTGAATCATGAGAAGATTGTGTGGTTGAAGTCAGTGCCTCTGCATGGCCCCACTCAGTTTCCATTAATTATTCTGTAGGTCCTTTTGAGAACAAGCCGTGGGTTTGAAATGAGTTTTCTGTTTTGAGTGTCTGTAGTAGTATTCATCTACCAAGCACTACCCGACCTTTAGAAAAAGTGAGTAAGATTTATAGTGTTCCACACCCAGGGTCTTCCTGTTCACCCCTTCAGCACAGCCTCACCCAGTTTTCCAAGTGAACAGATTTTCCTTTCATTTTGTGAGCATGTTCCTCTTGGAACCTTCTGGGCTGCTTCTGATTTGTGGTCATTGTAGAAACCTGGATGAGCTCAGCTATTCAGGTTCTCAGGACTGCTTCTGTCTTGAAATGTTTGCAGAGACAGTCTACATGTTCCAAGAAGGTTTGGCTATTCTCTTTTTGGCTATCAAATTGAAGCATTCTTAGTGTGGGAATGATCTTGCAAATATAAATCAAATGAGGGCTGAATGGTAAAAAGATGCAGTTTTAGATCCTATGATTAGTTTGTGGTGGCATCAGCAACAGAATCTGTCATGAGAATAGAAGAAGAACACAGCTTTGTCTGGTGCTGAGGTTTTTTCTTGAGGCTCAGAGGCTGGCCACATTCTAGAGGTTGTCAACTCAGAAAGTAAGGACTGGCTGTAAAGGTTCCTATCATCCTATCAGTGTATTGAGAGTATCTTCATAAAAGATGATAATGTCACATGTTAAGTTTTTTAACTTTCTTTTGTCGTACTTGGGTAGCTATGAGGAGATTGTACGTGGTAAGCACGTGTTCTGCCACCGAGCCACACCCCCACTCCAGAGACCATTCTGAATGATGTCAGCAATCTGGTATTAAATGGGAAGCTCTCTTGATAGGAATTTTAGGTTCCCAAGGCTTTCAGTTTATAAACACTGGCCCTCCTACCCACTGATCTTTCTGAAGGGTTTCCTGAGTGAGTAGTGTGTAGACAGTGATTTTGCTACACTAACTAGCCTGTTGAAATGGCCACTTACCATTAGCTTTGTGTCTGTGTTCTTGAATGTGCCATGGCAGCTGAGGGGCCTGAGTCAGTCCCTACCTCTGTTCTTGTATACCACAGTCAGAGTTTTCATTGAAAGCTCAGCTCTGGGTCCTTATGGCAAAGATCTCATGGTATTCCTCAAAGATGGCAGGGGTCTTAGCCAGAACCCTGCCCTGTCCTGCCACGTCCAGGAGGCTTTGTCCGTACCCTTTCCTAGACCCTAGACCTGAAGTTGCAGGATTGCTTGGCAAGCCTGTCCTGGCCACGTAGATCACCACTCTCCTGTAATAGGGTTGTTTGTGTAGATTTCTGTCTTTTCCCATGAGCTTCTCAAGGGTGGGGTGTGACTCCCCTCTGCCTTTTTCCCTCTCCCCAGTTCTTGACATTTAGTGTACTCCATAAATAATGGGTGAGCTAATGGCGATCCAAGATCTGAGTGCCTTCAGGCAAGTTCATTCTGGACCTGGTACTTCAGGTAGAGGCTGGCTCTGGTTCTGTGAGCACTCCTCTGGGAACTGCCTCCCGTAGCTGAGGGTTTTGCAGCTCCAGATGCTGAACCTTTAATAGAGGACTGCACTGCACCTGGAATCCCGTCTCTCAGTGTCCTGTTTATTGTGTACCAGTCATTCTCCCTGGTGGCTCCTGTCCCACAGGTGTCATCACAGACTCGGTTTTCCTGGAAGGCTGTTCTGCCCCTGCCCTCTCTTGAAGGTTGTCCTTTGTTACCTTGAGGTTTCTTTGAACAGTACCTTATTCCCAAGAGAAACTAGAATGGCTTGTTAACTTGGGAAAGGTCATCTTTGAATAAGATGTGGTTTTTATCTGAAGAGTGTTTGAATTTGTTGTACTTTGGAACAGCTCACACTCCCATAGACCATCAATGGATGCCCATTATCATTGTAAATGAGAGAAGTAATCACAAAGGTGGTGTTGGGGCTGGAGAGATGGCTCAGTGGTTAGGAGCACTGACTGCTTTTCCAGAGGTCCTGGGTTCAGTTCCCATGTGGTTACATGTTAGCACACAAGTTTCCTTAACTCCAGTTTCAGGGGATTCAGTGCCCAATTCTGGTTCTTCAGGAACCAGGCATACATGTGATGCACATGTATACATACATGCAGCCAAAACACACATATACATAAAATAAAAATAAATACATATGAAAAAAGGAAAGAGTTGAATTTCTAAGTAACCAGTATGGTGGTATTACTATTTTTATTTCTGTTGGTAGTTATAATGACTTTCATTTTACACTGGAATAGACACACAAAGTCCAGGGCATCTGGCTTCACAGACCTACTTCCTGGTTCCTGTCACACCCTAAATCCATCTCTTTCCCTGAAATGAAACTCAGACTCTTATCACTGGGTGACTTCTAGAAGCAAAGATGGCAAGAGTAGTTCCAACCATGAGTCACACATTTGAGATGTTCTCCGGGCAGCACTGAGCTAGGAAGAGTGCTCTCCGCCTAGTATGTGAGAGGCTTTAAGCTAGCCTTGTACCTGCCAGCTGTTCACTGCAGGTTCCCCCTGCTCTGCCCTAGTGCAGGTTCCCCCTGCTCTGCTGTCCCTAAGACTTGCACTCCTATGTCGCCCCAGGCCAGCTATGCTTAGGTATCAGCTGCAGAGCTTTCTCTGTAAAGGAATGGAGCAGGGGAGGCAGAAGGGTGTGGAGAAGATACCAGACACTGACCTCTGGCCTCCACATGTGCTCAAAAGTGCTATACACACATGCACATGCATACATGCCATAAACGTTTAATCATGCGCTGCCAACTCCCAGTGGTTCTGTGTTGGGTCCAGGCATGGAGATATTGAGTCATGTTTTCCTTAGGACCTTAGGACAGGGGCACTGCTCAGAAGTGTATTGTGATTTCATCTTTGTGGGCCATTATGGAGTGTACTTACACATATAGATGATACACTTGCCGTGTAATATGGCCTGCTTTTCTGTTGTGCAACGTATAATAGAGATTAAATAAATCCCAAGAGAAAATGACCAGAGCCAGACAGTCAGATATAGGAAGCTATTGCCATAGTAAATAAAGAAGTACCTCTCTCACTCTCGCTCTCGCTCTCGCTCTTGCTCTTGCTCTCTTTTTTAGGACAGGGTCTTTTTATTACATAGCCTTGGCTGCCCTGGAACTTACTCCATAGGCCAGGCTGGCCTCTAACTCATCAGTCCTCCAAACTCGGCCTCTGGGATTAAAGGTACGTGCCACCCAACTTAAGAAGTACATTCTAAAATAACAGTGAAAAATGTAGTTGTGATGATTAGAGTTAATTACAACTTGACACATCTAGAATTACCTAGGAAGAGAATCTCAATGAGGAATTGTCAGCACTGGGTTGGCCTGTGAGCGTGTCTGTAGAGGATAGTCTTAAATTAATTGGTATGGGAAGACCCAGCTCAGGGAGGGCACCACCATTCCTTTGGCTTGGGATCCCTGGCTGTGTAAGAATGAAGAAACAGAGCTGAGCGTAGTCACATGAGCATGTGTGCATTCGTTTCTCTCTGACCGTGGGTGTTATGTGATTGGCTGCCTTGAATTCCCCTAATGATGGACAGTAACCTGGGATTATAAACTGATATAAGTATCTAACCTGCTCCCATTGAGTTGCTTTTGGTCAAGGTATTTTATCACAGCAACAGAAATGAAACTAGAACAAGTAGTAAATACGGAAAGTGGTAACCATTGTCTTTAATCATCATTTAGTACTATATACCCTGAACATAATTGTCTGTGCTGTTTCCCTGTGATGGGCAGCAAGGTTGTGCTTACAGCAGCATCTCTACAAATGTGGGAGGAATGCACCATGCTCCCAGTGCACTGCCCTTTGGTGATGGAGTTTTTAGCTGCATCTTATGGGACTGCTTACCTGTGCATGAGTTTGGTCCATCAGTGATTACAGCGCCATTAGGGGACACTTGTTCTACATGTCCAACTCACTTCTAGTAAATTTTTCATCATCCCATGTAAGATCCCTCATTCCCTGTTACAGTGAAACCTGACAATCATTCCACTCAGCCAGCCATGCCAGGAGTGATAGCAACTCAGGCTCGGCTCACAGCCACTGTTTTTATCTTTAGTATTATTCTTTTCATCACTATTCTTTGGGTCTGGAGTGGTTCACTAAAAACAGTAGGCCCCTCCCAGAGCTGCCATTTACATCAACTGAGCAACAAAGCTGCTTTGTGAACTGAATTAGGAACTGAGTCACCATCTATACCCTGACTTCTGTGCAACTCACTTTCCAAAGGCGAGATGTAGTTAACTTAGAGAGCACTTCAATTTGTGGTCTTTTGGCACTGTGTGTGTGTGTGTGTGTGTGTGTGTGTGTGTGTGTGTCTGTCTGTCTGTCTGTCTGACTGACTGTCTGTCCATCTATCCGTGTAGATAGAGCCTAAAGCCTCTCACATCTCTTATATGCTTAGCAGTTATTCGGCCACTGAGCCCCACCCAGACTGCTGGCGACTTTCTATGAGGTTTTCAGCTCTTCCTGGCCTCTTGTTGCCTTGCATAGCAATAAAAAGGTCCGCTTCCTGTAACTTCTCCCATAGGCCATGGTGTTCCATGCCTTTTCTGCCTTAACAGTAACTTGAATGTTCGGTTTTTGTTGTTGTTGTTGATTTTACCTGTTTCTGATTTCAAAAAGAAACTTTGCAGTCTGAAACTCCTCCAGGTCCAAGCAGGTGAACACAGACCTGTAAGTAGGCTAGGGGATGCGGGACTTCAGGGAGTCTAAAGAGGACGCCACTGAGAAGTGCAGTGTGCTGCTGGTGGAGAAGTTTCCTTGGACCCTGCCATAGGCAAAAAGTTTTGGTGGAGCTTTGAGACTTAGGCCATGTGGTTAGAGAAGGGCCAGCAAAAGATTCCACTTCGTGTGCCAGAGGGAAAGGCCAGCCAGCCAGCAGAAAGCTGTGGGCATGCTCACATATGTGAGAGGACGATGAAGTGTGACTGCTGGGCTTAGTCACTGACCGGGATTCAATAATCCTCCAAAAAGATTCAGTTAAGATTGATAAGGCTTCATATTTGTTAAAATAAAAGTAAATTACCTCCATCTTAGAGAAAGAAGCTGGATAAACTCTAGGTTTGGAATTCAGAGTGCAGAACGCTTAGCTGTCTCTGCCTGTGCCGTTGCTTAAATACTCCGTATGATCTTTTCCAGGACAAGCACCCTTTCCTTTCGCATGTCATGCCTGGGAATCCCCTTCCCCCAGATGACCCCTTTAGAGGTCTGTGAACTCAGGACTTTGTAAACTGTTCAGTGGAATGTGAAACAAATCGTTTGATGTACAAAGTATGAGAGGGGCCTTTATTTTTAAAAATCCAATTAAGTAGATTTCAGATTCCTTTTTAGCAGCTCAAGAAGACAGCAGAGCTGGTGAGAGAAAATAGTAAGAGCTCACCCAGGCCTGCAGCTCTTTGGGTCTTGGAAGCATTTGTAACAGGATCACACAAACTTGAATTCCTAGGGACAGAGATCCCCTTCTAGTCTGTAAGCCTGCCTCTGTCACTTCCCTGTGGATACAGTCATGATGTGTGCAGTCTCCAGCTGGGGAGAACACTGGGGTTTCCTGACCAACTGAGGCTTCCCTGTTTTGTTTCTAGATAACTAGAATTAAAATCAGTTTATTAAAAATTATTTCAACTTTCTGTGGTAGATTTTTGTTGTTGTTACATATCAAGTGATGTGTGGGCAGGACTGCGATCTTACATGTGAGTATATAAACCGAAGGCAGCTGTGTGGTCTCAGACATGGGATGGCATTAGTGTTTGGTATCAGTGTTGATGCCCCATCTGTATGCTTGTTTACCCCAGATACCGTAGCAAGGGTAGAATTATGAGCCTCTACACTGAAAAGGAAAAACTTTTAAAGGTGAAGTCTTGGGCCATAGTCAAATCCATCCCTGTGCTATCTATGGCTACTTCCAGTGGAGCTGAGCAACCGACCGTAGCACAGTGTAGGCTGCAAGCCTGGAACGTTTCTTCCTTGGTCTTTCCAGAAGAAAACTAGCCGAACCCTTCCTTATAGAGATAGGTGCTCATTTCAGTTCTGACTTGAGGTTTGTTTATGAAGAGAGACCAAACTGAAGATAGTCTACTGTCTCTGTGTGTGCCTGAGGGATGGGGAGGGGTGAGGAGACACGCATACTTTCTCATTGGTTCTGTCACCACTGACTATCCCTGAGATGTGCCTCTGCTTCAGGGCTGGATCGGCTCAGCCACCACCATTCAGTGTAGTTAGTAGGCACATCTTGAATATAATGCAAAATATTGAGAAAGAAAATGTAGTGGATACTCTCCTTATATACTAGTCCACAGAATGATGCTGAAAGGCTAGCTTTCGAGGTCTCTGCCGTGCCTGGTCAGAGCTGCTGATGTGGACCAGGTTGGCATGCACTTTCCATAAAGACCCTGTTAGTGAGTTCCTGGAGCTCTGATGATTGTTGGGGGTAGATCTTAGCTCTACCCCTAACAGTCGTTGGTAGTGGCAGTGCTAGGCCTGGCAGTATTCCAATAGACTTTATTTATAGACTGTGTTTGTTTATCCTAGCTTCATTTCTGAGACAGTGAGAAAACACCCTGAAAAAAGCATCTTGGTGGAGGAAAAGGTTTAGTTAGTTTGACATTCCAGATTATAGTCTGTCTTTGAGGAGAAGTTAAGCGGAGTTTAGCGGATGATCATTCCAAATGCACAGTCAGAGCAGGCAGAGACAGATGTCCCATGTCGTCTGCTCATTGCTGCCACTTTTGCTCTAGGCTTGTTTCTTCCTCGTATGTGGTCCAGGATCTCCTGCCTAGGGAATAGCACTGCCCACAACTGTCTGGGTTCTTCTGTATCAATCAACCAAAATAATCACCCACAGACACGCCACACATCAGCCTGATCACCCACAGACACGCCACACATCAGCCCGACCACCCACAGACACGCCACACGTCAGCCTGACCACCCACAGACACGCCACACGTCAGCCTGATCACCCACAGACACGCCACACATCAGCCTGACCACCCACAGACACGCCACACATCAGCCTGACCACCCACAGACACGCCACACGTCAGCCTGATCACCCACAGACACGCCACACGTCAGCCTGACCACCCACAGACACGCCACACGTCAGCCTGACCACCCACAGATACGCCACACGTCAGCCTGACCACCCACAGACACGCCACACGTCAGCCTGATCACCCACAGACACGCCACACATCAGCCTGATCCAGACAGTTCCTCAGCTGAGGCTTTCTCAGGTGATTTCAAGTTGTGGCAAGTTAAAGTTTTAACAGTGACCATCACAAACATACACATGTGCACACACATGCATATGTATGCATGCATGTATACACAAGTGCGAGCATGCACACACACCTGATCGCACGTGCTGACATTTGAATTTCAAGTGCTATAAAACATTATTCCTCTTTTAAAAAAAAAACTATTTAAAAATAATAAAAACTCTCTTCTCTGACTGGCTTTGGCTTGCAGATGTAGTTTGCTGAACCCTTGGATAAACAAGGAGAAGGCTGCAGGATGAAGTATGCTGGGTTTGAATCAGAGTCTCTGCCTCTGATAGGGTGGCCATAGGCAAGTTTCCTTCCACAGCCTTACTTTGCTCATCTGGTAGAAGCTCTTACCTCATGGAGTTGATGTAAGAATTGAGGGAGAGACCAGCTGAGACAGCTCTTCTGTGCCTAAGATACACCGGCTGTCTTAGCTGTGGTGTCTCCGCTCTCAGTAGGGCTCTTACAGGGCTCCTGCAGCCCTGGCAGAACGGTTTGTGATATGGGTGTTGATACCCTGGACCCGTCTTTAGTCATGGTCAAGTAGACTCCACAGGGAGGGGGGCTTGGGAAGCACTGCCTTAGTTTCATGTAGTGGCCTCAGTGTGTTTAAACAGGCAGGGGCACATACAGGTATTTACAAGGTAGGCCTGAGGGCTCTGACCTATGAGGATGCTCCTCAGGTATGTCTGCCTGTCAGACCTGTGTGGATGGCTGTCACATACACATGATTCTATATGTGTGTCAATGTATCACTGGGATCGGGTTCTTCAGCCTTGGCACTGTTCATATTTAGGGCCTGTGGCTGGCAAAAGGATACTTGCTGTCCCTACAGGTGTCCACACGGTAGTTTCCAGAACTTGTGCATGTATGACTTTGTAATGGCAGAGGGGAGCCAAGGCTCCACGTAGATAGAAGGAGCAGTGACACTGGGTTTTCAGGTAGCCATGGAAGGAGGGAGTCACTGAGCGTCCTGATAGGAAGCTGTGACTGGGAAGAAAAGCACAGGGTGTCCATTGCTGCTGTCCTGCACAGTACAGGAAAGGACCAAGGAATGCGGGTGGCTTCCAGGAGCTGGGGAAGGAAGGAAGTGGATTCTCCTCCAACTGTCCGGAAAAGAGCCTGGCAGTGCTGACCCTGAGTTTCTGCCCAGCGAGTGCTGCTTTGAACTTTCGACCTCTAGAATTGCAAGCTAATAATGCATTTGTATCCTCTAAGCCCTCAGTGTGTGGCAGGGTGTTCAGCAGCAGTGGGCGCTAATGCAGCTGGAAACTCAGCCCCTGGTCAGCACTGGTAAGGAGAAAACAGTGTGATGCGGTGAGTGGAGGTCGTCTTGCACTCCCAGCACAGCAAGTCCACACTAGATGTCCCTGGGAGGTTGGGGTGGTGGTAAGGGGACAGTCACCTCTGGTTGGGAATCACTAGTTTAGATTTCGAGTGAAGGATGTGTAAGTTGATAACAGTAGCTTCACCTGCAGTGTGGAGTGACAGGAGCGAGGGATGATTTCCCTCCTCTCTAATCTAGAAGTTAAACGTCTATAGTAATATAGGTGCACTTACTCTTTTGGTTTTCTGATACACGATCTTACTGAGGCCGAGGCTGGCAGTAAACTGATTGTTGTTAGCTGAGGATGACTTTGAACTCCTGACTTCCTGCCTCCCCAGTGAGCACGAGATATAGGCCGACACCACCATGCTCATTTCGTTCCTCCTCATTTTTAAACACATTCATTTTGAAAAGTACTGCCCTAGTTGTGTTAGTGGCCGTGGGTTTTGCTGGGGAAGGCAGTCCTCTGTGCCACAGCCGCTCTTCTGCCTGGTTACATTGGAATTGTTTTACTGCCTCTTTTGAAGTAAAAGTCAGGTTTTGGTGGCACCCGTCCGTCATACAGTGAGGATCTCCCCAGTCCCTGCTGCATGGCAGGTAAATTCTGCACTCGGTGCTCAGGAGGAGGGATGGCTGCTTGCTCTCAGATGCTAGAGTGCCTCAGTCTGGCCAGCAGTGGTCACTGACGGCAGCACACAGCTTACTATGATGGTGTGGATGGACTTCTGGGTCTCTAGTCTGACCAGGAAGCCCTGGGGGTCCCGTGGCAGATGTTCTAGGCACCTGTTTATGTAGTAGTGATCATCTTGGAGACTGCATGGGCATTTTCAACAGTGGCATTTGTTGTGCAGGTGCCACCATGACAGTAGCTTTGCTATAAGTCAGCCCACGAGTCAGTCCATGGGAGGATTGTCAAACCAGCTAGAGCTTTCCCTTTGAGGCTACTGTGCACTACAAAACTCTGCTTTTCTAAGTTGAATGATCCAGTTTGGAAGTACTAGGAGCTGGAGAGATGGATGACTCAGCGGTTAAAAACACTGGCTGTTCTTCCAGAGGTCCTGAGTTCAGCACCCGCATGGTGGCTCACAACCAGTTTGGAAATACTTATGTTTTCTCCTTGCTCAGTAAGTAGGCTGAATGAAAGATAAGCGGATGGCTGAATGTCCCCAGACCTCGTCCAGGGACAGGGAAGCCACAGTGAAGGGAGTGAAGGGAGCCACAGTGCTGCTCTGAGGACTTGAGAGTTCCAGGGAGACATCTTAGGGCTTTAGAAAAACTACAAGAAAAATCCTACCTGGGGAGGTGGTGGGAGGTTGGGGTGGGATAGGGCTAAGCAGATTAGAACACTTGATGAACAAGCTTGAGCTTGGTTTCAATCCCTAGCACCCACGTAAGTATGTAACTCCTGCAACGGGGCACAGAGACCTACAGATTCCTGGAGTTTAACTGCCAGCCACCCCAACCAAAGCAGTGACCTCTAGGTTGAGTAAGAGACCCAATCTCAGAGTGATAGAGGACACCTACCTGACGGCCTTTCTGACTTCCATATATGTATGTGTACGTGTGTGTGCACACATGCCTGCCTCTTTGTCTCTCTCTTCTCTTGCTTCCATATACATATATGTGTGCACAAATGCATATCTCTCTCTGTCTCTCTCAAATAAATAAATAAATGATAGCAAATATTCTGTGTGGAGTAAGCCATATGTAAATGCTTTGAGGGACTGCAAAGTGGCCTGCATAGGAAACAACAAGCCCCAGAGTGACATGGCAAGTGGGCAGGTCCTTCCTGATGCTATTGTTCTCCTAATTAGGCACAGGAAACTTTGAAGTGTACTTTGAAGCACAGAACTTTGGACACAAAGAGACTCTAAGGGTACAGAGTTGAAGTCTGTAGCAAGATGTCTGGCTCGAAACTCTTGCTTAGCAAATGTTTTACAAGGGGCTTGTTTTCTACCATTGTCTTTTATTCCCACCTTTAGGTATCTTCATTCAATCCATTGTCCTAATCTTTGTTCTAACAAGTTAAAACTGGAGACAGCCAGTCAGTTAACAGTCTACATTCACCTTGTGGAAAGCACTGTAGTCAATGACATACTACAGCTTAGGAATTCAGCAAGCTTTTCTACTGGGTTTCCTTCCTTACAGAGTGTGCACCTCGGCCAGTATTCTGAAGAACTGCCAGCCTTTCCTTGGTAGGAATTTTACACCTCTGGTAAAGATGAGTACTTTAAAAATAGTTACTAAAAATAGAAAAGAGACTGTTAGGAAATAGGAAGGAGCCATGAAGAGGGTGAGAGGCTCTATCTTGGGGTAGTATAAATAAAGTTTAAGTGTCTTACACACACGTGTGATGTTAGCAATATACACAAATGAGCAGCAGTTGAGCTTAAAAAGTGGTGAACCATCATAGTGAAGAGGGCAGGCTGGGTCACTGGAACTGTATCTGGTGGTGAGGACAGTAGTGATTCTCCACACAGCCAGCAGAGACTCTGTAGAAAGAGCTATCCACTTCCCAATTACAATTCATAATCGGAATTTAGCAGTTTAAAACAATGTTTCCTAGTTTATAGGTAATTTTTAATAATTTCAGTATCCCCAGTATCTGATTAAGATCCACAGTGATTTGTTTTCTAAAAGCAGTTATATGAATGTAATAAGAAATATCCACAAAGGCAATACAGGCAGAATCCTTTTTTTTTTTTAATTTATTTATTTTTGGTTTTTCGAGACAGGGTTTCTCTGTGTAGCTCTGGCTGTCCTGGAACTCATTCTGTAGACTAGGCTGGCCTCGAACTGAGAAATCCACCTGCCTCTGCCTCCCAAGTGCTGGGATTAAAGGCGTGCACCACCACTGCCCAGCCTGCAGATTCATTTTTAAACAGTATTCTGTTAACAGTTTAATGTAATGTGGTCATTATATTTCATGGCTTCCAGTACCTTTACAGAGCAGATGTCTCTTAATTCAGTCATTCGTTTTAAATTTATTTTTATTTTATGTGTGTGAGTGTTTTTGCATATATGTCTATCTGTGTATCATGTGCATGCCTGGTACCTGAGAAGGTCAGAAAAGGGCATTGGATCCCTTGGAACTGGAGTTTTAGGTGTTATGGGGGAATTGAACCCAGACCTCTGTCCTTAACCTCTGAGCCATCTCCACAGTCCCACCTCTAAATTTGAAGCAAATGATTAATTTAAAGCAAAAGTTAATTTGGGAAAGGATACTAATATTTTAGATTTCCTTTCTGTTTTGGATACTTTGAGAGTTTAAGTATTTTGATACTCTTCTAGCTTTTGAAGAGATTAATAGTTATACCATTTGCCTTAAGTAACAGGTAATTCTAACAATATAAGGCTCATGGTGTAAAAATGTAAGTAACAGGCTGTTTTTACACTGTTGGGTGGGTGGGCTGTGAGATGGCTCAGTCTTTAAAGCACTTGCCATGCAAGCAAGCATGAGGTCCTGAGTTTGATTTCCCCGTATGGAAAAAGCCGGTGCTGTGGAGGTGGGGGTGGCAGGCCAGCCAGTCTGGCAGAATTGGATAGCTCCCATCCCAGAAAATAAGGTGGAGGTTAAAGAGCACACCTGACCTCTACCTCTGCCCCCTCACACACAATTTGGGTGAGGGTTACAGTTTATTGATAAATTGTTTGTCTAATTGCAAAACCCTGAATCTGATCCATAACACAACACACACAGAGACACACATACACAGACAGGATAGACAGACAGACAGACAGACAGACAGACAGTCTGTCTACACGTACTGTATATGTGTAGTTATAGTATGTTCCCTAGTAGCAGCTAGTAAGGAATTATAGCTATTTTTTTCTGATAGCTACTAAATATCTATGTTTGTAAACAATATGTATAAGCTGTTATTCTTTGACTTGTAGAACTTCTCCCTACTTCTATTCCACCATTCTTCCAATACAGTCATGGTACAATTTTTGGCTGTATTACTATTTGATATCTAAGTTATTAAAACTACTTATTTGCAGCTCAGTATAGAAGTGTGTTATGACTGTCTATGGACCTTTAGTTTTTAGGTTTTTTTTTTTTTTTTAGGTTACTACTTGCTTTGAGTTTATATTTGCTTAATTTTACTGTGGTTATTATATTACTGTGTTTACAAACTTACAAAAGGCCAGTATGATAGTATACCTCTATAGTTCCGTGCTTACGAGATAGAAGCAGAAGAACCAAAAATTCAGAATCATACTTAACTGCATAATAAGGCCAGCCTGGGCTACATGAGATTCTGTCTCAAAACAAAACAATGTAAACAACCAGAGATTTAAAAGGCAATAATCTGAACTGTTTGTGGTGGTTGCATTATATTTGTTTTCCTGGTTTTCTCCTTTCAGTCCTAGGAGCCGATTTTAGGCCTCACACGTGCCGTGTTTTATTTCTGAGCTATATCCAGCCCTAATATTCTACCTCAAGGCACCCATAGGGGGTCAGTGAACAGGAATTGGGAAGAACTGCACACAGTCAGTTCTCCTGGACCAGCTAAAGCATCCCTTGGAGCTGCCTCTCATGCCCACAGTGGAACTGTAGGACAAGTTCCCTCTGCTTGTAGTGTGTTAAGTTTTCTCTGTCTTAAGCTGACAGGTTTGTTCTTCACCTTTGTTCTCTTCCTTTTAGGTTTATGAGAATGTTTAATAGGCCTTGGGACTAAGCAGCTTCAGAGTTGAAGTAGGTACAGACAGAAGCTTATGAGGCCCTGTGCTGATTTCTGGGCCCTGATTAGACAGGAAAAAGAAAAGGTTATACAATCCAGGATGGAGAGAGGCTTGTGGCTCTCCATGAGAGGCATGGAGGGCTCTGGGTGCCTTAATGTGTTTGTGAGTCCCTCAAGAGTAACTCCAGGCTTCCTTCTGGAGTGTGAGTTTCATCTCCTGGTCAGTGGGCCCCCGCCACACTTCCCTGGCTGACATGATTACCAGTGTTGGCACGTCAGTGTCCACACTACTCAAGGCAAGACTAAGAGGGCAGTGTCAGCGGCTGCTGTGGAATTCTCTCACAGAGTTCCGAGTTCCACTTCTGCTGACTGGGGCCTTGGCTCCCCCAACCTCTGCTCCTCTCGTTTGAGAAGGCCTGGTCTGTGCTAACCTGCAGGATCTGGTGAGCGAGCCATTCCCCGAGGTATCTCCAGTTTAATTGGGGCACTGTGTGACACCTGGTGTTGGCATTTTGTGTAGCAATGCCATTTTGATAACCATGCCCCCACTGTAAGCGTAGGCTAGATGGCCAGACACTTCTCTCCCTTGCCCACAGGTGGTGCCGCTCTGAGCTGGGGTGTCCAGGTCATTCTAAGGGTTCCCTTCACTTTTACAGCTTTTTCTTCTCTTGTATTAGTTCTGGGTTAAGATTACGCAGCCCTGCATTCTACCATCATTTGTTAAAAAGTCATTTCTTCTAGGTGTGTGAAACATACCTTTAACACCCCACCCCCAATATTTGGGAGGCAGAGGCAGGTGGATCCCAAAATTTGAGGCCAATGTGGTCTACATAATAAGTTATAGGCCAGATAGTGTTACATAGTGAGATCCTGTCTTCAGGAGGTCCTCGGGTTTCTAGTTCATTTGGGGCCTCTCCTAACTATTCAGCTTTTCTCTCTCCTTAAAACTCTCCTTGTTCATTTTTAATGGAAATTTGGTAGGTATCACAAACAACTTCTCAAATCACTAGTTGAACCACAAGTCCAAAATAACACTTGAGACTTTAGTAATTTAGGGTTTTATATGTCAATAAGTAGCCCTATGAACTGCAGAGAAAAGCATTCTCCACTTGTGACCAAGTACTTGGCACTTGAGGACAGGGTGGGTTGTGAGATGGCTCAGTGGGTAAAGTGCTTGCCATAAGATTGTGAGGACCAGACCTCAGGTCCCCAGCACTCAGGTGAAAAAGCAGGTAAGTGTGGTGGCCTCACATGGGATGAACACGAGATGACTAGCTAGATTAGCGGGGTTGGTAAGCTCTGGCTTCAAGTGGCAGTCTCTGCTTCAGTGTATGCGATGGGGAGCAACTGAGGAAGACACCAGGCATCAACCTCTGGGTTTCACATGCATACATACCTACATACATGTATGTGCACCTGTGCACATGTGAGAACACTCTTGGGAAACATATACACACATGCACACACACATGTACATACACACACATACATGCATGCTGCATCCATGTTAAGCAAATAAGGAAGAAAGAGTTATTTTAGCTCCTGGCTCCAGAGGTTTTGATCCATGGTTGCTTGGCTCTGTCATTTTACACCGTGGTTGCACAGAATGTCATGGGGAAACAAACAAGCCTGGTCACTTCATGGTCCAAACCACAAGAGACAGGGAATCTTATCCAAGGGTATGCCGAATGGCCTACCTCCTCCAACCCAGCCCGACCTACTGAAGACCACCTTCCTAATAATGGCAAACACCCTTGAGCAATTGGGTCTCTGGGCAGTTTTCTTCAGCTTTGTACTCCAGCAGCCTAGACTTGCCCTGCTTCCGATAGCTGGCCACATCCTGTTCTCTGTGAAGTTCAGCAAATCCAGTAGTTGATCTAAGCACTGCAAAGAGAAAGCTGGGAAATACCTTTCTTTCCATTTAAAATTAAAGAAAGGAAAAAAAAATTAAAGAAAGGAATGTTTCCTGCTATGGTGTGATGCCTAAGTTTCACAGATTTAGGGCCAGTTTTTCTCCATAAGTCTGGCTGTGAAAACTTAGCTGTGATCATTTCCGGATCTGAAGTTAATTAAGCCTTCAGAAAGGAGTTGTTTCTTAAAGTATGGCCTGTGTAGACCTCTGTAATTCAGGGTCGTACTCCATACACGGAGTCAGTCTAGAATGCTGTGTGGCCAGCCCTGGAGAAAGACTGTGAGTGACCTCCATAGCAGGCTCCAGGCTGAGGGCCACTGTCCTGCACCATGGGCTCCTGTGTTAGCTGCTGTTCAGCCTGTTTGTTTTCCTTTGGTTTTGCTTACATTGCCCTGTGCTGTAAATTTCCTCCTGCCTGTATGGTTAAAAAATCCCCAGTTAGCCATTTTTAAGATTCACAGATTACTTCTCCTGCACGCCTAATTCTGAACTTCATGTTTTCCCATAGAGCTGAGAAGACCGAAGTCCTCAGTGAAGATCTGCTACAGGTAACAAAATATATCTCCCCCTAACTAGGGATCCCATCCCAAGCTCCATGCGTGCTGGGCGAATGTTCTACAACAAGGCCTTACTGCATTGCCCAGGCTGGCCTCGAACTTGCTCTGTAGCCCTTCCAAGCCTTGAACTCACAGTCTTCCTGCTCTAGCCCTCCCTGAGCTGGACTTTCACATCTGTGCCTCTAGTTGTCTTAAAACAATATCTCTAAAGATGTGGACTGAAAACAAATAGTAAATCTGGGGTTGGCCCCAACTCTGGTAAAGCGCCCTCTACCACACACGAGCTCTGTGTTCAGAGCCCAACACGGGAGACCACGCAGGACAGATATGGGCACTAGGGTGGGGCAGACAGGGGAGACTTGGAGCTTGTAAGGCATTTCACTTGCTCTTTCCTTGGTGGAACAGCGTAACTGAATTAGCATGGGCTTGTATGGGGGAAAGAGATGCATGATGGGATTGCGAGAGGAAGGGGATCTGAAACTTCGTGTCACGTTATGGAGTACAGATGTCGCTTGGCTCGCTCGCTAGTCCTGCTCTCAAGTGCCAGGTGCTGGGTGGGTGGGGCCTGGTCAGTCCCCAGCACTGTGGCCTGCTTACAGGCCCTGGGCAGGCTGGCACTCTGATACTCTGCTGTGATGCTACCCTTGCTGGGACAGGTCCTGCCCACTCACTGCTCAGAGGCCCCAGTGGCTCCAGCCTAGAGCTCTGACGTCTCTCCTGCTCATGCAGTTTCTCCCTAACTCTGGGCTGCTTGGGTCTTTGGAAGCTTAGGCTTGTAGTAATGGGGCAAATGTAGCACAAGAAACCAGAGGCCTGGGACACTTTGTGGCCTCAGCTCAGACCTTGCTTCCTTTTCCTCCCAGGGCCACTCTGCTCCGTCTGTCATGAAGTTTCCCTGACTTTGGTCTTAGAGAAGACACTGGGACTTTATATGCTTCATCTCTGCTCATGTCCCCACCCACTGCAAAAGGCTGAGGGAGGGCGAACCTGGCTGCACGGAGCCTTTGTTAAGCAGTGTGGCCTGCCTGCCTGCCTTGTGCTTCCTTAACCTATACAGCAGTCTGTCTAGTCAAGTGCAGCTCTAAAGACCAAAAGTTTGGCCCTAGGACTCTGTCCATTCCTTCCTGTGGAAAGGGGAGCTGGCATAAGTCAGAAAAGGGTTTCCCTCCATCGCAGCCTGCCAACTGTCTTGAGTTGCTTCAGCCACCTGCAGGCAGAATGTAGTCACTTTGGTTTCCATGGACAGATTTGTTCTAGATATACAAACAGTGCAGTGTTGGAATTTAGCTTGCACACATCCTTTCGATAGCATCTATCTTTATTTATTTATTTATTTATTTATTCATTCACTCATTTATTTATTTGCTTACTGTTGTGGTGCTGAAAACCAAACCCAGGCCTTTGCACATAGTAGGAAGCGGTCTGCCCCCGAGCCTCAGCCAGCCTCATCTGTACTGTAACTCCCTCTCTGTTCTTCACGGTGTCGAGCACAATATTAGTTCCATGTGATGGTCCTCATGCTGGGTTGTTTAGGGAACGAAAAGTGTGCATGGAACGTGCTCTTACGTGTTATGGATGCCCAAAACCATGGCTATGGGGGGTGGTTGATCTGGGTTTTGGTGCTGGGGGTTGAACCAAGAGCAGTCTAAGCTTGTATTCTGCTTTGAGCCACACATACTGTCCAGTATATTTTTAAAAGCTTTTTTTTTTTTTTTTTTTTTTAAAAGGCAGGCAGATTCTAAGTTCAGGGCCAGCCTACAAAATAAAAAAAGATTTGTTAAGGAATTGCATTCTTGACACTTCTTTGTTTGGGGCACATATTTTAAATTCATTTACTTCCTGAATACTGTTTATGCACTTCAGCTTCAGCTAGGTTTTCATGTGTTTTATGCCACCTGCCCCAATACTTACATGATCACATTTAATCTTTGACATTCTGAGTTGAGATCCTTGTAGTTGGAGGAGAGCTGTCTGTATTGCCTGTGGGGTATGAAAGCCTTGCCCCCTCTGGGACACCCTAATTTGATAATGCAAACTTTTCTTTGCTGTCATAAGTGCCACAGATCTCTCTCTCTCTCTCTCTCTCTCTCTCTCTCTCTCTCTCTCTCTCAATCTCTCTCCCTCCCCCTCTCCCTCTCTCTCTCTTTCCCTCTCTCCCTCTTTCTCCCCTCCCCTTCCCCCTCTCCCTCTCTCTCTCTCTCTCTCTTTCTTCCTCCTTGTTTCTAACTTGAAGAAAACAACAACCCCCCCCCCCCCCCCCCCCCCCCCCCGCACAACAGTGGTTCCTGGGGCTACCTCTACTGCCAGGGCTGAGCCTGTGGCCTCCCTCGAGTTGAGTTAATCCCCAGTGCCTCAGTTTCCACTCCAGTGAGGATGCTGCCAGTCTGCTCCATGGGGAGAGACAAATGGGAGAATGGACCAAATGGTGGTGAGTCCTGACAGTGGAGCCTGAGAGAAAGGTTTGTTTGATTCTGCTCTGATCTCTAGTGTAGGCCACCAGGTTCGTGTTGCTGGCCTGTCTCTGAGGTGGTGCTGCCTCTCTCATCTCTCTCTGCCAGAGCTGCCTTTTATTTTACTGGCATAGTGTTGCACCAGGAGACTGTGAACTGTAGCAGAGACCAGATGTCTTTTCTGTTGCTTTTCTAATATTAGGCATACTTGGTACTTGTCTAGCATAGTCAAAAGTAGAGACCTTCTGATCCTGTGAGAGACACTGGGCCAGGCACTTCGGGGGCCAGTGAACAAAACAGACAGGGCTCTTGTCCTCCTGGGGCTGACGTGTTGATGAAAAGCCCAGGGATCCTGGGTAATCATTTGCTCTAATGAATGGCACATGGAGACTGTTCTAGTTTTCTAACGCTCTGCAATGAGGCCACTGTCGATGGGGAAGTGCTCCCCCAAGTATCAACTTGCCTGATGGTCATAGTCCTGATGACTGGGGTTTGGATCTGAAGAGCCACTCCTGTGTCCAAGTACCTTTGAGAAACAGGCACAAAGCAACTAAGGGGCAAAATGTATTCTGCTTTGAATTTGCTGATTTTTCATTAAAATAGAAAGCATCCCTGAGGGCTTGCTCTCACTCTTCCTGAGTCATCAGAGCACACATTTTTGGCGTTCCTTCTGTAACGAGCAGCGAGCAGCCCTCTTTGCCATAAACAGCTATATCTCAACAGTCTTATTTTGGGAGGCTGTTCAGGATGTGTGCGGCCCTAGGCCAGTATTCCCTACTGCTGGGTATTCATTCTGCTGTGGGGTCCTCTCTAAAACAGAAACAAAAACCTACCCAAACTTAGCATGGAAGGTTTTTATACTATCTTGTGCTACTTGCGATCTTGTTTGGGTTGTGCTGCGTGGATTTTGGGTCTGTTTCTCTGTGTGAGGAAGACCCAGTTGCCTGGGCTTCTGCTGTGCCTCTTGACTTGTCCCATGTGCAGTTTGATTGGACCGGACCTTTGCCGGTGCTCTAGCTGGTGAGCTGACTGCCACTACTCTGCCTCATAGATACAGGCACAATTGTCCCTTAGCCTGAACAGATTTCGCTTTGGAGGAGTCTAGACTATTCAGTGCAAGGAGGTTAGCAGTGAGCTCTCCCGGAGGTGACAGGTTGGGGCGTGGAGGGCTACTTGCTTCAAGTAGGCAGAGGCCAGAGCTGCCACTGAACACACCGCAGTGTACAGAACAACCTCTTACAACCCAGGACTGTCGAGTGTCAGCAGTGAGAACCGTGCTGTGAGTGACTAGATGCTGTCTGTCCACACCCAAGAGCTGAGCAGTTGCACTGCAGCTTGCTCCCTCCATGCTCTCACCACACATGGAAGAAGCTGGATTTCTTCTTAAGCCCTGAAAATGGCTCTTCTGTCTCTTCTTTGGCAGATTGAACGTCGCCTGGACACTGTGCGTTCAATGTGCCACCATTCACATAAGCGTTTGATAGCCTGCTTCCAAGGTCAGCATGGCACTGATGCCGAGAGGAGACATGTGAGTATCAGATTCGTCTCAGTCTCAGCCACATCACTAAGACACATCCTGAAGCTAGGGTTTGCTGCTTTGTTAATCACCAGACAGCAAGTAAGAGCTAGTATGCAAATAGCTGTGTCACCCTTTTGAGTTCCCACAGTTAATTACAGGGCACCTGACCACAAAGTTTTCCCTCCATTGCATAAAAGTTAAGATTCTGCAGTTGTGTAAATCTAGTGGGCATTTGCATACACCTATGTGTCCAGGAATGCTTGCTTTGGTCTTTCCCTCTGAGACAGATGTCATTGATTCTGTCCCCACTATTCCTGCTCTAGCCTGGCTTCTGCGCTGCTGACTTTCCACCCTTATCTTAGTCCTCCTGCAGCTGTCTTGCTGGTCAGCCCTGTGGTTCTCATTGTGGGTGTCTTTAAATTCCTCACCCCTGCCTCATTTCTACTTCTCCTTCAGGTGAGACCTGGTTGTCATAAATACCTGAGCTGTCTGGGCTCTCCTCCTGTTTCCCTTCTGAACCGCATTTCCTGCCTCTAGTTTCCGTCCTTCCTAGTCAGTCCTCAGTCTGATTGCCAAGAGTCAGTTGCCAAGGTGGGAAGATGCTGCATGTTCTGTGGTGCTGGCGGCAGAGCTGGGCACAAGGAGCCACCCAAAAAAACTGGTGGGACCTCTTAAGGAGCTCTGCAGGCTGCCAGTGCCTGGAATACAGTTCAAACTCTTAGCATAACCTAAACCCTTTGTATCTTATCCCCTTTTACCCCAGCAGGATTCTTTGTTCCCTGCTTCCTCTCATTCCCACTGTGGTCCAGACACATAATACCCAGCAGTCCCTAAATACAACACTGTTCCTTAAGAAGCCATGCATGTTCTGTTGTTTCTGTTGTTTGCTTTGAGATACTGCTCCACTGTCACACCTCTTCTTTAAAAACAAGCTGAATTTGTATCAGATACCTACTGTGTTTGAGTGCAAGATAAAGAGTGCGCATGGCCCAGTTGGGGGATGGGTGCCACCAGTAGATAATTAGACTGCTGCATGGTGAAGAAAACCATGCATAGGATGCTGTGAGAGGGAGGGCTGAGAACAGAGAGCAAAGTCAGGTGGGCTTCCTGGAGGAGGGCTCAGTGCCTGCGCCGTAGATAGGAGAGTCGCTGGTGGTGGGAACATGCCAGCAGTAGGAGCGAGGGCTTCATCCTAGTTTCAGAAATGTCTGATGACTTAGTTTTCCTTTAAAACCTCAAGCAAATGTGCCAAAGAAAAGTCTCTGAAGAGAGACAAGAAGAGTTGCCATGACAGTGTTGAGAAAGATTAGGTGTCCTCAGGAGAGCATATGACATGCAAAGGGGCTCCAAGAAACACAGGTAGCGCTCCAAGGGCACAGCAATAGCTCTACCCCGTGGGAAGAAGCAAGGAAGGGTGGGAAGAGAGACAGAGCAGCAGCTTTCTCAGCTCTGAGAGCCTCCATGCACTAGAGCAGGTCTTTAAGAGAGCCCAGCTGGCCTGTCTGTGTAGTTTGGCACATATGTCACCAGTGGAGAGCTTTTCAGCTCCTCCTTATGATGGAAGAGCTGGTCACCCAGGAGCTGGGTCTTTCCTTGTGGAGTTTCAGTGTGGACAGGTACATGTTTGTTAACACGCTCATTTGTTTAGTAGGCTTTCCTTGTTTATATGCCTGGAAACAGGGTCAAGGCTATCAGGGGTGAAAACCACAACTGAGATCATGAGTGGCACTCATTAAAATAGGTTCTTTGTGATTTCCCCACAGAGACTCATGGAGTTCTAGAATTGCAGGGAGTCTCTCTCGATTACTGTGTCTATCTTACATTTCATCTCTGAAAGGGCTCTCCTGGGCTGTGACCTACCTTCAGTTATGCTCAGATCTTTCTGTTCTGAAAGCATGAAGCCAGCTGTGGTCTCCTTCTGAGCGCTGGGAATGAAACCCAGGTCCTCTGGAAGAGTAGCAAGTACTTTTAACTGCTGAGCCATCTCTCCAGCCTGATGGATCGCGTCAATTCAGAGTGTACAAAAGAACACAAGTGAAGTTTGTCCCAGACCCTCTCCCTCCAAAGCCACCACTGTTGGTACTTTCCTATATAGAAGTCCCCCACGTGGCACAAGCCAGCGCATGCAGGCAAGTCAGGTGGGGTCTGACATAAGAGTCCCTTACACTGAGGAGACAGAATGACACGGTTTTTTAGAATGAAAGCATCGTGTTGCGAGCACTGGGTCATTAGAAGTGTCCTCACTGTTACTCTTCACCAGGGACTCTGAGATAATGCCAGCCACTGGTATATAGGTGCTGACTAGTATTGCTCCACTGATATATAGGTGCTGACTAGTATTGCTCCACTGATATATAGGTGCTGACTAGTATTGCTCATTCGTACCAAGGTCTGCACTTCTGCCCTCTTTGAGGCTCTAAGCCAGTCACTTCACCTCTGAGTCTGAGTTCCCTGGTTAGATGATCCTGTTGTTGGTTAAGAACAAATCTCTGATAGGAAAATGATTGGCTTCCTGCTTTAAAACACCACAAAACTTGCTTAGTATTTTTAGGTGTTTAAAACTACATTTTAGGATTATAGCCAAATCAAGACTCAGTTTAAGAATGTTCTAGCCAACATTTTGCAGTTGAGCATTTATTACAATTATTTATGATGATTTTTAGAGAGCATGGTATATTCATGAAACACAATCAGAAACTCTGGAATCCAGAGGCTGGGGCTCTAGCCCTGGTAGTGTTGGCCTGGCATGCACAAAGCCCTGGTTTCAGTCCCCAACACCACACAGACCAAGTGTGACAGTACCTGCCCATAATTCTAGCACTCAGAATGTGGAAACAGTAAAGTCACCCTTGACTACAAATGGTGAGTTCAAGGCCAGCTTGGGATACATGAGACCCTGTCTCAAGAACACACATGGCTGGCAGGGTGACTCAGCGCAGATAAAGGTGTTTGCCATCATGCTGATGACCTGAGCTGAATTCCAGAAGCCTACAGGGTAGAAGGAGAGAACTGACCCACAAGTTGAACTCTGGCTTCCACATTTGCACTGGTATAGGTGCTCCCTGCCCCCAGTAAATGAATTATTTTTAATAATTTTAAGTTTTAAGTAAAAATTAAAACAAAATCTAAAATCCAAAATTGTCTGAAATTGGAGACTTTTTGAATGCAGACTTTGGACCATTACATGTTTTGGATTTTCAAGTTAGGGATACTCAGTCAGTAAAGACAGTGCACCTATTCCAAGTCTAAAAATCTGAAACACTGTCCCAAGATTTCACACAAGCACACTTAGTCTCTGTTCACCTGATTAATTAGTAACAACCTCAGCAGCAACAGTAGCAGCTGTTGGACCCCTGGGGAGCACACCCTGTGTTGGGGGACACCCCACCACCACCATGTGCACGAGGCACCTGAAGTTCATTTAGTTAAAGGACAGCCACAGGGACAACTCTTCCTGGTGCAATTGCCTGGAGGGCAAGGGTACCCAGAGTGGCCTGAAGCAGACCAGTGAGAATGACTGAGAAACTACCCATACGAATTGACCTTGTCTTTGCCTTCTAGAAAAAGCTTCCTCTGACAGCTCTTGCCCAGAACATGCAGGAGGCTTCAGCCCAGCTGGAAGAGTCTCTCTTGGGGTAAGTGGTGCTTCTGAGAGCCCTTGGCCTGGAGCCTGGAGAACTGGGTAGCTGTGGTATCTGGCTGCCACCAGAGCAATTGGGAGCACAATAGTGGAGGCTCTTGCATCAGGGAGCAGCTTAGACCTTGGGGACAGATACCTAAAGGCTGTGATGCCAGGGAGGATCGTCTCTACTAAGAGCTTAGCCAGGCACAAGGGTCAGTCTGTGTTCCTCTATGCTTGGACATGAACGTGCATACCCCCCCATGCCAGTGTGTAGGCTCAGAGTTAGTACTGACCAGTCCTTCAGTGTCCCTCACTACCAGGGTGGCCACCAAAGCATGGAAGGTAGTGTTCTCTAATGAGTACATTTCCTGAATTATTTGGCTCATGTGGTGATTGTATGAACTTCAAAGTGTTAGGCCTACTTTACTTTCTTTTTAAATATGTTTTTATTTAATTGACCCATATATAATTGTATATTTATGAATCTAAGATATGATTATAATGATTGTATCTAGGTAATTGGAATGCTTATCTCTCTCTCTCTCTCTCTCTCTCTCTCTCACACACACACACACACACACACACACACACACACGCTCACACGTTAAGGTTTTTCTCAGAAACCCACACAGGTTTCCATCTTTGCTTCCTTGTACTAAGTCATTTTCCTCAATGACATCACAACAGTGATGCTGTGTACTAGCCCAATGCTGAATGCTCTCTAAGTACTCGCTCTCTTGGCCTTCAGAACAACCTCGGCATTGGGCAGGACGAATCCTTGTGTTCATACTTGAGGCAGGGAAAAGGGTGAGGGAGCTGCCTGAGCACAGAGCCTTCTTCAGCTTCTTCAGCTTCGATCTGATAGGACAGCCACCTCTCACCACACCACACCCTCTCCACGGAGAACTGGAGGGGCGCTGTGGAAAAGAAGGTCTAGAGGGTGGGCGGAGCCTGTGGAGTCACACATTTGCGCATGTATTTGGGGTTACATCAGCTGTGTGCTTAAGGAAAATGAGAAGGAAGTCTGCTGTTCAGTAGCACAGTGCTTGTGGCACGGAAGTGTTAGTCAGCCTCCTCATCTGCCCTCGAGAACCCTGTTTTATGATGCTGGGGAGGAACCCACATCGGTGCATGGGAAGCTGGAGACCCAGTTTCTGTGTTGACTCTGGAGAAGGCACCTCTAAGGCTACACTCACTCAGATACAAAACCACATGTAAGGAGTGACCTTTGCACATGCTAAGGTTTTTCTGGGTATTTTGAGAACACTCCTCTCACCTAACTTGAGAACCTAATTCTTGTTTAAGTTATGATCTCACTCTTCATACTTTATTTCCTCCCACATTTCATACATGCCAGAGACAGTCCGTCCCTCCTTCCCTTCAGCTTCCTGTTCGCAGGTTGGAACCTCGGGCCTCGTACGCTCTGTATCTTCAGTGAACCACCTTTCTGTCTCCATTCATTTCACTTTATAAGCCCAAAGCTGGACTTGTATTTTAGGTGATAGCACACATGCAAAGCATTGTAAAAGTTTTGTTGAGTAGTGCTCTGCTGTGTTCCTGTCATGGCAGAATGCAACCACATGACAGCTTAGTTTAATGAGTGCATGGCTATTGTTTGGTATCTTGTTCCTAAAGGAAGATGCTGGAGACCTGTGGGGACGCTGAGAACCAGCTGGCTCTTGAACTCTCACAACATGAAGTCTTTGTGGAGAAGGAGATCATGGACCCTCTCTACGGCATAGCAGAGGTGGGTGCTTGTGCTGCCCAGCCTGGCAGAGACCAGGTAGTAAACAGCTAGAGTGTTCCTATAGGACACTAATCAGCGGCTTTAATGTAGACCTATTTGGGGAAGTAAAGGAAGTTTGTGTCTAAAAGAAAACTTTTGTAAAGAGGTAATTGCTGTTTGAAGAATTCAGCTAAAATGTCCAGATTTATCTCTTGTGGTCTGTTTTTCCTTCCAGGTGGAGATTCCCAATATCCAGAAGCAAAGGAAGCAGCTTGCTAGATTGGTGTTGGACTGGGATTCAGTCAGAGCGAGGTAAGGTTACCGGTAAGAGAGTAGAGAAGAATGCAGAATGTTGTCCTATGATCAGGATTCAAGCCTGTCAGAGTCGAGCACTGACCAGACCACAGCCTGTGCATGCCCCTTTAACCCTACTCCTTCCAAGTGTGTCCGGGGGCTGCTGCTAGAGCATCCTGAACTAAGTGAGCCACCAAGGAAAGGGAGCAGAGAGAAGCACTAGGAAAATGGATAACTAGGAAAGAGGTGGGGCTGACAGTTCCACGATCACAGTTCTCAAAATGTTGGAGTTGAGGGATGATAGAGCTGTGGTCCTTACAGCTTATAAGAACCTCACCAGATAGCTGTCTCGGTATGAGGCTATGCCAGTGCCTGGCAAATACAGAAGTGGATGCTCACAGTCATCTATAAGATGGAACACAGAGCCCCCAATGGAGAAGCTAGAGAAAGTACCCAAGGAGCTGAGGGGGTCTGCAACCCTATAGGTGGAACAACAATATGAACTAACCAGTACCCCCGGAGCTTGTGTCTCTAGTTGCATATGTAGCAGAAGATGGCCTAGTCGGCTATCACTGGGAAGAGAGGCCCCTTGGTATTGCAAACTTTATATGCCCCAGTACAAGGGAATGCCAGGGCCAAGAAGCAGGAGTGGGTGGGTAGGGGAGCAGGGCGGGGGGAGGGTATAGGGAACTTTTGGAATAGCATTTGAAATTTGAAATGTATATAAAGAAAACATCTAATAAAAAAATAAAGCACATGTAATATTCAAAAACCAACCAACCAAACAAAAAAACAACAAAGAAAAAACCTCACTGGGTCTTAATCCCTCCATGGTCAAGAAAGGGAAGGACTCACAGGACCCCAGAGAACCAGTGCCACAGGCTGTCGGTCCATTCGAGGAATGTTACAGTGGAGCCCCTATGATCCCGGCAGGCCTGCTGCCCCAGCTCTGCCCTTTTTTTGGCCAGAATGTACATGCTTTACCCTATTGTGTGTGGGAACAGAAACAGAAAGGACCTATAGCCCAGTCCTTTCTCTTACTGCATCACAGTGGCCAGCAAACCCCTATAAAAGGCCAGGCAGTGAGTATGGTTAACTTGCACCCCAGATTTGTTCAGTGTAACCCACCTCACTCTCCTGTCACAGCACAAAGCAGCTGTGACCCAAAGTAAGCCTTTGCCTGCCTGTCACGCAGAGAACCCAGATTCCATCCCCAGCACTGCAACAATGACTGAGTTACTATGTGAGAGGCAGTGCAGGCATCCTCCAGTGAAACCTCACAGACAGACCCAGTCTTGGTGACTTCCTCTGGGCCCACGGTCCTGTGGGATGAGAGGATCTCGGCCGCAGCACAGTGCCCTGGAGAACAGCTCCTGCTCTGGGGCACGGCCTGTGGCGCTGCTGCATTTCTTTTGTCCCTCAGACACCACCGAGCCATCTCTGAATCAGCACCCACTCACAGGGGCGTGGGTGAAGGAGAAAAAAATGTCAGCCCATTAAATGTATAAATCAGTGGCTCAGTATTCGGTTTAACACTCTGGTTTAAGAAATGATAAGAGGTACAGTTGTCAAGCCAGTGTGACATCTGGCATGCCAGGCGTCAGTCTTCATACACTGTTTGATTCTCCAACCGATCTCCCTCTGTCTCCTCCTCTTTATTTTCAGCAAATACTGCTTGCTTCCCACTTAGCACAGAGGTCCTTTGCAGTCAACTGGAAAGGCCAGGCTGGAGCTGGTACAAACGCCCTGTGCTTCTGTGAAGAGAACTGTTTCATAAACGGGCTGGGACCCCATTTGCTGGCTGTATGATAGACTCCATATCCTAGAGAGAGCAGGTGCTGGGACTAGTACCTGACAGAGGCTTCTGCTGTGTGCTTGTATAAATGTGTGTCTAGAACCCTGCATGACAGGCAGACCAGGGAGTATGCCCTAATACTTGCATTTTTCTTAGAAGAAAGAATGTGAACTGGTTAATTTGGTGAGGGCGTGTGTTCCCCTCACTGTGCTTGGTTAAACAAAATACAGATATGTATCAGGCATCATTGTCTCAAACACAGGATATCCAGCATGGACTCTTACCATATGGCCAGAATCATACTTGCTAAGTTAACCAAAGAAGTGGGTGTTGGAGAGACTGCAGTGGTTGCATGTTCCTCGTTTGCTTGTTCTTGTTCCTGTGGCTCTGTTTCCTTGAAGGAAAATGGTGGCTTCAAACTCAGAGATCAGCTTGCCTCTGCCGCCTGAGTCCTGTGTGCCGCCACCATGCTCACCTGCTCAACCCCTCCTTTACTTTCTGTCCTAGTTCTACAAGGTAGACAGTGTCCGTCAGCTTCACCTAACAGATGAGACAACTAGGCAGTAATCAGACTCCAGATCACACAGCTCTGTAACATGGAACTGCTCTTCATATAGATGTCACACTCCAAAGTCTGTGTTCTTCTCAGATTCAGCACCAGCTGTTTGCTTCTTGGGAAACGTTCTGTGCATCACACTCAGAGTGGGGAAAAGGTGGCAACTGCGGGGCAGGCAACAGGCTACTAGTTTTCATGCTGCATCTGCATAGTATCTGTGTTTACATTTTCAGTGAGTCCAGACATCTGCATTCAAACAGAAGCATATTGAAAAACAAAACTAATGTTACATATGCATTATTCTCATTTGCCCCGCCACTATTGCTATGTGTATCTGAAGTGTTGCCATAGCTGCAGTGAAATACTAGCTTTTACTGCTAGAAGCAGTCTTAGGTCTTAAGAGATAGAAAGGTGTATCAGGAGGTGCATCCAGATCAAGCCAGGAGGAGGATGCTTCATAGCAATAATTCCACAATTGGGCCCTGAAAATCAGGTTTCTCAGGGGTCCCATTGTGTTCTGGCAGTGGTGTTTGCATGACACAAGGTGTGCTTGGTTATGCTATCCCCAGTACTGCAGGATTTCTGCCTTGTGGAGAAAATAGTACCTGTCTTTGCCTACTTCTATTCTAAAGCCTAAACATAAGTGTAAAAAGAAAGAAAGAAAAAAAAAAGGCCTCCTGGATTCGAATCAGCCACCATCCCAAGGGAGTAGGAGTTTTTGCAGCTCCTCCTCAGTCTGCTCTTTCTGTTTTGCAGATGGAACCAAGCACACAAGTCTTCAGGAACCAACTTTCAGGGGCTTCCATCCAAAATAGATACCCTAAAGGAAGAGATGGATGAAGCTGGGAATAAAGTTGAACAGTGCAAGGTATGGGAACCCCTGTCTGGGTAGACTTTCACCTGCCTGCTGTGTCCTGTACAGTGAGTAAAAAGCCAGTTATAAGTTTGCCAGTGTTTTGCCTACTTCATATCAGAATATTATGAATGATATTGAAAAGTAGTTTTATTTTCTAATACTATAGATCATTTTATAATAAAAAAAAATAACAGTTTAAAAAATTCAAGTGGGGGCTAGAGAGATGGCTCAGTGGTTAAGAGCACTGACTGCTCTTCCTAGAGGTCACGAGTTGAATTCCCAGCAACCACATGGTGGCTCACAACCATTTGTAATGGGATCTGATTCCCTCTTCTGGTGTGCATGAAGACAGAGCAGTATAATAGTATAGGTTTTCTAGTTATAAACATCATATCATCATATGATATCATATCAATCAGTCATAGTTACTTTAGTAAGGAAAGGGTTTTGTTGTTTTGGTTTTGGATTTTGGGTTTTGAGACAGGGTCTTATTTTGTAGCCCTGGCTATCCTAGAACTCACTGTATAGATCAGGCTGGCCTTCAAACTCACAAAGATCTCTGCCTGCCTCTTAATCCCAAATACTACTATTAAAATCGTGCTTTACCATGCCAGGCAGGAAGGATTTTTCTTTTACATTTCTACAACAGTTGGCTTATAAATCCCATACTAATCAGATGGTTGAATGATACTGTTCTCCTCGGGTTAACCGTGTAGATAGAGGAGCACTTACTCTGATGCTTTGGGAAGTGGTTAAGAAGCAAGCCCTTGGGGAAGCTTGGGATCTTTAACTCTTTTTTTTCCTGCTGATCCTTGGTTTTTCCAAAAATGTTCTTTTCCTCTTAGATGTGTTGGGCCTCTTTTGGTTTGTTCAGACCATATTATATTCCCTCCCTTACGATAGCAATTAATGCTCTCTAAACTGTTATTAAATACTGAATATAGTTGGTAAGACGGGAAACATACCTCACAGAATTGCATTGTAGCTTTTGTGTTCATAAAGGATCATGTTTAGCTTAGAAAGCACAATGCTGGCCGGGGATGCACAGAGCTCTGGGCTCAGTCCCGGAACCACACAGGCTGGGGTATTAACGCTAACGCTTGAGAACTGGAAAGCAAGAGGATCAGACGTTCAAGGGCACGTTTGGCTACAGGCTTGAGGCTACTGTAGGCTACATGAAACTAACTCAGAGAGAGAGAAACAAAAAATATATGGAAAAAATCATATTTAAATGACACTAGTAGAAGCTAGAGAGATGGCTCAGTGGTTAAGAGCACTTACTGTTCTTCCAGAGAACCCAGGTTCAAATTCCAGCACCTTCATGGCAGATCACAACTGTTTGTAACTCCAAGATCAGACTGACATCCTCACACATACATGCAGGAAACCACAAATACATATAAAAATAAATAAGTAAAATTTTTTTAAAAAAATAAGTAAATGACACTAGCAGTTTGGTATGTTTAGAGTGGCATGTGTCCATGAACACAACCAAGGGGAGGCACTTGTCTCTGGGGCCCTGGAGACGAGGGGAGAGCGCCTTACAGACAGTGTTCTTTCCTAAACTCAGCCCAGGCCACACTCACTGCTCAGTTCTTTCCATGTACTGATGACCGAACTCACTGAAATCTTCCCCTTTGTTGGCATATCATTCCTTAGAGACACTGTTCTTAAGTGCGTTGGGCATGGTAGTAGACGCCTTTAGTCCCAGCTCTCTAGAGTCAAAGGAGGATGAGTTTGAGGCCAGCCTGGTCTACATAGTGAGTCCCAAGGCAACTGAGCTACATAGTCAGATCCTGTCTCCAAAGAAAGAGAGAGAGGAGAGGGAGAGGAAAGGGAAGGAAAAGAAAGGAAGGAGAAGAAGAAAGATGCGCCATGCACAGTGGGTTTCTTGTTTTGTTTTGGTTTGTTTTTTGAGACAGGGTTTCTCTGTGTAGCCCTGGCTGTCCTGGAACTCACTCTGTAGGTCAGGATGGCCTCGAACTCAGAAAAATCCACCTGCCTCTGCCTCCCAAGTGCTGGGATTAAAGGCATGCGCCACCAACCGCCCGGCGCACAGTGGGTTTCTAGTTCTCCCTTAAATCAACAAATTCTATGCTTACAGCTTTCTGACACAACTCCCACATCCCAACACGCTGGACAGCACAGTTGTCCCCAACTTTAGTTTCTGTTTTGTATTTGACTGTTCTTTTTTTTTCCCCCTCTTTTTTTGTTCGGAGCAAGGTGAGAGCTTATGAAATCCGCTTTCTTGTTTTCTCATTTATTCTAAAAAGATATTTGCTGTTCCTAATGTGCATTTCTGAATAAGAGAGTACTCATGTTAGTTTGTGTACCTTGGTAGGAAAAATAGAAGATAGTATATTAAAAAGCTTACTCGAGATATATATATAGTTTTCTAATATATATGTTTCCTGTATAAGATTTCTATACACACATATTTTAAAATGTGTATATTCAAATGCCGAATCTGTCCCTTAAATTTATGTCCTAATGGTACAAGCCCATCCCAGCTACTTGAGAGGGTAAGGCAAAAAGATTACAAGTTCAGGGCCAGCCTAGGACTTTTGTGACACTTTGTCTAAAAGTAAAAAGTAGAACATGGGCTCAGCGGTAGAGATCTAACCTAGAACACTCAAGGCCTGAGATTCAACCCAGTACTGCAAGATACTAGAATTTTTACATAATTGATTAGTTTATGTTAGTTCACATATTTAAAAAATGTCAGCAGGAAGTGGTCTTTGTTCTGTCTTTCTCTCTTTGCTCAGCATATACTGCTGCTAACAGAAAACTACTGTCTCTAGTATCTTGCTTTTTTTCCATACACACTTTCATATGTATATGATAAGAGGAGTATGACCTTTCCCCTCCTTTTTGTTACCCAGAGCCAAGTAGTAATAAATGACAAAACATGTTCAGTACTTTGGCTTTCTAAAAGGTATGCCAGTATATATCTTAGTATCTTTTTTTTTCCCTCTTATGGTAGTAAAATCCTCTAGCAAAAGCAACTTAAGGGAGAGAGGGCTTATTCCGTCCTTTTCAAGGTATAGTCTGTCATGGTGTCAAAGTCAAGATGGCAGGCGTTTGTAGCTACTAATCCCTTGCGTCCACGTTAGGAGCAGAGAATGAAGACTTGCTACCTAGATGACCCTTTAACCCCGGACATGTTGCCTCCCACTCTTAGGGTGGGTCTCTCACCTCAGCCTAGTGAACCTAATCCTTCACAGACACTCCTAGAGTTTGCAGGGTTTCTGGCTTCCAGGGTGGGATTGGGGTAGGGTGCTTGGCTGCCTCTCTCGTCTGTCTATCTTTTTTCTATGTGTGAGGAGGTCAGAGGATACCTTTGCCTGTTGGTCCTTCCCTTCCACTTGTCTGAGGCAGATTCTGTTGTTTACCACTGTGTACCCAAAGCTGGCCACAAGCGTCTGGCGATTCTTCTCTCTAGGCTACCATCTTGCTGTAGGAATGCTGAACCTACAGATGTATGCACAGTGCCCACTTGCCCTCAGTCCTCATACATGTGTGGCCATGTCCCTGTCAGGAAGCTTTCTGTGTTTCAGTGTGCACAGTTGTCACTTGGTCAGCAGGCATTTCACCTGTGGCTCTCGTCCTCCCTTTCATTTATCTAGGAAATCCCAGAGGTTGTTCTCAGGGTCTAGTTTCACGTTACTGATGCATCTTCTCCCCAGGATCAACTTGCAGCAGACATGTACAACTTCATGGCCAAAGAAGGGGAGTATGGCAAGTTCTTCGTGACGGTAAGCACCTTCCCTTGGCTGACACGTTATAAAAGCTGAATCATTCAAGCTTTATGAATGAGTTCATTTTCAGTTTTGCTCAACCACTATGTCTGTGTCCATTCAATGCTAACGTTACTTTTGTTTTTGAATGTGGGTCTGTTCTCAGTTATTAGAAGCCCAAGCAGATTACCATAGAAAAGCATTAGCAGTCTTAGAAAAGGCCCTTCCCGAAATGCGCGCCCATCAAGGTAATGTAACCCTCGCGTCTGTTGACGCCTCCTCTCTCTCTGCCCCCTCTGCCTCTGTTCTCTTCACCCTGGCTCCTTTGCATGCCTTTCCTTGGGACAAAGCCTCTCTGCTTAGCATTTCCCAGTATAATTCCATCTTTCTTGCTGCGTTCTCTAATTTCTTCCAAACTCAAATTAACACACTAATGGAGCCTTCCAACACCTTCCATTGAAGAGAAATAGCCTCTCTGCTTCTTCCACAGGTTTGCCCTCTAATTACCCTTTCCAGTCAGTCCCACAGGGAGCATCCATCTCTTCTAGAGATAGTATTCCAGACTTAGCAAGGAAGGATTTGACAGGCCAGCCCTTGATTCCATATCAGTCACTGTGATCGGATCACAAGGCCGTGGCGGCCTCTCTCTAACCTTCCATGGTTATAGTCCCTGCTCTTACCAGCTCCGCTGAAGCACATAGCCCTTTTGTCCACCAGTGCTGTTTACTTTTAAGTTGGATATTTAAAGCCTCCCCCAGTCTCAGCTCTTGCTATTGCTGCTCTATAGTATACCTTAGAATAGTTATCAGCAGACGTGGGCACAAGTTGTTGACTCTGTCTTCTTTGGGTTGGACTGCATTTGTCCCTTGGTGTCTGTGAGGGATTGGCTTTCCAGAACAAAAGTCCCAGACTTCCAAGTCCCTTATGTAAAGCAACATAATGTTTGTCAACACCCTCCATACACACCCGTATGTTTTTAATCTCTAAATGACTTTTAATGTCTATTATAATAACTCAAGTGCTATATGAAGTTCTTAGCTTGCATTGTTTGTGAAATAATAACAAGAAAATGAAGGTCTCCACATATTCAGTACAGATCAGCCTTTTCCAGTGTCTTTTTCCCTGCAGTTCTGGGATGGAACACAAGGTCTTGTATCTATGAGGCAGGTGCTCTGTATTCCCACAGCCTTTCCAGATACTTTTAGTCTGCAGTTGTTGACTGTTTGCCTACAGGTAGAGAGAGCTGACTCTAGTTTTGTTTGGTGTATAGAGCTGACATTTGGAGCTTACGTTCCCTGTAGGGTTTGTAAAGCAGGGGGGTCTGACCAGGTGGTGAGTGTAGCAAGGTGAGTGTGGCAAATCTGTGTGTTCACCCTCGTGTGGGCAGCTGGTCCACTAGAGAATTCCGTGCCTTGACCTAAGTTTCAGGAAGCCCTGATGAGTTAGTCTGTGTGCCTGGATGCATTGCACTGTAGAGTTAGAGCTCCTCTGGCCTGACTGACTGAGTAGGGTCTTGAGCAGTCGCAAGTGTAGTGCAGTGCCTCATCACTGGGCCATTCTTTGCATGACAGGCTGCCCTTGTTTCCTAAATCACCCAGTTTCCCAGTTCCTGGATGATAGATTGTGGCTCAGCAGCAAGTGCTCATCTTTCCAAGGGACAAACTGTCGCTGTCAAGTTCAGAGCACTGAGGACATGTGATATGGCCCCTGCTGGTGGGGCCCTGTATGGGACAAGATGCACCTGTCATTCTCGTCTTTGAATGGTGAGAGCTGTGTTGGGAAGAGTTGAATGTTAACATAAGCAAGAAGTTGGAGTTCTTAGTCACCCTCATTCAGTGTTCTTCCCCAGAGAAACAGAAAGTCGTGGGAGCAAAGAGGAGTTTAGTCTGGAAGAGGGACCACTGGGGTGTGAGGAGTGTAGCTTTGTGCTGTCTTTCTCAGACCACACCCACTCTGGCTGCAGGCTGTCTCCCTGCCTCCACCTGTCTGCGTACTTACCTCTCTTTTCTTTTCTGTTTTTTTAGATTTATTTATTATATGTAAGTACACAGTAGCTGTCTTCAGACACCAGAAGAGGATGTCAGATCCCATTATGGATGGTTGTGAGCCACCATGTGGTTGCTGGGATTTGAACTCAGGATCTCTGAAAGAGCAGTCAGTGCTCTTAGCTGCTGAGCCATCTCTCCAGCTCACTTACCTCTCTTTTGGCCCTGCCTTGTCTTTGGTAGCTGTCTCTCAGAAAGTCTCAGCATATCAGAAAAATATCCAGTGGGACCGCCCTGACCCCGTGCCTGGGGACCACAGTCCACCTTGAGACAGCTGCTGGCTCAGCCCTTCCTGTGCTGGGCTCATGCTCATCTAATTCGGGCTCCCCCGGTTTCTGAGGGATGCTGAGTGACTTTTCACCTTCTTGTCTACCTTTCCACCCTTAGACCTTTGCAGTTTTGCTTCTGTGCCCACTCAGCTATTAAAGGAGATTACAATTCTCTAAAGAGCAGCAACCTGTTTTTTCCAAATATTGGTGTTAGACACAGCCCAGGCCAGCACTCTGCTGATGCTGTCTTCCTCATTCAGTTAGGATCCGAGTCTGAGTCATTCTCCTCAGCGCTGAGTCAGCATTTTCTGAGTCCGTCCTCACTCCTCTCTCTGCTCCCCTCCCTCCCTCATCCCTTTTCTCTGGAAAGCCCTCATCCTGCCGCCTTCCCCAGCACCAGCAGCAGCACTGCCTTAGAACCAGTTGGTTCCCTGGGTCTGGGCTTCCATGCACTTGACAGATCTCAGACAGCGTGAGAGGCCTCCTGGCCCAGCTGCCTTTCCCTGCTTGTCTTCCAGTGCTGCCTTTCTTCACATGAGCTGTGAAGCCTGGGTGCCGGACGGACAGCACTTGTCTCCCGACATCCCTGTGGCTAGGTTCTGGGTAGTTGGCCCTGAGCTCCAACTGTCCTTCCCTTCCCTACCAGTCTCTTCCCCTCCCTGTTGAGACTATTCAAGGTCTATGATTGAACTCATCACTGTCTGTCAAGATGCTTTGCCCCCTCCCCCAACACACACTCTCTCATTTCCGTGTGTCTCAGTGCTGTTCCCAGCCAACTCCCTCATATGTGCTTGTCTGCTTCTTGATGCCTATGAGTCCTGCCTTGCTCACTTCCTTTGAGAAGCCTTCTCTAACCACTGCTGCCACTTTGTCTCTGAATTGCTGTCACATTGATGGTCTATACCAGAAGTCGCAAACAGCCATAGCTCATTAAGATTTACTTTAAAAATTAGTTGCCACCATTGAAAAATCAGACACTTTTTAATAGTGCTGACCTCTGGCTTCTCTTGGACGTTTCAAAGATCTCAGCACAGCATACTTCCCCCCTGCAGAAACCTCCATCCAGCTCCCAGAGTGCTGCAGCCTTATGCTCTCCAGCCTGGTCCACAGACTTGTCACCCCCAACAACTGTGTTTGCGACCCTTGTCTATACCATTGATCCCCACATCTTAGCAGTCTGTCCTGGCTCGCCAATGGCCGTTCTGTGCTCGTGTGTGTGTGTATATTATGTGTTCATCATAGTCCAGTTGCTCTTATTGTGAAAGTGGGGAGTCCTTAAGAGTTTTGTGTGCCTGCTATGTGACACATATAGGCCTTTTGCTTAAAGGCCAGCTCTGGAGCTGGAACTTGCCTTTGGAACTGTGTATAGGCCAGAAGCTCTCGCATGTTTCCCTCTGTGGTTATCACTTTAAAGTGAGTGGTAAGCCATACTCTGCTTGGTGTTACGAGAACATTCCAAGAGAAGACTGGAGCATGGTCATCTCTCAGTGATACCGGGGACTCCACTCTTGCCTTCTCATGGGGGAGTGAGAGACACGAGAAGCTTAAGCAGAAGTTTATTTAGCAAGACAAGCACTACAGAGAGAAACTGCAGTGGGCTGCCCCAAAGGCTGAAGACAGCACAGTGGGCTCTGTGTCACTGATTTTAAAGTCTTCATAAATGTTTATGAGGTGGATACATATTTATGCAGAAAGCTAGTCATTTTCTCATCCCGAATCCTAGTGGATTGGATCTCCCTTTTAGGGTTCTTTGTGTGATCTTCTGGACAGGTTCACAGAGGGGCAGAGATGCAGACCCTTTGTTGGTTCATGAGTGCAGGGAGATGTCCCAGCCTCCTGGTGTTCGCTGTAGCAGTAAAGACCCCTGTGCAGCTTCAAGGACATTTCACCACGGGGCATTCTGCCTGGTCAGACACAGCCACCAAAACGCTGCTGTGGTTTCCTTGGTTACCTCACATCTAACGCCCTGTTGAGATTATTCAGAGTCTATGATTGAACTCATAACTGTCTTAAAAAGTAAGACTTTTTTTTAAGCATGAGGGCAGGGACCATGGTTTTACAGTGGACTGCACAAACAGCAAACAGGACTTGGGGAGGGTGTTAAGCTTCTGCCTCCCAGCTTGTGTTTATTTTCTGTTTGACATCAGCATCTCAGAGTTGGACATGTTGTAGAGGCAATTAGGTACAAACCCAAGTACCCGCCATGTATCCACGAAGAGAATGATCACAGGCTATTTTGAGCAAGGTTGACCATAATCGCTTTAGGTAGAAGGGACAGAGCAGTCTAGGTAAGGGCTCAACTTCAAGAGAACTATTACAGACCTGCTTGTGGTATAGGACAGGTCCTTCAGAGTCAAGGGTAGGACATGGCCGGGGGGTGAAGAGCTGAGAGTAGCAGATGCTGAGGTCCATGTCTGTCCACTCTCTTCTGTCCCTACACCTTTCTCTCATCTTCCCACACTCCCACTTGCTGTCATTTTAAACTTTTCATTATTTTTTTGGCCTGTGGATCCATGGCATTTGTTTTTCTTTCTTCCTCTCTGAATGGGGGTAAGGAGCACCACACTGCACAGGGAGGTGAGGGGGGAGTACCACTGGACAGCCCTGTCCAGATCCAGCCCTCTAACAGCAGTGTGGTGACAGGAGGGCCGTCCGTCAGACTGGGGAGGATCTATACTCTTCTTTAGCTGAACAGGATCATGTATTGGTTTCTGTATACTTCCCAGGAAACACTAGATCTCTGCAGTATCCACAGACGGGCCAGACCATCCAAGCAACTCATTATCTAATTTAGCATGTCCATGTTCCAGATTCTCCCCACTGCTTTACTGTACACATTTCTGGGGAGCTGCCTCAGATCTGTAGTGTAAGAAGCAGGGGCTGTGGCCTAAAAGTCATAAGAAAAACTGCTGCCGCCATCAGGACAGCCTTTGACCTAAGCTACTTGGGAACCCCAGATACCTCCGTTTTTCTATTTAGGGTTTTTTATTTAACTAGATATAGGTTGGTGGGCAGTATTGTGTGTTACAGGGTGGCACCTGCTTTGTGTTCACATTGTCCTCATTTGGTCTTGACACCCCTGTTTGGAATGCCAACAATTTTCCTGTTTCGTGTGATGGAGTCTTTTTCTTGTCCTCTACCCATGAGGCAGTGCTTCTTTGCAAGGCTAGAGTAAATTTCTTTTTGGTAAAGCCAGTGTGCTCAGATGTAGCCTGCATTTTAATGCAAGACCTCTGGCTCCACATGTGTTGGTAGCATGTAGTAGCATCCAAGGCCAGCATCAGCATCAACTCTGGACAAGTTGCACCATGTGGCATGCTTAGGGCCTGTCTTAGTCAGGGTTTCTATTCCTGCACAAACATCATGACCAAGAAGCGAGTTGGGGAGGAAAGGGTTTATTCAGGTTACACTTCCATACTGCTGTTCATCACCAAAGGAAGTCAGGACTGGAACTTAAGCAGGTCAGGAAACAGGAGCTGATGCAGAGGCTATGGAGGGATTTTACTTACTGGCTTGCTTCCCTTGACTTGCTCAGCTTGCTTTCTTATAGAACCTAAGACTACCCCCCAGAGATGGTCCCACCCACAAGGGGCTCTCCCACTTTGATCACTAATTGAGAAAATGCCCCACAGCTGGATCTCATGGAAGCATCTCCTCACCTATAGCTCCTTTCTCTGTGATAATTCCAGCTTGTGTCAAGTTGACTTAAAACCAGCCAGTATAGGGCCTCTATCCACCAGTGACTGTCCCAGATTGACACATCTGTGCTCCCATAGTTGCTAAATAACAAAAGCTCACCAGATGTCTGGGTGTTTCTCTTCTCCCTGAGTCTCAGCCACCCTTAGTCTTCTAGGGAGTCCTTGGGTGCTATGGAAAGGAAATGTTCAGAATTCATAAGCTGTCCAAAAGTCTTACCAACTGTTTACTCCTGTAGATAAGTGGGCAGAGAAGCCAGCCTTCGGCACACCTCTGGAGGAACACCTGAAGAGGAGTGGGCGTGAGATCGCCCTGCCTATTGAGGCCTGTGTCATGTTGTTGCTGGAGACTGGCATGAAAGAGGAGGTGAGGGGCACCCCAGGTCCTACCTGCCAAATCCTTTGACCCTTCCTCTGTCCAGATCACCACCGTCACACATTTTCATTTAACAGCCACTGTGGAGGTATAGACCAGTGGCTTTCAAACCTTTGTCCCCCATGACCCACATATTCCAATGAGTCTGTGGACCTTTATTCAATAACTAAAGTGGGGCCTCAGAACAATGGGTACTTGTTCTGCTTGCAGTGTACTCTGACCTTTAATCATACTCTCTCTTTCCTTTCAAGCTCTGTTTATGATTTGGGACAATGCTCTGGTGGCCAAGAGTGTCCATGATCTCTTGTTCATGACAGTCTTGAATTGTGTGCACTGTGCAGTGGTTTTAATGGGTACATTGATGTATTGCATAAGATCCATACCAAAATTACCCACAAGAACCAAGCAGGGCAGCTCTTAGTCCTATTTACATAGAGGTAAGCATGCAAGGAATTCATGCTAGGACACAGCCAGATTCAAAATGCAATATTCTTTATCCTTTAAAGTATCTTGTTACAGTCTCAGATATACAGAAGAACAGAGGCTCTGTAGGTGAACAACACAGCAAAATTTTCACAGATACAATTTTGGCATCTATTCCAGCCCAAATCAAGAACATCTAGAAACTCTCATGATGGCTTCTGGTGCCCAAACTCAACTTTTAATAGCTCCAGTGCGTGCTTCTCCACGGGTCTGCTCTTGCTTTCCAGGAGAGCAGTGGCACTGTTGGTTGTCATTGGCACTGCCACCGCCCCTCCTCATCTGCAGTGAAGAGTCACTGGGTGTGTAAAGTGCTGAGAAGCCTGCTGGTTTCTTGTCTGAGCCTAAGTCCCCTCAGTTCTGGCCCACTGCCCTTTACGTGCTTCTCTTGGTTGCCTCTCCGTGTCCACATTTATGCCAGTGAATGTGACGGGCAATCTGGTCTGCTCTCCCTGAGACGTCAGGTTTCTAAAATAACTAGATTTATAAAATACGTAGTAGTCAATACTCAGTGCTGTGAAAGAGAAAGCTTTCAATAGATCAAGAACTGGCATCAAGAAGGTCTGTGTCCTGCCTGTCACCATATACTAGGTACATACACACTCTTCGTTCCTTGGAATGGGGTTGTGAGATGGGTAGTGTGGCTCTCACAAGCAAGATGAACTTCCCCAGGGTGAGGCTCAGCTCTGACTGGCTACTGGTGTTTTGTTTCTGTAGGGCCTTTTTCGGATTGGAGCTGGAGCCTCCAAGTTGAAGAAGCTGAAAGCTGCTCTCGACTGCTCCACATCGCATCTGGATGAATTCTATTCTGATCCCCATGCTGTCGCAGGTGAGCTCCAAGGACTGTCTGCAAGTCCTAGCTCAGGTCACCAGCTGAAAGAACAGTTGTCATGTGAGGAATGAGCGGTCCAATGAAAGACTCCGCTGACTAAGTCTCCTAACACACTGTGTGTGCCTGTGCATGTGTCCCTGTCTTCTCTCTGAGTTTTCTCCTTCCCCCACTCCCAGTCCTTGTTACAAGCAAAGGTGAAGCTAGCATGCATGTGTGTATTGTGGAGATTACTTGAAATCTCCTTTCTGTCTCACATATGGCCTGTTTGCCTAGAGAAAGTATGTATGTTAGCAGAATTACCTTACAGCTAACTTTATTTTCTGTGGCTCCCTCAGTGTATTTTTGCAAGGAACTGAATTTCTTTTCTGAGGTTTCATTCTCTTAAGCATGGCTGCCCAATTGTAATTTGTTTTGTTCAGCTTGGAAGATTGTACATGAGATACTCTCATTTGTAAACCGGTGCAGCTTGTGGCCCTACTGCAAACTCAGAGTGTGTTCATGGTTTCAGGTGCTTTAAAGTCCTATCTGCGGGAGTTGCCTGAGCCCTTAATGACTTTCAGTCTGTATGAAGAATGGACACAAGTTGCAAGGTAACTATAAAGTGTTGAGAGTCTTAAAAGTCCATGAATTGTAAATGAAGAAAATAATCTAATGAAAAAAGTGACACTGCCCTACTTGTAAGTAACTGTACTGTCAGGAGTCATCATACTAGGACACTGAGCTAGCATGTGTAGGGATGTGTCCCTGTTCTACCTGCATCCAGAGGGAACATGCTCGGTATTGTTAGCACAGAGAGCTGGTGCGGCTTCATCAGCATTAGCGGGTTGGCTAGTTCAAACCCCGCCGTGGTGAAAATAGTTCTGCGAGTGAGGCTTTGTGGGGTAAGTATCTGTGCTGCTGCTTGGAGGCTCAGCTGTCAGCAATAGGACGGGAGCCTTACTTGCTGTAATAGTGTTTTCCTGGTGTCCACTGTGTGCTAGAGTGAGCACATTGCCCCCACCACTACCATTCTTCCCCCCCAACTTATTTATTTATGTTTACATTCCAAACACTGTTCCCTCTCCCTGTCCCTCCCTCACTGAGTCCCTTACCCCCAGCCCCGTCCTCCCTCCCCTTCTTAGACGGTAAGACCCACCTGGGTATCCCCCCAGCCTGGCACATCAAGTCTCTGCCAGATTAGATGTATCCTCTTCCACTGAGGCCAAACAGAGCAGCCATGGAGACTGAGCTACCTGTCTGCTCCATATGTGCCTGGGGCCTTGTTCCAGCCTGTGTATGCTCTTTAGTTGATTGCTCAGATTCTGAGAGCTCCCGGGGGTCCAGATTTGTTGGCTCTGTTGGTCTTCGTGTGGAGTTCCCATCTGCTTCTGAGTCTTAGATCCTTTCCCCAACTCTTCCATAGGTGTCCCTGACCTCCATCCAATGTCTGGCTGTGGGTGTCTGCTTCTGCTTCTGTCCACTGCTAGGTGGAGCCACTCAGAGCACAGTTATTCTAGGCTCCTGTTTGCAAGCATAAAAGAGTATCATTAATAATGTCAGAGATTAGTGTTTGCCCATGGGATAGGTTTCGAGTTGGGCTGGTTATAGGTTGGCCTTTCCTTTGTCTCTGCTCAATCCCTACATTTCTTTTAGACAGGACAAATTTTGGGTCAAAAGTTTAGTGGGGGGTTTGGTGTCCCTATCCTTCCACTGGGGTCCAGCGTGACTACAAGAGGTGGTCTCTACAGGTTCCATGTCCCTACTGTTAGGCATCTCAGCTAAGGTCACCCACATTGACTCCTGGGAGCCTCCCCTATCCCAGGTCTCTGGGACTTCCTAGAGATTCTCCCGTATCCCCTACCCCTACCCCAGCAGCTGCAGGTTTCTATTCATTCTCCTGGCCCACTGGGTCTCTCTCCTGTCTCTCCCCACACCTGATGTGGATCCCCATTTCCCTCCTCCTCCCTTATCACCCCCCCCCCAGTTTTCTCCCTCCCTCTGCCTCCTGTGACCTTTTTATTTCCCCTTCTGAGTGTTACTCAAGCATCCTGGCTTCATCCTTAGCATCCAGCATCCAGAACAGGCACATGTTCTTGTTACTTCATCACAGATACAGGAACTGGGAGCGAGAGCAAGCATTTGTCAGAGCTGGTATCCATATGGAGACTGAGCTTCTCCGAAGGCTCCACCCATTGTTTGATCTTTTCCTCACTGCCTATTCCTCTCTGCCCACAACCCCATCCCCAGCTTCCATGTGGTGGGTAACAAGGCAGTGTGTTTCAAATGCTATCAGCTTCTCCTTGGCCAGTCCAGTGATCTTCTTGCCCAGGACTGAAGAATTAGACAATTAAGAGAGAAAGTGAGAAGGTCATTTCTCTCTTAATTGTCTAATTCTTCAGTCCTGGGCAAGGAAGGACCAGTCTCCACTCCACTGTTGCCCCTCCCCTTTAGTTCATCCTTTGTGGATCACGGTGCTCCTTTCAGGGATCTGCAGTCAATGTGAGCTTGCAGTCAGTGTCCTCTGGGAGCTTGACAGCTGCTCTGTGACTAGGCTGTCTTTATGGTAAGGAAAGCTAGACCTCATAATGCTCCTAATGAAATACAAATCCATACATTTGCGGATTCCTAGACAGAATTTTGAGTGGCAGGTTCACAGGGTTCTGCCTCTTGAGCTCATTCAACAGAATCAACGTTAGGTGACATGGAATACCCACTCCCCGTCAAGTAGTATGAAGCTGGAATTTGACTCCAAACCTACTGATTTTGAAGATGAGTGCTATCTTCCAGTTTTGAAAACAGACAAGTGTCATTGTTTATAAAGAACATATGTTTGCTTTCTGCTCTAAGAAACAGTGGCCGTTAGCTTAAAGGAGGGCAGGTTTATTATGGCTTGGACTCAGAAGTTCAGGTCCTGTTGCTTTAGACTGTGGCTGCCCCATACATTATGAGGGTAGAAGAAGCCTCTTTACCTCGTGCTGGGAAGTAGAGAAGCAGGTAGGGCCTGGCCTCCTAACACCTCCCCTACCATCCAAGTCCTCTGACTAAGCCCTACCTCAGAAAGGACCTCCTGAAAGCACCACAGACTGAAAACCAAGCCTTTATTAGCACATGAGCCTTGAAGAGATATTTCAGCTCTGAGCTATAATAGCACATTAATATGGGTAGTAATAATGTGCTTTTATATACTCTTGTGTATATTTTTTTCCTAGTGTGCAGGATCAAGACAAAAAACTTCAATATTTATGGACAACATGTCAGAAGTTGCCGCCACAAAATTTTGTTAACTTTAGGTATGTATTTGAGTTTGTTTTTCTGTTGCTGTGATAAACATAATTAAAAGCTACTTAGGGTGGGAAAGGGTATATTTGGCTTACAGGTTATAGTCTGTCATTGAGGGAAGCCACGGCAGAAACTCAGGGCGAGAACCTGGAGGCATAAGAACCAACGACTATGGAAAAACACTTGTTTTCTGGCTTAGTCCCAGGTTTACTACTTAGCTCTCTTACACAGCCTGGGCCAACCTACCTAGGGATGCTACTGTCTACAGTAGGTTAGGCCCTCCTACATCAATCGTGAATCAAGAAAAATCACCACAGACATATCCACAGGCTAGTTCGATAGATGCACTGCCTAAGTTGAGGGTCCCTCTTGCCAGGTGTGTCAAGTTGACATCAGATTAGCCATCACAGTGTATATGGTTCTCTAAAGGAAGTTTCGGTGACCCTGGAGTGGATATGGTTCCTCCGAGGTGACCCTGACTCTAGCAGGCTTGACACATTTAGAAGGCTTTGCACAGTAATATGGAGCTGCTGGGATGGGATGGGCATGCATGCACTGCTGGTCATTAATATGTGGGGGATGTTGGTAAATAGAAATGTAGATTCTCTGATCATTTTGACCCTGCAGCTGTTAGCAAAAACACTGCTGTGGAAAGCTTTGGTGGATGTATGTTGTATTTGGAATCCAAGCTCTCCTAGACGTGAATGCAGTTAATAAGTAGTTACTGTACCTGTGCTCATTCATAGAAAATAGTGCCCAAATCACTGTACAGTGGAGATTATATTTCAATATGTTATTAAATATGTCTCTAAGAAAACTTCTCGTGGGACAAACTTCTAGGACTAATCCTTCCATTGGATTTCTTCTGTGCTTGGAAGAAGCACAGATGAAAGGTAGCCCCAGGGAATTGTCAGTTAAAACCAAGCAAAGGGTTCAGCAAGGTGACTCCGTAAGCAGAGGCCCTTACCTTACCGCTGAGCCTGAGAAGCTACGCTGAGAATTAACTCCTTCAAGATGTGTCCTTCTGTCTTCTCCCTCTGTCCCCACTTCTCTTTCTCTCTGAACACATTGGAATAAATGTAATTAAAATTTAAAAACAAACTCTTAAAATCAGACTTTTTTTCTTAAGCGATTCATTTAAAATCCAGTCTCCAGGTGATTTGTATGACATGTTTCCTGACCATAAACTTGGTCTTGGCCTTTATCTCAGCCACATCAGATACTGCCTGTGCACATGTAAAGGACTGGCTCGTCCTTGTGAGTTAACTCTTCTCTGTGACAACCCTCATTGATTGCAAGCCTGGCTCAGAACGGCAGGTTATTAAATTCTGTCTGTGTGATGTGGTGGGAACTCAGTTACAGAACTTAGTGTGTTGCGGTTTGCTCTTTCAGCTTGCATCTTTTTCTCTGTAACTTTTACTAATTATTTTTTAAATAATGGACATTCTGATGGTTTCAAGCTCAAAAGATACACATTGAAAAACCTCTTGTCTCTGGCCACCTCATTTGTCTGAGATAGGATATTGACAATTTCTTCAGTGTCTATCTACAAGAGCTTCTGTGTGAGTGAGTGTGTGTGTGTGTGTGTGTGTGTGTGCGTGCGCGCGCGCGTGTGTGTGTGTGTATGTATGTGTGTGAGTGAGTGTGTGTATGTGTGTGTGAGTGTGTCTGTGTGTGTGCATGTGTGTGTGTATGTATGTGTGTGAGTATGTGAGTGTGTGTGAGTATGTGTGTGTATGTGAGTGTGTATGTGAGTGTGTATGTGTGTGTGAGTGTGTATGTGTGTGTGTGAGTATGTGAGTGTGTGTGTGAGTACGTGAGAGTGTGTGTGTGTATGTGAGTGTGTGTGTGTATGTGTGAGTATGTGAGTGTGTGTGTGTATGTGTGAGTGTGTGAGTATGTGTGTATGTGAGTGTGTGTGTGTGTGTGTGTGTGTGTGTGCGCTCATATGCATGTATGTGCACGGGCACATGAAGTGCATTCATACATATTTTTCTCCCGTTGTCCACTTTTTAAAAATAATATTTTAACTTTTTGAGAATTTCATATGTGTACAGCACATTGTGATTCTATCTACCCCATTTACAGCCCATCTTCCCCGCACCCTTTGATTCTAGCCAGAATGATGTGTAAAGTTTATATGTCATTCTCCTTTGCCTGCTTGGTGCCATATCTTTGCTGAATACATCTTGGAGACTTTTCTGAATCACAACATGATTTTTTTGGTCACATAGATCAAGATAGACTATAATTTACCTAACTAGTTCCTTGTTAATAGGTAACTTGGTTATTCATGTATCGTTTTTTATACTACTTATACATAACAACACATGTCTATGTAATAAATCAAATATTTTCATAATTAAAATGAAGGTTTTCAAATACAGTTTCTTGAGGAGTTCGAGAGAGGACTGAAGGAGCTGAAGGAGTTTGCCACCCCTTAGGAAGAACAATAATAGCAACCAACCAGACCCCACCCCCACCACCCAGAGCTCCCAGGGATTAAACCACCAACCATAGTATACACATGGAGGGTCCCATGGCTCCATCTGTATATGTAGTAGAGGATAGCCTTGTTGGACATGAATGGGAGGAGAGGCTCTTGGTCCTGTGAAGGCTCGATGCCCCAGTGTAGGGGATTGCCAGGGTGGGTGGGTAATCACCCTCATAGAAGCAGGGGAGGGGGAGGGGATAGAGGGTTTCCAGAGGGGAAACTGGAAAAGGGGATAACATTTGAAATGTAAATAAAGAAAATATCCAATAAAAGGAAAAAAACCTACCTTTTTATTAAACATATATTGGGCCTACTATTAATCAGATTAATTAATGTAGGGGCAAAATAAATAGATTATAAAGGGAAAATGTAGAACTAGGTAAGGTTAAATCAGTGTGGTGATGTTGGTCCTGCTTTCTCCTTCCAACCCTTCGGTTTCTGTTTTGAATAAAGTGCATGAGGAGTGTGGGCAGCACTCCACATGAGTTGGGTCCCAGTCAGTGCCAGCCTGTCGGAAGTGCCTGAGCCATGTGTGGCCCGCACAGAGGCAGTGGAGGGGACAGGCCACAGTGCTCCAGAGATGCTCCTGGCCTTCTGTTTTGTCTTACAGGTATTTAATCAAGTTCCTTGCAAAGCTTGCCCAGACCAGTGACGTTAATAAAATGACTCCTAGCAACATAGCCATTGTCCTGGGCCCTAACCTCCTGTGGGCCAAACAAGAAGGGTAAGTGGCTCCTCCCACCTCATGCGTAAGCTTCTCCTTCCTGTGGTTAGCTTGGGTCGTGACAGATTTCAAGGGACATAGTCAAGTGCAGGTGACTTCCCATCCAGCTCATGTTTGGAAGCCACAGAAACACAGGAGATATTATCATCCCTACCTAAGAGACACAGAAACACAGGAGATATTATCATCCCTACCTAAGAGAGCCTCCAGGCCTGAGTTCTGAGTAGACAGGCAGCTTGGCAGCCCCTGTATGATGACAAGCTCGACACACATCTCTGTGTGGGTACCACAGGGATAGAGCCATGCCCCAAGCCCTTAAGTGTCTGTAGCTATGCCTAAGAATTTAACTGACATAAGCAAATTGACAAGAGAAAAACCTGTAGGTTTTTGCAAGTCCATGGGAAAATGAAGGCACAAAGAAACATTTGTAAAGAAACAAATGTTGCTCTACCTGGGCAGTGTATGTGAGCATGTGGCAAGATGGCCTTGGGCTGGACAGTTGAGTGTAGACATGTTAGGAAAACGAGGACTGTCCAACAGTTTATTTATTTGTAGAGACTGTCCTCATCATCCTGTCATGGCAGAAAAGAGTGTTTCTTTTCTCCAGTGTGGGGAAGGTGTCTTTCACAAGGTCACCTCCTGCCCTCAGGAACCCCCTCTGCCCCCTGCTATCTTCACATGCTTTTACCTCAGCATAGCCCTGTCCCACTGGGCACACATTGGGGTGTGCTGTTGTGCTCCTTCTGTGCTGACAGTGTAGGTAAGAGGGGGCTGTGGAGCGCCCTCCTCTGGGAGTAACACTTGCTAACTTTCGTGAATGAAGAGTTTCCTGCCCTTGGCACTGAAACCAGAGAAGTCACCCTAGTGAGGCACAGCTTAGATTCTGCCCTTTGAGGACAGTATGCATGGCCCTGGACAACTGGAAGATGCCTTGACAGACAGAGGTAGGCTGTGAAGGTCCTTGTATATATGGCTAACTTGTTTGGAACTTACTCTCCTGGGTCCTATGGGAATCATCAAGGCTCCTGTTCCATTATTAATATAAAATGCCTCTCATACGAACGACCATGTTTCAAACATCTGTTTCCCAGGTCATGGTCTTGTTTTGTGGGGTTGAGCTATTGAGAAGTGGGGCCTGCTTTGGAGGCAGGTTTTTAGGGGTTGTCTTTGAAGGTGATGCCTGGCCCCTGCTTTACCTCCATAAGAAAATCCTTCACAAAAGTATCCTGCTGCTGTGACAGTCCTTTCACCTGTATGGTAGAAACCATGAGCCCAAACGAATCTTTGCTTCCTTGAGTCAGTTTGCCATAACAGTGTGAAAGTCACTAATACTGTCCTAAGCAGAATGGCTTCGCACTGCTGCCTTTAGGAGGCCTGTGCTGGCATTGAACCGTGTGGGTTAAGTTGCAGAGGTAGACACAAGGGGTCAGCTGCGCAGCAAGTGCTCATCTGAGGGAGCTGAGTCTGAGAAGAACCAGCAATTTGCCCAGGGCTGCGTGGCAGGCCAGTGGTGGGTTATAAGCGCAGGCCACAAAGTCCATATCCTCACCTGTCACTCCGTCATTGCTGCTGATCAGCTTTAACGAATCAGTCATTCAGTTGCTTGTGTATGCCCAGTTTTGTTTCAGAAAATAGTTGCAAGCATACAATGTCATAAAGCAAAGTTACAGTTAAGTAGGAAGATGGGCTAAGTGCATAGATCATATAGCAAATAAACCCTGACCAAAAATACCCACATAGAAAGTAATGCGAGTTTTTAGTTGTGGGGACAAGAAGAGTCTTCAAAGGAAACAGACAAAATTCAAAAATCAGTATGGATTAGCTGATTAAAAATCAGAATATTTAACAGTAGTAGACACAGCTTTTTATAATGCCCAGAAATTTGTCAGGAAGCACCATAGATCAAAGCTAGGAAGAAGATGCTCCAAAAGTCTGTGAGATACCCAAAAGAAAGCTTTCTGAATCACCAGCAGTGTGTTTTTTTAAGTGAGCATGGGAGCTGATCCGAATCCTCACATGTGGAAGGGCAGAAGGGCACTTTGCCAGGAAAGCTTGTGTCATGCTGGAATGTGAAGGAGCTAGACGGTCTGCTGAGGCACAGTGACACTAGGACCAGGGACATTGGTTTGAGGCCATCAGAGCTGAATGTGAAGGCTCCTAGGAATCCAGTGATTTCTAAATCACGTCCCTTGTGCCCCAGACTTCATGATGTGACAGGTACATGAGAGAACAGCTTAAAAGTAGGAAGTGTTTATGTAAGCCTCGGGTGTCATCTGGCTGAGTGGCTGTGAGCATCTGACAAGGGAGACTCTCATGGCAGCAGGAGCAGGTGGCAGAAGTGTTAAATCAGAGAGCCAGAGAGGAAAGGGCCAGAGACCTTTAAAGGTCTTTAGAGGCACCACCAGTAAAATTCCTTCCCACAGATGTGAAGCAGCATCTGTCCCTTCTTCCAAGGTCCCAACCAAAACCTGAGGCATGATTCTGCCAAAGTTCAGTGGGGAACCAATAAATTATTTGGTTTCCTTTTAGAAACTTGGGGATGGGGAGTGATTATAGGGCTGTGACCACTCCCTCTGTAGCCAGCTGCATTAGAAGAGGGCGTCCCCCAAAGCCACATAGATAAAGCTCCCACTCTAGTCTCACTCAGCCTGTATGCTGCATCCCCTCAGCCCACACCAGGCCACCTCAGGCAGTTCCACTCTGCTGCGGAAGGATTGATAATACTGGGTAATTCTTCCTCTTGGGCTGTTACTGGCAAACTCATAGGATAGGGCCTTGTGGGTGATCTTTTTGTATCTGTTGTAAATATTTTATCCATTAGCAATTATCGAGATGCCCTGACAGCTTGCAGAGATGTGAGGCTGCCAAGGTGAAGCATTTTAATTGTGTGAACTTCTTGCAGAACGCTGGCTGAAATAGCGGCTGCCACATCGGTCCACGTGGTTGCAGTGATTGAGCCCATCATCCAGCATGCAGATTGGTTCTTCCCTGGAGGTACTCATGGGTCCAGGCTTACGGATGCTGAAGCTGTGCCACAGTAGTACACCACATTTTTTAAAGGAAGAAAACATGTTGCTGGTTATGTAATTGGTTTTTCTTCCTCACACTTCACTTCAGATTTCGTTCATGTACATTCATATTTTGATATGGTGATAATTATATTATTTTCCGATTCCCTTAGTTTCACTAAAATATGCTTGCATAGTATGTATTGAATTCCGGCTAGTGGCTATGGTTGTATACTGTCTGCTCTGAAGGAACTTGGATTCCCCGAAAAGGCAACCATATAAACAGATCAGTTATAAAATTATCAAGTGGCAGATTAGAATGTTGGATAGAGAAAGATTTGACAAGCTTAGTTGCTGAGAAAAGAGAGCCAAGGTCTGCTTTTTAGGAGTGATGCTGCCAGCACAGGGGCCCTTCACTTAGCACAGGTTTTGTGGTGAGCGTAGACAGTTGTTTGGACTATCAAAAGTAGAAAATAAAGCAGGCAAGGCTAGGGCTGGTTGGAGCTGGTTTGTGAAGGTCAGAGGATTAGGGTTTTATTCTGTAGCTAGTGAATTTTCCAGTTTCTCTTGTTGTGATCATGGGATCCACAGAGGTTCCCATGGCCTCCTCCTCAGGAGCTGGTTGTATGGATGTTGTGTCCCCAGGTGTTGCCCCTGCTTTTCTCAGTACAGCCCAGCTGCCTCGTGCACTGCAGTGTGAGCTCCTGATGCCTGATGCAGGGCTGGGCTCAGTTCTTTTCTGTCTTCCTGTCCTCGAATCAATCATTGCTGCTGCTTAGCAAAAATGGGTAGGAGAGAGATCTATTGTCCTTGAGCTCCTCCTGTGGACTACCGAGGCTCTCCTCCCACTGGGGCATTGGAGACCCCCCCCCCCCCCCCCGTGCCAAGTCTCACATTTGTTTCTCTTCTGACAGAGGTAGAATTCAATGTATCAGAAGCATTTGTGCCACTTGCTACCCCGAATTCTAATCACTCATCCCATACTGGAAATGACTCTGACTCGGGGACTCTGGAGAGGAAGCGACCTGCCAGCATGGCAGTGATGGAAGGGGACTTGGTGAAGAAGGAGAGGTACGTGCAGAGCTGGTCACTTCCACAGAAATAATAGGTGTCATGTAGGAGGACACTCAACCATGCATCTGGTACTGGCTTAATGGCCTCCTTTGTGACCGTGACCTACAGAGTCTAGATAATTCAAGAACCACATTGTCCAACTCTACAGGCATTAATCTGTGCACAAAGTAGGGGGCGTAGCCTGTCTGTTAACATCTGCACCTTGTGCACCAGCCTTTACTTGATGGCCTATTTGTGCCCACGGTAAAAAGAGTGCTGTCACACACACTAAATCCACTTACATGTGTCTTGAGTGTTAAGGAAACATAGTTAACGTGTGGATTTTTGGCTGAGAATCATATGAAGACAACCACATTTCCCAGTGAGCTGTGGAGAAACATATTTTTGGCCTTGATATATTTGCTAACTGCTGAGAGAAGCCCCAGAATTTGACAGTCCTGGATGGGAGAAAATGTATGTTTTAAACTTCGAGGCAGTATATTTCCATCCTATTGTCTATGGGCACTTTATGAGATGTTCAGTTCTAATTAAGACTATGATTCCTGCCTTCATCGGGCAACGTAGCCCTTAAGTGAGGAAAATGCTAGCAAGTGACAGTTTCTCCAAGTAAGATGAAGCCGTGTGAAGCAGCTCGCTGCCCTCATACCCTGGCAGACTGCTCACCGTGGGCTTCTCTTGTTCAGAGAAAGCTTCGCTTCCATAGAGGCTTTCCCTGAGATTCACCGTCATCCTTTGTAATTGACTACTGTGACCTGAACCTCACTCAGTCCTTGCCATCGTCCCCTGGTGGCCTATTAGAGCAGTTACTCTTCTGAATTTAAGTTACATGAGGTGTTATTAGTCTCATTAGCCCATGACACACCATTCTTAGCTGTCTGCTCTGCTTATTCTCCAGAAAACATCAGTTAATGGGGTCCAGGCTCTCAATGTTCCAAACTTAAGAAAAGAAAATTAGGGGGCTGGAGAGGTGGCTCAGCGGTTAAGAGCACTGACTGCTCTCCTGAAGATCCTAAGTTCAAATCCCAGCAACCACATGGTGGCTCACAACCATCCATAATGAGATCTGACACCCTCTTTTGTGTCTGAAGACAGCTACAGTGTACTTACATATAATAATAAATAAATCTTAAAAAAAAAAAAAAAGAAAATTAGGTTTGGCAATGCAGACCCTAATGCTCTGAATGAAGAGTGTGTTCCTTCTGCCCCATCCTCCAGACGCCATCCTACCAGAAACCAACTGTTTTTTCCAGCTATCCATAGCTTTCAGCCAAATGCACACATACACACAGTTGCGTCTGTGTCTCCTGCAAGCTCAGGGGCAGTGGTGTGGCCTTGCACAGCCACTGGTGTGCTTATGGATGTGGCTTCCACCTCCTCACATGTGAGATGGGAACTCGATCGATCGATCGGCACAGAACTGTGTCACTCGACATGAGGCTGCCTGCTTGCTCTCAGCTGCACACACCACCTGCTCAGGGGCATCTGTTGATCAGTGTGTGAGGTTGGCTTTGCTAGGGTTCAAAGCCAGAACCAGGTGCTTGCTTTGGTAACTGGGATGACCGCTGACATGTCTTGCCACTTACCTGCATGCTGGGCAACGTGGGCGGCGTCCCTTCAGTGGTTTTAACAGTGAGAACCTGCGGGCTTCTGTCTCTCTAGTCGGCATGTGTGGTGTGTTGACTGTTTCTTCTCTCTGTGTAGCTTTGGTGTGAAGCTAATGGACTTCCAGGCCCACCGGCGGGGTGGCACTCTAAATAGAAAGCACATAGCCCCCGCTTTCCAGCCGCCACTCCCGCCCACGGATGGCAACGCCTTGGCTCCAGCAGGCCCAGAGCCCCCTTCTCAGAGCTCTAGGGCTGACAGCAGCTCAGGGGGTGGGCCTGTCTTCTCTTCTACGGGCATATTGGAGCAGGGGCTGAGCCCAGGTGACAGCAGGTAAGGAGCCCACTTCTGCTGGCAGACAAGGCTGGATGCCCCTGCCTACTTCCAAGTGGCCATCTTTGGCGTGGCGGCAGAGAGCAAACCAAAGTTGCTTTCACTCCTTTGGTTAGTGGGGGAGAGAGATTGCAAATTGCTTGTTTGCTTAGCAGCACATGTTGGTGTGCTTTGGTGCTGGAAAGTAGAGACTAACAGGTGTCTAATGGTGTGCTCGGCCTCTACCTGTTCAGTGTGTAGCTCTCAGTGTTCACGTACCCTTTGCCTGGGCGCTAGCTGAGTCACAGGATTCTTGCCATTTGTCATCCGTTTGCTCATTTAATAATTACATTCAGTTGCACAGAGTTGCCAAATAGCTGCTGTTGCACCAGGCTGCCAGCACACTGGGTGACTAAGGGTCCCTCCACCCCTTAGGCACACGGGTCCAAGAAAGAAAGTAAGGTGGCATGTGTTCTGAAAAGGCTTGTTCATTTGCTTGAACTTTGACACGATGCTGGGAGCTGGGCTTCACAGGGATTACCTTACGAGGCCTTCAGGCTGGAGATTTCTGCTCTGTACCACCCAGTTCTCCACTGATCAAGCAGAGGCCACTGCAGGACTGATCTCTGCTTCAGATCTGGTGGCTCTACAGGAGATGAGCCCTGCCCAAGTGCTGATGTTTCAGTTGTCATTGTTTTAGTCCTTGTCTTTGGACAGCCACACAGTGCCCCATGGTCACAAATGCACAAATGTGCATATGTGTGCAGTACATGTGCACAAAGCAAAGCCTGTTTACCATGTGTGGTTTATCACACAGATGGGTTTCCTTGCGGAACTCTGATTGCATCTTTTTGGTGGTTAGCCCATAATCCCAGTTACTTGGAAGGAAGAATAATTACAAGTTCAAGGCCAGTCTGGGTAACAGTGAGACCTTGTCTCAAAGTAAAAACTAAAGCATAGGGCTGAGGATGTAGCTCAGGTCGGAGCACTTGCAAGGTATGTCAGTAGACGTCAGAGAGAGCACAGGACTCTTGTTTTATCGCCGTAGCTGGACTCAGTGCTTATGTTCATCCATGAGTCCTGTAATCTAGGGAAGTCCATCTTTCAGTCAAGAAGTCTTGGCTGTGCTTTAGGAATGTGCTGGAGGTACCATGCTGTCAGTGACCACTCCGACATGCGGGCCTTGGTTTTAGAGTAAATGGTTTTTGTTTGTCCAAGTGATAAGCCAATTTCCTTATGACATGCAGTTTGTTTAACCAAAGCTGAATATTTAAGGAAGTAGTCAGCCGTCTGCAGAAAGAGGAGTGTGTGTCAGCCATCAGTCTGCCTTCTAGTTTCTATACTTGAAATATCTTTGTGCACACTTCAATGGCATCTGCCCTTTGGTGACCTTGACAAAATGTGATCTTTGGTATAGAAAGCTGTGAGCCGGGAAGTAGGAGGCCTGAATTGGCTGTCAGCTTTAGGCTGTCATCGGGCAGCTCCTCAGAGCTCCTCAGTCCAGGTAACTGATGGCAGAGTTGCTTTATGTTTGTTACTTTTGTACAACAGCTAGGAAAAAGTCCCCAAGCCTCATTTGCTTAAAATAACACCCAATTTAAGGACATGCAAAACAGAACATGAGGCTTACTGTGGATGCTCTGAGATGCTTGGCCTTAATCTCTGTGGCAAAGGAGCTGAAACTTAGTCTGTTACAGGGAATCTCAATGCCTAGTCTCTGAGTAAGATCTACTTATCTGCCCAATCCGAGCTCTTTAAAATGTCAGATAATCTTCATCTCTCTGGGTTCCGATGATTTCTCAAACTCTCTCTGTAGGGCTGGAGAGATGGCTCAGTGCTTAAAATACCCGATGCTCTTCCAGAGGACCAGACTTCAATTCCCAGCACCCACAGGCTTGCATCCACCTGTAACTCTAGTCCTCCTCTAACGTCTGTGCATACCTGCACACATGTAGCACACACACAGATCTTAAAAACAAAACCCCATTGTGTTAGACACTGTTTTGTTTTGTCTGCCATTCTCCAGACGGTACAGCATACCCGGCATTCCGGTAGCTTCTCCACTGTCTTGGTTGTTATGAGAGGTGGCTCAGGAAGGTGTTGACAGTTAGGTTCTAATGCCATTTTGTATACAGGGCTGCCACAGCCTTGACTTTTGGTATCTGTAAGAAGTCCTGGAACTTCACATTCCCAACCCCCCTACAAGGATGAGCTAGATTTTATGTGCTTAGCTTCTACCAGGGAATGCCTGACCTCTGACTTGTAACTTCACGTTTACCCTTCTCAGTCCTCCAAAACCCAAAGACTCCGTGTCTGCAGCTGTCCCTGCAGCAGGAAGGAACAGCAACCAGATGACCACGGTCCCAAACCAGGCTCAGACAGGTGGCAACTCCCATCAGCTCTCAGTAAGCACACCTCACAGTGCAGCCGGTCCCAGCCCGCACACTCTGCGTCGGGGTAAGTGTCCCACATTCCTTGTGCTCGGGGAAAGTATAAGAACTTCTGGGAGCTACTGCAAAGGGTCAGGAGGGAAGACTCTGAGAAGTCTTTTTCATGCCTGTTAACAAGTAACAAGCAGGAAAATCCGTCATCAAAGAGGAAAAAGCATTGACGAAAACTGAAAGCATAGAGAAAAGAAATGCAGAACTGTAAAGGTCAACAGCCGAAATGAATTCTGCAGTCACTTCTGGGTTTCTAGGAGGTTGGTGTTCCAAGTCGTTGCTGTTTAGGAGCCACCGTAGCCTCTGATACTAAACTTCGTGAGCCAGACTTGCAGGGTCAGGGTTTTCTGGTTTTGGAGTAATATAATCTAAACAGCTCCCACCTGTCTCCTTTGCTCTCCTCAACCCAGCAGCCAGGCTGTTGCTCTAAAACTCAAAGAAGCCATGTCACCAATCCCATCTCTCCCACAGGCACAAGGCATTTCTGTCATGCCACTCTTTGGGGTTTTTGTCAGAGCATTTATTTTTCTTTCTTCTGTAATTATTCCCAACCCCTGTGCCATGGTGCACATGTAGGGTCAAAAGACAGCCTGGGTTTTGTCCTCACCTTCCACCTGTTTTTCCACTGCATTCTGGGTCCCCTGCCCAGGGCAATTCTGGGGCTTCTCTCGTGTCCACCTCCCATCTCTCCATTGGAGCACATCCCAGGTGTGCTCCCATGCCTGCCTTTCCATGGGTGCTGCTCCTCACACTCGAATACCAAGTGCTTAACCTGCCTGAGGCATTGTGTCCGACTGCTGAGTGTCTTTCTTGACCTGAATGTGTAAATTTGTTTAGTTCATTATCATTCTCCCCAAGATCTTAGTGAGCTTCTCTCTCTCTTTTTTTTTCCCTGAGCCAGGGTTTCTCTGTATAACCCTGGCTATCCTGAAACTCACTCTGTAGACCAGGCTGGCCTCGAACTCAGAAATCTGCCTGCCTCTGCCTCCCAAGTGCTGGGATTAAAGGCGTGTGCCACCAATGCCCGGCCTTATTTGTCTCTTGCTTAACATTTTACCCACATGTGTGCCTGCCAGAGATAGCACTCAGAAAGCTCATGAGGTCTAGAGCTCTGGGTGCCTCAGAGATCTGGAAAAACTGGGACTAACTTTATCCCTACCTTAGTCAGTATTGTATTGCTGTGAGGAGACACCATGTTAAAGACAGCTCTTACAGAAGAAGGCATTTCATTGAGGGGTTTGTTTACAGTTTCAAAGGGTTACGTTAGTCCATGAGTGTCCTGGCAGGAAACAGACAGGTGCTGCTGGAACGGTAGCTGAGAAAGAGCTTTACAGCCTGCTCTGTAGGAAGCAGGCAAGCAGACACTGGGCCTGGGGTGGGCCTTGGAAGCCTCAGAGCCAACTCCATTGACACACCTCCTCCAACAAGGCCACCTCTCCCATTCCTACAAACTTCCACTAACTACCACAATCCCCAACTCTGAACCTTTGTTGATTTCTGGAGATTTTTTTTTGGTTGTCAAAAAGGGCAGGAGGTGACAACAGTTAGGAAACAGAGGCAAGTATTCTATAAGCAATGGCGGTGTGCAGCACAGCTGCTAGTGCTGCTCAAGTGGAGAGGCCATGGTCTAAAGAGGGTCGTGTTCCAACAAAGATGCATGAGGAAAGCCACGCCTCTTACTGCCGGTCCAGCCAGTTAAAGTCCATGTGGACCAGGTTGCCCTGTGTTCCCAACTGTGTTTACTAATGTGTGAAAGATCCTCGCCTCAAAGTGTCTCATCATTTTGGTTGCTTGAGAATCGGTGAATTTAACATAGCAAGGGCACATGTATTCAGGAACGTGTCAAGTTTATATTCTTTTCCATCTCTCTGAAATTAAGACTGGGGAAAGACAGTCCTTTACCATTGGAAAACTTCCAGGTAGGAATGAGGAGGATATGGCTACAATGCTGCAGAGAAGTCACACGAAGACTGTCCGACTTATAAAGGGATTTATAGTCCTGGAGGCTGGGAAATCCAAGGGTCATTTGGTGTCCATCTTACGGTGAAACCTTATGCTGCTTCAACTCCTGATGCAAAGCAGAAGTTAAAGGGGCCGCAGGAGAGCCCGAGAGCCAAAGGCAGGAATGATCATGAGACTTCCTTCAGGCCTCCCACTGAGAGTTGCGGTTCCAACACACAAAACTTGGGGCAGGGAACTTAAATCACACCACGAAGCACGTAACAGTAGTACAGACTTCTGCACACTGCTTCCAGGAGTGCACAGTGACCCTCGGGGAGAGGTGGGCTAAGAGAAGAGTAGACACGAGCAGACTTTGGAAAGCTGCAGCGCGTTCTCCAGGATCAGCACTTAGAGCAGCTCATGGCAGACTGTGAGGCCTCTTCTCAACTAGTGTAGATGACAAGTGTGTCCAGCCCAAGAGATGCTCACACTCAGCCGTGTGGGCTGCAAGGGCTCCAGGGACAGGACTCAGGCCACCCCCTTGCTTGCTCTGCACCCTTTCTTTCTGGCCATGCTCTAGTCATTAGATTCTCATGAGTCCTGACCCCGTGCTATAATGGGGACGTGAGAGGCACTTACTGATGGCCTGTGGGAGGCATCAGGCTCTAGTAAGAATGGGGAGTGGCTTGAAAAGGTTGTTCAGCTTTCACCACAAAACCAGCTGAACAATCAAGCTGCCTGGGATGGGGCAGGGAGAGGGTAGGCAGGCAGGCCACAGGCGGTGTCGTCAGAAAGGACCAGAGTGTGTTGCAGTGACCACAGGAGAGGAATCCAGGAGATCTGACCTATATCCTTGATGCCACTCTTAATATGAGGGCATTGTAGAAGATGAAAAAGACCCTGAACTCCACAGTATGTGTTTTGGCTTTAGCCTAAAGGTATACACTGCTTACAGGATGCTAACTTGACCTTTTCCAATGTGTCCCACATGTATATAGGGGAAATAAATATACAAGGAGAGGCAAAAAATGAAGGAGCATTGTATTAAATTCACTGTTGGATTTTTTTTTTTTTTTTGAGACAGGATCTCACTGTGTAGCCCAGGCTAGCCTCGCACACTCAAAGTATTCCAACCTCAGCCTCCTGAGCACTAGTATTACAAACTTGTGCCCCTCCCCCTTCTCTGTAGTGTATGTGCTCTTTCTAAAGCACTCTACAAACACTAATGAACATTAATGCACGTTTTAAGCAGGAAGGTAAACTGAGTTCTGGTATGGTCACAGGCCCCTTATTGCTCTCCTGTTCTGTACTCTCAGTCTACCTGTCTGTAGTCTCCCTGCAGTCCAGCTCAGCTGTAGCTCAGCTATAGCTCTACTTTTGGAGAGATGGCTCCCCAGAACCCACAAGGCCCTACAGGACAAGTTTTATTCTGCCTTCCTACACCTCAGCATCCCCACCCCTCCGTCCTGGCCCCAGACACGCCCTGTGTTTCTCCATCCCAGCTGCCCTGTGTGCTGTTCTCTGGCTTCCTCACCTGAGGTCGTCTTCATTGTAAATATCAGGCATGAGTTCATCTCCAGTGTGAGTTTACAGTTAATACTGCTTAGAGCAGAAAACCAGACTTCTCCCCCTCCCCTTCTTTTTCTCTTCTTCTTTTTCTTCTTTTTCCTCCTCCTCCTCCTCCTCTTCCTCACAGCTTACATCAGCCAGAGTGTGGCTAATATTCCAAAGAGCTTTTCCTTTGTAAGCTGACTGTTGTTTCTGTAGGGAAAGATTTTATGAGTCGGTGGGCTCAGAGTTCTAGGCCAGTATATCAGAGCAAACACCATGTAACCCCTCTTGCTGGGCCCTGTGAGTAGGAAGAAAAACAGTGTGGGAAGGAAGAGGAGGAAAAGGAATTCTGGGAGACCACATGAGATGGGTTTGAATCTGTTCCATCGCCTCTTAGCTATGCAATTTTTAGAAAATAACCTGCCAGATTGCACTCTCTGGGTCAGTCCCACAGTGACCTAGTGAGATGGACAGATGGAAATAGAGGCCTGGTTTGCAGATGAGTGGTGACTGCTTATTTCTGTCCTCTGATTCCTCCTGTCTCGGGTTCTCAGTGTGACCTCAGGAGGGATGGAAATGTGTTCAAACTGCTCCTCTTTGCCCCCATCATCCTCTCTTTACCACCAGATTCTGTTCAGATCTAAGCTGGCCGCAGAGCAAGGATTGTGATTCATCTCATTTTAGGGAAACAGATGCAGGCTTGTTTGTAATTGATTCTATCTAGAATGTATCCAGAATTGGTAGAATTTCCATGAGTCAAAACCAAAGTCGGTCCGAGGGGAGGATGTAGCCCAGTGGTAGAGTGCATGCCTAGCATGGAGGGACCCTAGGTTTAGTCCCCAGTGGCTACCCTTCCCCACACCGACCTCAGACCCTGCAGGAAATGCTTGGGCAACTGTGAATGGAGGTGGGCTGCCTCTGTTCTTCCCTCCTGGGTTTGTTCCCATACTTTAAAGTCCAAGTGCGTAGGGACTCTGGAAAAGAGCCACAAAGCAACCCTCGATTTTCTGTTTTGTGTGGGTATGTAGCCTCTCTTAAACTGAGTTTTCTTCCTTTTGAACTTGTAAAATGACAGGTCACTAAAGACCTGTATATATATCATGCACTTAACTTTTTACATAAATTGCTTATATTGGACTAGTTTAAGTTTACAGTTCTGTTCCCATTATGCCTGCTACCCCAGTGTTACTGTCTGGCTTTATCACCCCACATTTGTCATAGGCGAAACACCAGTGTCATTATCATTAATTCCACACTGGATTTAGCTCTTCCATTTGTCCAGAGTTCCCATCTTGCCTTCTACTTCCTGCCCAAGAGACACCTTAGCACAAGAGTTCTCCTGGCTCCTTAGTGTCCTCAGGTTGGGAAGGGCTCTGTTTTTCCTTGGTTTCTGTGACTTTCTGTTTGCCAAATGTACTTGGGAGTGGACGGGTCTAGAGCTGGGGGTCCATACAGCAGGCCCCCTCCTGATACATCTGTACCCCTCCACAACCACACCCAGTCCTAACCCCTGCTCTCACTGACCCTGTCTTTCTCTTCTTTGCAGCTGTGAAGAAACCTGCCCCCGCACCCCCCAAACCAGGAAACCTACCTCCTGGCCACCCTGGAGGACAGAGCTCTCCTGGCACAGGCACATCCCCAAAGCCAAGCGCCCGAAGCCCATCACCGCCTCAGCAGCAGCAGCAGCAGCAACAACAGCAGCAACAACAGCAGCAGCAGCAGACCCCAGGCATGCGCCGCTGCTCCAGCAGCCTGCCTCCCATCCAGGCACCCAGCCACCCACCACCACAGCCCCCCACACAGCCTCGGTTGGGTGAACAGGGACCAGAGCCAGGCCCCACGCCACCTCAAACCCCCACACCACCTAGCACCCCACCCCTGGCCAAGCAGAATCCATCGCAAAGTGAGACCACACAGCTGCACGGAACCCTCCCAAGACCACGGCCAGTGCCCAAGCCCCGCAACCGGCCTAGCGTGCCACCACCCCCACATCCACCTGGCACCCACACGGTGGATGGTGGCCTTACATCCTCAGTGCCCACAGCCTCCAGAATCGTCACTGGTGAGTAGCAAGTGCTCTAGTGTTCGCTTGGGCCTCCCTTGAGGGCAGTCAACACCAAGCCAGATCAGGCATGTACATGCTGGGAGCACAGCCACACTTGCTCCCTTTGAGCCGTTTGTGGCTGCTTTTATATCAAGACAGCAAAGATGAATACCCTGGCACAGATCATAAAGCCTGTAGTAGTCTTCTAGGTGTAAGACTATCTTCATTTACATTCTGTAGAGTCAGATGCCTTTAAGTCCAGGTGGAAGGTATGGTACAGCATGGACAGGGAGTTCTTCTCAAAAGCTGGGCATAGTGGCCAATACCTGGGGACAGGAGCCTTATCCACAAAGCAAGTTCCAGGCCACGCTGGACTTATTTTAAAAGTAAAAAATGCACATACTAAGTGCAGAATTTCAGAAAACACCATCTGTGCTAACTCGAATGCTCTGCGAAGGCAGATCTTCTGAGCAGATCATATCACTGTGCTAGCCTCACATGGCTTAGGGGGAGCGAGCGGAGATTTTCCCATCATTCCCATGGATCTGCCCTAGGCATGAGGTTGATTGTACATTGTAGAGCTGCCTTGTGGGATATTTTAATAGATAGTCCTATAAAGCATGATCATATAATTTAATCAAAGGAAGAATGTTTCTACCTGGGTACTAGACTTTCTATTAAGTTTGAAAAATAATGGGTTCTTTAGTGTTTTTAATGGTCATCTGGGCTATGCATCATTTCTTATCAGCAGCTTGCTTTTAATTACTGCAACCTTGCTGTGGGTTGTCCTATATGGGAGCATGCTAGTAGAAGCCACTGAGCTGTTCCTCTGGCTCTCCAGCCCTCACAAGTGACTTCTCAGCAGATGATAACCCAATGCTAAACCCAAAGTAATAAGTTAACTAACTACAAAATGATTTTTTTCCAGGACTATAGTGCATAGTTTAACGTATGTTACCCGTAATTAATAACTGTTTCTATGACAGCAGGCTGTTTATTTGAATAGCACAAAGCCACATTGGTTTCTTTGCTGTGTGTTTCCCACTAGATGCCCTTCCCGGTGCCCTCACAGGTGGGGAAGGTTTCCAGAACTAAGGTCTGTAACTCCAGCAGCTTGACCTGCAGCTGCAAGTGCCCCTGCTTAGCCATGTCCTGTGTGTGCTTTTGACTTTGTGCTCAGAATGGCCATCAGTCAGCCATCCATCCTGCAGCGTATAGCTGTGCCTTTTGTCCCATCAGTCAGCCATCCATCCTACAGCGTATAGCTGTGCCTTTTGTCCCATCAGAAGAATGTTGAGCTTTGGATTTGCTCCAAATCTAAGACATGGCTGTCACAGGATGAGCTCTCAGTGTGGAGCCCTCAGATAAGATGCTGTATTGTTCCATTTTTTCTTTGGGTAAACCCCTCCCAGTGTTCCACTCTCCTCAGTACATTTGCCTGTCACTGGCTCATCAGTATCCTGGTCTCAGAAGAGGACCAGGGCACCAGCAACACAGAAAATTAGGCATCCCTGTGTTTTGTGCTTTAATTTTTAATTTTGTATCCTAAGTGCAAGGTAACTGCATGGAGCTTCTTAATTGATGTCTAAAGCTCTCAGCCCCTCCAAACTTCCCAGATAATCCTCCCCTGAGGTCCCTTTATGCCCTTTGCATCCAGCATGCTTACATTTTGCTTTCCTAAGCTGTATGAGCTTTTAAAAGACACATGGAGGCTCACCTGAACATACATTTGGGCATTTATTGGGCAGCAAAAGGCTCCCATGGGGTACAGTTGCTTTATTCAGTGCCCTTGGCCTTCTATAAGATATATAGTGTAAGTGTTCACAGCTTAGTTCAAGCTTGAAATGGTGGAGGACACAGACATTCATCCGCTTTCCTCAGGACCTGGTAGTTAATCCGTTAGTTGAGTGACTAAACCTTAGGTAAGGCTGAGCCTTTTAACACTTTAATACTTAGGACACCAAAATTTTCCTCAGTTCTTTTATCTAGATTAGAGAACTCTGCAAACCAGAAATACTCCTGTTTTGTAATACCATGGACACCCACACCCATAGTATTGCCATACATGTGTGTTTATTGCCAAAAGATTGTCTTAATTGATTTATCAGTCACTATACTTTATAGTGAGGTGAAATTTTACATTTAAAAATTATCTAAGGTGTCACCTGGTTTTTTAAATCTTTGCTAAAAATTTTCTTAGCCCAAGAAATCCAGGGTCCCTGTAATTTCCTTTATATTGTAGCATTAACCTGAAGTATCTTAAGGCCCCCAGCCTACACACACTTGGAAATGTATAGAAGGCCAGCATGTGGAATTTAGGAACCTCCTAGCATGGATCCTGCTGTTAGTGGCTCTTCTTAGATAGAGTCCTCGGATTTTCAGATAAAGTAGGCAGCACAGCCGTTTATTGTGGCTCTAACTTGGGAAACTTTGGAAAGATTCCTGAAAACAGCTCACCATTTGCATCATTTAACTTAAAGCTTCAGGCGTTAGGAATGAGTGAACACTTGTGGGCAGGGCACACTGCCAAGCTGACTTGGTAGCTCGCTCCCCTCTTCCAAGCTCAGTCTCAGAGCTCTGGAGAAGAGGAATTCTGGACCATCCTAAATGTCAGGCTCTCATTGTAACTGTAGAGCAGTAGAAGTTTAGCAAAGAGTATTCTAATTTAAACATTTTATTAAATGATTTAGATGTATGACCTGCCATATTCAGTAAGAACTGAAATTGGAATGATTAATGGTAAGGAAAAGGCAACTGATTGGCCAAAGCATTTTTGCTACTTTATGATCGTATTTGTGTACTAATGGCTGCCACTAACCAAGTCACCCTAACCTTGCCTGCCCGCACCCCTACTAATAGTGCATGTACTAAGGAGAGCTCGCTGTGTCCATGCCTGCTCCTCATTGCTCACGGACTTTAACAGGTGGTCACTGGGCTGGCCTTGGTACTCCTTCATTTGCATTCCTTCCTCTTCTAGCAGGCTTGAGATGTAGTAGACAGGGCATGTGCTATAGCATGGGGAAGGCACAACCTGGTTGATGTGTCAAGGGCCCACATTAGGCACAACGAGTAAAGGGATTAAATCAGATGAAATAAGAAAGGCTCTAACGGCCCATAATAGCAGGGGGTGAGCGAACGACAGTTATCTGTTACCATGTTACATGCCAAACTAGGCCTTGTAGGACCCAGAGAGAGACAAGAGGTCACAGGCACCACTTAGGTATTCAGATCTTTATTTTCTAGTTGCAGAAGTCTGCTTCTAGCCTGCCTTTAAAGGCTGTCTCGCCCTGTTTTCTGAAGGCAGGGAAGTACGAGATCTCACTTGCCCTGTGTGACTTTTATCCCAGCATTAGGCTTTTCCGTTGCATTCAGTGCCATCACCCACATAGGAATATAGACCCACTGTTTCATCAGGTACCTGTGCTGTTACTACTTGTAGCTGGACATTTACTGGGTTTCTGCTTCTAATTGCAGTTTCATATGTAGATGGCATATTCATCGGAAGTCAGACATTCAGTGAGATTGAATCCTGTCTTTTTTAGCTAGAGCAGTGGTTCTCAACCTGTGAATTGCAGCACCAAAAAAAATCAAAAAACCCCACAAATTTTTACATCACAGTTGATAGTAGTAGCAGAATTACAGTTATGAAGTAGCAATGAAAATAATTTTATGGTTGAGGGTCACCACAAGTGAAGGACTGTATTAAAGGGTCCCAGTAGTAGGAAGGTTGAGAACCGCTGGTCACTCTGTTGTTCACAGACCAGACTTGCTAAGGGATCCGGGGCTTTCAGACCTGAGAGAGGCTGGGTGGGTGACAGTGATGTTCAGGGCTTTACTTTGCATTGGGTTGCTTTCCAGGGTGTGTTTAGATTTGGTGCTTATATAAGTTGACATCAAAATAGCATTTTTGAAGAAAAGTGTTGCAACCTGAAGCATATAATCAAAATTATTGGAGTGAAAATTCTTCTAAGCCCATACCTTAAACTCTATAGAGTGCCAGTCCTGCCCCTTGGAGGCCTGTTCCAAAAAAGAATGTTCCATTTGTCAGGATCCCAGGTCCATCTCACTGTCCTCCCTGTGTCTGAGGCCAAGCAAGGCCTGTTACCTGATGCTCTTTTCTGCGCTTCTTGTTATCATCTTTAAATTATCTTTAATACGAACTTCTTGGAGATGTGTAGAATCATTAAAAGAGGAAAAAAGAAGGCTTGAGTGACACTTTTCTTATTGCCGTGAACCAGGTGTTCACGACTTCAGCCATTATCTCCTCAGACAGTGTCTTCTCCTTTGGGAGCTCACAGAGGATGCACATGGTCCTCTGGGAGGTGGGAAACACAGTGCAGTCCAGAGAGTCCAGACATGTCTTTGCTTTGTGTATGACCTGTGCTGGCATGTCACCTTGATATAGTGGTGCCCCTGATCTCCACGGTAGAGCTAATGCTGGTATAGTGTGTACAGCAGCTCACTGACATGGTCTGACAGTCGCTGTGGAATGCATGTGTCTTCATTTTGCAGTAGATGCATAGCTGTCCTTCCAGAAGTTGACCCTGCACACAGTGCAGCCTATCTTTCCATCTTACCACTCTGCACACGCTCCATTGTTTGCTGTCACAAAACAGTTTCTTACTCTTAGGAGAATAAGAGAGACTGGGGAGGACAGATTGGACAGACAGGAGGCAGAGGAGAGCCATGTCCCTTTTACCTCACCACATTGGTTTTGTCCTAAATGTATTATTGTTTTCATCATAAGTAGAGAATTTCAGAAAAGTACAAATTAAGAAATGATATATATTCGAGGCAGTGGTGACACATTTAATCCCAGCACTTGGGAGGCAGAAGCAGGCGGATCTGAGTTCAAGGCCAGCCTGGTCTACAGAGCAAGTTCCAGAATACCCAGGGCTACACAGAGAAGCCCTATCTTTAAAAAAAAGAAATTAATTAAAAAAAATGTATCTAGATTGATTTAGGAAAAGAAGAGCCAATTTGTCCTCTGTGACAGCTGGCACACAAGCAGAGATGTCAACAAGTAGACATCTGGTTACTAGGCATTTTCACTCAGCATGTTCATGTCTGTCCCTTAGTCCTTGTGAACTCCCTGGGCTAGCAGTGGCATCTGTGGTAGGTAGGGTTATAGGGGCAGAGACTGAGTCTGCGATGATTTTCTTGTTCATTGCTGCCTTGAGTCATGGCCACCTCTCTGCCTGAGGCTATGAAAAGGGAGGGTTGGCAAGGTGTTTGCACTAGCCCACTGTTTATCTGTCCATCTACTACCCAGCTTTATAGGGTCTGCTTTGTGCCAGTCATGGCTGTAAGCACTGAACAAGACAGATATGCCCTTGCCCTGTGTGAGCCACAAGTCTGAGATGTCCTTAGTTCTGTGTATACAGACTGCTTTTGATTGTCTGTGAACTTGGACCCTTTAACTCCTTGGCACCTCCATAATCTAAAAATTTCCCCTAGTTAGGGTACAAGGACAAGTTTCTTGACCTAGGAAAAGGTAAACTTACAGCTCAGAACTATACGGAGAGAGACCAGGAGGGGCTCTGAGGAAGGGGAAGAAACCAGTCTCCTGGCTTACCTATGGGTTTCCACAAGGCTCGTCTGTCTCGTTTACTAGTGTATCCTCAGCAGCAGAGCAGCAGTGAGCATGTGGTAGTCTAGAAGAGAATGTGGTGAATGAGGAGGGGCTTGTGAGCATGGAGGGGAGGGGCTTAAGGCCTGTATATTTTCCATCGTACTGAAGGAATTTTCAATCAACCCACGAAGACATAGATTTCAGTGTATTAGTGTTAGAAAAATAGTATTTAGAGATTTGGGGTCTACTGAAGTTGTTCACAAGAGGTGAATGTATCCCACGGGGGACACTTAACAGTGCCTGGAGACATTTCAGGTTGTCTCTCTGGAGGTCAGTATGCTGTATGCCACCAGCATTTTGTTGGTAAAAGCTGCCAGACTACCCAGTATCCTACAGTGCAGAGAACAGTTCCCTACAACTCAGAATAACTCAATCCAAGCTTTGATTCAGTGCAGGTTGAGGTCACAGCTTTATCGCCCAGAGGTAAATGCCTGCAGCCTCAGAAAAGAGTTCTTCCCAGGGCAATCGTCCCCAGCAGCATAGAAGCTGTTAGGAACCCTCAGTGCAATGGAGGCCTAGGTGAGAGTAGAATTGCCCTCACTCAAAGCAAGCATCCTTCAAGGGTCACATCCCTCCGGCTGCCCAGTCTCTCTGGATTCTCAGTAGGCTGTGGTAGGCAACTGCTGACTAGGGTCTCAAGGCCTTGAAACCTCTGGAAAGGGCTGTGTTTGTGCATGGGCTGTCTTGGATCTTCTAGCCTCCTCCTCAGTGCATTGGTGGCATTTGGACCTCACTCTTACTAATGTTTTTTCATGTTTTTTGTCCAGACACCAATTCTAGGGTTTCTGAATCACTTCGCAGCATCTTTCCTGAAATACATTCAGACTTGGCAAGCAAAGAAGTGCCTGGCCACATCCTGCTGGACATAGACAATGACACAGAAAGTACTGCATTGTGAAGAAAGCCACTTGTCAGCCTTTGGCCCTCCATCCCAGTGAACGGAACTGGGTCAGGCAAGCCTCTGTCTCTGCAGACCAAACAGTGAGAAGCTTTTAGTGGGGGAAGGAAGGTCTGACTACGAAGGACTAGACTCCCACGGCCCAAGGAGAAGGTGAGGGCCAGTCCTCAAAGCTGAATGACCTGTGTCGTAAAGAAGTTGGCTTGCTTTATCTAGGATGAAAATCATGCCAAAAATGATCAGGACAAAGAAATACCGACAGCAGGAGTATTACTGCTGAGAGGTGTATGGGAAGCTGTTGCCAGAGCTGTCAGCTCAGACAGCTCTGATTGTGACTAAGAAGAGACTTACCTATCTATTTAATAAAACATTAATTATGCAAGTTGCCTACTTCCTGCTACTTGGACTTTGGTTCTCACATACCAGAAGGAGCTTCCATTCCTTCAGACTTGCTGCAGAATCATTTTGTATTAAATAGTCTGTCTCCTCCAACCCCCAGAACCTCGAGCATTGGCGACTGCTGGCTCTGTCGCCTCAGCAGAATGGATGCAAGTCGTGCCTTGTGGATTGCCAGAATATGGAGAGAAATATACCGTTCTTTTTAAAAAAAAAAACAAAACAAAACAAAACTATAATTGCTACTTGATAAAGAGCGAATGTTATTCTAGTTTCATGTTTAATTTGAATTAAATATATTCTGTGGTTTATATGAAAACTTGCTAATTCTTAGAGGCAAATTCTGGGATATATACATTTGTGTTTGTGCATATATGTGCATGTGTGAGCTTGCCTGTGTGTTTGTCTATAGGAATTTGAAACAATAAAGAGATGCTAGCATGGTAGTTTCAGCACTTGGGAGGCAGAGGGCTATAAGTTCAAGACCAGCCTGGGATACACAGCAAGTCTCTGGGAATGGGAGTGGCAAAGCAGGTGTGGTGTGACAGGCAGAAGGACCAGGTGTTTAAGGTCATCCTTAACTACATAGTGAGTTGTGGGCCAGCATGCATTCTATGAGGCCATGTCTTAGAAAGACTGCCCAGCTGTGACCAGCTGCCTGGACCTGTACGGACCATCCATGGTTAAGGCCTCTTTGCAGATTGCAGTCTTGTATCTCTTTCTAGTCTGTTGAGAATGACTTGGACTCAGAGAAGCTGACTCCCAGTGACTTTCAGGGCTGTGTGTGTGTGTTCATCGGGAACTATGACTTCCAGCAACCTGAACGCTCCCCTGTCCTGTCTAAGAGTAAGACCCTTGGAGGAGCAGCGTAGGACCTAAGTGAGGCAGTCAGTCTAGACGGCTGTTCTCCTTGTGCCCCCTCCCTACCTAGGGTGCTTTTCTAGATCACAGAGAAGTAGACACTGACATTGGTAGATGCCTGGGACTTTGATTGTTAGAGGTCTGTGATCTCCTCTGGCTTAGAAGACATTGTGACTGGGCACAGGATCTGCCTGCTTGGGATCCCAGCACTCAGGAGGCTGAGGCGAGAGCATCGTGAGCTCAAGCCTCTCTGAGCTGCAACTGCCTCACGAACTAGACCAAAAATATGTCACTACGTGCATGTGTTGTTATGTATACACACATTTGTACATCTAAGCAAGATCAAATATCTCTTCCCTCAGAGTTCCCTGTACCTTCAAAGCACTTTAAAGTACTTTATTTGTTAACTACACTGAAGATGTGCACCTGGAAACATTTTCCCTGCCTTTCAAATTTATGTCTGGGCTAAAGAGAAGGCTCAGAGGTTAAGAGCACTTGTTCATCTTGCAGAGGACCTGGGTTCAATTCCCAGCACCTGCATAATGGCTCACAACCATCTGTAACTCCATTTCCAGAGGATCCAATGTCCTGATCTCTGTGAATACCAAAGACCCATGTGATACACATACAGGAATAAAGAGAAGACACACACACACACACAAAATTTATTTTAGTTTTTTTATTAAATTATTTACTTACATTCCAAATGTCCCTCTTTCCTATCCCCCCTTCCAGAGTTCTTCACCCCATCCGCCCTCCCCTCTGCCTCTGAAAGACTGTTGCCCCACCTCCCTTTTCTGGGGCATCAAGTATCTCCAGGATTAGGTACATCCTTTCTCACTATAAAAAAATAAGTGTTTAAAATGTATGTCTGCTGAAGGCTCCCTCTTGCCTTGTTTTTCACTATACTACAGAACCAAGCTGTGGAGAGATTGTTTCAGGTTGTACTTAGAGCTCCACCCCTTTTCTAGAGAGCTAGGCATGAGCACTGATGCCAGGACTGTCACTGAGAGAAGAGCTGGGACTGGAGATGAGAGTTCATACTCACTGCTCCTGCCTGTGGCTTGTGCCTGGTGTCGATGGTGCTAAAATATACAACACTTATTGTTTGCTTGTGTGGGACCCTGTCTAAATTTTGACTGCCCAGTTCTTAGAAGAAATGAAAATTTTGATTCCACGATGTCAAAAAATACGAAACTGAAGCTGCCACCCATCCTCACTGAGGGCCAGGCTTATGTGGCACTGAGTGGCTCAGCGCTTAAGTACCAGAGTCATTATACAATGACTCTCACACGATGCAAAACCAAGAGTGGCACCTGGTTCTCCTTCCCTCTTTAAGGACTTATCATGTGTCCCTTTGTGACACTACGTGTGTCAGAGTGTTTTCCCCTGCCTGACATCATGGTGGCATCTCTGGCAATCCGGAAGGATGATGGTCTCCAGAAAGATGCTTCTAGAATCTGCCTTTCAAATGGTCCCCCTCCCTTTCCCACTGTTTCTCAGAAGCTCTGAGACTGTGTGCTCAGAGTGCCCTGTGGCTACACATTAACACTAGGATCATAGAGCCATTCCTCTTCCCACCCCTGTTGCCCGCTTAGCCTTCTAAAAGGAACCTGCTTTTGATCCCACACAGTGAGGAGTTGGCCCCTGGCTGCTCTGCACATTGTAAGGGGTTGTACGCTCTGGACACTCAAGAGTTAGAAGTAGTTAGCGTGATCTGCCCCCTGAAACTGGTGGGAATGGACCCCTCTTCTTGGGGCTCCACCTCCCAGTGTGAGCTCATTGGAATGTCTTAAGGCAAAGCTTCCCCTGGTTGCTTGTGTGTGGTCTGTTCTCAACATTTCCTTCCATGCTGTAGAGCATCCATCCTGTCCCTTTACACTAGAGCCTGCACGGACTCTCAGACACAGCCTGCACTAGCAGATGCTTCAAGACCAGTAGCTTCCACTTTTTTTCGTAACATTGGTGGAGCTAAGAAGAAGTGAACTGGCATGGTGCAATCAAACAGTATTAACTGTCCACATTGCAGAGACTGTACCTCTCTGGCTAGTGTGGATTTATACAGCTTTGTACATTTGCGAGCCCCTTAGGCAGGAGGCAGGGGCATCTCTCCTGGCACAGTGCTTAGGAGCTCTAAGTGACAACCAACGGTCACTGTGCATGCCAGAGAAAACCAGCCTGTGAATAAAGAAATCTATAATTGTGTTATGAGATGGGTGCAAAGGCTGGAGGGGCGCACACACTTGGTTGCCAAAAGTCTCCACTTATCTTGAGGCTGTTTTGTGTTTCCTGTACTACACTACGTCCTCACAGTAGATTGCTTTATTTTGTTTGTTTATTGACCCTTTGCATAAAGTTTGCGGGTTTGTTTCTGTTACAGCCAACCAAAAGCCTCATCACACTCGCTAGTCTGAGGAAGCCAACTGCTTCTCTTCCGGCAGCCATGGCCTGTGCACCCCACACAGGCAAACACACCTCCTTCCACTCCCCATGACTCCAGAGTTGACCATCACACCTATGCCTGCCAGCGACGGTTCTCTGACAAGTGATCACACACCTCACAGCTTCTGTGGGTCAGGGGCTGGGGAAAGCTCAGCTAGGGCCTCTGCTAGGACCTCCTAGGGCTGCAGTGAAGGTCGGGTAGGAGCTGTGATTTCATCTGGAGGCTGTACTGGGAAGGGAAGATCCAAGCTGTCAAACTCCATTTCTGTGTGTTTGTGGCCACAAGGTCTGAGGCCCTGCCCGATTCTGGCCATCCTTTGGAGGTGACTGTTCCTGGAGTCTGCAGGAGTCCCTTAACTTATGTCCCCTCAGTGGCTGCTTCATCAAGCAAGCCAGGAAGTCTCCATAGTGAGTCAACTTAAGAGACTGTCTTAATCTTTTTTTTTTAATCTAGATTTTATTTATTCTATCAGTGGTTTGCCTGCGTGTGTGCCTGGTGCTCACAGAGGTCAGAAGAGGGTATCGCATCCCCTGGAACTGGAGTTACAGATGTGAGCTACCATGTGGGTCCTGGAAACTAAAACTGGCCCTTCTACAAGCACAAGTGTTCTTAACTGCTGGGCTGTCTCTCCAGCCCAGGGCTCTTTTTTCATTACGTAATGTTTTGTGTGTATACAGGCGAGTGTGGACATGAAGACCAGAAGGTAGCTCTCATGTTCCTCACGAGCTGTCCTCCTTGTTTATTAAGACAAAGTCTCTCTCATGGGCCTGAAGCTCTCTGAAGAGGATAGGCTGACTGGCTGGCTGGCCAGTGAGCCCCAGGAATCTACTTGTCTCCCTAGAACTAGGATTGTGTTTACCTCAAGCCTGGCCTTTTATTCAGGTTCTGGGGCTCCAACTCAGCACCTTACCAACTGAACTGTGTTCTCAGCTCAAGAGAGTCATATACAATCTAATCATTACACCTAAGACATTGCAGTGTCATCCCATGACCATCACCCATGTTCTGTGGGTTACATGCAAGTCACATGTTCTGCCGACATGCAAGGGAAGAGAACCGGGCAGAAAGGCTCACTGACTTCAGTCCCATCCACCAGTATGTTAAAGGTCATCACAGACGACACACGTAAGGTTATTTGATAAGGGGAACAACTCCTCAGGTTTGTTTCCATTCTTTCTGCCTGGATCAGAATTCACTCTCTGTACACAAATTATTCTTGTACAGAAAAAATATATATATGACTTTGGCATTTCATGTAGAGACATTTTTCATGCAAAGACCCTTAGAATTGAAGCCAGGGACTTAAAATTCATTTTGTCCTGCAGGCAAATGTTGGTGGGTTACTCTTCGGCATAGCCCTGCTTACACTTTGAGGAACTAACATGAACAAGAGAAACGGGTGTTTAGGTGGGGAGCAGGAAGAGAACACGAGGGTGTCCGTACCTTAGGGAGCTCAGAGCTCAAGTGGACAGTCCATAAAGAAGGGATGGCTGCGGGCAGAGCTGTGAGGTGGCGCTAGGGAAAGGAGGTGGAGCGCCGGTTGAGAGACAGATTTAACAGAGCTGGAATCTAAGAGGTGGTGAAGACCGTGGGCGATAGAATGGAGTCAACGGGGTGGTGTTGCTGAGGGGTGGGGTCGGGGAAGATGGACTCAGCAGGGAGTAAGAGTGGAGCAGAAGGTGGTTCTGGGTTAAGAGCGCCCGCTGCTCTCCCTGAGTACCCAGGCTGTGTTCTCCGTGCTCACATGGCGGCCAGCAACCTTTTGTTCTTGGTGGAAGAGGTGGTTTCACATATACATACACAAGGTAAAACGTTCAGACGCATAAAAAAAAAAAAAAACTTTAAAAACGTCTAGGCCTGAGAAGCAGAGGCAGGCACATCTGTCTGAGTTCAAGGCCAGCCTGGTCTACAAAGCAAGTTCCAGGTGAGTCATAGTAAGACCTTAACTCAACAAAAATAACCAAAAAAGTGCTGAGGAGGGGGGGTGGTGAGGCTAGAACTGGGGGTAGCAAGCAGCGAGGTCAGAGGCTGGCACGGTCAGCAGCTGGGCATGGAGGCTGGTAACAAGTTTATAAACTTTACCACGGAGAGTGAGTTGAAGATCTAGAGGAGGTCTGTACTTCAGATCTCTGCAAGCCTGCGTTGTAGAGGAAATCGGACCTGGGGTGAGGTGAGACTGGAATCAGGGAGACCCCTTTAGGAGAACTGGTATGAACATTGGATCAAGTAAAGGACAGTGAGAGGTGGGCAGTTGGCTGCTTTTCCTGGGAGGCAGAAGCGACATAATCTGCTGCCTGCCTGCTTCCGAGTCCTTCCGAGACCTGGGAGTTGACTCAGAATGGCCCAGTTACAGGAGGACTCGGAAGGCCCCCTCTGCAGAAGCAGCAAGGGCTCCTGGTTTCTGAGCCATCTCTTCAGCCACTAAGCTAGAACTGGAGAAGTGCACACAGTTCCCTCATGTCCTCATGTCTTAATTCTTCTTATTGTATTTTGAGGCGGGGTTTCAAGTAGCCCTAGCAAGGTGGCCTTGACCCAGAATTCCTGGTCCTCTGCTTCTACCTCCCAGGTACTGGGATTGGGGCTGTGGGCCACAACTCTGTGCTTTAGTTTCTCTCCTTCCCTCTCCCTCTCCCTCTCTCTCTCTCACTCACTCTTTCTCCACTTCCCATGTGTGTGTGTGTATGTGTGTGTGTGTGTGTGTGTGTGTGTGTGTGTGTGTGTGTGTGACAGAGTCTTGCCCAAACTGGTAGCCCAAACTGGCCTCAAACTTGCACTTGAACTTAGTCAAAAGGCCGAGCAGCCATGGCCTCAAACTTGCAGTCCTAATTCAGAAGCGGCTGGGGTTATAGGCACGTGCCACCACACAGCCCCTGATTTTCACAGTGGGAGCGGTTTCAGGGCACTGCCCACAGATCTGCTTCTCACAGGCTGTAAGGAGGAGCGAGTACCACAGTGAGGAAAGCCCCAGGGCCATCCACCCACTCCTTCTAGGATGAGAACGCCGATTGGCTTGTCAGCAGCACCTCTGAAGCTCTACAGTAAACAGACACAGCTTTATTGTCGTTTCCTGGCTCACCCTGAGTTATGCGAAGTATCCCCAAAGGAAGATGGCGCAGCTGATGCACACAATGCAGTTGACGTCAAGCAGGGTTTTCACCAAGGGATTTTCCTCCAAGGAAACTATGACAGGTTCCGCTTTGCTTGGGGGCTCCTCTTTGTTCTTTTCCATCCCACAGAGCCACAGGATAGCCCTCACCACCTTGGAATGCCTGGGAGACACACCATCTAGAAAGAGCGCAGCAAAGGAAGGTCACAGGGGAACCGGCTCTCCCTAAGAGGAAGAAGAGGATCAGCCACATGTGTCCATGAGCTGAGATACGCACTCGTGTTCTTCTGGGAGGTGCAGTTGGCCTTCCATATTTGGTAGTTTAACCAAACATGAACCAGGAATATTCAGAGAAGTACAGACCTTTTCAACATTCCTCCCTAAATAATCCACATAATGACTGTGTGTGCAGCACTGATGTCGGGTGGGGTGTTCTGGATAATCTAGAGCCGAGTTGCATATACAGGGGGATGTACAAGGACTGTGACATTTCCATGTGCACATGTGTGGGCCTGCGTGTGAGCCAGAGGACAACCTTAGTCATCATTCTTCAGGAGTTGTCTTTTTTCTAGACAGTCTTCCACTGGCCTGGCACCCCCCCCCCCTGAGTACGTGGGGCTGCTGGCCCGTGAGCCCCAGGGATGGTCTGGCTCTCCCTTCCAGATGCTAGGATTCTGAGCGCATGCTACCATGTTCCTACTGCTTTCCCCTGGGCATCAGATCCAGGTCTTCATGCTTGCAAGGCAAGTGCTTTATTGACAGCTGCCTTCCCAGCCTCTACTTTGCCAGTTTATACCACGGGCCTGAGCATTCATACATTTTGGTGCCCATATGGACCATGGGATCAGTTTCTCTCAGGCACCGAGGAACAGCTATATCTATCAGATCTGGAAGATAACACTGTCTTCAGATGAAGAGATCAAGGCTTACCCTAACTTTAGCAAAGCCATATAACTGGAAAGTAGTGGCTGTGTTTGGGCTTAGGACCCAGATCTGTTCCCCTCTGCATCACAGTGCCTTCCAGGAAGATGAAGGACTTTGGGCACTTTGGGAGGATGCTGTCTCTCTGTGTGGCACTCAGGCTACACACTCAGCTGCTCCCAAAAGTCCAGACAGCCCATCCACCTGAGTCAGGGAAGCCAGTTTATACACTGAATATGATGGCAGTGACTTCACTTCCACAGGGAAATATGCTCTCAGTTAAGGCCTAGATGAAATGTTAAGGCCCAGGTAAAATGTAAAGGCCTAAGTAACTGTTACCTGGCTGGCCTGCCAGTTCCTGCTGTTACTAATGCCATAGGGAAACTCTGTCACACATTGTTTCTGTTGTTATTAAGAAACTTTTTCATGCCCAAGTTGATTGCATGTTCGGTTATATGCTGTGCCCTTGGAAACCAATCACAACAAAAGTCAGTTAGAACTGCTTTGTATAGTTAGCTACAATAAGCTTGGACCAGAACCAGCCAGCCAGCAGCACTTCCTATACCTGTATATGACCCTTCACAGTATTTGTTTTTGTAAGCTGCCCAACATTAGAGAGACACCTGCACCAGTATAAGAAACTATTTGGAGTAAGACTTCCATTTTGAGTAGGGGTCCAGTAAAGCTAAAGTTCCCAAGACCTCCCTAGGAACTGACATCCTACTTGGCAGAAAGAGATGTGTGCCTGGGTAACTGGCATCCTGGTTGGCAAGTTAAGACATGACTGTTAGACAAGTCCCATCCTGGTAGGCAAGTTAAGACATAAATATTAGACGAGGCAAATCCCCTGCCACAGTTGAACGCCCCAACCAATGGGAGCAGGATACGTGTACAACAAGGACATGATCCTAAGGAAAGCCCCATCCCTAAATCCTGATTGGTGGATAACTTGGCACAAATGTTTGTGGATTTGGGGCTCATAAGCCCTGTAAGATCCTAACTCAGTGTCACGGTTCAACTCCCAAGTCTGTACCACAGCCCTGGTGGATCAGTCCTGGAGAGGATGCTTGCTGATAAACTATCCCTGTCTGACTGAGACCAGTGTTTGCATGGTTTGTGAGGCAACTCCTAGACCACAACACTCACCTAGTTTTTAAAACATGTGACCTGGAGTTTCTCATTTTATAGGCTGAGCATGTGTCAGGCCCTTGGTTCAATCCCTAGTACTAGAAGAAAAAAAAGTCCAAGGGTGGGGGGAGGGGAATCTTCAGAGTTTCTTACCTTGAGTTGACACAGGTCAGTATCCATGGCTTTTATATATATATGACAATCTATATGATGTGAACCTTCACATCATGAGAGAGAACTTTGCCATGTCAACATGGAGGTCTTATGTCACCAGATTTTTCCCATTGTTCATGAAATGGATATAGACTCTCATATGAAATCTCCAAATCTTAAAACATTAACTCTAGCAAGATTTTATTGAAAGGACCCAGATGTAGCTGTCTCTTGTGAGACTATGCCAGGGCCTAGCAAACACAGAAGTGGATGCTCACAGTCAGCTAATGGATGGATCATAGGGCTCCCAATGGAGGAGCTAGAGAAAGTAGCCAAGGAGCTAAAGGGATCTGCAACCCTATAGGTGGAACAACATTATGAACTAACCAGTACCCCGGAGCTCTTGACTCTAGCTGCATATATATCAAAAGATGGCCTAGTCGGCCATCACTGGAAAGAGAGGCCCATTGGACTTGCAAACTTTATATGCCCCAGTACAGGGGAACACCAGGGCCAAAAAGGGGGAGTGGGTGGGCAGGGGAGTGGGGGTGGGTGGATATGGGGGACTTTTGGTATAGCATTGGAAATGTAAATGAGCTAAATACCTAATAAAAATGGAAAAAAAAAGAAAACAAAAAAAATAAAATAAAAACAAAAAACAAAAAAAAAACATTAACTCACATTTTTATAAAGTGAATTAAGCTGAAATCAGTGATTCGAGGATGACTGTAGTGCTCCAGCCTACAGTGTGGGGTTACATAGAGTCTCGGTAGGCTCTGGGTTTGCTGTTAATGTGTCTCTGAAGAGTCCCCTCTAGTTGGTGGAAAAACCAGGCATCAAAGCCAGGGGCTGCTGAAATCTCCGACCTTCCCCCTTTCTAGATTGCGATCTGGCAGAATCCCCCCCTCCCCCCAGAACACACAATGCTTCTTAAGCTCTATAACTGAGACCAGAGGCAACTAACTCACCGCCACAGGCTTTGGTCGTACTTTCTTGAACTGTCTCCAGCTGGATGCTGGTGCCAGGGGCCTCTGTAGTCCCATTCTGAGAAAGGGTTAGAGACAGGGGGGTTTCTGGTGGTGCTGAGTCCTTCTGGGCCACAGGTTCATGACGAGTGAACCAAGTCAGGCGGCTGACCTGAGAAGCAAAGGCGACCATGAGACACAGGTGGAAGCTGCCATTGTTCCTTATTTTTTCCAACCCTGCACCCACCTCAGCTCTCATGTTGGACACTGTTCATCATGTCCTCCAAGCAGCATCGGTTCCCCGATTCCTCAGAACCAACGACTACACCTCTTGCTTGCTCCTCTGTCTTCTGACAGCCCTCCTCTCTAACTGTCCTAGCCCTAGGGTACAGCCCTGTGAGCCACGGGTTGGCCCTTCAGCTTAGTCTTTCTTCTGATTCAAAGACAAGGTTGCACCTGAGCTGACAGGAACTACTAAGAACCAGGAATGTTTGTGGCTTTACACAATGGCAGTTCTAAAATAAATAAATAAATAAATAAATAAATAAATAAATAAATAAAGGTAGAGGGTTGGGGTGTGTGGCCCTAGGAACTCCCTGGCTCTCCATATAGCAGAATTGAAAAACAGGGTCCAAGTTCTGAGTTCTACACAGCTATGTCCCTAAAGCCCTACTCCAGACTTTCTGAACATTTCCATTGTCTTGCTTAAGCCTGGAGTCCATATTCTGTTCTTTTGATGAGTCTCTGAGGCTAGGCCTGTGAGCCCAAATGTACCATCTCTTTGGAGGGTGTCTCTGTGAACCAGCTCACAGTGACCACAGTGATGAGGGTGGTAAAAGACAGAATCATGGAGAAGTAGAGGTAGTGGACATCCTTCACCACAGCTGGCCGGTCATCAGGCTGGTCACACCGAGGCTGCGCGTAGACAAAGTCCAGGATCAGCCTGACCAGTCCCAGCAGCAAGCCCAAGATCAGGCCTGAGAAGGCACCCTGCGAACCAAAGGAAAGTCATCTTAGGGATGCTGAGGTCAGCAAAAGTTCAAGGCGCCGTCTCAGGGGCTGGTCTTTCTTGTGATGCTCACTGTATTGCAAAGCTGTGGAGTTATGGACCTGTCAAACTTTTCCAAATGCAGTCAGCCTTTAGTATCCTGAAGGATCAATTCCAGGCCCCATGGATAACAAACTTCTCAGGTGCTCAAATCCCTTGTATAGAATGGTATAGTGTTTGAACATGACCTATGCATATTCACTTATCTATGTTAAATCATCTTTAGGTTATATATAACACCTAGCACAATGTGAATATCATGTAAATAGCTGTTATATTATATCATTTATATGATAGCATAAGAAAAATATCTGCACTTGCTTAGTAGAGACACGGAATTTTTTCTTGCAAATATTTTTATCCTGCTGTTGATTGAATCTGATTTAACCCACAGGTGCAGATGCCTGGCTGTAATGAACTGATTACATATGCACACTCACTCCCTTCTAATCTGGCTTCCCTGTCAATGGCAAGAGTTTGTCAGGAAGCCAAGTGTGGTAGTGAACGCCTGTAAGCCCCACACTCAGGAGATGTAGGTGAGAAGATTGCAGGTTTGAAGCCAACCTGAGCATGATGGCTACTTTTGTCTAGGTGACATAACTTAAGACCACCTGGGTAGGGAAGCTCAGTGAGGGGCTGCCTGGACCAGGTCTGTCTGTGGGCCTGTGCACGCATCCTCCTCCCTACTTTTGACTGGATGTTATGTGACCACCTGCGTCAGCCAAGTCCTTGCTACCTTAACTGCACCAGAAAAATGGACTGTGACCTGGAAATGGAAGCTCAGTTCTCCCCTAAGTTTTTTTTTGTCAGGATATTTTAACACAGAAATAGAAATACATAGTGAGGCCCTGAGTTAAAAGAACAAACACAGGAGGCACTTCCGAGAATACCTATCTAGTCTTTTCCTGGCCTGTGGCTTCCCATCCAGGGTTCGCACTCCCTGGTGACAAGGCTAGCCCACACAGGTCCCTGCCAGACCGCTCCCCCTCCATTTCTCCCAGCGCTTGTGGACAGCACCCGGGTGTTGTGTTGCCAGTCCAGAGTTACCTTTTCATTGGTACGCTTCCAGAAACATCCCATGATGAAGACCATGGCCACAGGTGGCTGCAGGTAGGAGCTGATGGATTGAATGTAGATGAAAAGCTGCCCTCCCTGGCTGGCCTGCACAATGGGGATCCAGAGGATGGAGACCAGCACCAGGGCAAACACAAATATCCTGTGAGAAGAGAGGAAAGCAGGCCTGGCTTCTCTGAACACCTACTTTCCTCTCTTTATTGTGCAGCTTCGCGGAGCTGTAAGATCTGCAAGACATGAGACCTGTCTCTCCCCCTCCCCGCCCCGCCTAAGAGTACGATGCAGTATCCTTCGCTGAATTCGCACAGTACCATCAGCCCTGAGCACAGGCATCCTGCCCAAATATCCCCTTCCCCATTTTACAGGGACAACACACACCCAGGCTGACCTTGAATCCTCCTGCCTCAGCCTCCCAAGGGCTGGGATTTCAAGTGTGTACTAACTCCTCAGGATATTTCATTGATTTAAAAAAGAAAACCATCAAGGCTAGAGAGATGGCTCAGTGGTTAAAAGCACAGGCTGCTCTTCCAGAGGACCTGGGTTCAAGTCCCAGCTCCCACATGGCAGCTCACAACTGTCTGTAACTACAATTCGAGGGGATCCAGTGCCCTATTCTGGCCCTCAAGGGCACAAGGCACACACATGGTACACAAACATGCAGGCAAAACACTCATACACACTAAATAAATCTTTAAAAAGAATTGATTTTGTAGGCAGAGCATTTAGGGTGTATAACCCTCATGTGGAAGTCAGAGAATTTGTAGGAATTGGCTCTCTTCTTCCACCATGGGGTGGGTGCCTGGGTATCGTACCCAGGCCATCAAGCTTGGCAGTAAGTATCCTCACTTGCTGAGCTATTTTACCAGACCATTTCACCGCATCTTGTGAGTGTATGTGCCATGAACACACCGTTCTCTCCCTTTGCTTGTCCTTCACCAGCTGATGACAGCAGAACCGCCCCCTGCCCTTTGCTACTGTAAACTACTTGGATAAACATCTGAATACGGGTCTCTGGACATATGTCCTCATATCTAAGAATACAAACTTTTAAGTGATGTGGTAAGTTTATGCTTAACGTTGTAAGGGCCCATAGGGTTGTTTTTAAATGGACTCATTCATAGTCCCATGTGTACTGCATAGGAACCCTGTCTTCCTGCATCACCTTTCCAGGCACTGGGGTGATAGGCGTGCAACACCATGCCTGGCTTTTCCTGGCATTCTAGTGGGAAGCAGTGGTGCCAAGCGTAGTAAATGATGCTGAACGTCTTGTTACAGGCTCGTTGTTACATCTTTCTTGGTGAAAAGCCTATTCAATTGTTACTATGTTCTAAGAGTGCTTCGTATTTTCTAGATTACAAGTTCTTAAGCATGTAATGTGGCTTGCAAACATTTTCTCCAGTCTGTGGCTAATCTTTATATCTCTTTAATGGTATCCTTTCAAATGACCAAGTCCCGTACATATCTGACTTTTCTTTAATGGGTTAACATTTGGAGTCAAGTCTAAGGACTCTTTCCCTGAACCACAGCTGAGACAGCCCTATACATGCAACTCGTATGTGACAGGGCTCCAGGGAGCAGCTTATCTATGTCTGTTTTATATCCCATTGTCATGATGCCCATTTCTGCTCTCCTAATGGACTTCAGGACTTGCAAGAGTCTTGGAATAGAAATTATCCCTGACTCAGCTTCAGAGCACCCCACTGTGTTACCCAGATACCTCCTACTACCCCCCAGGTCCTAATGCAGATTGGTGCTTCCCCTCTGAATGTCTGTGTTCTCCCCATTCCCAGTGAGGACACTCACTCATAAGGGCTTTAACTGTCTCTCTGACTTGGTCTCCACTCCTAGCATTATCCCAACAGATGCAAATCTTTTAGTGCTATGTTCTGGAACTGCAGGCTTGTTTTCCAAATCCTGGAACATTATATGAGACTACTTTTCAAATACCAGAACACAACCGGTGTGCGCAGGACATCCCTTGAGTAAATGACTAACTCCTGCCAAGGTCCTGTGACTCAGCAGCAGCAGCTGAGACCAAGGCAGCTTGGGTACACTGACTTTACCTGGCCGCGAGCTTAGTCCCTTCATTGCTAGGTATTTTGCTAGGTATTTGGACTTTTCACTGCCCAGAGTCCTACCCTATAAGGCCTTACCTGCCCACAATCATGAGCTCCCTTTCAGATGCCCGTGGCCGGATGTGGTTCCACAGGTCCATGGTGAAGATGGTGCTGGCACTGTTAAAGATGGAGGTGAGGGAGGACATGAGAGCCGCCACCATCACAGCCATCATGAGCCCACGGAGTCCTGGGGGGCAGAAGGGAGGTCTATAGGCCTTGAGCTTTCTGATGGCCGCTTCTCTCTTCGCTTGGGACTCTATTACCCCAGGCCCAAAGCTAGCTGATCCTGATGGCTCAGCTCTGAGGAAGTAGACCTTCTACTGGCATAGTCAGACAAAACTTTGTGGTCCTGGCAACTTCTGGCCTTTGGGGTGCCCATCGCTCTCCATTGTCATCCATACCTCAGATTATCACCCAGACAGTATCCTTCTTTCTGGGTGGTCTGGGGGACTGAGTATAGGGGTGAGGGGACTTTACCTGTGGGCAGAAGTTCCAGCACAAGTTTGGGGTACGCGATGTCTGAACAGCCAGAGGGGTTGCTACAGACCCTCTGGCAGATGTCAGGATGCGCACAGGCTACTTGATCTACGGAGGAAATGTAAGCCCACAGTGAGACAGACAGGTCCTGAGCCCAGGCCTGGCTCCAGTGTGCCAGAACCAGGCCAGCCCTAGAAGGGTCTATGAGCTTATAGCCAAGAGAACTAGGAAGGAGCCTCAACTCTAAGCTGTGGCCATGCCCCTTCAGCTTTCTGCCAATCTGTAGAACTGGCATGATACCATACTACTTCATAATATTTAGCCTTGATCGTTGTCTGCAAAAGCAACTTTGTTTTGTAAGATTAGAACAAGGCTGACAAGATGGCGCTGACCGTGCCGGCAACCTGTTTGATCCCTGGGTTCCCGGTGGTGGAAGGAGAGAACAAAAGCTCACGTTGCCTCTGACCTCCACACGGATGTCATGACACACGCACACATTCACAGAAACATACTTACCCCACCCCAGCTCCCACATACATAGTTCATAAGTGGACGGAGGGCCAGCAAGCCTGAGGACCTTCATTTAATCTCAAGGTGCCATAGTATAGAAGGAGAGAACAGACTCCTGCAAGTTGACCTCTGACCTCACACAGGTGACATGGCACTCTTGGATGCAAACGTGTGCACACACAAATGCATACACACACAAATGTGCACAAACACTCACACAAATGATTTTTAAAAATAGGTCAATGGATAAAAATTTAAGACACATTAAAAATGTAACACCCTTCAGTCCTTCTTAGAAGGGAAACAAAATACTCACAGGAGCAAATATGGAGATAAAGTGTAGAGCAGAGACTGAAGGAAAGGCCATCCAGAGACTGTCTTACCTGGGGATTCATCCCATATCCAGTTACCAAACCCAGACACTATTGTGGATGCCAAGAAGTGCTTGCTGACAGGAGCCTGATATGGCTGTCTCCTGAGAGGCCCTATCAGAGCCTTACAAATACAGAGACGGATGCTCCAGCCAACTACTGGACTGAGCATGGGGTCCCCAGCAGAGGAGTTAGAAAAAGAACAGAAGGAGATGAAGAAGAATGCAACCCCACAAGAAGAACAACAATATCAACCAACCAGTCCCCCAAGAACTCCCAGGGACTAAGCCGTCAACAAAGGAGTACACATGGCTCCAGCTGCACACGTTGCAGAGGATGGCCTTGTCATGCATCAATGGGAGGAGAGGTCTTTGGTCCTATGAAGGCTCAATAGATGCCCCAGTGTAAGAGAATCGAGGGTGGGGAGGTGGGAGTGGGGAGGTGGGTGGAGGAACACCCTCATAGAAGCAGGGAGAGGGAGGGTGGATTAGGGGATTTGGGGACGGGGGGGACCAGGAAAGGGGATAGCATTTAAAATGTAAATAAAGAAAAAATCCAATAAAAAAATTTAGCACCCAAGTATGACCATACAGAGCATAGTAAAAACATATCACTACTGTCACTGGACACCAAATAAACTGTGATACCTACTATCCAGTCATAGGAAGAGTCATACCTCAGACTTCATCTCCTCAGCTGCCAGGATGGGGGACAGCTATTCACGTCTACAGTGAAGTCCCTCCATGTTACTTTATAAAAAATACTTAGTTTTTTCTTCTCAGGTGTTGGGTCTAGGTCTCAGGGCTTTGTACACACTGGGCACGCAATCCACTACTGAGCTGCACTCTAGTCCTGTCAGTGCTTTCAAGTACCACCCCCGCCCCGCCCCGCGCCCCTCCATCCTTCCTGCCTCTCTCAGCTACTCATAGGGTTCAGTTACTGCTGCTCGCTTTAGATTCAAGCTCTCAGTGAGTTTCAAATCCTGAATATCTTTCCTCTCTTTTCTCATCTTTAAAAAAAAAAAAACAAAACTTTATTTTTAGCTGTGTGGTGGTGACACAAGCCTTTAATCCCAACACTCAGGAGGCAGAGGAGACAGGCAGGGCCAGCCTGGTCTACAGAGCAAATTCTAGTGGTTTCCAGGACAGCCAGAGCTATGCAGAGAAACCCTGTCTTGAAAAACCAAACCAACCAACCAACCAAACAACAACAACAAAAACCTTTATCTTGAAATTATATGTCCGTGGCTGTGTCTGTAAATGGGCTGTGCACATGATTATAAGAGCCCAGAAAGAGGCTTTGGGTCCCCTGGAACTGGAGTTCTAGGGGGCTGTGAGTGGCCTAGCCTGGGTGCCGGGAACTGAACTCGGGTCCTCTGGAAGTATCTGATGAGCTCTTCACTGTGAGCCATCTTTCCAGCCCTACCTTTTTGCTCCCCGCTCCCCCAAATCCTTTCCTCTCCTGAGAAGTTCTCTGGTGTCTCCAGTGTAAAATTGCCCACCCAACCTGGTTCTCTAGTTTGTCTCAGTGATGCACCTCTGCTGTGGCTAGGGTCTGGTTTGAGTTCACGTGTAGAGTTTGGGTCCTCAGTGTGGCAATATCTGGAGGCCCTTTAAAAGGTGAGATTTAGTAGGAAGTCCTTAGATCCCTGGGAATGTGTCCCTCAGAAGGGTTAAGATTGGGCTGGGGAGATGGCTCAGTCAATAAGATGCTTGCTGAGCAAGTATGGGGACCTGAGTTCAGCTCCCAGAGCCCACGTGAGAAACTGGGTACAGTGACACACACTGGTGATGCCGGCCCAGGAGTAAGGGTGGGGAGGCGATAGGAGGATTCCTGGAGTTCGCTGGCATCCTGATCAGATCAGACCAGGTTCACTGAGAGACCCTGTCTTTAATAAAAGTAAAGTAGACAGAAATTGAGGAAGACACTCAATATCAACTTTCAGCCTCCACATGTCCCTGCACACATATGTACAGTGTCTGCATATACACACACAAAACCATATATACCCATAGGCCATATGCATGCACATCACAACCCCCAGAAAAATCAAGGACTTATGTCTTTAGAGGAAAGCACTCTAGAGAAGAAAACACTCAACAGCCTCACTGCTGGGGCACAGAAACCTCCCACTGCTGAAGTTCAAACCTGTGTGCTTCATTCTGCCCTGGGAAAGTTCCCTTCTCTATGCAGATGGAGAAGGAGGAGGGTCCTCTCACAGACATTTAACCAAGGGATTTTCCTAAAAATGCAACCTTCAAACACAAGCTTACAGAGCATGCTCAGTGGGGAGCAGTGTTCTTCCCACAGTATGTCCAGGCCCAGGAGAGTGGCCTGCTGATAACATGCTTGCTGCGCACGCATGGAGACTGAGCTCGGGTACCTGGCACCCATGCAAAGCTGAGCATAGTGCAGGTCTGTAAAGCAAATGCTGAGGAGATGGAGATGGGCAGAGCTCAATGCCCCCTGGTCTAGCTGAGTCATCAAGCTCCAGGGTCGGTAAGATGGGTTCAAACAGTGAGGTGGAGTGACAGAGATCAGCCATTCACACACAGACACACACACACACACAGAGAGAGAGAGAGACAGAGACACACACAGAGAGATAGAGTGAGACAGAGAGACACAGAGAGAGAACAGGTAGAGGGGGATGGAGCGCGGGGCGGGAGGGGGAGAGGGAGGCAGAGAGGGAGTTAGAATGTTCACATTGATGAAATTAATTGGTTCGACTAAGTTTTAAATGACCCCAGGGTCCCTGTGATAACACACCATTCCATAACATTTACTTTCCTGTTAATTAATAGCTCTTTATATGTAACATGTCTGCTTGACAGAGACCTCATTCCCACCCATCTTACAAACGAGAAAACAAAGGAGAGAGGTTAAATGATGTGATTGAGGCCACATAGCTCCTGAGAGGCAGACCTGAGGCTCAAGCACAGGCAGTCCAGAACAACCCAGGTTAGTGATGTGCCTATCACCAGCTCCTGACACCACAGCACCACAGAGGCCCCTAGCCACGGCAGCCTATTAAATACTGTTTATCGCCGGGCGTGGTGGTGCATGCCTTTAATCCCAGCACTCAGGAGGCAGAGGAAGGCAGATTTCTGAGTTCCAGGCCAGCCTGGTCTACAAAGTGAGCTCCAGGACAGCCAGGGCTATACAGAGAAACCCTGTCTTGAAAAACAAACAAACAAAAAATACTGTTTATCCCTGAGTATAAACTTCTTGGCTGCATTTAAATAAAAAGACCTAGCAATACAGGTGCAAACCTGTAATTCCAGCACTTGAAAAGCAGATGTGGGTTCAAGGCCAGCCCAGGCCATATAAGATTCTGCCTCAAAAAGAAAACCTTATGGTTTGTGTGGTGGTGGTGGTATGTGTATGCATGTGTGTGTGCATGTGTGTGTGTGTGTGTGTGTGTGTGTGTGTGTGTGTATGTATGTGTTTGTTCCTATAGAATTATTTATGCCCCCTGATATTTATTGTCACAGGAGGGGTTCCATCAGGCCAAAGTTACCAGAATACTGAGCTCAAACCATAAAGGACCAGCACGTGACCTGTCTTGGGGAAATAAGCACGTGGAACCACATGACCTCAGAGTAGTTTGTGGCATGAAGAATGCAGACTCCCTCAAGCATCCACACCAGTGGGTCTCGTCTGCAGAGTCAGTGTTGGGGAGCAGTGTGAAGGCAGTAGATAGATCATGAGACCATTTCCCAGAGCCCGAGACTTGCAGAGGGACTGCTGACCTCTGCCCCTCTGCTCCTCACCTGGGAAGAGGACTCTGCTGACCATCCCAGGGAACACCATCAGGAAAAGAGGAAGCACTTTCAGGTACGCAGCCATCAGGGAGCCGCCTTTGGCATGAGACAGGTTCTTGGCAGCCAGACTCCGCTGAACAATCACCTGGAACATAGTGAAGGTGGTCGGAGGCTGCATAGCTCCTCAGTAGGAGTGGTGGGACTGAGATCTGGGTCCTTGCTTGGGAGAAAGCATCTCTCTTCATCTTTATCGCCTGATCCGACTGCCCCCTCCCTATTATATCCACAGTTAGACTTTGTCAATTACAGTTCACTCCAGAATTAACCCACCTTTTCGGCTACCATAGTTAGGTAAAAGAATGTACTGAAGACAGTCCAATTAAATCTGTCAGTAGAACAACTTCATACACACACACATATTTTTTCATATATATACACAAATACATATATATGAATGTATTGTGTATATTATATAAAATATGCATATATACATGTATATGAATACACACACATATGCAAAGGAGGGGTCGGAGAGATGGTTTAGCAGTTAAGAGCACTGGCTGCCCTTGCAGAGGATCCATTGTCAGTTTCTAGCACCCACATGGTGGCTCACAAGCATGTGTTACTCAGTCCCAGGGTATCTGAAGCCCTCTTCTCACTTACAGGCACCAGGTTCACACATAGAACACCAACATACATCCTGGCCAACATTCATAGACCTACAGTAAAAATTAATAAATGCTTAGGAGGCAAAGGAAAGATGTACTCTACCAAGATAGCCCCAGTGGGATTGCTATGACCCGGCAGGCTGCACCTGGACAACTCATAGGTAGGGCTCTTGGAGGATGACATCACCTTGATGATGTCACCTCATAGAGGTGGAGTTACGCAGCCTGGGTTCAAGCTTGTCTCCTCATCACCTGGCTGTGTGAACCTGGGAACCCAGTGTCACCTCTCTGTGACTTAAGTATTCTCACCGATCAAATGAACAGCTTTGAAATTAGGTAGAAGTATTTGGAGTACTCAGGATAGCGTCTGACACGTAGTAATCTCTCATAGATAATAATTGCCATAATTTGCATGATATGTTTTTTTCTTCTTGTTCTGCTTTTGCTGTTGTTGAGTTTTTAAAAAATATCCTTTTTATGCTAAAATAACTATTTTCCTAACTAACTGGAGACCTCACTCAGCACCTTGAACAAGAAGAATGTGCAGGGGCAGGGTTTATCCCCCTCTGGACCATTCCCCTAAGCTTTGCTAGACTTCACAGTACAACGTGCACAAATTTAGGACAAAAGTAAGGCTATGTCGAGGCCCATTTCTCTGAAGAAGCTTTGAGACCAAACTCCATCAGGCAGCCACCAGAGGTGTTACAGTGTCAGGATGGTGATAATTATAAAATGTTTGCTAATGCTACCACTGCAGAAATAGTGACAGAAACTGAGCCAGGGGACAAGTGTTGGGGCCCAAGGGATCCATCCCCTCCAAGCTCAAAAGCCCTGGTCATGACTGGGACAATCTCAGTCTGTGGCTTTTCAATTCTAAACTGATGGAAGTTGTAGCCATTGAGTGATTCGTTTTATTTTTGATCCTGTGTGCTCTCAGATTTCTTTCGTCTCACTGTACTTTTTAAAAAGTGGCACCCTTAACCTCTCACAGGACATGCTTATCTGTCATCTCTCTGTGTCCCAGACACAAAAGGGCAGAGTACCTTCATATGGGCTCCAGATTCCTAAGTGTCAGGAGTGTCTGGGCTGTTTGTTGAACAAATGACATGCACTGTAAATCTTAAAATAAAATTTATTATTTCCTTATTTTCTTATAAAGGAGCTTATGACTGGCTCTTTTCAGACATCAAGCAGTGTTTTAGACACACACACACACACACACACACACACACACACACACCCCTTTGTGACCAGCAGCTCTAGATCCACCATTAGCATTTGTAAGAGTAAGAAGCAAAGCAACTGGTAGAGGAGAGGATGGAAGAAATGGAGGATATGGGGAAACAGAGAACAGTACAGCAAAGTCACACCGCGGACGTCAGCCACCCCAACGCATCTGAGAGGCCTTCAGCCAGCTCCCATACCTGATCTGTACACCAATACCAGAGAGATGGGATGGACATGCCAAACAGGATCCCAGGCCAGGGGAGATCAGATGTCAATGGATCTCGGAAGATGTGGAAGGCATCTTCTCGGGGTAGCCCACAGCTGCTGTTCTCACTCCGGTTACTAGCCAGGGCTAAGAAGTACTGGTCCTTCAGGCCTTCCATTCCACCAACAGCTGCAAAACCTAGGAAGCAGAGGAAGCCTAAGACTGCCAGAACCCCATGGCAAGGTAGAGACAGATGGTGGCCTAGTTAGAGCAGAACTCCAGAGGAACGGTGTCCCTTCAAGGGTTCTTAGTCTGTCCTTTTTCTCTTGTCTTCATACCTGCTGTAGATTGCTTCTCGGAATAGTTTTCTGTTAAGTTTATCTGTTTACACAGAGGCTTGGGTGTGCGGGCGAACGGGTATATTTGTGTGCACATGCCATAGTGGAATGTCAGGGTTAGATCAGAGGGCAACTTGTGAGAGTCCGTGTTCTCCTGCCACTGTGTGAATGCCAGAGATAAAGCTCAGGTCATAAGGCCTGATGACAAGTGCCTTTATCCTCGGAGTCACCTCACTGACTGACTACTATCCCTGAATTCACAGTATAAAGCATGGGGGAATATATATATCAATCCATCAAATAATAGGTCTCTGATAATAAAATAGTAGATCTTAGAATGGCTTGGTTATGAAACTGTGAGCATACGCACAAAGATATTCAAATAGCAAGGAGCTGGGAAGATGGCTCAGAGGGTAAAGTGTTTGCTTCACACACACAAGGCCTGAGTTTGGATCCCTGGCATCCACATAAGAGCCAGGCGACACAGTGATCATCTGTAACCACACCATTGGGATAGCAAAAGAAGAGGGGTGGATCCCGAGGGCTTGATGCTCTAGCTAATGGGTGAGCCCCAGGTCCAGGGGGAGATCCCTGTCTCAAACAATAAGTTAGAAAAAGATGGAGGAAGACATCTGACATCAACTCCTGCCCTCCATGTGTGTGCTCATGAACAAGCACACCCATAGACACATGTACAAACACCAGACACACACACACACACACACACACACACACACACACGTGCACACACACAATACACACACAATCAGCAACAACTCTAATTCAGTTTAAAAAAAAAAACTTGGGCTACCTTTTGATATCAAAGCCATAGGTCCTGCTAATATCGCTGTAGTTTGTGACCCACCTTTAAAACTGGAAGTGTTGAGAGGCTCACAATGGCCACCCAGCTTGGCCTGGATGAAGACACCAGAGGCCCCTCTGCCTTGTGACCCACCTGCAGGGAGAGCCACTATGAAGTGCAAGTATGTGGTGGAGAGTTGGGAAAGGAAAAGACGTTGAACAGTTTGAACATTATGAAGAAAGGTGGAAATGGAATCGGAGGGTAGTGAGGGGCAGCCTGGTGTGAGTAGCCTCTGCTGCCACCTGAAACCACGGTAATGTCCCAGCTGGTGCTATGGGCCATGTTTGTGTCCCTCGCCATGCAGCAGCAGGGGTCTGTGCCAATGTCTGTGGCCCACGTTACCACCAAAAGCCATGTAGATATCCCTGCTTTAGGCTGCTGCCTGGGACCATGTTAATGTTTAAGGGCTGTGCAGAGCTGGCCCCGCTCATCAGCAGCTGTGACACTTGGAAGAGTGTGCCCCATAACTTACCTGGGTGGCATAGTAGAGCAGTCCTGGTAGCAGGACAGGGACAAAAAATGTGCCGCTCAAGGGCATGAATACAGAGAGCTGGCACCATCCTTTGTCTGGAGAGATGGCTCAGCAGTTAAGAGCACTTGCTTGAGTGTTTGAGAGGAATGGGGTTCAATACCCAGCACCGACATAGAGGCTCACAACCATCTGTAACTCTGGTCCGGGGCCTCCAATGCCTCTGCAGATGCTGCACCTGCACAAGCTCATATGCACACATGCAAGCACACTCACATGCATGCACCCCCTACCCCATCTCCACTCCCATACACACACACACACACACACACACACACACACACACACACAGGCATGCATGCAGACAAAATACCCAAGCACATAAAAGAAGTTAGAAAGTTTTTGAGGAGCAAGTGAACCTGAACAGACAAACCACAGCAGATAGCGCAGTTGAGTAGAGAATTGAATCAGGAGTGGGGTCAAGCTTCCTAAGTTCGTGAATCATTTGTTGATGATTGAAGTACCGACCGTGGCCCAGAGGGAAGGCGGGGCCTGGGATTCTGTCTGATTGAAGGGCAGACCCTGACTTGGCAGATCAAGCTTGGGGCTGGGATTCCTTTTATGAGCTCAGGGGTGACAGTGAGGTTGCTGGCCATGGACCACACTCTTGATAGCACCAGTGTAAGAGCTATAAGCATATCAAATAAAACTCCACTTGGATAAAAGATAATGGCTTCTGAGCTTTAGTCTTCATCTACTCAACCCCTTCCAGATCATTTTCCCAGGTCATTAAGCAGCCAGTCATATCAGTATCTGTAAACAATAATGTCATCTCTTTGATTTCAGTAGATGTAGCTTATATTTTATATGGCATCAAGTAATAAAAATAGCCTTTTCCTGATTCTGCTAGGACAGTTTGTAGTATCAAATGTTCTGGTTTCTTCTTTAGAAAACAGACTACTAAGGTTTTTTTTTTTTTCTTGAATCAAAAAAAATTTTTTAAAGATTTATTTATTTATTATATGTAAGTACGCTGTAGCTGACTTCAGACACTCCAGAAGAGGGAGTCAGATCTCATTATGGATGGTTGTGAGCCACCATGTGGTTACTGGGATTTGAACTCCGGACCTTCTGAAGAGCAGTCGGGTGCTCTTACCCACTGAGCCATCTCACCAGCCCTCTTGAATCAAATTTAATAAGTCACAGACTATATATGAGCAAGGAATGGTGGCTGTCTCTCAACCTGGCTATTTCCTGTCATCTTGCTCATTCCTGCTGCAACGATGTAAACTTCTTTTCCATAAGGCCCTCCCTCCCCACAATGACAGACTGAAAACTCTCAAACGGTGAGCCAATGCAGATCTTTCGTGTTTCTAAGTTCTTCATGTCAATAATTCTATTACAGCCATGGAAAAATTAACAGACATAAAAACAAAACAAAAAACAAAAACCCTCTGCAAGACCAGACTCCATCACAGCACAGGTAATGCCCAAGGCATTTGAAGTGGAAGTGTACAAAAGAGCTATCAAAAAAAAAATCTACACTCAGCTTAGCCCCTAACCAGATTGGCCCTTCATTAATGACCTGGCCAAAGAGCTATGCTCATATTCAAACATAAATTCAATTTACTCAACATCAAAGGAAATAATGAGATGCCCAAGAAAGAAAGAAAAATGACCTACCGTTTTGAAACAAAGTGATAAAGGCAAACTGAGAGTTGACCCAGATGTTGCAACTGTCAGACAGGAAATGAAAAATAACCGTGATTAATAGGTTATATAGGCTGCAGTGCGAATGTGGGCAATATTCATGACTAGAGGGACAATCTCAGCAGAGATAAACCAGGAAGGGCTAAATGGGGCTGGGGTGCAATTTGGTGGTAGAGTGTACACTTAGCAAGCATAAGGAGGTTGGTTTGTTCCCCAGTAACAGAAAAATGAAAGAGAACGATGAAAGAGAGAGAGGGGAGGGAGGGAAAGAGAAGGAAGAAAAGATGAAAGGATATAATGGAGATAATACAGAGATGACAAATCGCTCTTCCATCAGCAGACAACACAGCCAAAGAAGCCATCAGCAAGCTGGAAAACATGCAAATAAAGATAACCCATGCTGAAATAGAAAGAAGAGGCTGTGAGGTGTGACATAGGGGGTTTGGTGAGACTTGGAACTAACCAAGTGTGGTGGTGCACACCTTTAATACCAGCAGTGACCCTAGCCCTGAGAGGCAGAGACAGAGGCCAGCGTGATCTACAGAACAAGTTCCAGAACATCCAGGAAGAGGAGAAGAAGGAGAATGAGGGAGAGGAGGAGAAGGGGGAGGAGGGAGGAGGAGGAGGGAAGGGAGGAGGAAGAAGAGAAGAAGAAGAGATAGGGAGACAAGAGGAGAGATGAGAAGTCAAATGTGCCATTAAATCACAGTTCCGCAAATCTCAAGAGTCTCAATGAGGATGACCACAACCCGCATTTACATATCCTATTAGAAATGCTGCAACGGAAGAGTAAAGGAACCGGGCACAGTGGCTTAGAAGTTCAGCGCCCGCCTCAACCACACTGTGAGAAAAAGAAGCAATAGGCGTTAAAAGTTAACAATAAAAAAAAGATGATGCCGAAACCTTCATGGCAGCCAAAGGAGGGATGGGATGGGTCTCGGTACACGGAGATACACGGAGGTACACAGAGGAGAAGTGAGAACAGCAGACCTCCCCGCTGTGGTGCAGAAGGCAGGAGAGACTCTGCCAATGTACTGGAAAATCAAGTCACAACCAAGATCATTATATACAGTCAAGGCGGTTTTCAAAAGTGATCAACAAACAGGGGTGCTTTCAGACATACAAAAATGTACTACGACAGGGAGAGAAAACAAAAAGGACGAACTTTCTTTTTCTTCACCAGGGTGCAAAGCTGACTAAAAAGCTAGCAAGTGATCTTTGTTGTTTGAAGCATGAAGCGCGTGTATGGCTCAGTGGTTCTTTCTTTGAAATATCATTTGAAAGTTGAAGGTGTCATACGTCCAAAACACAGTCCATGCCCTGCACAGTGCTAAAAGCCAAATTCTTCCTGTGTCTTTGAAAGGACCCGATCCCGGGCTTCTCCACAACATCATCAGTTTCACTGCCAGAGGCAAGATGGCTTCAGTTTAAAGTCTGAAGCTGCTTGCCTAGACCCGAGTCCTCGTGTTTTGTTTGTTTTCTAATATTCTGTCTCTTTATGTTTCCCTGGCTGGTGAAGTAGTTGTACGTGACAAGCCACCTAAAATGCCAGCGTGTAGTAGGCAGAGATTGAATCTCCATAGCAACCTGGCTAGCTGTACTAGAATTGCTGGGTTTAGATGGAAACTTGAAGACACAAGACACCCAAGGTCAACCTTGGATCTCCACAGGCAAGTACACACACCCCCACCTGTGTGCTCCCACACAAGCAAATATGCATACATACGTGCATGCGCCACACAAACGGAGAACAACAAAGATCTCCCATGTCACTGCATCGCATTTTACATGGACGTGCATCTGAATGTCATGTGCTTTGACATGTTGCCTGACACTGGGGTGACAGGAAAGCACTGTTCTGCTGTTTACTCTTCCGTTTCCAAATCTCAAAAGGTCAAAAACATCACTGTCTGTCAGAGTTTGACACCTCCCTTCCTTTCACTGATTTATGTAATCGTCTATCCACACCAGTATCAGAAAAAAAGCTTGTCCACTTGTCACTTTAAAAATTAGTCAGTTTATTCTCTATCCACTACAATGTGGTCAGCTCTGAAACTGTATACACACAAGCAACAAAACAAAACAAGGTTGTACTTATATACTTCTATACGCATAATAACAGTACTCAAAGAAAGAGAGACCATCAATATGAGAGGGAGTAAGGGGAGCCATATAGGAAAGGTTGGAGGAAGGAAAGGGAGAGGAGAAGGTGACATAATTATATTTTAATTTAAAATATTTTTTAAAAGAAAATTAGTAAAACCCAGAGCTGGGGGTATGACTTGCTGGTGCCCATGTGAGAGCTGCGTTGATCTAGATTCTTGGGGGAGGGGCAGACAAGTGATTCCAGAGCTGAGCAGCCCAGCCAGTATAGGCAAACCAGTGAGCTCTGGGCTCAATGAGAGACTGAGGTCTCAAAACATTAAGGTGGAACAGGTTAACTAACTGAAGAAGAAACCTGAAATTGCACACGCACTCACAAACATACAGGTGATCTCCTGCCTCCACTCCCCCTCCCACCTCTCTATCGAGCACACACACACACACACACACACACACACACACACACACACACACACATGCACACACGGGAATAGGAAGGAGCAGGTAGGAACTAAATATGCTTCTTGATCTCTGCGTTTGCTTATCACAGTGATGAAAAGAGAGTTCCCCACTTACTGTAGCCCATGAGGATGAAGGCTCCTATAAGCATGATAACAGTCTGCAGAGCATCTGTATAGATCACAGCGGCCAGACCTCCTGTAGGGAAGAGCAGAGGTTAGGGTCAAGCACTCCCACAGGACCCAGAGTAACCCTCTGGTCCCTCTGTGCGGCGAACATTTCACAGTGTTGCTTCAGCTTCAGCTCCCAGTGACTTGCAGTGATCAAAAGAATAGGGTGGATGTGCTTGCATGGGACTCCACATCTTCCCTCTAGGAACCCTGGGACTTTGTTGCCCTGAGAACAGCACTCTTTAAGAGACCTCAGGTGGACTGGAGAGATGGTTCAGCAGTTAAGAGCACTGACTGCTCTTCCAAAGGTCATGAGTTCAAATCCCAGCAACCACATGGTGGCTCGCAATCACCCATAATGAGATCTCTTTGGGTGTGTCTGAAGACAGCTACAGTGTACTTAAATATAATAAATAAATAAACCTTTAAAAAAAGGTTTTAAGAAGGTACCACACCAGAGAACAAAATGCTGGGCAATTAGGGAAACATGTAGAAACATGTAGAAGGGTGTGGCATCCTTAACGTCCCCTTCCTGAGCATCAGTAATGGAGCCTTCTCCCGAGTGATGGGAGACCTGGCTTACAATCCCACCCAAACTCTCTGCTGTTCTCTCAAGTGAGGCAGAAGTCACGAGAGCTCATAGTTTAGTGCTCTGAGTCCATCTTGTTTCTATACCACAGTTTAGTACCCACTGAGCCCTTCTTTTTTCCATACTGAGGCATACCATTCTATTTCAATTGGTCACTGAATATCTGGTGACACCAGGCTCTGGGTGCCTACCAAGAGGCAAGTTCCTGCCCTTATAGAAACTCTAGCCAAACAGAGGAGACAGTCTCCTTCATTCAAGGAACTCAGAGATGAACTGGCCGGGACAAGGACGACGAAATAAACATGACAATTAGCTCACTCCCCTCCAGCTCTGAGCACGTGGCTTCCAGTAGTCTCTCTGCATTAGGGGCCTCTGTGTGCATCGAGTTGTGTCCCCTTCCTCTCTGAGTAGGGTGGTGTTCTGTGACACTTGGAGCAAGTTTTTCTTTCTTTTTCCTCCAGAGTACTAGTCCCTTCCCTGCCTCCTAGCCAGCTCCTCAGAGCGGCTGCAGTCATGTTCTGAGGCAAGCCTTCGAATAGCAGCCCTGAAGCTCAGTGGATAGGGCACATTGTCATTGTCACTGACGCTCTAGCTATTCTGTGGAGGGGGGATGTGTGCTCTCATCCCACAGGCTCTACAGTTGTCCTCCTCTCTGCTCAGGACTCTCCACACTTCTCATGTCATTTAAATTTGGTTGTGAGAGCCCCTTTGAGAGCCCTTGACTGAGTATCCTATGTTTTTAAAAGAGACCTCCCTTTTAAAAGCTCCTTTAAAAGAGCTTCCCCAGCTCCTTAGTCACCCTTGATAGCATTTATCAATATACTCTGAGATTGACAATTGAGTTCTTTGTTCATGATTTGTTTCTTCATAGCCACTAGAAGTTCTGTGTGTGTGTGTGTGTATGTGTGTAGTGTGTGTGTGTGTGTGTGTGTGTGTGTGTGTGTGTGTGTGTGTGTAAAAGTTTTGGGTTATGTTGTTAATTTGGTTTCAGTAGTTTTCTCTTGGTATGGGGGAGGTGTTCTGGAGAGACAGGATCTCTGTATAGCCCAGGCTGGTCTTGAACTCCTGCCCCAGACCCCCAAGTTCTGGAATTATAGGCCTGAGCCAACACAACCAGCTTTATAATAGAGACTTTTGTTTCACAGGTCTATTTCTATACCAGTTTTCTATGGCAAACGGCACACAGGTGATTGACACAACACACGTGAGTATGTGTATGTGCGCATACATTTGTGGAATGAATTGCACCAAGAGAAGGCAGACAAGGGTGAAGCCAGAGTAGATAAACAGGTGACTAGTCAAAACACAGCTATTTGAAAGCCTCCTATTTGAGCACAAATTTAAAAGGAAAATATAGAGCTGTCTAAACTTAGGGCCTTAAACTTAGGATCCTTGTGCCTCAGCCTCCTGGGTGTTGGGATGACAGACTTGATCCCATCTGCCTTATCTGGCTTATCTGTGGTGCATTTAAATAATCCCTCATCTTATTGAATAGCCTTCTTCCCTTTGCATAATGATTTTTAAAATGTGATTATTCAGGACAGTGGAGTGAGTGTGAGATTTAGTAAGTAAATGGCCTTAGCCATGGTGTGTCACAGAAGGTGTATCAGGAATAAGTGGGTGGCCCACAGCCCTGCCTACCAACTCTCTAAGTATCACCCATGCCCCATGATACCTGCAACAGTGTACAGAGCTGTGATTGCCAGCAGCCCTACTATGGCCAGGTACAGATCCAGATGCAAGGACTGCTGAATGAAGATGGCCCCTGCATACATGTCGACCTGTAGGATGGGAAGTTGAAGAGTTTATGGATAGGTAGATGGACTAGGGAGTAGGGGGGTAGATGGATGGATGAGGAGTGTGTGGAGGAGGGAGTGTGTAGATAGATGAGTCAGAGAATGGGTGGAAGAGGGACTGAATGGGTGAATGGAGGAGGAAGTGAATAGGTGGACTCATGAAGGAGTGGATGGATGACAGAGTGGGCAGACAGATGGATAGATGGATGGATGGATGGATGGATGGATAGATGCATGGATAGATGGATGAAGGAGTGGATGGAGTGGATGGATGCATGGATGCATGGATGGATGGATGCATGGATGGATGGATGCATGGATAGATGGATGAAGGAGTGGATGCATGGATGGATGGAGGAGTGGATGGATGGATGGATGGATGCATGGATGCATGCATGGATGGATGGATGGATGGATGGATGGATGGATGGATGAGTGGATGGGTGGATGGATGGATGGATGAGTGGATGGATGGATGCATGGATAGATGGATGAAGGAGTGGATGGATGGATGCATGGATGGATGGATGCATGGATGGATGGATGCATGGATAGATGGATGAAGGAGTGGATGCATGGATGGATGGAGGAGTGGATGGATGGATGGATGCATGGATGCATGGATGGATGGATGGATGGATGGATGGATGGATGAGTGGATGGGTGGATGGATGGATGGATGGATGAGTGGATGGATGGATGCATGGATAGATGGATGAAGGAGTGGATGGATGGATGGATGGATGGATGGATGGATGGATGGATGACAGAGTGGGCAGACAGATGGATAGATGGATGGATGGATGAATGGATGGATGGATGGATGGACAGATGGATGGATGGACAGATGGATGGATGGACGAGGAAGTAGGTGGATGCATGGGACAGGGAATGGGTGAGTGATTGAAGAGGAGAATAGATTATGATGGGCATTCCCAGCAACTCCCCATGACCAGACTCTCTTTCAAACTCTAACAAATACAGAAAAGCTACACACATTATTTCCTCATGCATCTCATCCTAAGATGAAGGGAGGGGGCTCAAAATGAAGCCCCGTGGGCAGTTAAGTTTGAGAGACCTGCCCTGCACTCTGGCAACAACCTCATGGCCTCCCCACTTCTGCTCTCTTCCTACCTGTCCTCCTCCACACTGTGACCTGTGTGTTCCAGCCAGGGTGATCTCGTTCACCTGTGTGGCTCTCACATCATCCATAGTAGGCAAGCAAGAGCTGCACACCAGGCCCTTCAATGCTGGCCAGTTGGTAACCTCATATTCTTTATTCACTCTGTATCTCTAGGGCTTTGGGCTCTGCCTCTTAACACATCATAATTTCATGCATCTTCCAGCTTTAGCTTGTGTTAGTATAGCCATCGGGAATGGTGACACACCTCTTTCCAACTGGTGGACTGTGCCTAAGACGACACTCACCTTGTGCCAGACTATAAGGAAGCATTCTAAAAAGAGTGCCTTGAGTCTGCAGCCAGGACACAGTCAGTTGCTGCTGTTTGTACTAGATGGGATGTCTTCTGCCCCTGCAGGACAGACATCCATGTAGGACAAAAGTATCACCACCCCCAGGGGTGACATCTTGAGCTGATCCTGCTGAGCAGTCCAGCCTGGAGGCTACAGTGCATGTGGTGTTTGCCACCTTCCTGGAGACTAGCCCATCCAAAGGTCAGCGTGAGGCATGCCCAGGCAGTCCCCAGCACATCTGATTAAGATCTGCCCACTCTCTCGTTTCTGGAGGAAGGTCACAGGGCAAGGAAGTGGGGGTGGTTCTTGGATCTCTGTTCATGCTGAGATGTCACCAAACAAACTTTGGCAGGCCTAGGGAGGGATTCCTTGCCTCTGCCTGGCCTTTATTCATGATTCTTCTGCCTCCTCCCCTCTCTCTATCCCCTCTAACATCAAACCTGCCCCAGAGAGAAGTGATATGGAAGAAATGCCTTGCATGCACTCGGTTAGCCTCTCACCGTGCCGTAGGAGCATGGCTAGGCTGTGTGTCCACCTTACCGAGATCTTGGTGAAGATGTAGATGAACAGGTAGAGCACAGCCAGGGTGATGGAGATCCTGTTGCCCCCAAAGCGCCGCCTTAGATATTCTGGCATCGTGGTTACCTGGGGGTTGAAAACGCTTGTAGCCCCCAGGTGGCCTTGGGCATTTGCCTCCTCAGCTTGGCTACCAGCCCCGCCCATCTCTCCCATGACCACTGAAGTCAGAAGCACAGAGTATCTTTTTGGCTTCTCCATGGGAAACAATGAGGACGAGGACTTGGGGAGGGGCAGACTGTGGAGGCATTTGAGTCTAGACAGGGTTCTGTACCTAACTATTGTGTTTCAGGTGTGTGTTCATGAGTGTGTGTGTGTGTGTGTGTGTGTGTGTGTGTGTGCACATAACGACTGCATGCCACAGCACAAATGTGGAAGTCAGAGGACAGCTTGCACAAGTTGACTCTCTCCTTCCATCATGTGGGTGTGAGGATCAAATTCAAGTTGCCAGGCTTGGCAGCAAGCACCTTTCCCAGCTGAGCCATGTCACTACCCCAGACATGAGACAGGATGTTCTCCATCCTAGTTTAGATGTAGGCCGAATTTCTGTAATGTGGTTTTTTTTTTTTTTCTATTTAAGCAAACCTGCCTTTCTACTTAACTTTATACTTAAAAACTTTTGGTTTTTTACTAAATGCTTTTGGTTTTCTGAGGGGGAGATTTCAAGATAGGCTCTCTCTATGTGTCCCTTACTGTCCTAGAACTCACTTTGTAGACCTTCAACTCAGCCTGCCTCTGCCTCTGCCTCTCAAGTGCTAGAAGCACAACCATGCCTGGAGATATTTAAAACAAAACAAAACAAACAAAAAAAAAACAAAACAAAACAAAAAACAAAAAACAGTGCTAGAAATTGAATTCTGGGCCTCTTGCACATTAAGTAAGTATTCTACTTCTGAGCTACACTCCAACCCTTGAAAATGAAGTTTAAATGGCTACTATAAGTAGAAAACCAGTCCCAATTTTAAGGAAACCCAGAAAAATAATAGATTGAGCAGCAGGCATTGTCTGTTCTCCTTCAGCAACTTCCTGTTGCAGAGAGCCGCTCATGGTGACAGAGAGATTCATGAGCAGATGGGCAGTAAGGACACGGCAGGAGAGGACGGGGTTGGGGGAGGAGACAATGATAGCATGCAGTTGTAAGGGACACACTGAGGCAACCCAGGGTGTGGAATTGGAGGGGAAATGTGGTATGTGATCATGTTGTATACATGTATGAAATTCTCAAAAGAATAATTTTTTTAAAAACAGAGAGGAGCAAGAGATAACATTGCTGAAGTACTAAGGGCATCTAAGCTGCACATGAGACTTTGCCCTCTGTCCCATGATAAGATGAGCGTGCCCCATAGCATATCACATAAACACACACAGTGCCTACATGTCATTAAAAAAAAAATAAAGCTCACTTTTTTTAAGGGGGAAAAAAATCCACCAAGCAAGATGGTTTATGTTTACAATCCCAGCATTCAGGAGGCTGAAGCTGGAATATTAAGAGTTTAAGGTTATTCAGTAAGACCCTGTTGCAAAATAAAATAAAATAGAATAAAATAAAATAAAGAGAAAAATTTAAAACCCTGAAAGACAATGGGAAGATAAGTTTTGTTCCATGGAACAGTGTAGTTGGTCCCACAACCAACACTGAAATTATTACAGGAATCCCTGTCTGCCCATCCTCTAATGAGAAGCAAAGAATTCTGGGAACAAAATGTGCAGACTTGAGAAACGGTGAGCAGAGAACATCTTCCTCCAAGAGGCCCTGAGTTCTGAGCACTCCCAGACATCTGGGATGGGAGGCTGAGGCCGAAGCAGTCATGAGCACGTGGGATGCCCAGGGACTGGGGTTGTCCATGACTCTGGGAATCATGATTTGGCCTGTAGTTTTTAAAGGCTATGGGATGTCCCTCTTAGTCACTCTGGGACCTGGGACTGGCAGACATTCCTCTACAAGGTCACAGGTGTCAGGTGAGGAAGGATAGGTGATGATGACAATCACAGGGTGCATGTCTACATTTGGAGAGGCTGTGCTGTGGTTTGGACTCAAGGCATGTTCCAAAAACTCACATGGGGAGGGCTTGGTCCCCAGTTGATGGCTCTAGTCAGAGAAGTCATTGGATCCTGGGCCTCTGACCTAGTAATGGATTAATCTATTGATGGATTCATAACTTGCTGACATTATCAGAAGATGGAGGGAGCTAGGATGCTGCCCTGGCTGGAGTCACGGCAGACCTGCCTTGACTGTCATCAGCCCTTTCCTGACTCTGCTTCCTGGATGCCATGAAGTGAGTGGCCTTTTCCACCATGCTTTTTCCTCCACGATGTTTCTGCCTTGCCATGGGTCTAAAGCAAGGGAGCCAACTGGCAGAACTCTCTGGAAATGTGAAAAGAAGCCCCTCCCCGTGTTTAATCTCAAGGACCATGTCACAGTGCAGACAAATGACTAATGTGGGCTAAGTAACCAGACATGCTTCAAGAACAAGTCTTGGTAGTGATCCCAGCATCTGAGAGACTGAGGCAGGAGGATTATGAGTTTGAAGCCAGCCTGGACTACCTGGTGAAACCTGTCTCAAAAAAGTTAAACTGGTAAATTCATAGTAGAATCTGATGGAATGTCCTAGACAGTAGGAGTGCTTCTAGTAAGATGAGTTAAATGTTGACACATATTTGAATTTTTCATGTTAAAATATTGCCAAAAATAAATATAGCAATAGATATGTTAGTAGGATTAATAAAGCTTTGTTATCCATCTCTTCTCAAAAGGCAGGTTGGGATGCTGACTCTCATGGATGTCCTGCCTGGGTCCTCTTATTTGCTGCAAGGATGTTCAGCAGGAAGTTTCCAGAAGTATTTTATGCTGAGCTCTGACACTGTCAGGAATACTGCACAGAGAGGTTGAAGCAAGCAAGCCTTGTACACTGTGGGAGCTGAGACCTAATCAGAGAGCACAATGGGTGCTCCAGTCCATTCAGATAAAAGTGCCAGAAAAGGCAACCACTATCTAATCTGTGAATGATAGACAGCTGCATCTGGCCTTGGTTCCTGAGCGCCATTGGCTGCTGGCATTGACTATCAGTTGACCCTGGGGTCAATCTAGGAGAACTGCAGCTTCTACCTACAAGAAGTTTCTAATTATTAAAAGACAGAAGAGGAGGAGCAGGAAGGAGGGAACAAAGGAGAGTGTGCATCATTAACACACTACACAATAAGCCTTCGTATCTCCAAGGTATCCCTTATTCTATAGCCCAGGCCATTCAGGAAATAGCCCAGTGAGTCAGAGGATCTAGACCACAATACTCCACATGTAGATTCAGTGCTAAAGGGCCAGGGGACCAAATAGGTACCATCCCTCTTGTTGGCGTTGACTGAATGGACAGAAGTAAACACAGCAGCCAGATGTGGTGGCACACACCCATAATTCTGACATGGAGATCACAAATTCTAGGTCAGCTTAGGCCACATACCGAGACTGTCCCAAAAGTTAACTAAAACAAGATAACTCGAACAAAAGACAACCACCCTTAGAGATTACCACTCCAGCTCCCAGGGCCTTGGCTGACAGTAGCTCTGCATTAGGTTATACTCTCTGTCTGTCTTGATGGTGGAGGCTTTAGAGGGAACCTCAGAAACTCTCTCCAGATGAGACCGAGTCTGCCCTGCATCCATGTCCATGGGAAACCCTCACTACTGTGAAATCAATGGCACCTGATTATACCCCCACCTGAGGCTTAATGCATGGTCTTCACTAGACAGATACACAGAGGAAATGACAGACAAGCGTGTGGTTGCTTGGTAGGCACCAGAAGGCTATGGCTCAGTTTCCATGTTCATGAGCAAAGCTAGTCTCTAAGGATGGGGAGTATTTAGTGCTGTCCTCGAACATGGTAAATCTGCAGTACCATCTAAGCGCTGAGGAGGTGCTCAGTCTGTAGCCTGCAGTGATATCTAAGGGCTGGGGAGGTGCCCAGTCTATGCTGCTGTGCTCAAAGAGGGTTATAGTTTGATCCCCAGAACCCATGGGAAAACCTGGGTGTGGTAGCACGCTTAGAAATCCAGTGCTGGGGCTGGAGAGATGGCTCGGTGGTTAAGAGCATTGGCTGTTCTTCCAGAGGTCCTGAGTTCAAATCCCAGCAACCACATGGCGGTTCACACTATCTATAGAGCGATCTGATGCCCTCTTCTGGACTGCAGATGCATATGCAGTAGAACACTCATACATTACATAAATTAAAATAAGAAAAAAATAAAAATAAATAAATAAATAAATAAATAAATAAATAAAATAATTGCTGAGGATGCAAAGACAGGAGGATCCTAGCCTGGCAGCCTAGAGCCCAGTGAGAGTTCCTCTCTTAAAAAATAAGGTTTGGCTCCCGAGAAACAAGGCCCCAGGCTGAACTCCAGCCTGAAAGTGCATGCGCATAAGCAGGCATGTTCAGTTCACCCACATGTGTGTGTATGCACACATATGTGCACACACAAGTAATAATAATAAATTCTCAGTGGATAGCAGCAAATGGAGAAGTTCTAGAAGACAGTATACAGAAAAAAATATCTTTATGACCTTGGAGTAGGTAAGGACTTTTGTTGTTATAATTGGAGAGGTCTTACTCTATAGGTCAGCCTGGAACTCAGGTAGCCTAGGATTGCCTCAAACTCATGGCAATTCTCCTGCCTCGGCCTCCTGAATGGTAATATAACAGGCATGAACCACCAGATCTAACCAGGAAAAGACATTTTAAAATGAGACATTGAAAGGAAAGGTGAGCCGGGCATGGTGGCGCACGCCTTTAATCCCAGCACTGGGGAGGCAGAGGCAGGAAGATTTCTGAGTTCGAGGCCAGCTTGGTCTACAAAGTGACTTCCAGGACAGCCAGGGCGACACAGAGAAACCCTGTCTCAAAAAGCCAAAAAAGAAAAAAAGAAAAAAGAAAAAGAAAAAGAAAAAGAAAAAGAAAAAGAAAAAGAAAAAGAAAAAGAAAAAGAAAGAAAGGAAAAGTGATAAATGGGATTATGGTAAAACTGAAATCTGTTTATTGAGAAACTCCAGTAATTAAGTGATTAGGTGAATCTTTAGTGGTAGAATACCTTCCTGGCCTCGTATCACACACACACACACACACACACACACACACAGAGAGAGAGAGAGAGAGAGAGAGAGAGAGAGAGCGCCTCTGACTAAAAAACACATCTATAACTCCTAAGTTACCCAACAGCTTTTTTCCAGAACTGACTTTGCAAATTCCAGAATGTATACCCTGTAAGAAAGTGTCATTAGCATCATGGTCCTCCACAGTCCAATAGAGCAAACTAAAAGCCCACAAGTCACAGAATGGTTAGTACAAGCTCTGGAGTCACTCTACACAACCCTACACCACAACAGATTCTCATCTCACCTCACTACACAGCTCAAGACAGCCAGCTGCATACATCCCAATTCCATGCACACACAGCTTTGGGGAGTCAGATCAACTGCATAAAATTCCACCGCACAGGGTGTATAATTGAAACTATAACACTGAGCCAGGAAGTAAGCGGCCATGACTAAAGAGGAAGAAGCATCCAGAAGAGGTTTACATCCGGACATGGGTGTTCACCTTACAACACAACACATTCATGCTTTACGGCTTGACTCTCTGTTTACTGTGTGCTGCCACACCCACCTTTACGTCCCATTAAAAGCAAACTGGGTGGTGGTCTGCGTTCTCGCTGCTGTGGCACCCAATGTGGGCTCACTCTCCTTTGGCACCACCCAAAGGATGTCTTTTTCAATAATCCCAGGAATTTTATTTTCTTTTTCCAATTTTGTGGTTGAGGGCATGGAACCCAGGGTCTGTGCCCATGGGCTAGCAAAGTATCACTGGCCTGCACCACAGCCGGATATCATCTTGTTATAGGACAGTAAGAGTGTACAGCTCTATTCACGTTGTCCCTTTTCCTGGCTTTCTGTACCATGGCAAGGATGCCCCCTCTGCCTTGGAAGGCACCGTGGCTATTGGCAGTTTACAAACAGTTATAGCAGCCTGAATTATCTCAGATCTCTCACTCCCCACTCCCCGTAGCCAACCTCCCAGCATGCAACATTGCTGTCTGCTTGCCAGAGAAAATGGGACCCTTCATCTGAGAACACCTGCCTATCCCTCCTGCAACTCTGATGAGCAGCCTGCATCTCGCCACCCTTTCTCCTTCCCTGTCTGATCAGTTAAAACCGACTGCTGAGCAGGTGCTTGCAGACCGAATCAGACAACCCAAGGTCAACCCTCCCAGACTCATGGAATGAAAGAACCAGTTCCTGAAAGTGTCCTCGGACCTCCACGGTGTCTGTGGCACACATGAACAAGTGCACACGTGCAAGCTTAAGTGAACATGCACACATGCACACACACACACACACACACACACACACACACATCACTCTTGGTATATCTGAGATATTTTCCATTTTCCCTATTTTGCATGAGTTCAAGAGCAGGCCCAGGCCCCCTCCTCATCCAAGCCTCCTTTAGACTCCTGGTAATCTCCACAGGGGAGCCATGAATCCCACTCGGTCACTTTTTGACTTTTCATAGTTTCTAATCCCCCAACTCCCCCTACTTTGTCTATTTTTAAATTTTCATATTACAAAGTTAAATTCAGTCATTGCTCAGTGGGTGGCTATGACGCCTTTCGACCTGATACAGACAAAGGTCTGAGGAACGTGAGGGACAAGCAGCTGACAGTGGCATCAAAAAGCCTTTGCACACTGCTTTCTACCAAGTCTAAGCCAAGGCCGAGGTTCTGTGGTAGCAGCTCTAAATTCCATCTCTAGCAGACTCCGACAAAGACCTAAGTGGATATCTCATCTGTTCAATTCTTTGTTGCCATGCCATCTCAGACAGAAATAGCTCAGCCACTGGGTCACGCACATGTACACAGATGTATATGTGTGCGTGTGTTTTAGCTAAAAGCAACATGTTGTGGCTTATGCACATAGGGGATCGTAAGTTTACATTTGGGTTCTGACATTGTAAAGATCTTTTTTGAGCAGTCTCTGAGTACCGCATGTGTACAGTGGATATTGGGTCTGCATGGGATGAGGGTCCTTTTTTTCTCACTTCTGCAGCATCTGTTCCCAGTGGCAGATTTGCTGGCTGTCTGGTGGATATCCATAGTGGGAGGTGCGCTGGCCTTCCCACAGCTGTTCCCATGCCATATTGCCCACCCCACTTCACACTCACCTGGCCAGCAATGTAGATAGGAAGGAAGACCCAGGCCAGCATCAGCACAGAAAACAAGCCCTGTCAAAAAAAAAAAAAAAAAAAAAAAAACCCACAGTCAGAGCTGCCCCACACGTGGGATGGAGCCATTTCCTGCACCTTGAGCCAGTCTAGCCTGCACTGCACTCCTGATTAGTCCCTTCCTTGCTGAGCGGATTGCTTTCCCTGACCTTTATGCTTCCATTTTTTAAATGTCAAGAGACCAACAGCATAGGGAGGAGTTCTTGAATTCTCAGCTTCTTAGAGGCGAGACAGGAAGCTCATTTTAGCTAAGTAGTTTGAAACCAGTCTGAGCCGCATAGTGAGACCCTCAACAAAACAAAACAAAAACCCAAAACAAGCAAACAAAGGAGAATAAAAGAGAGAGGAAAACGAATAAAGACTTGGGACATCTAGTTCTGTCTCCCAATACCATTGTCCTCTCTGGTCGGTTCTGCACCCCACTTCTCTTCCCCTGCAGTGGGAAGCTGTACTAACAGGAAGCGGAGGCTTCTGGGAGAGTTACCACAGGAAGAGCCCTCTTCCCCCTTATGAATTAGCCATAAGAGAACCTCACTAGACTGCTTCAGGAGAATCCGTGGTACTGAATGAGCGTTAAGTCCATGCCAGGCACTGCTCTGCAGCCTTCACAATCAGGAGTTCATTCAACCGCCACACCAGCCCCTCATGTACACAGGAGGTTCAGAGAAGTCAAGCAATTTGACCATGGTCAAACAGCGTGCGAGTGTGACTGCTGAGACCTCCTGGATCTAGCCTGTAGGGGACTCTTTCCATGTGAGCGTGTATGTGACATAACTGTCTGTGGCTGTGACAGGGTAAGAGTTACCACTTACAAATATTTGTGATTATGAACAACACAAGTTCCCCCTCGGAAAAGCTACTCTGTGAGATGCCTCCAATGGAGAGGAGCGTGAAGAATCCATCTATCTCTGTGTCTCCTGGGACATGGAGGGCAGACAGTGCTGAGCATTTCATCCCAGTGATGGCTAACTGATGCCTGACATATATGGCCTTTTGACACCTGCTGCCTGTCGCTTCCTACATAGTCAAGGAAGCATCCTGAGTCCTCGTCCTCTTGAATTTTGGGGTTGTGGGCCTATAGGTTCCCACCTAGCAGATGCAGAGAGACACAAATAACTTTTGTTGGCCAGGAGCACCTTTGAAGCCTCCTGTTTGCTTAACGAAAAGAAAGCACCCACTTTAAAGTACCAAGTGAGTATTGTCATGCATCCCCTGGTTTCTACTGCAGAACAGAGGGGAGATGTCCACGTCACGGGAAAACTCACATTAAGCTCATAGGCAGCGACAGAAATGCCCACAGCAGCACCAGACCCAGCGAGGCCAATGAAGTGTCCACTTCCAACATTGCTGGCGAACAAGGATGCACCCACCTGTGGGGAGATGAATGGGAGAGATCCTGGAGCTGGGCCTGGAAAAATGTCCCGACTCCCAGTTCTGATCGGTCTTGAAAAGGACTAAGACAGGTGGGGAAATAGACTGTGAGACCATTCTATCCTCTGTGCCTTATGTGTGCAGTGCACAACTTGAGAAAGTGTCTGCAGCATCCATGGTTGTTTACAGGATCAAAACCAGCTCTGCTTCCAGCTCAGCTGTGTGTGTGTGTGTGTGTGTTCATGCACGTGCATATATGTGTATGCATGCATGTGTGTGTATGCATGCATGTGTGCCTGTGTGTGTATGTGTGTGTATGCATGTGTGTATTCATATGTGTATACCTGTGTGAGTGTGTTCATGTGTTTGACAGTGTCTGTAGATCCACTTAAAGAGGAATAGCTAACTGGACTGTTGTATTTGTTATCTGCACTCTTGGTCCCATGGATGGCCTCCATTTTCATGCCGACATACAGCTCAGCGTGCACTCCTCAGGTCAGGTGTTGAATGGGACAGCCAGGCTTGAGCCCAGACAGAGCAGCAATCTACTGTAGCCATGGCAACCGATACAGTCATGAGCTTGAAGTGCATTCAGGGCTAAAACAGTTGCCAGGGATACTACCAGGGAGGGAGGCAGATGTCCTTCACATGCTGACCTGGACCTGGAGGGCGGTGAGCAGTCTGGAGTGGGGTTCTTGTGAAGCTGAAAGTGTTAGAGACCTTCAAGAAGGAGAGAGGCTAAAGCAGATAAATGACAGATGATGGATGGATGGATGGGTGGATGGATGGATGGATGGATGGATATGTGACAGATGGCGTATGTACATTGATTGCTAGACACATGACAGATGAGGGAGAAAGTTTGAGAGACTAGGTTATCTGGCCATAGCAATATTGGTAAATTGAACCTGTATCCTGCAGGTGGGATGACAGGTTCTTTTTGTGTAAATAAGTTTGAATTGGAGCAAGTTTTTCTCTAGTTTTCACTCCAGCTTGAAGACAACATGGAGTAAAACAATGTCAGAGCTGGAAGAGTCTTTGAGAAATGACTTAAAACATACAGCTTTGCAGTGCTTTCGTGGGAACCAGAGCCTTGTGCACCCTAGGCAAGCATCTACCACAGAACTCCATCCCAGCCTAAGAAGAGATAAATTAAACTAGAGACCACTTACTGGCCACCACACCATGTCCCCTCCAGCCAGGAAGTAGCCTTTCACTGTGTCTCGTTTGGTCCTCACTGTGGACTGCAAAGAAGAAGAGGGCTGGGTGAGGACAATGCTATGCTCAGCCTGTAAGTAGATCTTAAACATACCCTATGGAAGGATATCCAGCCTCATCCTTTGGAAGTGAATGCCAACAATACCCTGAGATATCCTTTTCCCATGTCAGGTTGGAAAAATGAAAGCAATACATTGCCACTGAGGGTGGTACATAGGCTGGCATATATCACTGTTGAGAGTGCAGACTAAAACTAGCTTAAAGAGGGCATTCTGATGTCAGCTGCCATATTACAAATGTGTGTTTCCTTGTAACCTGACAAATCTACTGTAGGAAAAGTAGCCTGCATTAGCCTGACTCCAAAACAATGGATGTGCACAGTTGACCCATTATAGCACTGTGGTAAGAAATGGGAGATTAGGGGCTGGAGAGATGGCTCAGTGGTTAAGAGCACGGACTGCTCTTCCAAAGGTCTTGAGTTCAAATCCCAGCAACCACATGGTGGCTCACAACCATCCATAATGAGATCTGATGCCCTCTTCTGGTGCATCTGAAGACAGCTACAGTGTACTTAAGATATAATAATAAATTAATCTTTTAAAAAATAATAAAAAATAAATTTAAAAAACTGAAATGGGAGAACAAAAGCCCAGGTGACTCTCAGCACAGGTCACTGCCTCAGTCACACTGGAAGCATCTGCAGGAACACCCTGAAACTATTAAGACAATGAAAATGTTTCCATGTACTGATATCTAGGAGACAGGGCTGGTTGGAAATGGCAAGGTTAGAACAAAAAGGACAGTGCACACACATGTGTGTGCACACATGTACACATACACACATGTACACACACTATACACATGCACACACATACACATACTACACACACAAACACAATACACTACACACACATGTACACACATGTACACACACTACACAACACAAACACATAAGACACACTACACATATGCACACACATGTATACACACTACACACATACACGCACTACACACACATGTATATACACATGTTAGTGTTTTCTCTGTCTCTTGTTCTCTCGCTCTCTCATTCATACACACACTACAACACACACACACACACCAATATTTGCTCTGTCTGTCTCTCCCACATATACAATGTTCTCTCTCTCTCTCCTCTCTCTCTCATACACATACACATACTAACATTTGCTCCATTTCTCTGTCTCTGTCTCCTCTGTCTCTCTCTCTCTGTGTCTCTTTCTCTGTCTCTCTCATGCACACACACACACACACACACACACACACACACACAAATGTTTGCTGTCTAGGCACAACATTGCACACCTGTAATTCCAGTAATTCCTGCATTCCAGAGGCTAAGGCAGGAGGCCCACAAGTTTGAAGCCAGACTGGGCTACGCAGCAAGACTTTGTCTCCAAAGTACATATAATTTGTTTTGATTTGCCTTTAAACCTGGAAGAATATATTAATAAACAGTATGTCCAAAGCTCATGAGTTAATAATTGTGGTCACCTCTGAAGGAAATCCTCAGTTGGACTTTATATGATATTTATTAAGCTACTATTAGTTTTGAACCATGTGACTCTAACTATATTACTGTGAAAAAGCATATATATGATATGTGATATGTAAGATATATCATATATATGAGAGCATAGTTCTCAAAGTTAAAAAAATAAGGAGTTTAGCTCATAATTTAGTAGTAGATTAAAGAATCTAAGTTCTTAGGGCCTAGTTTTCCTTTATCTGAAAATTGGGTTTAAAATCTTCCTTGAGGGGCTGGCTGGAGAGAATGCTAAGTGGCTAAGAGTGTTTACATTTTTTGCAGAGGACCAGATTTGGGTTCCCAGCACCTGCATAGATGACCCACAACCATCTGTAACTCCAACTCACATCCTCTTCTGGTCTCCTGACTTCTGTGGGCATGCACACATGATCATATATCTACACACACACACACACACACACACACACACACACACACAAATAAAGTAACAAAATACTGCTTTTCAAAAAAAATATCTTCCTTACAAATTACATAGAATGACATAACTTATGCCTAACACACAGTGCATTTAAAAAAATTCACGGTCCCCCTATTCTAGCAATGTGCTCTACACTGACTTGTACCTCAGGCATCCCACATATTTTGGGGGAACTTTTAGAGACAAGGTCTCACTGTGTATCCCTGGCTGACCTGAAACTTGCTTTATAGGCCAGTCTGGCTTCAAACTCATAGAGATCACCTACCTTCACATATTTTAAGTCCTAATTGCTATAGTTCATTTCTTCCCTTCTTGGTATCTTGTTTTCCCAAAGGATAGGATTTGCACAGGGGTTTTAACCAGATATTTTCTCCTTGCCCCATCTCTCACCTCATCTTCCGGCTTACCCATAATCCAACAGCCAGAACAAAGAGGAAGTACAGAACTAGGACAGCGATGTCTGCAGGCTCCATGCTCTTCTGGGGAAAGGCCTCCAGGGAGTCAGACTGTGGGGGCTGAGGGCTGATGGTGGCACTCTCCATGGTGCTGAATGAGCCGCTAGTCCTGGGGAGAGCAAAGCAATGTTAGATTCCTTTCTTCCCTTAATCTTGATTTGTAGCTGCCCCACCCCACCCCCCACCCCCGCCATGGAGCAAGTGAGACAGACAAACAGACAGACAGGCAGGCAGGCAGACAGACAGGCAGGCAGACAGACAGGCAGAGACAGACACAGACACAGACAGAGACACAGACACAGACACAGACACAGACACAGACACAGACACAGACACAGACACAGACACAGACACAGACACAGACACAGACACAGACAGAGAAACAGAGAGACAGAGACAGAGACAGAGAAACAGAGAGATACCTAGATGGAGATCTGGTGGAGACAGAGCTTTAGGAAGTCAGATCCATCCCTCTGACCATCCACTCTTTCACCTACTCAGAAAATACACAGAAGCTCACACCACTGCAGTTGATTTGTTTGGTTGGTTTTGGTTTAACAACTCAACTATTCACTCAGCAAAGGTAAAGAAGAAACAACTCAAAGAGTGCAGACAACAGTAAGCATGTTAGTAAGCCCAGCAATTTGGAGGATTCCTGAATGTGAGACCAGCCTGGGCTACATAGAAAGACTCTGTCAGAAAGAGAAAATTGAAAAGAAAGTTCCAGCATACTTTTAGTCCTGGTCTAGTTTCTGTGACAGACACATGTTGTTGCTATGACAAACACCCTGACAAAAAGCAACTTGGAGTGGAAAGGGTTTATCTCATCATATATGTTACAGTCCATCTCTAAGCCAAGTCAGGAGCTCAGTGCAAAAACCGAAGGAGAGGCCATGAGGAACACTGCTTACTCGGTTGTTCTCTGGCTACGTTGAGTTGTCTTTCTCATAGAGCCCAGCCTACCTCCCAGGGATGGCACAGCTCACAGTAGACTGGATCGAACCACACTAATTAGCAGTTAAGAACATGCCTCACAGATATGACCGCAGGCTAACTTGATGGAGGTGATCCCTCAAGTGAGATTCCCTCTTCCCAGTATCTCAGATTGCTTCCTATTGCTGTAATAACCACCAGATCCAAATGCAACTTGGTCAGGAAAAGGTTTATTTGGCTTACACTGCCATATCACAGCATATCCTTGAGGGGAGTCGGGACAGGAACCCATGCAGGGACCTGGAAACAGGAACTGATGAAAAGGCCAGAGAAATGCTACTCACTAGCTTGTTCCCCATGGCTTACTCAGCCTGCTCTCTTATACTACCCAGGAGCATCTGTGTAGGCTGGCACTGCCCAGGGTGAGTTCGATCCTTCCACGTCAATCAGTAAATCAGGAAAATGTCCCACAGACTCGCCCCCAGGTCAATCTGAGGAAGGCAATTCCTCAATGCAAAGACCCTCTTCCCCTATGTCATAACTTTGTGTTGAACGGATGAAAAGTAGTAATAACTAAGAATTAAAAACTAGTCAGTATACCCTTTTGCTTAGTAAGCATGTGGCCAGAGGAAAATCAGAGAAGTCAGTCTTGTCCTAATGCTGCAGCCTTCCATAAATTGCTTATATTTAATATGCACACAGCACTGTTGCCTTCCCGGTATCCCTCTAAAGTGTTTTTCTACACGGCAAAGTGCACTCTGTTGTTATCATCCTTATTTTGTAGAAGGAATTAAGACAGAAATGCTAAGTAGCAGAGCTGGAGAGATGACTCAGCGGTTGAGAGCGCTGACTGCTCTTCCAGAGGTCCTGGGTTCAGATCCCAGCAACCACACGGTGGTTCATGACCATCTGTGATGAGATCTGACACCCTCTTCTGGTGTGTCTCGGGACAGCTACAGTGTACTTACATACAATAAATAAATAAACAAATAAACAAATAAATAAATAATTTTAAAAACAAAAGAAAGAAAGAAATGCTAAGTAGCTTTTCCAGGTAACACAATTCAAGTGGAAGGGTTGGGCTGGAACCTGAATAACTTGCTCCAGAATCCATGCTTTGAGCTATCATTAGAAACCACTTCTCTGAAGACCACATTTCTATGGGCAATTTAAGAGAGTCCTATGGTAGGCTGAATAATGGCCCCAAAAATATTAATATCTAATATCCAGAACCTGTGAGTGTATGGTTGTATGATTGTATGCTAGCCAGTTGACATTAAACTAGGGTGATCCCTGGTGCAGCTGGGAGCTTCTAATGCAACCACAAATGGCAAAGAATTGGAAGGGCCAGAGAAGTGATAGCGTAAGATGGGTCAGCTCAGCACTGCTGGCTTTGAGCATGGGATGATGGGCCCTGAACCAAAGAATACAAGTGGCTTATAGAAGCTGACAAAGCAAATGAGCAGAATCTGACCCAGGGCCTCCAGAAAGAACTCAGCTCTGCTGTGGCCTGAGTGTGGGGTAGAGGGTATTCAAGTCGTGAGTATGTGCCTATGTGTATGGTAGAGGGTGTGAGTGTTGGGGTTCTCTAGAGTCACAGAACTTATGGAATGTCTCTGCATATTAATGGAATTTGTTGGAATGACTTACAGTCTGCAGTCTGACTCACCCAACAATGGACAGCTGTAAATGGGAAGTCCAAGAGTCTAGTTCCACGAGGCTAGGTGTTTCAGCTGGCCCTCTGTATAAACTGCAATCCTGAAGAGGTAGGCTTCCAGTGGGCGTGCTGGCAAAATAAGTGCATGCAAATGAAGAACAAGCCCTTCCTTCTATTGTCCTTAGGCAAGCCTCCATCAGAAGGTATGGCCTAGATTAAAGGTATATACCTCCACTTCTGGACCTAAGCTTTTCTTGTCTTGGAACTTGCTCTGTCCCAGGCTGGCCTTAGACTCAGAGATCTGCTTGTCTCTGTCTCCTGGAATTAAAGGCTTGTACCACCTTTCCTGGACCTAAGATTTTCATGGCAGCTATGCCTCAAGATCTGGATCAAAAGCATGCGTCATGCAACACTTACAGGACCAAAAGCCTGTGCCTTCCAGCCTCAAGGTCTGGATCACATGTGTGCACTCCATTTTCGGATTGTAGTTCATTCCAAATATAGTCAAGTTGACAACCCTGCGTCTTTTAAGTCTTTGTTGGTGGCCTTTGCTTCTGCAATTCCTCTAGGAATGTGATACTGATTTTGATTCACTATTTTCTTTGGCAGAGGCAACTCTAAAGGCTTCCATTTAGCCTTTCTAACCATAATAGACCTCACTCCACAGGTCAGGGAACCAATGTGAAAATTCTGCCAACTTCTAAGTATATCTATCCCAACTATATATTCTAGAACTGGAGAAATTACCACAAGATAAGTTTAGGGAACCTACTGGTCCTACAGTGAGTCTTCGGACATCAGTCAAAACTCCATGAATCACCTGGCTTTCATAAGGCCTTGCTTTAACTGGAGGGCCACAATGTTTCTTGGGATCTCCCAGAATCAGCATCAATTCAGAACTAGTATCCAATAAAGCCCAGAAAGTCTGATTATTTCCTTTTCCCCGGTAGAGAGTTACCCTTGTAAAAGACTATAGGTCCCTCTGGGGAAGATCAGGAGAAAGGTTAGCAGCAAAACTTAAGAGTCTTATCAAGATCCTTCCTCAGGGGAATCCAGTCACCCCTTCATTCAAGGGGTTCTGGGTCTGCAAACTGGCTCAAGTCTGGGAATTGATTCACTGGCTGAGGTTACCTTTTGCTGTGATCCAATGTAGCCTTTCTTTCATTTGAGAAATTTTCTGTTTATACAGATTAAACAGAAGTGCAGTAGGCTTCGTATCTATTTAATGCCTGGAAACACCATGAGTACTTAGCCAATACCAAAGATCCATATGAGTCATGCTATTATAAAACTGACCTCCCCTGTGCTGACCATTATGAGTTAGGTGATTATAAATGTTGTTTTATCAACATTGGCCATTATAATAATTATGATCTCCTTGCCTCTGGAGATTCAGTGTTGATGCCTGGCCCTGCTACCTCAGGGCAATTATATCCATTGCATTTAGTTCATCCAATTGAGCAGCAGCATCTTCAACCCTAAGGGATGGCACAAGGAAAAGGGTGAAAACAAGACTCTTCAAATGTGCTGGTGCCTCCATTTTTATAGGGTTAATGAAGAGTGTGTCTTCTGGGCCTTCCCGTTGTGGAAGATTAGGTTTCACACAGCGTATCCACTCTAGTACTGCAATTTCCCTGAGCCTTAAAATTCCCTCCCTCATCAGGGGCTGGTGAGATGGCTCAGCGGGTAAGAGCATTGACTGCTCTTCTGAAGGTCATGAGTTCAAATCCCAGCAACCATATGGTGGCTCACAACCACCCATAATGAGAACAGTGTACTTATATATAATAATAAATAAATCTAAAAAAAAAAATTCCCTCATCAGCATAAGGATAAGCCGAGGGATATCAGGCATCTCTAACTCCTTTTCAGTAGACCATCTTTTGAATGATCTTCAGCCAACCATTCAAACAAATGTTAGACACCTTTTTTTTTTTAACTATGCGAGGTTCCATATTAAACCTAGAATCTCCATTCAGATGATTTATATCAATAAATCCCACACATGTTCCCCAGACTTCTGCTTGAATGAATTATCAAACTCAATGTGGTGGCTTGAATATGCTTGGCTCAGGAAGTGGCACTATTAGGAGGTGTGGCCCTTTTGGAGGAAGTGCCACTGTGGGGTAGAAAGTTGGCTTTGAGACCCTCCTCCCAGCTGCTTTCGAGACAGTCCTGTCCTGGCTGCCTTCAGAACAATGTGTAGAGGGCTGGAGAGATGGCTTAGGGACTAAGAGCATTGACTGCTCTTCCAGAGGTCCTGAGTTCAATTCCCAGCCACCATATGGTGGCTCACAACCATCTGTAATGAGATCTGATGCCGTCTTCTGGTGTGTCTGAAGACAGCTACAGTGAATGCCCCACTCCCACCAAAAGAAAAAAAGGAAAGAAAAGATGTAGAACTCTCAGCTCCTCCAGCACCATGCCTGCCTGCCTGCTAGGATGCTGCTTTGATTCTCACTTGAACCCTTGAACCTGTAATCCAGTCCCAATTAATTATTGACCCTTATAAGAGTTGCCTTGGCCAGGCAGTGGTGGCACATGTCCCTAATCCCAGGACTTGGGAGGCAAAGGCAGGCAGATTTCTGAGTTTGAGGCCAGCCTGGTCTACACAGTGAGTTCCAGAACAGCCAGCCGGGGCTATACAGAAAAACACTGTCTTGAAAAACCAAGAAAAAGAAAAAGAAATAGAAAAAGGAAAAGAAAAAGAAAAAAAGAGAAGAGAAACAAAAAGAAAAGAAAAGAAAAGAAAAGAAAAGAAAAGAAAAGAAAAGAAAGGAAAAGAAAAGAAGAGAGAAGAAAAGAAGAGAGAAGAAAAGAAAAGAAAGGAATGGCCTTGGTCATGGTGTTTCTTCACAGCAATGGAAACTCTAAGACACTCATTAAGCTCCTTAATAATGTAGCACACTTTCTCATTCCTTTATCAATTTACACAGAAATGCTAAGAGCAACCAATCAGCAAAGTAATTTTCCTGATTTTCCCCCCCAAACTGCAGAAAGTTTCATATACCAGGTCACTTAAGCCATTGCCTTCAGAATTGGTAAATAAACATAATCAAGGTCATGTGCTCCTTTAAGTTTGAAATATAGTTTCCACCACAGGCTTTCAATATTCTCCGAGCTCCTAGCAGAGAGGTGACTGGAGAGGGTTCAGGAGCTAAAGATGCTGGTGAATTAGAAGGTGCTGGAAAAGGTAGGACCCCCCAGTGGAAAGATAAGGACACCAACCCACTTACAAAACTTTCAACACAAAATTTGTCCTGTCTACAAGAAATGCAGGGACAAAGATGAAGCAGAGATCGAGGGAATGACCAACTTGAGACCTATCCCAAGGGCAAGCACCAACTCCTGACACTATTTATGATACTCTCTTGCTTACAAACACGAGCCTAGCATGACTGTCCTCTGAGAGGCTCCACCCAGCAGCTGGCTGAAACAGATACAGGGACCCACAGCCAAAAACTGAAAGAAGCTTGGGGACTCTTATGGAAGAGTTAGGGAAAGAACTGAGCACCTCAAAGCAGATAGGAACTCCACAGGAAGACCAACAGTCAACTAACCTGGATCCTTGGGGCCTCTCAAAGACTCAACCACCAAACAAAGAACATACAGAGGCTGGACCAAGGCCCCCTGCACATGTGAAGCAGATGTGCATCTCAGTCTCTGTGTGGGTCCCGAACAACTGGAATGGGGACTGTCCCTAAAGATTTGCCTGTCTGTGCAATCCATTCCATTCCCCTACTGGCTGCCTTGTCTGACCTTAGTGGGAGAGGATGTGCCTAACCCTGTACAGACTTGATTATCCAGGGTTGGGGGGATACTCAGGAGGAGAACACCCTCTCAGAGGAGAAGGGGGACCAGGAAGGGAGTAGCAATTGGGATGTAAAATGAATGAATGAATGAATGAATGAATGAATAAATAAATAAATAAATAAATAGGAAAAAGGGAGAGAAGGTGCTGCCAAATTATAAAGCCTGCTTCAGATACTTAAAAGATTCATCCTTATACTTCGGCTCCCTTAGAACCACTCCAAGTACCAACTTCTGTATTAGTCAGAGTTTTCTAGAGTCACAGAACTTATGGAATGTCTCTATATATTAAGGGAATTTGTTGGAATGACTTACAGTCTGCAGTCTGGGTGTTTCAGCTGGTCTTCTGTATAAACTGTAATCCTGAAGAAGTAGGCTCCAACAGATGTGCTTGCTGGCTAGTAGGTACAAACAGGCAAAGGAGAATGAACAATTCTTTCATTGTCCTTATGTAGGCCTCCAGCAGAAGGTGTGGCCCAAATTAAAGGTGTGTACCATCATGCCTGGACCTAAATTTTTCTTATCTTGAAACTTGGTCTCTCCCAGGCTAGCCTTGAATTCAGAGATCTGCTTGTCTCTGTCTCCTGGGATTAAAGGCATGTACCTCCTTGCCTGAGCCTAAGATTTTCATGGCTGCTATGCCTTAAGATCCAGATCAAAAGTGTGCGTCATCCAACACTTACAGGATCAAAAGCCTGTGTCTTCCAGTCTCAAGTTCTGGATCACAGGTGTGCCCCCCATTTCTAGATTGTAGCTCATTCCAGATGTAGTGAGGCTGACAACCAGGAATAGCCATCACAGTGTGTAATCTGTGGGTGTGCCTGTGTATGTGACACTGCACAGGCCTGGAGGGGTATGCAGAACTCAACATCAGGAATCTTATTTTCTGGCCCTCCACCTTATGTTTTGACGTAAGGTCTCTCATTGAACAGGGAGCTCAGCCAGAGCCTAGAGTGGCTTCCCAGAGAGCCCGGGGTCTGCCTTCTCTGTCCTCAGAGCTGGTGTTATGGGCAGGCACCACACAGCTGTTTACTGGAATCTGAGCTCAGATTCTCATGCTTGCACAGCAAGTACTTTCCACATTGAGCTACTTCCTCAGCCGTCTCCTGACACCTGGATTTGATCTCAGTCAAACCCATCTGGTGTCGGGAAGTGGTGGCACAAGCCTTTAATCCCAGCACTTGGGAGGCAGAGGCAGGCGGGTTCTGAGTTTGAGGCCAGCCTGGTCTACAGAGTGAGTTCCAGGACAGTCAGGGCTACACAGAGAAACCCTGTCTCAGGGGGAAAAACAAAAAACAAAAAAAACCCCATCTGACACTCTGAACTACAGAGTGTTCAGAGTGAACTCTAAGTGCCTCCAAATCTGGGATAATTGGCTGCCGCAACAATGAGAAACTAGCAAAACTCCTTCGGTGATTCTGACTGGGGTATGGATATAATTACATCACCCCCTATCAGCCGAGGGATCGGGAATAGTCAGCCCCACTCTCCATACTGTGCAGCTCAATACTGAGACAGATCCCCCCCAAAGACAATACTCTGTGATGGTCTGTGTAGGTCTTCGTGGTATAAATGCAGAGACTAAAACAAATCAGAACCTTTAAGGATTCATGCTCTGGGAGCTGGGATAATCAGTGAAGTGCTCTCTGCATGAACTTGATTCTCTGTCCCCAGGGAAAAAACAAAACAACACGAAAAGTCTGGCCATAGTGATACAATCTTGTCATCTCAGCTCTCGGGAGGCAGCAACAGGAGGATCTTTGAGGTTTGCTGGCCATTCAGGCTAGCCTAATAGTCACAGGTCCCTCTGGACACTATCTCAAAAACAAACAAAAAAACAATGTGGATGGTTCCTAAGGAAAGACTACTGAACTAGATCCAAATTGACTTCGGGCGAATAAACATGCACACATATTTGCAACACCCATGAACTTGTATAAATACCAAAGGAAGGAAGGGTTGAGAAACGGGAGGGAGGGAAGGAAAGAGGGAGGGAGGGGGGAGGGGGAGGGAGAGAAGGAGGGAGAGAAAGTAAAAAGAATTCCAGCTATGGAGGCACATTGCTGCCCTGTCCCTTATCAGCCCTGAGAAGCTGAACAAGCTGTGCAATGCTGCACATAGGACACAAAACAAGTTTGTGGTTACCAAGAACCTGCCAGGGGCTTTCACTCCATTGCACAGCTAATCTTCAATTTGCAACCCTATAGCTGAGTCCCCTGAGTACAGAGATCACAAGTCTGTGCCACCAAGACTAGCTGCCTGTTTGACAGCAAGTGTAGATGCTTGAACGTCATCATTGCACAAATATAGTCACCATCATGGTCAGTATTTCCTGTTCCTTTTCTTTCTTTCTTTCTTTCTTTCTTTCTTTCTTTCTTTCTTTCTTTCTTTCTTTCTTTCTTTCTTTCCTTCCTTCCTTCCTTCCTTCCTTCCTTCCTTCCTTTCTTTCTTTCTTTCTTTCTTTCTTTCTTTTTCGAGACAGGGTTTCTCTGTATAACCCTAGTTGTCCTGGAACTCACTTTGTAGACCAGGCTGGCCTCGAACTCAGAAATCCACCTGCCTCTGCCTCCCAAGTGCTGGGATTAAAGGCGTGTACCACCACCACCCAGCCTCCTGTTTCTTTACTATGTGTTTACTATTTCCTGCAAGGTGGGTGAGGAAAGGAGTGTCTTATGTGGAGGAATTCAGAAGATAGGCTGTGCGAGGAGGCATGCCGTCTACCCCCATTGCTGCCTGCTGAGACAGGCCCCAGCACTGTAAAATGAAACCAAAAGAGAAGCAGCCCTTGCTTGCTTTCCATTGCTGCAATCAGCCTCGGCCACAGGCAGCTTGGGGAGGAGAGGGTTCGTTTGACTTACATATCTTGGGTCATGGACCACTGAGGGAAGCCAAGTCAGAAACTCAAGCAGAGGCTACGGAGGGATGCTGCTTAGTGGGTTGTTCCTCCTGTCTTCCCTGCTTGCTTTCCTATACACCCTAGGGCCACCTGCCCAGGCACCACTCACAGTAGGGTCAGGTCCTCCCTCAGCAGTCATCAGTTAAAAAGATGCTCCCAGTCTTGTCCTAGAGGCCAGCTTTACAGGGACATTTACTTGATTGAGGTTCCCTTTTCCCGGATGAGTCCAGCTTGTGACAAGTGAATGAAAAACTGACCAGTGAAGGAAGGAAAGAAAGAAGGAAGGAAAGAAGGAAGGAAGGAAGGAAGGAAGGAAGGAAGGAAGGAAGGAAGGAAGGCAGGCAAATATTTAAATTTATAAATTGAACTATCATTATGATATACCATGCTTCCAATTTAAGAAAGAGCCCTAAGGAACATATTTTAGATGATGCAATGAATATTAAAAACAAGGACATGTAAGCGTAGTGGTACATGCCTTCAATCCCAGGAATTGGGAGGCACAGACAGGAGGATCTCTATGAGTTCAAGGTCAACCTGGTCTATGTAGTTACTTTCAGGAAAGCCAAGGCTATGTAGAGAGACCCTGTTTCATAAAACAAAAACAAAACAAATCCACTAGTGTCTTCCATAAATTGGAGAAGGTTCTAGACTCATATACTTACAAGCATGGTTTTTGCCCCCATGACTATCTGGAGTGTCTGAAAGCCTTAGCTATGAGGTAGTTCTGTCCATTGCAGCATTTGTGCATCTGGACAAACTAGGTGTCCCATGGCACAAATAGTCATGGTCAAAATCTCTCACATTCTGAAAGATCAGTATCCCCAGTGCACATCTTTGCCCCAGGTTAAATAATGCAATTAAAGAATTTTTAATAAAGAAGTGGAGGGCCTGGGCATGCAGCCTGGTGGCAGAGCACTTGTCTTGTGTGCACGAGGGCCCAGGTTCCATTCCCAGCTCTGCAGTAAAATGCTGATAATCACAATGAAGTAGCTTGAGCAGTTGAGGACAGAGTGCTCAAGTAGCAGGCGGAGATGGGCAAGGAGTGTGAAGGCAAGGGCTCTGCCTGGGCAAAGTACAGGGTGGCTTCAAGGCTGCTTGGTCCGTTACTGCAGCTGTAACAAAACACCTTAGCCTGCATAAAATTTAAAGGATTGTTTTATGTGTACATGTATGTGCCTGAGTGTATGTGCACCGGGTACATGCAAGTGTCTGCAGAGCTAGAAGAAGATGTCAGATCCTTTGACACTGGAGTTGTAGGCAATTGTGACCTGCCTGATATGAGTGGTGTAAATTGAACCCAGGCCCTTTGCAAGAGTAGCAAGTGGTATTCATGACAGAGTCACCTCTGCAGCCCCTGGATAATTTATCAATAGCATGAATCTATTGGCTGAAGTTCTAGAGAAGCCCCAGATCAAGGTGATAACAGGTTTGCTGCTATCTGGTGAAAGCTGGTCCTCATTAAATGATGCTTTTTCTGAGTCCTCCCAGGGTAGAAGAAACAAGCCGCCTCCAGAAAGCTTGTTAGAAGGGAACTAAATCTAGCCTGATGGCTTTGCTATAGGCTCCAAGCACTCCCAGCGGCCCCGCCTCTTACCACTTTTGTGCTGGGGTTTGGGTTGTAACCTATGAACTCTTAAGGAGTCACACAAAATCTAGCCACAGCACAGGGAGAGGATCAGAGAAAGCATCTGCAGTTTGCTTATAAAACTTGATGATAGGATAAGCGGGACAGGGACATTTGAGAGCAATGTTCTGCTTCTGTTTGGAGCTGCATAGAGACCATGGTGGCCTGGTCACCTGAGCAGCTCACTCTTGGTCCTTAGAGTGTGCTATTGACTTTTTGGATCTAAGCACCTGAGCAGGGGTGGGCAGTGATGAGATTGTGTTGTCCTAAAGATCAGTATGAAGATGAAAGTTCTTGAGATAATGCTGTTCGGATGAACTAATGATTTTATGGAATTCCTGGTTAGACTTAAGGAATTTTGGGAAGTTAGGGTGGTTGATGGAAGGTTTAAAGTCAGAATCAAGAGTAGGATGTCCCTTTCTCATAGAAGGGCAAGAACTGCACAGAGAGCGTCCGTTCATGCGTTACAAGCATGCAATTGTAGTAGCGAGAAAAATAGGCTGGGGACAAGTTAATGATCAAAGAAAGCATTCACTCCAGGTTGGGCCTGAGTTTCTTGGTCTTGTGATCTAGGGATATAGTAACAGGTTTTCGGTGTGCACCAGGAAATAAGAAGGTTGTAAATAAGGCGTAAACAATTCTATTATGAATATAAAAACAGAGAACAGTTAGCCACTCTAGACGTCAAAAATAAGACGTAAGACAAATGACCTGTTCCTTAGTAAATACAGATTGTCTTAGCCAGGTATGGGAAGAAATTTGTTACTATAGCCTTGGCCTATTTAAACTTTGTTATCTATGACAAGAGAATTACTGCTTTATGCTTACAGTGAGCGAGGGGAAAGAAAGATAAGATTTGTTTAGTTAGATATAAGTTTCAAAGAATACATAATAATCCTGTTGCAATTTCCTTTTGTGTAATGATTTTCATCTGTCTTTGAAGAATGATTTTGTGGTGACTGTTTTTAGAAAATGTATAACTTGTGGCTATGAGGTAATTTTCTTCCTAAATAAGAAAACTTTGTCTTAAGGGCTATGTATACAAAGGGCTAAGAGGAAAAATAAAACACTGGAGCCCACTTTTGCTTCAGCCACTCTTTGTGTGTGACTCCCGTAAGCGGCTATCAGCACTGACCCCACCCCAGTCATGACAGCACACCTGGCAGACTGACTCAGTTTACCCTATGGTCTCATAGCTGGCCCTTGGCACTATTTTAGATAACTGTCTTCTTAGTTTATTTTGCCTGTTCATTGGCTGGATGATTGTAGCATTTTGTATTTAATTTTTTGTAGCTCTTTATATACTCTAGGTACTAATCCCCTGTCTTTTTCCCTATTCTTGAGGCTGTCTCTTCTCTCTGGCAGTTTGCTTTGCTCTGCAGAAGCTTCTCGGTTATACACAGTCCCACACGTTGATGCCTGCTATACATCCCGCACTGAGGGAGGGCTTCCCCACCTTTTTTATTGGGTATTTTATTTATTTACATTTTAAATGTTATCCCCTTTCCTGATATCCCCCCATGCTCAGTCCGATGGTTGGTTGGGAGCATCCCCCTCTGTATTTGTCAGGCTCTGGCAGGGCCTCTCAGGAGACAGCCATATCAGGCTCCTGTCAGCAAGCACTTCTTGGCATCCAAAATAGTGTCTGCATTTGGTAACTGGATCCCCAGGTGGGGCTATCTCATTGCCAGCGTCTGCTGCACCTGAGGTTTTTTGTTTGTTTGTTTGTTTGTTTTTTGGTTTGTTTTTTTGTTTTTTTCAAGACAGGCGAGACAGGGTTTCTCTGTGTATCTCAGTATTTGCTCCTGTGTGTATTCTGTTACCTCTTCTAAAAATGGCCGAAGCACCCACACTTTGGTCTTTTTAAATTCTTGAGCTTCGTCCCTGACCTCAAGCTGTACTACATAGCAATAGTGATTAAAAACTGCATGGTATTGGTACAGAGACAGGAAGGAAGATCAATGGAATAGAATTGAAGAACCAGAAATGAATCCACACACCTGTGGTCACTTGATCTTTGACACAGGAGCTAAAACCATCCAGTGGAAAGATGACAGCATTTTTAACACATAGTGCCAGTTCAACTGGTGGTCAGCATGTAGAAGAATGCAAATTGATCCATTCTTTTTGTTTGTTTTTTTTTTTGTTTTTGTTTTGTTTTGTTTCTTGAGACAGGGTTTCTCTGTACCTCTGGTTGTCCTGGAACTCACTTTGTAGACCAGGCTGGCCTCGAACTCAGAAATCCCCTTGCCTCTGCCTCCCAAGTGCTGGGATCAAAGGCGTGTGCCACCACACCCAGCTAAATTGATCCATTCTTATTTCCTTGTACAAAGCTCAAGTCTCACTGGATCAAGGACCTCCACATAAAACCAGAGACACTGAAACTAATAGAAGAGAAAGTGGGGAAGAGTCTCAAATACATGGACACGGGAAAAGTTCCTAAATAGGACACCAGTAGCTTATGCTCTAAGATCAAGAATTGACAAATGGGACACATAAAATTGCAAAGCTTCTGTAAGGCAAAGGACACTGTAAATAGGACAAAACAGCAACCAATGATTGGGAAAAGATTTTTACCAATCCTACATCCAATAGAGGACTAATATCCAATATATACAAAGAACTCAAGAAATTAGACTCCAGACAATCAAATAACCCTATTTAAAAATGGGGTGCCAGGCAGTGGTGGCACAAGCCTTTAATCCCAGCACTTGGGAGGCAGAGGCAGGTGGATTTGAGTTTAAGGCCAGCTTAGTCTACAGAATGAGTTCCAGGGCAACCAGGGATACACAGAGAAACCCTGTCTCACCTGTCTTGAAAAAAACAAAAAAACCAAACCAAAAAAAAAAAAAAAAAAACCAAACAAACAAAAAACAAAAAACCTCAGGTGAAGCAGATGCTGGCAATGATGTGGAGAAAGAGAAACACTCTTCCACTGCAAGCTGGTACAACCACTCTGGAAATCAGTCTGACAATTCCTCAGAAAATTGGACATTGTATTATTTGAGGACCCAGCTATATCACTCCTGGGCATATATCCAAAAGATGCTCCAACATATAACAAGGATACATACATGCTCAACTATGTTCATAGCAGCCTTATTTATAATAGCCAGAAGCTGGAAAGAACCCAGATGTCCTTCAACAGAAGAATGGATACAGAAAATGTGGTACATTTACACAATGGAGTACTACTCAGCTATTAAAAACAATGATTTTGTAAGTTCTTAGGCAAATGGATGGAACTAGAAAATATCATCCTGAGTGAGGTAACCCAATCACAAAAGAACACATGTACTCACTGGTAAGTGGATATTAGCCCAAAAGCTCAAAATACAGAAGATACAATTCACAGAGAAAGAGCTTTTAAAAAGGCCTGGCCGGGGCTGGAGAGATGGCTCAGCAGTTAAGAACACTGGCTGCTCTTAACTCTGTAACCTCTGAAAACAGCTACAGTATACTCATATAAATAAAATAAATCTTACAAAAAAAAAAAAAAAAAAAGCTCTGGCCAGCTCCTACCTAGAGTTTCATGCCTTACATTCAGGTCTTTGACCCATTTTCTTTTCTTTATTTCTTTTATTCTTTTTAAAGATTTATTTATTTTATGTATATGAGTACACTGTAGCTGTCTTCAGACACCGGAAGAAGGCACCCGATTCCATTAGAGATGGTTGTGAGCCACCATGTGGTTGCTGGAAATTGAACTCAGACCACTGGAAGAGCACCCAGTGCTCTTAACCTCTGAGCCATCTCTCCAGCCCTTGAGCCATTTTCAAACTCATTTTTTATGTAAGGTAATCAAGAGGAATCTTGTTTAACCAGGCAGTTATTTTGGATTCCATGGGCATTATGGGATGCTGAGCGGCATCTCTGGTTAGTATCCCCTACATACCAGGAACATCCCCCAGGTTGTGAGAGCTAAAGTAGCCCCTTTATTGTAGGCTCTTTGTTGAGAAGCCACAGGTGCTCTGAGACCTGCAAGGCCCCTCTCGAGGCAGGTGCACCCCTGTCTTTCCCCAGGCAGGACCTTGCTCTTAGTCCTGATGCACTAGCACTCCCAGCTTTTCAGATCTGGGACAGGAGACTCTCTGAGGAAGAGAAAACAAGGGCAAGTGCCAATATAAGCTCTTATAGGGAAACAAGGAAAGGAAGGAAGGAAGGCATTGAAAGGCAGGCATTGTGTTTCATGGCCTATGAAACAGGAGGAGCAGGCAAGCTCCAGTCCAGCTCTGCCCTCCCCTGAGGCCCAGGCAGGGCTGGAATTTACAGCCCCTGGTTTCTGTGGACAGGGATAATGATACCTGAGCCGAGGTGTTATGTGACCGGAGACAGGCTCTAGAATGGGGATGGGAGGTGGTAGATTCCAGCTCTGACTCTGGAGGCTCGGGGAGGAAGGGAGCTCCATGGGTCTTGGGTGCTGTCTTAAGGATCAGAGCCCCACTGGGTAGGACATGCTCTCTCTGCCTTTAAAGGAGAGGAAGTTGTGGGTCTTAGAGGTGTAGCATCCTGTCTGAGGTCACATAGGCGGTGAGACAGCCTGAGGCCCAGCTTGGCAGACCCACTGCCTCAGAAACAGTGAACTCTGGGGAAAGACAGAATGCAATTCAGGTAGGGATAGTTGCTGTACCTGAGAAAAGTGATGGATGGATCTAGAAAATCTCAGAAAAGGAAAAGAAGCAAGAAGGGAGAAAGGACCGCGGCCTTCGCTTTGAACCCTCGGGGCCATCGGTGTCCCCAGCCCCGCCCCCCACCGGGCTCCTTTCTGCCCATTGCCTGCCAGGCACTGAGGAGCCCACACATAAGCAAGTCTTTCATCACTGCTGGGGGAGGCTGGCACAGCATCTAAGTGATTGAGAGACTTTGGAGCCGGGAAGCTGCTTCTTCACGGTGGGGACAGGAGCTGAGCCACAGATGCTGGGAACCCAGACCTGCCTCCCTGCACCTGCCTTGACCCACAGCCCACAGTACAACTGTGACCTTAGTGGCAAATAGCTTGGGTGCAGAGTATGTGGTGTACTCCCCGCAGACTCTCGTTTCATCCTCCTGGTACCTTCGGCTCGTGGGTGAAAAACAAGGCACCGGGATACCAAAGTGAAGCCGGGTCAGGCCCTGGATGTGCCCATCAAGGCCACAGGTGCTATTGGAACACAGGACAGAAGGTCGCTGTGTCCGAGCAGCTGTCTGTTCCGCTTTCCTCCCTTTGACTGCTTTATTATACATAACGTTATATATGTGCTGGGACTTAGGACTCAGTAAAGTATTTGTTAGGCACTGTCTATGTGGCAGGTTCTGTGTTATGCCCTGGACATGCAGTAGGATATAAAATCTGGCTTATTTTTTTTTACATGCATGTGCCTGGATAGATACATGTGCACATGTGTATCTCATGCATGCATGAGCTCAGGAGAGAGCGCTGGACCCTCTGGCACCAGTTATAGGATGGTATGAGGCACTGCGTGGTACTGAACCCAAGGCCTCCAGAAGAGCAGCCAGGGCTCTTAACCACTGAGCCATCTCTCTAGCCCATTTAGTAGGTGCCAGCTGTGTGCCAGGCTCTGTGTTAGGCCCTGGAAGTCCAAAGGAACATTCATTAGCTATCATCTGTGTGCCAGGTTCTACATAGTGAGCTCTATCTGACTTTGAGGGCTCAGTAGAGCAAGTATCTATTAGGCACTAGCTGTGAGCCAAGCTCGCCACATTTAGGGAGGCAGCCTCCCTCCCATTCTCATGGTTTTCACCCCAGGCCCTTGCCATGCCGTGGCTGCCTAAAACCATCAAATGAAATGAGCTTCCCTCGTTTCTCTGTGCCTTTTGCACAGAGCACCATGATTATCTGAACCTGGCCTGCCTCCGAGGGCCGAGTGATGGGTGGGCCCTTCGATCCCCTCTCAAAGCCCCTGCCAGCTCCCTTCCGGAGGGGTAGGGTGGAGGGCAGCCAGTCCTGACAAAGGCTTTCTTTGCAAGCAGAACAGGCTGCCCTTGAGGTTGCCTAGTGGCCAGAGCACAAAAGGAAGCTCAGTCAAGCAGGGACAGCTCTCACCCTTCCCTTCTGGTGGTTCACAGAACGATTGTGCTAAGGGAGATGTGAAAATTTTCCACACCACAGTGCAAGGGCAAGCCAAACCAAACCAGGAAAGCAAGCTAAATCAGGGCCACCTGTGGCCGACTATATTCGCTCCAGGCTTTTGTTTTGTTTTGTTTTGTTCTGTTTTTTTTTTGTTTGTTTGTTTGGTTTTTTTTTTTTTTTTGGTCTCAGTCTGGCTCCTGTGTGTGCCTGCTGATGAGAGTCACATTCTTTACAACTAATGTGTGTTCCAAACTTTTCACAAGGGGTGGGAAAGAAGTGTTACCCACATCCTATTGCTTGTAGCTTAATGCCTTCCTGTGTATGTTAGAGACACTCCCAACATGAAGTGTCAAATTTGATGCTTCTGCCAAGATGCTGGCAAGTTTCCCAGGAAGAAGGCAAAAACAACAACAACAACAACAAAACAAAACAAACAAACAAACAAAAACCACCACCAACAACAACAACCAAAAAAAACTCCACATGTGAGGAGGCAGGAAGTGGTTGCCTTGCACCAGTAGAAAATGACAACTACTATCTAATTATAAATTTTAACTATGGGCAAAAGACTCCCTGGGAAATAGATGTATTGCTGTAAGCCGACTGTGCAGACCTCAGAACCTCAGCACACTGGCTCAGATCTCACCTGTTGCCTCTATCTGTGAGCTGGAGCAACAACTCGCAGGCTGTTTCCCCATCTATAAAATGGGGGTGGCAGTCAGGTGTCCACTGCAGTGAACAAGTGAGCAGGGTTACATGGTTTGAAATAGGATGCTTGACAGGTTCACATCCTTCAAATACGAGCAGTGGCGAAGAAAGAAAGGAGTGTGGACTTTGTGGCCAGGGAGACCTGGATGCTTGCGAGTGAATCTCATTTGCAACTCAGCATTACAAGGTCAGACCTCTAGCAACCTCCACTTAACCGGAAAGTACCTCTGGTAAATGACTGAACGAGGCCCCAGCCCAGGTTCAACTCTCTGACTTCTCCCCACCATGAGGTAGAGAGAACCTTCAGCAGAAGCCCAGAAGTGACACCAAGCTCTGAGCTGTGCTCACTCACACCCTCCTCCCTGTGCCTCAGCAGGAACCTGCCACTTCATAGCCACAAGCTGGCCCTGATCTAAGGAAGTTGGTGGTGGACCAGCCTAGCTAGGGGGAGAGGGTCCACTGCAAGGGCAGGAAAACTGAGAGGGCCTAGGGCTGCTGGAAGAAGGAGCTTACCAGCCTCTTGATGCTTGGAATAGAAGAGGGCTGATAGAGGCTGGAGAAATGGCTTAGTGGTTAAGAGGCAGATTTCTGAGTTCGAGGACAGCCAGGGCTATACAGAAAAACCCTGTCTTGAAAAAACAAAAAACAAAACAAAACAAAACAAAACAGCACTGTCTGCTCTTCCAGAGGTCCTGAGTTCAATTCCTAGCAACCTCATGGTGGCTCACAAACATCTGTAATAGGATCTGATGCCCTTTTCTGGTGTGCATGAAGACAGTATACTCGTATACTTAAAATAAATAAATCTTAAAGAAAAAGGCTGGGCTGGTGAGATGGCTCAGCAGGTAAGAGCACCCGACTGCTCTTCCGAAGGTCCGGAGTTCAAATCCCAGCAACCACATGGTGGCTCACAACCATCCGTAATGAGAGCTGACTCCCTCTTCTGGAGTGTCTGAAGACAGCTACAGTGTACTTACATATAATAAATAATAAATAAATCTTTAAAAAAAAAGAAAAAAGAAAAAGGCTGATGGACAGACTCATCCTGGCTCATTAGAACAAAACAAAACAAAACAAAACAAAAAAAAGACCCACAGTTCTGGTGGTAAGGGAAGAATTTCAAAGTATGGGAGAGCAAGGCAATTTTCCCTAATGGGCTACAGGGGGTAAGAGATGGGAGTACTGGGAACTGGATGAGTCTTCTCTATCTACCTATCCCATTCTAGGATGACCCTGTCCCAAAATACCAGAGAACAGGAGTCACAAGATCATCTATTTAACCCAGACATGTTCATTCAAAGGCCAACATGGCATCTCTCACAGATGCCCACAGATGTCCAAAATTACCAAGTACAGGCCAGATATCAAGCTCTTCAGCAGATGGCAGGTGCCTCTGACACTCTGGCTATGACACTAACTGAAGCCCAAAGCATCCTTAAGTCACATCCACCCACAACCCCAGTTATCTACTGGTTTATTCATCCATCTTTCCATGTGTCTACCCATCCAAGAATCCATCTGTCCCTCCATCTATCCATCCATTCATCCATCTGTACATCCATATAACCATCTGTCTACCCAACCATCCTTCTACATGTCTACCCTTAAGAATCCATATGTCCATCCATCCATCCATCCATCCATCCATCCATTCATCCATCCGTACATTCGTACATCCATATATCCATCTGTCTACCCAGCCATCCTTCCACATGTCTACCCCTAAGAATCCATCCATCCATCCATCAGTCGTCCGTCCATCCGTCCATCCATGATCCACCTATATATCCAGCCAGACATCCAACAAGGACTATCTGAGCATCCTAGTGTGCCAACCACTATATCTAAGAACCAAAGATGTCATAGCATGCAAGCATCTATCAAATAATTGACCATGTCTTTCTCAGTTCCCCACATCTATTCACCTGCAGTTCTATTTTCCTCTACTTCCAAAACATGCCTTGAACCTGTCCGTGTTCCTTAAGTCACCTTCATCCTAACAAACCACCTTCACTTATGTCCAGCCCAGATCAAGGAGCTACTCTCTTCCTGCCTGCTGCCTCCTTAGATTCCTCCTTAGATTTCTCCCTGTTATGGAAGCCAGAGAAGAATCTGAACACAAAACAATTCACTTGCTTGTTTCCATCCATTCTTTGAAAGCTTGCTTACGAGCTCAGGGTCCTTGGCTTCCATTCCCTGTCCCACCTATAGATCCCATCTGCCCTCTCCGGGCCTCATTCTAAGTCAGGACCCTTTCATATCAAATGGCATTTTGCTCACAGTATAATGAAACCTAGCACATGGTTGGTAGAACTCTCCCGTACTTCCTTGTCTCACAGTAATGTGAGCAGAAGGAAGGCAGAGGTAACTAGCCCGTCTTATCTTGTGCCCCCAAAGCAGACACTCCATAAACACCAATCTTCCAAACAAATATCCCAGAAGGGCAGCCCTTGTCAAATGCAGAGTTCCAGAATCAGCTATCAACCATCCTTTCAGACCATCAGCTTTGCCCTGTTCACTTGTGTCACCTTGAACAAGTTGTTCAGTGGCCTTAAGGGACATCTGTTTAACCACCCTCCCTAGCAGCTGTGCAGTTGGAAGAGATCCAGCCCCTTAGGTGGGCTGTGCAGGTAGGGCATGCCTTTGCCTTGCTAATTAACAGCAGCAGGATAGCCTTCCAGATTCCTGGGACCTGCGATGCTTTCCCCTTCCTTATCGCTGCAGACTCCTCTGCCACACCTGAGGGCTGGGCCAGGCTGACCTCCAAATTCTCATCTGACAAAGAAAGAACATGAAGCTTTTGTGCCTCAGTGTTCCTGAGTAGAAGAGCTGAGACCCCTGGCCTATGCTGTCAGCTGCTGACACCACCCCAAACCACACTCTGTAGGCCAGGAGCAAACGAAACTTCTCAGATGAGAGCTAGGCCAGAGTGGTTATCCAGTCCTCGGACCCAAGGAGCTTCCCAGTTTAGACAGTGGGTGTCTCAGGGAGGAAGGAGGGAATCTTACCTTCTTCAGGATGCAGGCTCTACTGCCCTAGGGTCTCGGGGACTTCAGAGGCCGAAGGCAGTGGCTGTGCAAAGGGAGACCCCTGGGATGTCCTGTCCTTTGCAGCAGGGAGCAGCAGAGGACAGCAGAGACCCTGCCTTCTTGCCTGCTGCTGAGAAAGGTTCCACAAAGGTCAAACTCCAAACTCTAGCCTCAGCTGCAGCAGCAGTTTAAAGGAAGCCTGGATGATCTCTCCAGAACCCTTGAACTCTGAGCAGGCCCCGTGAGGAAAGGGGCCTGCCCTGCCCTCATTGGGCCTTGGCCAGTGCCCTTACCTGGCAGGGGGCCCATGGCCTGGAGAGGCAGGGGAGACTGGAGCCTGGGTCCTGGGCTGCCTCGCTCACTCACTCTCCCTCCCGCCCGCCTCCCCTCCACTCTGGGAGCAGGCAGCCTTAAGACAGCTGGAGGAGCAGGGGGAGAAGGGGGTGCAGGAGATAAAAGGGACACGCCCAGAAGAGCAGCAGCCCCAGTGCAGCAGCAGCTGTGTTTAGTCTCAGACCAAGGCAGGACAGACACACAGCATCCAGACTAACTGTCAGGAGGAAACAAGCCCTGGACAGAGCTCCCACAGCTCAGGGCTCCAGGGCAGGCAGGGGAAGAGCTGTGAGGCTTCCAGCTGCTCAGGGCTGCAAACAGTTTCATTTCATTCCTAGCATTTGCAGGCTGCTACGCTGAAGTCACTGTCAGTGTTACTGGGTGAAAAATCACTTAGGAGACACCTGAGAATGTGTCTGTCAGGGTGTTTCCAGAGAGGTTTATCCAGGGGAATCTACCCTCAATGTGGGCAGCAGCATCCTATGGGATGGGTTAAAAGGAAAACAAAAGAGGAGGACTGTGCAAGCCCAAGAACCTGAGTTTGGATCCCCGGTACCATGTGATGTCTGTAACCCCAGCACTAGGGGCTTGGGGCCAGGAGGATGGCATGCTCACTGACCAGCCCATCTACCAATCAGTACACTTCAATTTCAGTGACTGTCTCAAAAATGAGGAGGCAGAGGGGTGTAGAGGCACATGTCTTAATCCCAGCATTCCAGTGGCAGGGGCAGAGAGGCAGAGAGGCAGAGAGAGAGGCAGTGAGGCAGAGAGGCAGAGAGGCAGAGAGGCAGAGAGGCAGAGAGGCAGAGAGGCAGAGAGGCAGAGGCAGAGAGGCAAAGGCAGAGGCAGAGAGGCAGAGGCAGAGGCAGAGGCAGAGAGGCAGAGAGGCAGAGAGAGAGGCAGAGAGGCAGAGAGGCAGAGAGAGAGGCAGAGAGGCAGAGAGAGAGGCAGAGAGGCAGAGAGGCAGAGAGGCAAAGGCAGAGGCAGAGAGGCAGAGGCAGAGGCAGAGGCAGAGGCAGAGGCAGAGGCAGAGGCAGAGGCAGAGGCAGAGGCAGAGGCAGGCAGAGAGCTCTGTGAGTTTGAGGCCTGCCTGGTCTACATAGTGAGTTCTAGTACAGCCAGAGCTAAAGTAACATTCCATCTTGAAAATAATATCATCATTATCATTACCATCATCATCATGTAGTAAATGATAAAGGAAGGCTCCTCAATTCACCTCTGGTCTCCACATATGTAAATGGTTGAGTGCACCCACACACATTGCACAACACACACACACACACACACACACACACACACACACACACACATAAAGAGTGAGCTGAGCACATTCATCCCTCCCTGCCTTGGTGCCTCATGCTGCTGCTGCTTTCTGTACCTACTTCGTCACCACAGCCTAACTCGATTTAGTTTGAGACTCCACTCTGAATTTCCCACCTTTCTAGAATAAAATAAAGATCGGGCCATAGACTCTGCAATGGTCCCAAGGTCAGAGCCTGCCAGAGAGAAGGATTTCCAGAAGGAGAAGGAGAAGGAGAAGGAGAAGGAGAAGGAGAAGGAGAAGGAGAAGAAAGAAGGAAGAAGAAGAAGAAGAAGAAGAAGAAGAAGGAGGAGGAGGAGGAGGAGGAGGAGGAGGAGGAGGAGGAGGAGGAAGAAGAAGAAGAAGAAGAAGAAGAAGAAGAAGAAGAAGAAGAAGAAGAAGAAGAAGAAGAAGAAAGAAGAAGAAGAAGAAGAAGAAGAAGAAGAAGAAGAAGAAGAAGAAGAAGAAGAAGAAGAAGAAGAAGGAAGAAGAAGAAGAAGAAGAAGAAGAAGAAGAAGAAGAAGAAGAAGAAGAAGAAGGAAGAAGAAGAAGGAAGAAGAAGAAGAAGAAGAAGAAGAAGAAGAAGAAGAAGAAGAAGAAGAAGAAGAAGAAGAAGAAGACGACGACGAGGACGACGACACCAGAAGCCAGGGCCATGTGGCCCACAGCAGCACAGTAACAGAACAGTAACAGTAACAGAAGTAGGTTGTTGTGGATGACACTCTGCAGCCCCAATCCAGTCCTGATCACTTTGGACACCTCTTGGGGACCTGGGGGCAGATTCCAGGAGCTTTCAGAGGGAGCCTGTAGGGCTAGCAAAACACGGCAGGGGGAGCTGCCACCCACAGCGGAACATGCACTCCAATGAAGGAGGAGAGACAGCCATGACCCAGCCCCAGTGGTGTCACAACATAGGAACCTTTTCAGTTCTACAGAGCTCATGGTGGCCATATGTGAGGGCCAGAGGTGGCCCACTCGGCTATGGCTGTCACCTCTGACAGTTGCTCTAAGTACCTGAGTGGGGGAGAGGGTACGGGGTTGGGGGGGGGATGAGGGGGATGTGTGTGTGTGTGTGTGTGTGTGTGTGTGTGTGTGTGCGCGCGCGCGCTCTCTCTCTCTTGCATGCATGTGCTTGGTACCTGCCTTTCATTACCTCCATCTCCTGCCCTTGTCCCTCCTGCTGCTTCTCTTTAGGATGTGTCCTGATGGTCCCCTCTACTCTCTTGTCATATCCATAGGTCTATATTTTTTTAAAGCTGAATGCTGTGTATGAGAGAAAACGTGTGCTATTGATCTTTCTGAGTCTGGCTTATTTGGCTTTGACAATTATTTGGGGTAACCCCTAATGCCCTTTTCTAACTGCTGACCTAGCTATCCCCAGGGGTACACTGCAAATACTTGCTGTTTCTCATGGCCACGCGCTCCCCTCATGGATGCTTCCTTCTCTCTCCTCCTATTCTTCTTCCTCCTCTTTCTTTCTGCCACCCCAGATCAGGTAAATCAAAACCCTCCTACCTCTAATCCCTCCAGTGGATTAGAAATCGCTGTGGCCATTTTTATTTAACCAGTAGTTTTAAATTAAGGAACTAGATTTGCAGAACAAAAGCTGGTAACAAGAGAATGCACGTGTAGACCTAGAACTTCCATACAGAATTTAGCATTACAATGCATAGCAGCCAACCAAACCTCTAGACCTTGCATGCATATCGATGTAGCAGGGGTCCACAGGAATGATAATGTTTAAAAGGTAGTTCACAGGAAGAGCTAGCCTGCAGACAGGGCGAGCCTTGGCTCCCAGCTCTCCCTGATTGGCCAGGACCTGCCAGTTTCATCGAGAATTCCAAACTTTATTTTTCTCTCTTTTTTGTGGCTTCAGAGAGGAAAATCCACACTCTGGCCCCTCTGATCTTTTAACCCAGACTTGTGCTGCTGGAATTTTTGGATCCCTGCTATCTCCATCTGTTTGTTGCTCCTGTTGTTGCTGTAGCTTATTTTCAGAGCCTGGATAATTTATAAAGCATAAAAGTTTACTGTGTTTATAGTTCTGGAGGTTGGGGTTGCCTGCATCTACAGCAACTGCAGGTGAGTACAAAGCCTCAGAGGGAATATATGAAGTGTCTGAGCACTGATTTTTCGTGTCTGAAATGCAGGGTGCTAACAGTACCCAGACGGTTGGTTCATCAAGGGGACGCCTTGAGATGCTGCCTATAACATTTGTCCCAGCTCAAGGATCATTTCCCTTTTCTTCTCTTTAACGCAGGCGTGTTTTGTGGAGTTCTCCAGTGGCAGACAGAGTGCAGGGCAGCCATGAGAATCCAGCTGTCTGCGCTGAAGCTGACTTAAGGAAATGTGCAGGGTCCAGTGTTGTTGTGCACACCAGGGGATGCTGAGGCAGGCTGTTCAAAGCCAGCCTGGGTTCCATAATGACAGAAAGGAAAGACTGCAAACACTAAGGACACTGATTTGAACAGGGAAGTCGAACTCATTTCAATAAATACACAGGGAGGGGGGTGTTGCCATCTTAGGACTGGTTTCCTAAGTGTCTAATAACTCTGGAAATAGTCTACCTAACATAAATTCCTGCATCCAAGGGTAGCTCACAATCAGAATATTGACTGCAAAAGCTCTCTGGAATCTTTCAAAGTGAGCCCCCCTGCCCCCCAGGCAAGAGGTCTGAGAACCACTGTATCATGCTGCATCTCTGTCCTGTGAACTCTCTGAAACACATCCTGCCTAAACCCAGAGCCGCCGCGGGGTTTAAGTGTGAAAGGTGGCAGGACTCAGTCAGTGAAGTGCTTGCCCTGTGAGTACCAGAAAGAACCCAAGTGCAATCCCCAGCACCCACAGAAAAGCCAGATGCAGCAGTGTGTGCCTGTAATCCCAGGGCTAAAGGGTGGGACAGAGACAAATTGGCAAACTTCAGGTTTAGTGAGAGACCCTGTCTCAAAATGTAAGGTGGCAAGGAATCCAGGAAGACACCTAACACGGACCTCAGGGCTTCACATGCCCACACACACACACACACACACACACACACACCAACAGTGTCTTCTGATAAGGGCCGACCTTGGGATGCCTGTAAGGGCAGCAGGCACTGCATTAGTGCAAGCGTTTGTATCTCCATTAACCAGAAAGGGCACTGCAAAGGAGGCTGTTAAAGCACACGACCCCTTTACCTTAATCAGTAAGCACTCCAACCTCAGGGGTTGAGGTTAAAGCTCAACACTGGCAGGGCTTGAGGTCTGAAGTGGAATGTGACCACACTGGAAGTGTTATCAGAGTGGAACAGGATCAAGGGACGCTGAGCGCTGCGCTTTGTATCTGAATCTGTGGAAAACTTTATCCTCCGGGTCAGAGGTTCAAGGCATCTGGAGGTGAGACCTGGGGAAAAGTGCTTAGGATTGAGGATGTCGGTTCTGGATCCGTGGTTATCTCTTGAGTGCGTGTATTATAAAAGCACCCCTCCCCCCTCCACTGCCCTTCCCCCTTCCCCCCCAAATTTCATTTTCATGGGAGTGATCTAGAAACAAGAGCTACAACTAAGGAAGTATGGAGGAGGGGGTGCAGGGGGGAAACTATGCGTGACGATGCACAGGGAAACTGACCCGACATAAGGAACTCCATTCAGTAACCTGTGATCCATGGAGCTGAGACTGGGCTGTCCCAGGTATAACTGCTGTGTGTCATGTTGATGAGCTAAGGGTTCAACAGGGAATTCCTTGCTTCCCACCTCTAACTCCCAATGCCGCACAGAGATGCTGGACCAGACCACTGGGGGGACTGTAGCCAGTAGGAAAGAGGTCTCACACTGTGCCCATGACTTGGGGCCAGCCACAAGATGGCTTAACCTTTTGAGTGCTTGCCACTCTCACCATGTGGTACTCTGGGCTTCCTTAAGAATCTAGTGTTCCTTGGGGCTGGAGTGACAGCTCAGTGATTAAGAGTACTGACTGGTGGCATCCCAGCACTTGGGAGGCAGAGGCAGTTGGATTTCTGAGTTCCAGGCCAGCCTGGTCTACAGAGTGAGTTCCCGGACAGCCAGGGCTACACAGAGAAACCCTGTCTCAAAAAAAAAAAAAACAAAAAACAAAACAAAACAAAAAACAAAGAAACAAACAAACAAAAAAGAAAACTGACTTCAAGAGGTCCTGAGTTCAATTCCCAGCAACCACGTGGTAGCTCACAACCATCTGTAATGGATCTGATGCCCTCTTCTGGTGTGTCTGAAGAGAGCAACAGTGTACTCACATAAATAAATATATCTTAAAAAAAAATGAAAAAGAATCTTAGAGTTTCATCCAGCAAGTTTTTTTGCTAGATGTAATCCTTCCCGTTGGACTCCCAGCCTCTGGAACTATGGGGAGATAAAACTATATGCTTTATACATTACCCAGGCTCTCAGATTCAGTTACGGCAACAGAAAACAAACTAAGATATCAGCACAACAAAACTCGCACTATCACAAGTCTGGAGCGCAGGGTGTTTTTGCTGAATGCTTGGTATGGGGTTGAGTCGGCATGGGGCCAGCTGCATGACCCTCATAGCTGGGGTCTGTGGCCAGTGTTCAATTAAACCTTGTAGTTAGGATGTCACCTGCTGTCAATCTATGCCTAAACCCATCCATTAAGTCAGAGCCTTGGAATGTCATCTTCCGTTAGTGGCTAGACCTAGAGCTGGGGACCAGGTCTTCAACACACAAGCCACTTCACATCCACACTGGAATAGCCTCGTGTTACTGCAGCACCGGGTTTGGCCCTAGCATGCCCACCCAAAGCTCACGGAGGGAATGGCCTATGGTGAGTACAGGGCATAGTTTTAAATGAAGCTTCTGCCATCTTTCTCTAGAAGGACAGAGTGACTCCATCCTCGGCCTAGGAAGGATGGACACAATATCCTAGGATGTCATTGTCCCTCCACTTTGATTCTGGCTCCTGTGATTCAGCTGGTGTGTGACCTGGATAGGTTGTTTTTGCCTCCTCAACCTTGATGCACATCTGTAAGAGATGCACATCTGTAAGAAAAAGGAGGCAGGAAGACATATGGGGCTGAAGGTGCAAGAGAACACAAGCCAAGTGCCGAGCTTTGCTCTGTGAGAAACAAAGATGCTTTCTGCTTAACCGTTTTCAGGACAGCTGGTGTTGCTGGCTCATAACCAGGCTCCACTCCTGAACTTCTCAGGTACATTCACTGACAGTTCAAAACACCTAGCTCCAGCACTATCACCACATCCCATAGGAAGCTGTGTTAAGGTCGAGAAGGCAGATATGGGACCCTCAACGGTGCTTTGGGAAGCATCACTTGCCTGTGTGGCGCCTGTTGACACCACAGCCACACACAGTCTGTGCCTTTTCTACCCTTGGCTGGAAGAAGAATTGGCTTGTTGCAAATACTCATAGGTCACGAGTTATACCATGTCCCCTCTGCTGCTGGTTTTGTGTGTTTGGTTTGAGACACAGTCTCGTTAAGCTGCCCAGGTAGAACTTGCAGTGCTGCCTAAGCTGGCTTTGAATGTGTCCCCCTCCTGGCTTTAGCCTCCTGATGAAAAGTGCCCAGTAACATACCAGGGCCAGCGCCCTCTGAATGCTGCAGTGCTCGCTACTATAACAACCTTCATCTCATAACAAGCAGTGAGAAGTGTGCCCTCTCCTTGGCTCTCCCTTTGCTGACAGTGGAAGGCGGGGCCAGCTTGGCTTCCTTCTGTTTCTACAAACTACTGCTTCCTGAAAATGCCAAGCAGAGGTCAGTCACCAGCCTTTGGCTAACCCTGCCTCGACTACCTCAAGGAGGTGCCCACTCCCCAAATCATTACTGAAATCCTTTACTGTGTGATAACTTCTTTGCTGGAATGTGTCTCAAATGGCACCCTGCTCTCTGCAGGAGGACCTGGACAGGGCCACGTGGGTGAGGTTACTTTCCCACAGGCTCGCTCCATCTCATTAATTGTACACAAAAGTGTACAGGTCTACTTTTGAACAGCATAAAAAGTTAATACGTATCTAAGGGGAAAGAGCCTCTGAGTTTAGCAGTTTTCTCTTTCAAAAAAAAAAAAAAAGTTTTCGAAGAAACAAGCAAAACATTGTTTTGCCCACGGATGACCGGGCATTGCATGGGGGGGGTGGGTGTCTTTATTAGTTAGCACAGGCAATCGAGCGCCTCAGTTCAAAGTAGTTGGAAGCAGATAGGTTGGCTCACGTGGCTCTGGATCCACACCTTAGGGTCTGACCTACTCCAGCCACTCAGTGTGGCGTCTCAGATAGACTTCGTCTTGTCTTTACTCTCTAACAAACATTTTTTCCATTAGGATCTTGAAAAACTCAGCTGATGTCCTCAAGGGTTCAAGGTTAGGGGGAAACAGATTCTTTAACAGATTTGACAAGCCTTGACTTCCTCGGCTAGTCTCTCTTTGGTTCCCATTTGGTCACGTGCTCAACTAGGGAGGGACAGAGTGAGTTTGTCCATGCATCCACTTGTTTCTGGAAGGAAACTGGTTTGGAGTTTCTAGAAAGGAGCAGATGTGCTGGACAGACAAGTCCACAGACCCACCACCTCTTGTAGCTGTCTTGGATAAGGATTAACTGGGAAGCGCATGGTCTGATGTGACTCGGACCTGCTCCCTGTGTGTCTCCATGCAATCCCTAGCATCTTGGATCCTATCTGAGGCAGGGATGCAATTTATCCTTTTCAACTTACCTTGACCCCTTTCCAATTACACAACCCTGCCCTGAGACCAAATTGCACCTAGTAGCCCTGCAGGTGTGCCACAGTCTCACTGTTCGTGAGAGCTTTCCCCAGTGGAATGTACTCACGCTTGGTGTGGACCTTGGGAACCAAGGCTGTACAGCACCCCAGTGACTGCCTCTCCCCTGGATGTGACAGGAGAGTGACAGTGTAATACGTTGGTCCCAGTAGATGAAGCAAACCCATGTGAATCCCCAAGGAGAGCGAGTAAGGCACCCCTGGATCACTTACAGTGGCAATCAGAGACAGACTGCAGCAGCCCAGTTCTGTGTGCTTGACCTCCTTCTCTTGAAGGCTTCAATGCCGCCCCAAGCTTGTAGTTCTCTGGCCTATCGTGGCAGCATCCTCTGATCTCATCCCAAACCTTGCAAATCAAGCTCTATATTTGAACAAAACCCCTGAGGGCAGTGGTTCTCAACCTCCCTAATGCTGTGATCTTTTTAATACGGTTCCTCATGTTGTGGTGACCCCAACCATAAGATGATTTGTTTGTTCGTTTATTTTATGTATGTGAGTATACTTTGCTCTCTTCAGACACACCAGACGAGGGCATCAGATCCATTACAGATGATTGTGAGCCACCATGTGGTTGTTGGGAATTGAGCTCAGGACCTCTGGAAGAGCAGTCAGTGTTCTTAACCACTGAGCCATCTCTCCAGCCCCATAACATTATTATTTTTTTTTTTTTGCTACTTCATAACTAAAATTTTGCTACTGTTATGAGTCATGTTTTTGGATAAATCTGTTTTTCAGTGGTCTCAGATGACCCCTGGAAAGAGTCGTTTAACCCCCTTGCAAAGGGGTCATGACCCACAGGTTGAGAACAGCTGCTCTAGTTTTGTCCATGGACATTAAAGTTTGAGAAGAGATGTTTGCAGATGCTCACGGCGGGTGGTCACATTGGCAGTGAGGAGATGACCAGAGATGTGAGGCCTCTGTGCTCTCCAGGCAGGAGATTTATAAGAGAGTCATCAGTGAAGTAACTGGCTGGTATAAATTTGGGGTTTTAAATTTGAAGTAGGATTACGTGGGAAAGCCAGCTGAGCCCTCTTCTAACCGAGGTTGGTAAAGTGGGTTTTTTATGGGTTTTGTTTTGGTTTAGTTTGTTTCTGTGCGCCCCCCTGTGGCTGCCTTCTCCACTTACACGTAAGGCGATTCCCAGCGATTCTTTAGTCATGGGCGAGCACAACTCGCACCGTGATCCATCCGCACTCAGGCGAGCACAACTCGCACCGTGATCCATCCGCACTCACAAGCACACACATGCACACATATCAAGCAGTTGATACCTAGTTTCAAGGTAAAACCAATAAAAATGAAAAACAAGACCAGCAAGATGTCTCAGTAAAGGCTCCTGCCACCAAGCCTGGTGACCTGAGTTTGATCCTTCACCTTACATAGGAGACTGATTTCCTCAAGCTGTCCCAACTCACAGACACAATCAATCAATCGATAAATAGAAAATAAATATAGATCATAAATTAAATAGGTTAATTAATTAAAGGGCCAAATGAAATAATAGATAAATGATGTTATGGAAGCTGACAACCATACACACTGAAAAATACAAGCCTGGAGGACCCATGTACCTACAAAACACAAAATAACAGCCATTGTCCTGTCTAGGTCTGGGAATAGGGAAAGCTTGAAACTTTAGGGGAAAACCTTAATTCTTAATTCTTTGTGGGGTGGGGTTATTCTTTTAATTTGGCAATGATTATACAATGCCTTTTTCCCCCCTACCTGCTTTTTGGAGTATCAATAAAAGACTGGAACAAGAAAAAGGTGGGAGAGCATGAGGAGAGCGAGTGAGGTGTGCATGAGGTTGAATGGAGAGTGGGTGGAGAGAGTGTGACTGAGAGTGTGAGAAGTGTGTGTATGCCTGTGAGTAAAGGAGAGTGCATGCAGTGTGTGTGAGGTATGTTTGGAGTGTGTGTGTGTGTGTGTGTGTGTGTGTGTGTGTGTGTGTATGTGAGAGAGAGAGAGAGAAATGCACAGAGGTGTGTAGGAGTTCAAGAAAAGAAAGGCTCACAGGAGAAAAGCAAGTGCGCAGGAGAATGCAGAGTGTGTGCAGCCTCAAGCTGCGAGCGAGCGAGTGAGAAAGAGACCAAAAGAGAGAGAGAAAGAGAGAGAGAGAGAGAGAGAGAGAGAGAGAGAGAGAGAGAGAGAGAGAAACTTTAAGCCTTGAAAACTTGCCTGTCAGTTTGTACCTGAAAAGTAGACTGTGTCTGTGTATCATGTACCTTCCAGCTATCCCTGATCCCAGTTGAGAATTCCAATCCTGTGTCGAAGACAGGTATGTGTATCTAAGTGTATATGTGTGTGTTCATGTGCCCATGTGCACTGTGTGACACAGTTTTGGCCTTCTGCCAACTCTGTGTAGCTAGCATCTCTTTGTGGGCTATGACAATAACAGTTCACTCAGGTTATTATTTCTCAGGGACTTGAAGATCACTCTTGTCAAAGCCACTGACCTTTGACTTGGGCCTTCTGATGGTGACATTTTTTAACTTCCCAGGTCCCAAAATTCTATCCTTGGGATAGGCTGACACTGCTAGTTCCTAAACAGAAATTCTGTGAAGCTCTGTGGTGGGCCCTGCATTCAGAAGGCATGGGCAGCTTTGCCTGGAAACCTTCAGGCACCAGCTTCTGTCTCCTATATACACTGAGGGCTTATTCTGGGGAGATGCACTGGAGAGTGGGGGCTCCTGCTTCCACACTTGGCCTATTGGCCAACAAATGCTTGCAAAACCTGTTTGAGCTACTGGAATACTGCATAGTAGGCAAAATTAGCTGGCTCAAGTGACATTATTACTGGGGGAGGGGCATTGTCTTCCTCTTTGTAAGGACCACTGGTTACACTAGGGGCAATGAAGCAAACACAGCCATGTTTCTACCTGAGAACAGAACTTTATTTATTTCATTTATTGATTAAAGAACTTTTATGTTATGTGTCAAACATGTGCAGGCATGCATGTTGGGTCATGTGAGGTGCCCTCCCGTACAGGGCAGAGTTTCTCTATTTCTTCTTCTTTTTTATAATTTACATTTAATTTTATATGCATTGATGTTTTGCCTGCATGTGTGTCTGTGTGAGCGTGTCGGATCCCCTGGCACTGGAGTTACAGAGAAGTGTGAGCTGTCATCTGGGTGCTGGGAATTGAACCTGTCTCCTCCAGAAAAGCAGCCAAGGCAGTGCTCTTAACCACTGAGCCATCTTTCCAGCCCTGAGGGTTTCTCACCCAACCTGGAATTTGATGTTTTCAGCCAGGCTGGTGGTCACTGAGTCCAGTGAGCCTCCTGTCTCCACGCCCTGTAGCCCTGGGGTTACAGTTGCATGTGGCCATGCCTGGCTGTGTTTACACGGGGGCTGGGGGTTTGAACTCAGATCCTCATGTTTGCACTGCAAGCTCTGGTTCTCCCTTTGCCATGTCCCCCTCCTCAGACAGAACTTTTTTACAAGAAAAACAAAGCCTGTGAACAAGGATGCCTTAGTTAGGGTTCTCCTGCTGTGAGCAGACACCACGACCAAAGCAACTCTTATAAGGACAGCATGTAATTGGGCATATTCAAACCACCGCAAAGGTTGAGTCGTGGTTCGGTGATAGAGAACAGCATGTACAAGGAAGGCCCTGAGCACCATCGCATACATCACAATGTGGTGCCTCCATTGCTGTTGTGGGTGCTGGGATGTGGGGAGAAGGATATGTCCACACTTCTCTTGGACAGTTGATACTTCACAGAAACCCTGTCCTTGACAGCCCCAGAGGGGAAGCCCTGCAATGCCAACACAGTGAACACAGCATATTCTAGACGGTCAGAGAGGTTACTACCAGGGCATAAAAAAGAACGAGGTTTTCATCCACACTGCATCCTGGAAGAACTTCAAAACTATACAGGCAGACCCAGCAGCCTACAGATTGACCAACTCCAGTTATAGAAAGATCCAGAACAGACAGGTGGAGTGAGTCACTCCTGACAGCACTCAGGAGGCAGAGGCAGGAAAACCAAGAATTACAACCCAGGGCTAGAGAGATGGCTCAGTGGTTAAGAGCACTGACTGCTCTTCCAGAGGTCCTGAGTTCAATTCCCAGCAACCACATAGTGGTTAGCAACCATCTGTAATGTGATCTGATGCCTTATTCTGGTGTGTCTGAAGAGAGCAATGGTGGTGTACTCACATACATTAAATCAATCAATCAATCAATCTTTAACTGAGCAGTGGTGGCACACACCTTTAATCCCAGCACTTGGGAGGCAGAGGCAGGTGGATTTCTGAGTTTGAGGCCAGCCTGGTTTACAGAGTGAGTTCCAGGACAGCCAGGACTACACAGAGAAACCCTGTCTCGAAAAAACAAAAAACAAAAAAAATCCAAAAAAACCCCAAAAAGAATTAGAACCCAGCCCAGGATACATAGTGACACGTTGTCTGTTGGGGTGGCTCAATGCTAGAGCACTTCCTAGGCTGCATGCTCAGGACCTGGTGAGGTAGGGTTCTACTCCAGCCCAAGACCCAGTCAACTGGTTGCCCAGAGCGGGGAAGGGCAGTTTGTGGAGCAAATGGGGGAGATCTAGCAAACAGTGGTGAGCCAGGTGTGAGCTTGTCAGTGGGGCCCGCTGGACACTGAGCACGCTCGATGCTTTGGTTTTACAGAGCCGGCAGTCTACTAGGAACCTGGCACCCCTAGCACCCCTGAGCACAACCAGCCGCCTCTGACCCAGGAGTCAATTATGGAGTGGGAACTCTGTCAATGGAATGGTTAGGCTCTTTCTAATAAAAAGCTTCTTGGAGAAGGGCACTAGCTTTGTTTGTTTGTTTGTTTGTTTGTTTGTTTGTTTTTGAAACAGGGTTTCTCTGTGCAGCCTTGGTGGTCCTGGAACTCATTCTGTAGATCAGGTTGGCCTCAAAGTCACAGAGACCCAACTGTCTCTGCCTCCCAAGTGATGGGGTTAAAGGCGTGCAGCACCACTGCCCTGCTGGGCTGCTGCTTCTTCTTTTTCCTTCTCTTTTTCCTTCCCTTCCCCTCCCCATCCCTTTCCCTCCCCCCTCTCTCTCTCCTTCCTTCTCCTCCTTCCCCTTCTCTTCAATCTTTTTGTAAGCTTGTATTTATTTTTTTGTTCTCTCTCTCTCTCTCTCTCTCTCTCTCTCTCTCTCTCTCTCTCTCTCTGTATGGGGTGGGGTGGGGGCGTGCCTTCGTGTTTGACTTTGAGGAACCTGCTCATGTGTTTGTAGAGGCTGGCAAGTGTAAAATGTGCCGGTGGACTATGGGCTGACTGGAGATTCTGAAAAAGCTGTTAGCCATTCCTTCCCTGGCTATCTACTACCGAGGTCCCCAGCGCTGAGGTAGCTCGCTGTTTTGTTCGGTGAATCTCTGATTTTGTGTGACCCCCCACCTACATTATGGAGCAGAGCCTTCAGTTTGTTCATCAGACCCAATCAGAGCCTCATAGAAACATGCAGAACAATAGTAATTATATACTTGCAATGCCATCGTTCAATCGACCTGAAATATAAAATTAGCCTTGGAAGAGTCTATCTCATTGATGTTGAAACTCCTCTTCCTTAGCAGGAAGCTTCTTGTTTCCACCTCCTCCCCGTGACTTCCGCCTTTCAGAACTCCCCTTTGGCTATCCCCACCTGAGGTCCCTCTACTCCTCTTGGTGTGTATTCCGAATGGTCTAGCTGCTTTTTTCAAGGGCACACATGCGCAGTGGTGCAGTTCCTGGCCCCCATCTCATTCCCCACCTCCTTCTCCCATTGGCTTCCAACCTAGCTTCCTTATGCAACTCCACCCCTGAGCTCCAGACAGAAGCAAGGCTTCCTGTCCTCGTGTGATGCCCCGCAGCCACCCAACTGTTCTAGACCGCCCTCTCCTTGCTTGCCTGCCGCCTCAGTCTTCTTTCTGTTGCTGACACAAAATATCTGAAGCTGTATAACTTATAAAAAATAATAGAGTTATTTAGCTCACGGTTTTGGAGGCTGGGAATTCCAGAAACATGGCGCCGGCTTGTATTTGACATCTGGCAAGGGTCTTCTTGCTGGGTCTTAACGCGGAGTCAGAGTAAGCTTTCAGGAGAGAGGTTACATTTATCGCACAGTCACATTCCATACCCAATAATCCATTAAGGCATGGATGGGTTGATTTTTTTTTTCATTTTTCCAAAGGCTCTAAGTACCATTAACGTATGAGAGTGAGCATCAAGTTTCTAGCATGTAATGAATGGGAGGACAGAGCCAGGCCGTCCCAGGAGATGTCCATCTTTTTATACCCAGGGCATTAATGGTAGTCTCTACCCAGAGAAGTAATGCATTCCTGTAACCCCAGCACCCAAGAAGCTGAAGCCAGAGGACTGTGTGTCTGAAGTTAGCCTGGGCTACACAGTAAGAACCTATCTCAAAAGTACAAAAAGGGGGTTGGGGGCGTCCCTAACTATATCCCCTTCATCTCCTGTCTCCTCTTTCTGGGGTGTGGGGTTCTCTCTGGAATGTGTAGGTTACCTTGTGTGTAGAGCTTGCTGGCCATAGCTCCTCCCAGTCTCTCGCACAGGTAGCTGTGTTGGCACCACACCAGGAAACCTGAAGCCAAGTAGAGAAGTCCTGAGTGCATGAACAGGGTGCGGTCAGAGGGCCGCTATAGAAGCAGATCACACAAGACCTCCGGGGCACGGTAAGATCTGGCCGTTTCTCGAGGGCTTGATAGCTGGAAGTCCCACTGAGTCATTCTCATTGCATTTGGAGCTTATAGATGGAAACTGGCCTTGGCAAGACTGCACCAGATTTATCCAGACAGCAGAGCACTGAGGGTGCAGACAGCTGTGAGTTGTGCATGCTGGACTGTCGCGTACGCTGCCGGGTGCCTGGTGCTGGGTGCCAGGTTCGTGGTACATACTCCTGCTGCCCCGGCCCGGTGCATGCTAAGTTTAACAGCAGTCACATTCTCTTGGTTGGTAAGGAGTAGAGCTCATGGCTCTCTCCATTAACAGGGTCTACAGATGTGGCCACATCGTCCCAGTATTGATGGGGATAAATTTGCCCTAGTTGAGAGGGAGACTGAACTTAGGGTTCCCCAAAGTAGCACCTGAAGTGGGGTCAGGAGGCAACCAGCCACATCTGGAATTAAAGTGGTACAGGCAAGAGCAAATGTCCTGAGGTAGGAGACAACCTTGCAGTCCTGCCTCCTGTGGAGACTGGCTCTCCCCAGTTGCTGAAGTCACTGAAGGGTTGTAATCACAGCAGTGACCAGCTTGAACAGAGAGGAACAAAGGTCAGATTTCATTTTGACTGAGGTAGTGGCTCTGTGGGCCATGAGCAAGACACTGTCTGAAGCCACGTTCTTAGCTCTGGCAACTTACTGGAGGAAAATTGTCTGTTTATGAAAATGCAAGGAGCTGAGTGTTATGTAGGAACAGAGAGATGCCGAGGCCAAGAGGATGCTGTGGGTGGATGTGGCGGGACGCTGACATGGCCCTGTCAGAAACGCTTGAGAGGAAAACAGGTGGGCTGGATTGGGCCAGCGCTCGCTCAGAGGTGCAAGCGGCCTGCTGAGACTTTCCCCCTAGGTAGCTCCAATTCCGAAGCCTCCTTAACCAGAAACCAGAGGAGGTTTCCAAGGTCAGGAACTGCCAAGTGTAAGAGCTCTGCCCTGCTCTGTTCCCTCACCTTTGGACTCTCTCGGTTTCACTTCGGAGATTTTTATCTATGTTTAAAGATTCACTGCTCTCTGTGGGTGTGACTGGCTGCGTGTATATAAGAGCTCTATGTGCTTGCCTGGTGCCCTAGGAGGCCGGAAGAGGGTGTAGGTCTCCTGGGACTGTAGTTACAGCTGCCACGTGAGGGAATTGAACTTGGGTCCTCTGAAAGAGCAGCTAGTGCTCTTACCTGCTGAACCGTTACTTCAGCCCTACTTAGGGATTTCTAAGATTTGGTTCACCTCAAAATCAAGACTCAATTTAAGAATATCTATTTGGGGGCTGAAGAGATAGATCAGTGGTTGAGAGCACTGGTTGCTCTTCCAGAGGCCCTGGGCTCTCAGCACCCACATGGCAACTCAGTACCACCTGTAACTCTCAGTCCTACAAGACTTGACTCTCTCTTCTGCCTTCCTTGGGCACTGCTTGCATGTGGAGCACATACATACACTCAGGCAAAACACACATGCACATACATTTAAAAGGAAAAAAAAATTTTTTTTTCTAGTGCTTTGGGCATGCTAGGCAAGTGAACTGCTTCTCAACTGCATCCCTGCTGGGGTGGTGTCTGAGTGTGTGCACATGAGTGTGTGTATAAGTGTGAGTGTGTGCGTATGAGTGCGTATAGGTGTGTGTATGAGTGTGTGCATATGAATGTGTATGGGTGTGTGTGCGTATGAGTATGCATATGAATGGGGGGGGTCTATAGAGCCAGAGCAATTGTTGGTGTCTCCCTCTGTCACTATTTTTTTTAAATATTTATTGATTATATGTAAGTACACTGTAGCTGACTTCAGACAATCCAGAAGAGGGCGTCAGATCTTGTTACAGATGTTTGTGAGCCACCATGTGGTTGCTGGGATTTGAACTCCAGACCTTCGGAAGAGCAGTCGGGTGCTCTTACCCACTGAGCCATCTCACCAGCCTTCCCTCTGTCACTATTACCTTACTTCTTTTATCTATTACTCTGTGGGTGTGTGGTGGTAGTGGGGTACTTGAGTGGAGATCGGGGGACTACTTTGTGGCCCTGGTTACCTCCTTCCACCTTTATGTGACCTCCAAAGACTGAACAACTCAAGTCATCAGTTTTTGAAATGAGGTCCCCCACCTCCATGAGCCAATTTGCCAGCCCCTTCACCTTACTTCTCGAGACAGTGACTCTCGCTGAGCCTCTGCTAGACTGGCTGACTTGACATGTCCCCAGGATCCCATCAGTGCCACTCAGTGCTGGGATAACTCCGGTATACTACCTGACCCACTTCTTAGATGAGTACTGGGGAACTGGACTTGGGTCTTCATGCTTATACAACAAGTAGTTTGGCCCCTAAGTCATCTCCTCATCCCATACATAGCCGTAAGAAATAAAGAGAAACCCATGGATCCCCAAGTTTTCCTTGATGGTCACAGCTATCACTGTACAAGGTCACAACTTTAAGTTACATCTAAGAAAGTCTACTGCCCACAGTCAGACGGTCACAAGTGTGTGTGTGTGTGTGTTAGTGTTATATACATGCCAGGTGATGTGACCAAATTGTTGATATACACTGCATTATTGACTAAAGCAATCAAGACACTCCACACTTGCTGTAGCAGTAGTAAGGCCCTGAAACCTTGGGCCCTATGAAATGAGACACAGATCAGGGCACAGGTGATCAACCTAGGCGGACAGGAATGAGAAGCATGGCCCCTGCCTAAGTGCCCTGGCCTGGCCTGGCCGGCTCCAGCCAGCTTCCTGTTGTTCCCTTGCTCCCATCTGAGCATTGCCGAGCCCCTCCACGTCCACCTTGCTCTCAGCTGTTTTTGTCCATGTGTGACTGCTGCAGTGTTGTCCGGGTATCTGCTCAGAGCCCAACCCTTAAAAGGAAATGTACCTTTCTCTCTCTCTCCAGGAATAAGGGAAAGCTTCGAGCTTTCTTTTGCAAAAAAGTTAGGGTTTTTTGTTGTTGTTGTTGTTTTTCAATAACCAAACTCTTTAAAACCTGGGTGACTGGGACTGGAGCCATGGCTCAACAGCTAGGAGCACGGACTGTTCTTGCAGAGGACCTGCGTTCAATCCCCAACGCACACATAGGTTCATAATCACGTTAACAGCAGTTCTAGGGACTCCAATACTCACTCCTAGCCTCCACAGGCATGGTACACAAATACACAGGCAAAATACCCATACACACAAAATGTTCAATTTTAACACCGCCTCCCCCAATAAAAAAGATGACTGGAAACAACCCATAGGCCCACACACTGCATGCACATTGGTCCAGAGGTCATCTTGATAAGGTTCTAAGTAAAGTTCTTCCTTACTGCCCTAAGTGCCACGTCACATGGCCTTCCTGCCTGTGGATCGGCTCCTATAGCCAGAACAAGATATCCCGGGCTTGGACTTGGGTAGGCTTGCAAGCGCAAGGTTGTCAGCCCTAGACAGTTAGCTACAACTCCTGCCCTGCAATCTGGCAAGTATTTTCTATCACCCTCAGGCCCTATCTTTTTGACAAGGGTTTCTCTATGTAACCCTGGCTATCCTGGAACTTGCTCTGTAGACCAACGTGGCCTTAACTCAGAGGTCCATCTGCCTCTGCCTCCAGAGCACCAGGATTAAAGGGATGGAACACTATGAGCTGTGGTCAACTTCTTTTGTTTTGAGCCTGGCTATCCTGGAACTCACTCTGTAGACCGGGCTGGTATCGAAATCAGAAATCCACCTGCCTCTGTCTCCCAAGTGTTGGGATTAAAGGTGTGTGCCACCACTGCTTGGCATTATGGTCAGTTTAAGTAGGCCTGTGGGTCCTGGCAGAGGCTGTAAGGGAGACAGTGTATTGTGAGCATAACGGAGAGTAGTGAGCACACCCAATGTCTTCCTCTGGCATGGATGTGTGCACCACACATAGATGTAAGAAAATAAAGGCCAGGGGCTGGAGAGATGGCTCAGAGATTAAGAGCACTGGCTGCTCTTCCAGAGGCCCCGAGTTCAATTCCCAGTAACCACATGGCTCTCAACCATCTGTAATGGGACCTGATGCTCTCTTCTGGGGTGTCTTAAGAAATCAACAGTGTACTCACATACATAAAATCAATCTATCTTAAAATAAATAAAAGCTTAACAACTTTTTGTGGAGCTGGGTATCCCCAGAACATAGTTGGAGGAGTGGAGCCAGAAAGTGGCTCACACTCTTCTTCCTCTAACTGGAGAGACTGGGGGGGTGGGGGTGGGGTGCAGTTTTGAGGCACGGTGTTCTATGGCGCTGTTTCATGCAAATGCTATCCAGAGCTCATTTTGGCCCAAACTCTAGTCATGTCAGGGGCTTTTGGGTTTATTGGAGTTCCAGCTCTAAGAATCACCCTCTGTAACACCCCAGAGCTCCGGATCAGTGGACACTGAAGAGAGACTGCAGGGCAGCTTCTGGCTGAAGTGTAGGCAGGAGCACACTGCCCTAGGCCTGAGCCGCTGCACGAGTCAGTTCAGGCTCACTCACAAAGGCCCCAAGGAGTGGGGAGCTCTGTCAGACACAGGCCTGTGGGAAGGGAAGGCTAAGAGGGAGGTCCCAATGACACCTGGGATTTGGAGACAATGGGGATAAGAAAGCAGCAGTTATTAATAAGGCAAAAAGCAAAACCACTTAAAATATTTTTTAAATCAAACACTTTATTTCCACATAACAAGCGCAAAAAAACTCCCAAACACTTTTAACAATACAATTAACGAAGTCATGAAGTCAGATATATACTACTCAAAGCCCCAAACGGTCACTCAGCTTAACGGTCCAAACATCTCCACACATGGTTTTTCAAAGCTACCTTTGGTTTTTGGAAAAACCAGTATGGACATCAACACACACCGAATGCATTAAACATTTGCTTAGGTTACGGTGTCCAACATTAGCTTACACCTGGCAAGTGGAGCGTGATTTGAAGTCATACAGGTTCTGTGCCCAGAGCTCCTTCAGTGAGGAGGGGCGAAGGGCACAGGGAAGAGAGGCCAGTCCAGGTGGTGGCATCCCCACTGTGTGAGGTATGAGAGGTTAACACTAGGACGCTGTCACGGCAGTCAGCTTCGTGTCCCAATGGTCCCGCTGAGGCTTGAGATGGGCACAGATGGTGGGGAAGGTGAAGCCAGAGAAGAGCTTTGGGCAACAACAAGCTCCCACAGATGCTCAGGGGAGGAGGAGCAAGCTACAGTTCCCACTGTTCTCACATTATCTCAGGGTGATTGTGGACAAGTTCAGGTAAAATGTTCAAATATTTGCTTAGATTTTTAATCTGCCGCTCTATGAGAAGAACTCTCACATGCAGCAACTTTGTAACTTTCATTATAAAAGAGCCTACAAATAAATCCACAAAAAAGAGACAATTAATGTTGAGCAGCCAAAAAGTCATGGTTTATTATTTGAAGATTTCATAATTCAAACACAACCAAACTGTACATTTACAATCACATCCTATTGTAAACAGTTAAAAGCCACTGACCTCTTTTGCATCTTAGGACACAAACAGTTAGAATCAAGGCAATGAAATGATGGCGTATTCTGTACTGTTAAAAGTTTACCCTTGTTTAGTCTCTCTTTGACTAAGCAAGCATTATAATACCATTTGTGGGCAAAACAACAGGGGCTAGGGAGGAAAGAAATTTTAAAATGGTGTAACTCGTTAGTTTGCAACAACATTTAAAATTTTTTATACAACAAACAACTCTGTAAGCCCAATGTCTTGGTTACAGTATGCATAGTTACTGATCTCGGCTTTAAGGTACAACAGTTAAACATGAACACAGTCACAAGAGAGCAGAGACATGAGAGCCACTGATGGGGTTACAAAAGTCACCTAGCGATTAGCAAACCATCATCACTCACTACTAAAGGACAGCATCTGAAAGCAGACGGCAACTCCAGCTCGAAGCGCGTTTTTTTCTTTTTTCTTTTCTTTTTTTTTTTTTTTTCTTTTTTTGGCAGAGAAAATGTTGAACAGAGCAATACGTAGTATCAGTGCTAAAAGTTGGGTTTTCTTCTTTCCTATAAGAAACTACAAGATTTTTTGACCGGGGAACTGGTTTCCTGAGAACCATGCTCTTTGATTTAGGACAGGAATAGAAAACAGAAGAACATGGCCAACTGCTGCTCTTTTCCCAGAGATAGAAGCGTCTTTTAAACCACCCTCCTTTTTTTTTTTTTTTGTCTTTTAATTTTTTTTTTTTAAATGATGGAAGAGTAAACATTTTTTTTCTCAAAAAACAAACAAAAAAATCTGTAAACAAGAAGGTTCACCGTGGGAACCTTCAAAACAACATGGAAAGCCTGTTCAAAGTGCAGGGCCCGTCCTGGGCAGCAGGCGGGCTGCAGGTCACAGCGGTGGCCACAGTTTCTCAAACTGTAGAGCGAAATTCTTTAGTTTTACAACATGAAAAAACTGGTGCAATACTTTCATTAAGAATCCTACGTCAGTATCTTAACTTGATCTTTTCAACTCCACGATACCACACTAAGGTAGGCAACATGAGGCATAGTAGAGAGCGCACGCCTTGAGAACACCCTTGAGTAAACATCTACACTGGAACAGCTGCCCCCATATTGCCGATTAGACGGAGAACATCACTCAGTGCAAAGGTAAAAGCTCATACGTCAGCCCCAAAACGGTTTTGCAAAAAATACAAATAAAAATAAAAGGTGGGGATGGGGATGGAAATGGAGGAAAGAAGGAATCCGAAGGCTAAACATGATGAATACACAAGTGAGCTCATTCCACACGGTAGCTGTATGGCGCTGTTTGGGAGTGTAAATAGATAGATACCCTTTCACATTATAATATTGGCCTGCATGATTCAAGTATTCAAACTGATATGTTTTGGGGAAAACAAAGTGGAGAATGTGCAGAAAACAGCTGTTCCCACAGGTGCCCTGGCTGCAGGCGGCGAGCCCAACTTAGTGCTCCTTTCCTTCTCTTCGTGAGGTCACAGTTTACGTCTATACCTATGCCATTACATGGACTCCCCACCCCCACCCAGGTGGTCAACAGAAAGAAAAGCATTAATGGGGGATGGGCTGCTAATTCCCCGGGGGTCGCTGCTCGGGGGACCCCACAGGCTTGTGGAATAATGTGGGGTCCCCCAGAGGGAAGTGCCGTGAAGGTCTCCACAGTTAGCTCCCGACAGCCCAGCACCATTCCAGTGATTGACATCAGTCCGGCTGGAGAACGAGTGGGAACAGTCGAGAGAGCCCAGCCGGCTCTGGCTGGACCCGAGAGACTGCCAGCCAGGAGAAGGGGTCAGAGACTGACTTTGTGCAAAGAAGCGACTGATCTCCTCTTCACTGGCAAACTCAGCGAGAATAGTAGTGTTCCCCAGCACACACCTAGAGGAGAGGGCACAACATGAGGTCTTCTAGATGCATGGCTTCATAAGCTCAACTAGCAGTGTGACCTGCTCCGAGAGAAAACCAAGGAGGTGCAGAAGGAGCCTGGCCTGCTCCATGCCCAGAGTGAATGTTCCAGAAGGGGTTATGGGGCATCTAGACCAGGTCTGCCTCCCATAGGCAACACAAGGGCTTCTCCAGGATCTAAGGTCACGTTCTATTTTCTGAAGTAGCCTTCAACGCCTAGGCTCAAGTTATCCCTCCGCCTAAGTCTCTCCTGGTCCACATTAACCAGGTCTACACAGGGGTCTTGGGTTGGGCTTTTACTCTCAGCTCTCCCAGCCTCTCCCCTCCCCATCAGGAGTCTTGGGGCAACTTACATGTGCAGAGACTTTTGTGCCTTCACTACCTCTTCTTTTGAACTGTAACGGACCAGAGCATTTCCATGTGGGAGGTTCAGATGGAATGTAATCAGTGGGCCATGCTGCATGCACAGGGTGCGCAGAGTTGAGCCATCAATCTAGACAGAGCAGGCTGCGGTTAGGGCCTCCATTGTGAGAGCCATTGGAAGGTACCTCCTTCTCATGCCAGGTTCAGTGCCTCTTCCTTATATGCAGTGGGCTAGAGCTAGGCGATGAGTCATCACCCCAGGCACGGCTTCATGTCTTCCCCCACCTACTCCATGACAGAACCTCAAGACACTGCTCCCTACGAGTGGGAGAGTAGCCTCCTAAGAAAATACTTAGGAAAGAGTAGACCAAGCTCTCTGGAGGGGTAATATAATCCCACAAAGCCACACTTGCAAAGCCCAGCACCACTCAGTACTGGGTGAGACATAGGTATCTGCATTACTGTGCTGCCCTAAACATAACAGCATGAAAACCACTGGATCAGACTAGAGGCAGCGAAGTGTCACCCTCTGCCTGGCCTTGATGAGCAGTGTCAGGCCTGTTTGGAGCGCATAGCTCTCCCCAGCCCACTGTATGCACTGAGCGGGTGCCTCCTTACCTGAGGTGTGAGGTTCTTCAGAACAAGCCAATTGGTTATTCTCCCTGAGCTGCTCTCACCCCAGCTGGAGCCTGAATAAAGAGCAAGCAGTCAGCACTCTACAGCTCTGCCTGAATGACTGTTTAAGACAAGTACAGCCAATCAAACGACAGCTAATCTCAGTCCTCGGGAATCTGGGCTCCTTTCTCTTTTGCCTACTTTCCCCTCATGCAACAAAGATCTGTGATATCAGCTTGCTCCAGCCTGGATCAGGTGCTGAGCCCTACCTTCAGGTGCCTCTATTCCATGGCATCTTTCCATTTAGGGTAAACTACTTCCAAACGGTGCCCAAGGGCAGGCCTCAGGTAAGCCTTTCTGCATCTGTCCCTAAGACAAGTACCTTTAAGGGCACTGAACTGTTTGGCATCAGGTATCTTTTGATTTTGTCTAGGTTACTGAGTGAGTTCTCCACTGAGCCTTTCCTGCATGAGCCTAAGGCAATCCCTCTCCTTTAGAAAGTAACATCTAAACATGATTAAGAAGCACCTGGCCCCGTGACACCTTACAGGTATTTCACAGTATGTCACTGGGCCCTATGTCTGCTTGACCTTAGGGGTCAATAGCACCCACTTACGCTTTCAAATGTCTGCCTAAACAGTAAACTTCATGGTGATTCTTGTTTGTTTGTTTGTTTGTTTTTGAGACAGGGTTTCTCTGTGTAGCTCTGGCTGTCCTGGAACTCACTCTGTAGACCAGGCTGACCTCAGACTCAGAAATCTGCCTGCCTCTGCCTCCCAAGTGCTGGGATTAAAGGCGTGTGCCACCACCGCCTAGCCATGGTCATTCTTGGGATGGGCCAAGCTACTACCAAAACAAGCCCAATCTCTATCTTCTCTCTCCAGCTTAATTTTCCATGTACCAGTCTTGTTCTGCAAGCCAGCCATGAGTTAGGAAACAAACAGACCTTTTAAGATGCATTCCCTTAGGGCTGAGGGGGTGCACACGTTTAATCCCAGCACTTGGGAGGCAGAGGCAGGTGGATCTCAGTGAGTTTCATGCCAGCCTGGTCTACAGAGTGAGTTCCAAGACCCGCCAGAGCTACTCAGAGAAACCCTTTCCCCAAAACCAAAACCATTCAAACAAAAGAACAGAAACAGACAGACAGACAACAAAAAGCAAGCGTTCCTAAGGAGTTTCTGAGAAGAGACCCCACTAGCACTGCTTTGCGTAAGCATTCTTACTTATTTAGACAAGGTCTCCAGGGTCTCATGTACAGATGACACCAACATCCTCATACTTACTGCTCCTGCCTTCACTACCCCTGGGCTAGGATTTCAGGCATGCACTACCATACAGGTTGGCTAAACATTCTTAAGGAAATTAATCAAGACTCCTAAAGATAAGAAAATTATAAAAGGTAGAGATGAACTACAATTCTGCTCAAGCTCACTCTGCCTTTACAGAGTGTGACCCCGCAGCTCACAGTGTTGGTCCACAATCAAGCACCACAGCTATCGTGTCTTACCTGGGGTATATCTGGCATCAGAATTTCCCCATCCTCCACCTACACGAAGGGGAGAATTATCCCACGTAGACAAGGGTGGCTTCTGACCAGTCAGCCCCGGAGGTGGGCGGGACGGAGCAGTGATGTTTTTAGGTGGCAAAGGGACTTTCCACAGCTCATGAGCCAGAGAGGTGTTTGTAACTGAACCAGGAGACCACGTCAATTTGGAATCACTATTTCTGGCTACTCAAAGGAGAAGGGGGAGAAAGAAAATAAGAAAAATTGAAGAAGGTGGGATAATGTTAGAAAGAGAAAATTCCCACAATAATATTCACTGTCCCATGAAAAGTGAGTTAAATAAACAAAAACTACCAAAACCCCTAAATCTAGGTAAAGGCCTACAGAGAAAGACAAAGAGTCCAGAGCTGGCAATCTTCCTCAGGACTTGGGCCCTCACCTGATACTGTCCTGAGACTATGCAAGCAGAGAACTGCTCTCCGAGATTACAACACAGACTATAAGATACACACGTGGACTCCTGGCCAACTGGTCCACTCAAGAGAGACACAGGCCACAGACATTTTAAGCTCATCATTTCCTCCCAGAAGAAAGGCTATAGCAGTTATTCCAAGTTAGCAAGGTGGTGCCACACAACACTCATGGGGAGAGAGGCAACTATGTCAAAGAGTGCTAAAAGACGGGAAGAGAAAGGGGTGGGAAGGTCTTCAGCAGCTCTTGAGCATTCAGACCTGAGTTATTACAAAGTACCTGGCCATTAGACCAAGGCTCCTCCAAGTGTGGCTGCAGGAAGGCTGGCCACAGCAGAGTATTCCTGAGCTGCAGCAGATGCACACTGAAGCCCAGGGCTCTAGCCTTCGAGTTCACTGCGGGGGCACAGCATCATACAGTACCTCCCACCTCCCACCTCCCACATCCTATAGAGCTATCAGTCTGGAGGATTGAGAATAAAGAGCGAGTACAAGTGGCTTTCAGAAGACTCTGGATTCAATGGTGCTTTATCACAGGGCTGAGGTGGCTTAGATGGCAGAGAGCTGTGTGCTAAATGTAGACTGCTTTTCAAAGGAGAGACATGATGTTTGCAATACTTGGATAGGATCACAAACCCTCCCCCAACAACCTGAGAAGGCAGCAGAGGGGAAGCCCCAGGCTGGCGGTTTCTGAGAGCGCCCACCTGAAGTGCTTTGTGCTGTACTGCTGAGGGGAACATTGTAGTTGGAGGCACGAATGGATGACCAGGCACTAGTTGAAGGCAGCGTGGTGTTCAAGGATGAGGATGACCCTGCAGAAGAGAGTCAATGAGCAGAGCAGGGCATGGGGTTTAGGAAGCTGCAGGGCCACAGCATCCTCAAGATAGGAGTTGAAAGCATCTGAATTAAAGATAGGGCCCAAGATAGCAGCTTCCTTTCTGCTGACTGGTTCTGCCCTGGCTCAGAATAGGCATTTCCTTCTTGATCCCCTAGAGTGTGCAGTGGCTAGATGAGCCAGGCTCTCCTTGCAGCACTAAAGAGGCTGCTTTTGCTCTAGCTCTTCACTCTGAACAGCAATGACTATGTACTGGCAAGACAGGTCATCAAGGCAGCCCGTCACAGGCAGTACCCAAGAGCCTTCAGCCTTCTCCATATTTGGGCTCTGTAGTTAACATATTCTCTTTAGTCTTGGCCTAGCCCTGACCCTCACCTGGGCACCAGGACAGTCCCTACTGTCCATTCTGCACTCCATTTAGATGCATTGACCCTTCCACTAGAAACTTGTGGTCATAGCTTTCTTTTTAAAATGTTAGCCACTGCCAGTTGTATACTTCATTTACACTTGGAATGTTGACCGGCTTCCCCAGGACAAACAGCCTGCCTGCCTGCCTGCCTGGGATTTCAAGGTTCTCACTGTGAAACGTATGTACTTTCTAAAGGGTTGTCAGGTGAAATAACCCTATGACTACCATGGGGCTGTTTTTTACCATAGGCATATGTGAATATTTTTTCCATTGTTTTGTCCTAGAAGAAAGATTAATAAAAAGTTACTGAAACACTAAAATAATTGATTTTTTTGTATGTGTGTGTAAAATATATTCTCCTTTCTATCCCTTTTAGTAATTTACAAAGAATGTAAAAGGGCTAACAGTCTTTACTGATACACAGCTTATTAAGGTAGCAAGTGTTTGTCATATCATAATGCTAAGTGAAGAATCGTGTCATTCTGAAATGGCAGAATCTACCAAAGAGCTACGTAGAGGCCATGAAAGCCAATTCAGCAGAAGATAGTAAGGCACAGGCCAGGCTGAAAAGGAGCTATAGAAAAGTTAGTTGTTTATAGAAACTGGTTCTTTATGGAAAGAATGTTCTGAAAGTCAAAACATTAGATTTTATATTAAAAAAAGAGCTACGACCACAAGTTTCTAATGGAAGGGTCAGTGCATCTAAATGGAGTGCAGAATGGATTGAAGGGGCTGTCCTGTGCCCCTTCACCTGTGAGGTGAAGGTCACCTGCCCAGGTGAGGGTCAGGGCCAGGCCATCCTGACCTGTTATCATCCCACACTGCTGCACAGCATTCTCACACCAGCCCATGCCCCACGTACCACTGTTCCTGTCCCTGAGGTGGTCAACTTCCCGCACAGTATTAATTGAAAGACTGTTTATGACACTGCCAGGAGTGACGTAAGGGTCAGTTTCAGGGTCAATGTTTGGATAACCTTTCCATGGTTCACCAGGGCGAAATTCTGCAAATACAAATTCAAAATCAGTGCACAGCTTTAAAATCCAAATTAAATAGCCACACATTCATCTCTAAACTCTGTGTGACAACACCCTAAAAGGCCAGGCTGGTAACAACATAGTAAGTATTACACACTCCTAATCCATTACTAACTTGCTTATTTACACAACTGAAATAATTGCTCTGAGTTTACATCTTTTCAGCACTGCAGCAACTCAAGCAGGCCAGAGATGCAGCTCTGGTGACCCTCAGTGTCAAATGAGTCCTTGACACAGTCTCTCCTCTGACACAGTCTCTCCTCTGACACAGTCTCTCCTCTGACACAGTCTCTCCTCTGACACAGTCTCTCCTCTGACAGACACAGTCTCTCCTCTGACAGACACAGTCTCTCCTCTGACAGACACAGTCTCTCCTCTGACAGACACAGTCTCTCCTCTGACACAGTCTCTCCAAGAGACTCTTCACACCAGTGGTGAGTTCATCCACCATCACTGTGTGGAACAGAAAACTGGAGCATGCAGCCAATGCCCCAAGTTCAAGCTCGCCTCTCCACTGCATCACATCAGCGCTTCTGATCACAGAACCCTGTTAAGCTATGGCTGAGACCAGACATGGAGAGGCTGTAAGCATCTTACCTGGTGGCCAGTTAACACTGCTAGAGCCGTTAGGCGATTTGGCACGTGGCCAGCCATCTCCTATTGAACCTGGAGGACTGGCTGGTGAAGTACTGCTATTCATAAAGTCATAGGGAACAAATGGAGACTCTTCCAGCCTAAAACCACTTGAAATAGCACCTAAAAAGAACAATGTGATGGTGAAATAAATGTGAGCCAGCTACAACATCAGCCTCTTCTACAGCAAAGCTTCCCATCAGGGAAATGGACGCCAACCTGCCCAGTACACTCTATGAAGATGCAAGAGAAAAAGCAGTACTCTGCTCCCTGACAGACAGACAGACAGCAAGGATTCTGACACACCACATGAAGACGGGGTGGAAAGAACCAGTGATTCGGGGATTCCTGTTGCTTCTTTTCTCTGTGCCTCTCTGCTTATAACTTCATTCTGATGAAGACAGACCCTTTGCTCAAGTGCCAGATCTCTATCTCTGCTAATTGTTCTCTGTGTGCGAGTGCGAGATTCATACAAGGAAGGCAGAGAGAGTCATTTCCTGGGGCCGTGAGTTGTCCAACACTGGTGCTGGAAAGTAAACTGAGGGCCACTATCGAGTGGAGAGCTGGCATTAACCATGTGCACTGTCTCCAGCCCTACCTCATTGTGGCCTACAAGTTTTACTGCTTATGTATTACTCTGTCTTCTGCCTCCTTTCTGGCTCAGATGCAGATGTTATCAAGCTCTTCTCTTTTAGCCTTCCTACAGTTGAATAGTTGGTAAGTTAGGGTATTGTATGAATTCTTCATGAATTCTATGAAGATACTCAACTTTAGCCTCTTGAGACTCAGCACACCCAGGCATTCCTATGGAATACTGCCTAAGACTTCTAACACAGCTCTATGTGCTACATCTTAAGAGTCCTTATACTGTACCATGGATGCCCACATTTACCTCTGCTAACAAAAGAGCTTCTCTAGGGCAAGTGTGTATAGAAACATCTATAGTATACAAGTTCAACTATATGCCCACCAGTACTTATTCATCTGTGTATTCTAGGAGTCTAGAATCATCTTACAAAGGCACAGGAAATCCCATTAACTTTTGAAGACAAATAGGTAATAATCCAAGCTAAATATGATATTTCTAAAAGAAATTAAAGTAGTTGCTGAAAAGATAATTATCAAACCTGTGACATGTGTGTGTGTGTGTGTGTGTGGGGGGGGGGGGGCAGATACATTAGTATATACCTATAATCCCAGGGAGGCCAAGGTAGGAAGACCGTGAGTTCAAAACCTTATCCTAGGCTACATAGTAAAATCAAATAGAAAACTGCTGTGTAATTTAATTCCACAATGAACAAACCAAGTTAAATTCAGAGTGTTAAAAAATAATTACAAGGACAAAAAAAAAAAATCACTTGGATACCTCCTAAATGGCCATAAAGAAGGGAATGAATGCTAGGTGCATACCAGGACAGCAGGTCTAGAGAGCTAGACCCTGTGTATACTGGGGAGATGGGGACTTGAGACTACTATTGAGACTATTCTGGAAATGGATACAGAAATAAATCAACTTCTAGTGATATATTCCCATAGATCAGTGTATTGTTCAACCTTTAGTTAGTGATTAACACAAGAGTCCCATTACGGGTCAATGTTCCAAAAGAAAGACACTCATGAGTGCACAGCCAGTCCTCTAGGATGTCTATTGGACCCTTCACCTCAAGGCTCAGAAGATATGCAGAAGAAGGGATGGGAAGACTTTAAGAGCCAGGAAATGATATTTTCAGATACAACAGGGCAGAGGCACATATGAACTTACAAAGCTCATGGGAGCATACATAAGACCTGTGTAAACTCAAACCAGACAAAAATCCCAGCATCCAGGAAGGGACAGGGACACAAAATCTCACTCCTAGATGAGGAGCTATTGGCATTCAATGTAGCAGGGAGGGGAAAGTTAGTTTTCTTCAATGGAGTGACACTCAAGGCCAGTTCACAAACTAGCCTCCATGGTTGTTGCTGGTGGTTTAAAACAAACAAACAAAAACCACCCACAAATATATAGACATTATATGACAATATATATTGTCAAAGAATACATAAATAAATACATTATTTAAAGAAAGAAAATGGGATGTTTAAAAAAATTAATGTAGCCTCAGATTGCTCCTGTGTCTCTGCAACACAGCAGAATTGAAGTTAATTTGTTTTCTACTTGGAAGTTTCTGGAAAAGCAGTATGTGTTCTTAACTCCTGAGCATCTCTTTAGCTCTTGTTTTGTTTTTGAAATTACAGTGTGTGTGGAGTATATGTGAAGGTCAGAGGACAAGTTGGGGAAGTGGTTCTGTCTTCGTATCATGTGGGTCGGTGATAGCAGGCACTCCCGAGTTAGGCAGTCTTTTTTCATACCCACCCCATATTTGTTTCCAGACAAGTCTAAGATTATAATTAATACCATGTTTGCTGGAGTTCTGATCCAACGACGTGTTCACAGACATGCTGTCCACTGTTGTCCACTTCCTTAGTCGTGACTGTGGCTCTTTAATACTGTTCATATCCATATTTACATTCAAGTTTGAGTTCAAGCCTTGAAAACACAATTTAAATCTTATAAAGCAGCATATTTTCCTTCCTCTACCAACATTGCCTTCTTATTGTTTCCAGTCCTGCAAATGTGCAGCGAGGGTGCAGGGGCCTGGCTTGTAGCTATGCTAGTGCTCCACAGTACGTGGTTCTCAAACCGCAAGGGAAAGACAGTGCTATCACAGGTGGAAACTACTCCTCTACACAAGCTGGATCGTTTACAAACTTCCCAAAATAGTAGAAAAAAAGTTTTAAGGGGACCATGTAAAGTTTGTCACGGCACCCCAAGTTTAGCCATTTTATCAGAATGCCATGTATAATATATGATCACTCTCAATTGTCATTCCTTGATTGCAAACTGATGAATTTCCAGATGGCTCACTAGCCAAAGGACGCTAATTTAAATGTTCAGCTCTCAAAAAAAAAAAAGGTATAAATAATTCATTGTTCCAGCTCCCGGTGAGTAAGAAGGAGCAGGGATAGATGACTCCAAATAGCTCCAACAGTAACATCTGAGAAAAAAGACTCCAGTATCTGAAGGCACAATTTATTAGAATTTTAGTGGTTTCAAATTCCGGTATTAGACCTTTAGTATGAATTCTCTGAAGTCATTCCAAGTTCAATTTTTGCAGAAAGCAATCAAATTTGTGCCCTTAGACCTATGAATTAGACCAAGAATTTGCAAAAATTTTGCATAAAGGTTTAAAAGGTAGCCTGGAGAATATATGGGCTATATAGCTTTCTCTATGTCACTATGCAAAAGCATCCACAGATAAAGTTAAAACAAACAAACAAACAAACATACATAGCTCCATCCCAATAAAACTTTCTTTGTGAAATTAAGACAGTGGGCCAAATTTTGCTCACAGGCTACAGAGTGACGTCTGTGTGAATGAAGCGGAAGGGACAGGCTGTCAGGAGAAGTAGCCCCGTCATCATCAGTGGCCTCTGTACTGTCTAGCACAGCTGTAACTGACAGTGGGAACTGCTCCTGCTAACCATCGCAAGGACGTACGTCCTAGCTCAGTGTCTATTATGTAAGACCAAAAGAACCGAATAAGAAACTTCCCAATCAGAGAATCACCAGCAGAAGCACATCCCCCAAGCACTGTTTACAGCCCACAATATGCTGAGAGAACTAATGGTCTTCAACAGAGCTGGGGTAGTAACCAGCTACCCATGAGTAACAACTCATCTATATGAAACTGTTGTTCAGATGGGGGAGGGATAACAGACAAAGGAAGTTTGGTTAACCAAGAATCAAAACATAATCAGGAACCTGGGAAAGAGAAAACACACACACCTTACATTTCCTCAATAAATAGAAAGCCTGCTTATACAGTGGAGAAAATGAAAGACAATTTCTCTTCACATCCATTCTGCTAAGACAAGTGACAACATAATGGGACTATCCCCAGTATTTTCCAGAGCAGTGCCTGCATACCATCTCTCTCCCAAACAACACTGCCATGCCGTGAGTCTTCCTGCACCTGCACATTCTACAGTCTGAGTCTGAAAATGAGTGTGTCCTTTAGTTGGTACCTCCCAATAGGTAGAAGCACCTGAAATACTGCGACACCACCCCTGAAGCATGAAGATGACTTAATCTAGAACAAAGTGCGTTACGCTCTGATAAGCCTGGTGCTAGGACAGGGCTGCAAAGGCAGTGGAGACACGTGTGTATAGTGTTCCGAGCAGGAACTCACCTATAGGAAAGTTGCTGAAAGCATTTACTGGCGATGGCCCTTTCTGCAGCTCGGGTGTAGTGTGGGGCATGACATTGTCAAGGAAGGACTTCATGGCTGGCTGATGGAGCGGCTGCTGAGAAGGCGGAGTCTGCTGCTTCACCAGCAGGCTTGGATCAAGTTGACGAGACTGTTGCATCATCTGCTGCTGCACACTAAGAGGTCGACCCTTCAAACAACAAAACGAGGCAGGAAAATTGTGGGGGTGTGTTTTTATAGGGACACATTCTTCAATTCTGAACTCACCTCCTGCTCAGGAGGAAGGTCACCAATTAAAATTATATAGCTACTATGACTTCTGGACAAAGAGCAGACTAAAAAGCACACTTGGTTATATTTTAATAAAATTCCTTCATTGACAAGTGGAGCGGGTTGAGTTACCTGCTGGTCCTGCTGCTGTCGGTTAGCAGAAGGCGCGCTTCTCTGACTCTGTGCCCTCTGCTGCTGCGCTAACAATCGCTGAAAGGAGACAGAAAAGGGCTGTCACTATTCAGCCGTTACTAATTAGATGTTTAAGGGTGACTATGGTCAATGGACCTGGTAGAACTACACCACATACCCAAGTCCCACCTCACATAGTAACATCTTTCCATGGAATATCTCTACTAGATTCCAGAAATGGGAAAAACAAAACAAAACAAAAACCCACAACACCACCACTTTTGCAGTACTGTGAATAGATCCAAGGGTCTTGCATATAACTCTACACCCCAACTCACACTCCCACCCCCCTCACCCCCCCAGGGTTTCTCTGTATAGCCCTGACTGTCCTGGAACTCACTTTGTAGACCAGGTAGGCCTCGAACTTAGAAATCCACCTGCCTCTGCCTCCCGAGTGCTGGGATTAAAGGCATGCGCCGCTACACTTGAACAGGATTGATTATTCTAACCATTCCTCCCTTCCTGTATCTCCCCCGAAAACATCTTGCACTTCACGCAGGCTCATGAGCAGACAGTAAGTCCTTACCTGTAACTGGGAGATCTGAGAAAGCTGGTTTAGTTGGGATAGCTGGTTCAGCATGGCTACCTGTTGAGGGCCAAAGAGCGGATTCAGGCCACCGTTGTTTGGTGCATACTTCAGCAATGAAACTGGAACCTTAGGATCACAATGGTAAGTTAATAATGTTGCTGTAATACCCAGACTAGGTAGAGATACTGCGCAACTAAATTATCAACAGGGCAGTTAAAGCAGTGAATGTTTCATGAGGATTTAGTCATTCAAAGCGTGTTCTCACACATACTCTTTCTCATGGTAACGAAAAATGTCAAGGATAACTAACCTATTTGATTTCACTGTTGCTCTCCCGACAATGTTTTACAATGAAAACGGTACAGTTTAAAATAACCATTAATTTTCTTTATCCTTCACTCACACTTTTGCAACAACGGCTAATTAGCACTTGCAGCACTCCAAAGTTGTCAAAGATTATTACAATGCCCAATGGCTATCTCAAACATAAAATCTTAAATCTAACTTATTTGTATGTGAATGGATGTTTTGCTCCCTGTATGTCAGTGAATCACATGCATTCCTGATGCCCAAAGAGGCCAGAGGAGGGCATCAGGCTCCCCAGGAACAGAGTTACAGTCAGTTGGGAACTGCCATGAGGATGAGAATCAAACTGGATCCTCTGGAAGATCAGCCAGGGCTCTTAATGCTGAGCTCCAGCCCCTAAACATAAACGTATTCAAGGTTCTTCCCAGGAAAGCCGAGGAGAGGCCCGGAAGTTTGTTCACCTGAGGGGAGAGTAATGGAGGAGGCACTTGAGCACGAAGATTAGGCTGAGATGAACTGAGAGGTTGTGCTGGAGGCTGCTGCATGCCCCGGGGTTGTGCTGCTGTGTTTCCAACACCAAACATATTGGGATTGCCATTCTAAAAAACAAACAACAAAATAACAAAGTGATTCTTCAGGGAAAGACACTCATTACCATATGATACTATTGTTTAAACACAGTAACTACAGACAAGAGAGACAGATCATTCAAGAGAAAGCCTAGAATGCACATCTGGACTTACCTGTCTAACAGAATTCAAGTTTTGCGTACCCAGCCCTGCTATGGAGCCAAGGGCCTGGTTAGGTAGTGCACTATTTGAAGGGGGAAGCTTCATGCTTTGACTGGACATAAACTGCATGTTTTGGGATTCATCTGCTACAATGCCATCCTGATTGGACAGACAGAAAGATGTGTAACACCAGCCAAGCAAACAAGTAGAAGGGAGAAATCATTGCAGGAACAGAGGAGAGGTCACATGACATTCCAGCACCAACAGGAAACAGGTAGAAAACAGAAGAGATCAGATTAGTGTTAATTCTAGAGCACATAAAAAGAGCCAAACACATATTTCATGGGATTAAGAAGAAAATATAAACACAAGATCTACGCTAAACTGAGATATAAATGAAACAATAAACTAAAACTCCATTAACAGGAAAGTCACTTGATTATACTTTTTATATTATACACATTTTCCCTAAGTATTATACTATTAAGGGTATGGTTGATTATGCTCAGATCTAAAAAAAAAAGAAAAAAAAGAAGGAAAGATTGTACCTTATCAAAGTAAGGATTGCGCTCCATGGAAGACTCTTTGGAAATCTGAGGCCGAGACCCAGGGCCTTTCCCGACCGTTCGATTGTAATCACCAATATTCAGGCTATGTTTATCAATCTCCATCCGCTTGTCTTGTAACATTCCTAATAAATGCAAAAGATTATCACCAGTAGGAAGAGAACCAATTTATTTCATTGAAAAAAAAATGTTCACTTTCCAAAATGAAACAATTTCTGCTTTAACAAGAAACACCTTTTTAAATGACATTAATTTCTTAAGACATATCAAGTATTTGGAATGAAAAGACATGTAAGTACTTGGTCATCACTAACAGTGCTGTAATCACAGCCAGACAAGGAAAGAGTCCAAGGTCCACACACCTGGTTAAAGTGTAGGTTTTTAGATGTTCAATTGGTACTCTGTGCAAATACTATCAAATCCAAAATTTCAGCATTTGAAATGCTTCTGGTTCTACCTGAAACCACCTGCAGTGTATCTTGTTTCAACTGGATTTAAATTTGTGTTCAATTGTATGGGCCAATCATTTTCTTGGTCTTTCTCACTTTACTTTATTCAAAAGTTAACACTATTTAGTCTTTAGGTAAGAAACTGGCTGAACTGAGGGTCATTTCCTCAGTGACACAATGGGGACTGTGCATTCCATCTTCCTTATAAGAAAGCAATCTGCTGTGTAGTAAATCAGACATGAGTATGGAGTCATTTCACCACTGCATTCAATTTCAAGTATGCACAGTAGAATGCCTATGGAAGATAAGGGGTCAAGGGTTAGGGGACACAGTACCAATTACTATCTTATTTACTGCATCTCAGCATCTGCCCCTCACAATCAATGTTTTGGGCTAGCTCTGTAATGGGAAAAATGCATTTCTGTCCTTTATGTTATTGTTCTCTCTGCTAGTTGGCAACAAAGCTGTGTGGAAGAGTGCAGGAAAGATCCTGCAAGAAAGGCCTGGCCTCCTAGTTCTGGTATGCTTTCTTCTGCAGCCTCCAGCTCCAGGGCTCCCCTCATCAGGAGCCACAGCACAGCACACCTGCTGGCACAAGACCAGGGTCTCAACACAAGGCACAGTGCCCTTTCTGGGCATCATCTCAGTCTCTCTGCATTTATTAATTTATTTTTAAACATAATATAATCCACTGATACTGTTATTCAATAATTTCTAATTCATGATCATCTTTCCTATCCATCCAGTTGTACTCTATCCTGATTGTACTACCATCTAATAAGCTATGAAGACAAAGCAGACTCACATATCCCCATACAATCTCCTATGCCTTCCAGAACCAACTGCTTATAGTAGTAAAATCTAACCAACTTCTCTTGAATCCTACTTTCCACTGAATTAATAAAGTCATTCCATTTTCTGTTTCAGTTTGGAGCTTTGAATATTAACTAGTCATCGCAACAAGGTTTTTCCCACCTGTTGCATTGTCTTGTCTATTCTCTGTTGTATGCATGAGTGCGTACATGTGAGTATGTATGTGTGTGGAAAGGACCAGAAGGGAGGATAAAACAAAACAAAACAAAACAAAAAAACAAACCAGGAACAGGAAATGGTATTTACTGAAAACACATTTGTTAAAAAACAAAACAAAACAAAACAGAGGACACCCCCACACACACACACAAAACCTTTAATCCCCTATTTCAGAATGATCAGCCCCCACCTAGTTATCTGGAACCATTACTTTGGCCAGGCTGCACCACCTACTCCAGCCCTGCCCTCCTTCACCACTCTCAGGACTTCTTGCCCCTACCAAGAACTGCCTGGCATTTCTGACTATGGTTTGAGATGTCTGTCATTTACCAAAGTTTATTATGCAATCCTCTGATCCAGGTGACTACATCGTGAACCTTAATAGCCCCCTCTTGATCGGGCTTTGAGAACACAGACGGACACCAGCACCACCTGAGACATGCACAGAGACATGTCCCTTAGAGGGATGTCACAACTCACTTTACTTGGTTGTGCTCATACAGTGCAGCACCAAGAGCAGGACTGCTCTCTTCCACTGAGTGAGGGCTCTTTCAGACAGAGCGGGATACAAGCAGGACTGTTTTATCAGTGATAAACACAGATCAGAATGCCTGACTTTTCTCTCACCTCCAGAAAGATCCATCTTATTGCTCTGTACATTTTCTTCTGGTGAGTCTCTCTGAAGTAGGAAAAGGTAACGTGTTAGCAGACTTTACCAAGCAAAACAAAAAGACCTTTCCTTATTTCCTCATCTAAAATGCAAGCAGATCATGAAGTTTCTCTTTTTAAAATTTGTCTGTATTTCTGTGTGTTTGGCACAGACATGCAAGTGCATGCAGAGGCCAGAACAGAACTTCAAACTCCCTGGAGCTGGAGTAAAAGTGGGTGTGACTCTGCTCCACAGGGACTGGAGTAAAAGTGGGTGTGACTCTGCTCCACAGGGACTGGAGTAAAAGTGGGTGTGACTCTGCTCCACAGGGACTGGCCACAGACCCTGCTCCTGTAAAGAGGAGCAAGTCCTCTCAACCACAGAACTGACTCTCCAGCCCTATTTTTAAAAATATTACTATGTTTTAATGTATTTTTAAGATGTGCTCAAAATTTATAAAATTTAAGAATTAAGTCTTGCTGGCTAATTTTACTCTAATCGACATATTTTAAAAACTTAAAGATGAGAAATGATTTTTTTAAATGTATTATTCATTTTATGTAAGTATACTGCTGCTGTCTTCACACACACCAGAAGAGAGAATCAGATCCCATTACAGATGGTTGTGAGCCCCATGTGGTTGCTGGGAATTGAACTCAGGATCTCTGGAAGAGCAGTCAGTGTTCTTAACTGCTGAGCCATTTCTCCAGCCCGAGAAATAATTTTTAATAAAATAAAATAAAACTGGGATAAACTATGAACCACTACTAAAAAGGGTATTATTTACTGCTAAGAAAAGATACTTACCGAAAAACTGATATTTGAAAACTGTTTAACGAATGGATTTATCCATGCGTCCTCTTGTTTGTTTCCGCCTTTCATCATTCCCTTTGTAAATAAAAGAGTAGAGAAGATGCCATGGCCATCTCTAATTATCTGGACATTGTGATGGACTAGTAAAACTTCAAGACAATTCCCAACTCTCATTTTTAGCCAATATTTTCTCCTTCAATCAACTCTTATTTAGAGGTGTTAACAATTAAATAAATAAACTCATTTGATTTTCAACTTCCTTTGCTCCAGGCCTCTGGTATAGCTGTAATGTATAGAGAGGTCTCTAAAGGCAGGCAGTCAGAAGGAAAAGACAAAAAGCAGTGGAGGAGCATGGGACATCCCCACCTCACAGATGGACTGTGCTCCCTGACCCATGTCATCATTTAGGTTTTTGGATTTCTCATACCAAAGTAAAAATTAGCATGGAGATCCTCAGCCTGTCCTAACAAGCCAATTTAGTCCATAATTTAATCATGATATGAAGGAACACTTTACTGAAAAACCAACATCTTTCCCAAACACCCACTAAATATTTTCACACAATAGTGTCTTTAAAGGTTTCCATTTGTGCTGCTAAAAACACAGTATCCTGAGCAGCAGTTGAGCTGCTGTGGTGGGCTGAGCAGTACAGATAGTATACTGAGAACTGGCAACAGTCACAGAGCGAGGCTGGAAGCCACAAAGACCTAGGCCTCACATTGATGTGATGACCATAGGACCGTCTATCTTAGTGTATTAATGTCCTTTCCCAAAGCTATTACCTGTTCCTTCTGACTGTGAAACAGCACAGCTTAACTCCCTGCAAAGGCAGATCTCTAAAGCAAGCACCTAACCCTCTGCAAAGATTCTGAAGGCGTCTCTGATTCCTGTTTCCCCTTTCCACTTCCTCCCATACTCTGAACAACTGCCAACCTCTGCCCCTTCTATTCTTAAATGCATTTCTAACTCTTCTTCCTTTCCACCTGGGATGATGTAGCAGCCTCTTGCGATCCCTACCTCTGGTTTTCTCTTACTTCAACTGATATTTCACACCAATATTAGACAGCTCTCTTTGATTACGTTTTAAAAAGTCATTGAAGTTGCCTTCTTGTAAATTTCACTGGCTCCATACTTTGTCAATAATAAAGTTTCTATTTATCCTTCCTCTAACTACAGAGCCAGCTTTGTCTTTTTTTTTTTAAGAAATCTTTCGGTTCTATCAAGCCACCCCAGGCATCTTCTACATCCCAGCACACTTGTGCTTGCCTAATGCCCCACCAGAGACTAGGAGCCCCCGAAGGGGCTGCTCTTCAGTGTATTCAAACCCCAGCACCAAGCACAGTACCTGGCACACAGCAGAAGCTAAATAAGAGTTTGCAGTTGCTCTCTAAAGATTTTTACTAGTAGAAACAAAGGAGAAAGAGTAAAAAGGCTACACACCCTTTCCCTTCTCCTTTTTTTGCCACTCAGACCCTGTAAGGAAAGACAAAGTCACAAAACAGCATGGTCCAGTGGGAAGAACAAGGTGTTGAATCGCAAGACCTAAGCTCATCTTTGCTCTGTCACTTACTACTTAAGCAACTTTGGGTCAGTCACCACCTTTTCCAGTCTCAACTTCCTCCTCATTATCCTATCTCAGAAGGTTGTGAGGATCAAATGGTTCATGTAAAACATGTACAAGCACGTCATTAGCTACATGGCCAGGCATCGGTAGGCAAATCCAGCCAAATGAAAAAATTATAAAATGAAATGGCAGGTCCTAGACTTTGAATCCCAGGATTAAAACGGACCAACCTTGGCCTGGAGTTAGGCCAAGTACCCACCAAATATATGACTTTTCAAGGTCCTCAAAAGGTAGTCATTCTCAAATAGGGTGATGAGGACATTTTAGAGTCATTTGTGAGACTGGACACCTATTTTGAAAGATGTCCCCAGGAGACTCTACCTCCAGCCCCCAGTCCCTAGTATCACTATTCCCAGGACCCAGTCGTTCCTAAACCTGGCTCAACATCAGACATATCTGCCGAGCTGGTACAATTTCCAAAACTTGAAAAGGCCTCAGGGTATGTCAGACTATGTTTTGAACAAATGCAACCCATTTCTCATGTAAAGCCAGGTATGGAAATTCTTCCTAGGGATTTTCATCACAGGACCTTGAGAATGAGAAAGGGACAATGATGTTAGTGAATAAACAGAATGGTGACTTTGGGTAAGGGGAAGGCTGGGATTCTGGTGAGGAGGTTAATGAGATGGAGACGAACTGGCGGTGAAATGGAGAGTCAACATGGATTTGCCCTTCTCTTCATCCTCACCACTGCTGGTACCATGTGGGGCTTGTTGCCCCAGGCAGTACTGGTGGAGCTGAGGAGGAGAGAAATCCCGAGCTGTAGCAGTGGGGAGAAAGGAAGTTCCCATGGTCTTATGTTTTTCTAGGGAGCTGCCCATTCAAGAGGCTATCCCTAAGTTGGGGGCTGCCTGGACTGTACTGACTGCCATAAATGGGCAGATAGATGAATTGTCTGTGGGTAAACTGCCTTTGAGATTTAAAGTTTCAAGAGCAAAGCTCCTGAAATGTTTACCTTTGATGACATTTTCTTGGTATATGGTGGCCAATTTAAAGATGAGTTAAGCTCTTGAGATGAGTTACTGTTCCACATTCCAATCTCTACATCCTCCTCCTCTTCCCAGCCAGTGGGTCGACTTCCAGGCAATGGCATATCATCACCACACCAGCCATCTTGCATAGATTTGGGCCCTGATTTGTAGATTTGTGATAACAAAGACAAACAGAAGTTAAGGAAAAAAATTCTCCAAGATGTCAAGCATGTTTCAAAGTACAGGGACATGCAAGCTAAACCAAACACACCTTTACTTCTCAAATACATGTAATAGAAAAGGTATAGTTAGACTACATTGAAAGTCACTGGGAAGAACTTATTTTTATTAAAATATCCAATGAACCTTTCTATGTCTTCACAAATCTTAGGTTTTCTAATCATGGGCAATAGTGGTTTCTTATGCATACCTATTTGGTCTTTAAAATGATACAAAGGACAGAGGCAAATGAGACAGAAAAGATATTCTATACTATACTCTCTATAAGGCTGTTCAAAGGGTACTGAAGCCACAATAGAACAAACATCTATCTCTACACACAGTCTTTGGGGCTCCTACAGTCTGTCCTGAGCACAACAGGGTAGAGGAACAATATTCATGTGCATTCCAGGGCCCTTCCCATGTAAGATTTGATGGTTTGGACATGTGTCTCACATTATACTATCTAGTCTCTCCAGCTGAATGGCATGAAAGCTGCTAAATTCAGTTTTAAATAATCCAACAAGAGAAAGAATTTAGATTTGGCGGAGGATGTGTAAATTACTAGTAGTCACTTTTGAGAAATACATTAGTGGTGATAAGTTAGGAGCACTAGCCATCACTTAAATGCAGCTTATGAGTTATCAGCAGCACCGCTAACATCAGATGACTTACCAGATTTGCTTAATGACTGTGGACCAACAGAGCTGGAGCCCCACGTGGATGCATTGGATGCTGCAGTAATGGGTTCTCCCCAGCTGGGACCACTGTCTATGGGCTTGCCCCAGGCTGAAGTACCATTATCCACAGTTGTGGCTGGAGTAGAAGGCTCTGCCCAAGGCTCACCCCAGCCTTTAGAAAGTATGGGAAAAGAAGTCATCAGCATAGATATTAGGAAGCACCTCAATTAAAGACAAGGAAGAGGACTTGGGAAATGAGATGAAGAATTTCACATCACACACTGAAAAATGATGCTGTGACAACCAAGAGACATATTTTGTGGAGAACACAAATTATTCTGCATTAATATAATTGTATAATGTTTTAACCTTTTCTTTCAAAACTGCCTTCTTGGTGTTAGGGCAGACTCTTTTCATTATAGCAAATTATTTTCCTAAAAATGTCAGGTTCTTCTGAACCAAAGCTTGAGAGCTGAGGCAGGTGCGGTGTAAAGTTCCACTAATTACACTGTCCTGAAAGGACGCTCTTCCCACATCACTGCAGTGGAGAACAGCTGACTATAAGACTACCATCAGGTACACAGCCACCCTGCCTTTAACACATTGGAAAAAAGGTCTACACTTTCCCTAAGAAATAAGTATAAATCAATAGACTAGGCTTATATTTCAAAACAAAACAAAACAAAACCCCCACACAATTAGGCACTAAAAGAAGAATTCATGAAAACATTACCGGCTCTCTAACCAATGGAGCATTATTCAATAAAACTCCTGTTAACAAAGGCAATGTAGGGCTGCCACATTTAGAAAATGTTGCCCTATCAATTTACAGAGAAAAAACTTTGAGTACAGGAGAGCAAAGGTCAGAGTATACTAGAAAGCAGTGCGATGCTTCAGGTGCACACATTATCCAGTTAACTGAGGAGGTACTAACTTCATGCCTCAGTGAGAAAATCCCATAAGATCAAATATAATACCAAATATCTAGAGTACGGTCCTCAGGCATTTGGCTTTATTGTACTTCAGTAGTGAAACCACGTTGTTAAGGCTTGACTAAGAATACCTAAGTGTGTAAGTCTGCACTTAACCTCTTCTACTACATTCCTAACACAACAGAGCAAGACTCCACAAACCAGAGCTGTTGCCAGGTGAATGTCACCTCTAGGTCACAGCTGAAAGGTCTTGATGTGCATATCCAAGAGCCGTGTTACACAAATCTTATGACAGGCATGTCAACACAAAGCTTGCTTCCACAATACCTCTGCACTCCACACGGGAACGCTTACCAGAGCCACTGCTGGTCTCCTTGCTTGAGACGGCACTTGCGGCTGGCAATAGCCGGTGCATCTGCGCTTGCTGGTCTGAGCGGCCGCTGGCTTCCGGGATGTTTTTATTCCACATGTTCACATTTTTGTAGTTGTATTTGCTTGGATCTCCCCAAGCTGAAGTTCCATCATCGATCTCCATTTTTCTTCGTATAGATTCTGGGGATGGCTCCTCCCAGCCTGTGGGTTCTTCCTCCTTTGCTGGAGCAGGAATAGGTCCCCCGAGCCAGCCTGTACCAGGAGGCTTGCTGGTGGCTGGTGGGATTCCCCATGATCCAACAATGTCTTGTTGCTTGTTCCAATCTGGAGAACTAACTGGCTTTGATGAATCTCCCCAACCTAGAGACTGATTACACTTTGGAGGGTCTCCCCACCCCTGGGAAGAGTTCGGTTTAGAAGATTCATCCCATCCCGATGAGTTATTTGGATTTATATTATTTCCCCAAGTAAAAGAACTAGTTTTCCCAAGTTCGTTCCAACCAGAAATGGACCTGTCACTGTCACTGCCTCCTGAGCTGGATTTCTTATTGGCCTCACCCCAATGGTTACTCCTGGAAGATTCTCCCCAGTTATCACCGGCAGAAATGGACCAACCTTGGCTTGACTTTTGTCCGTCACCCCAGCCTTGTTTGCTCTTTTGCGAATCATTCCATGTAGACTTGTCTTCCTTGCAACCCCCCCACTGGTTGCTCTTGATCATTCCTGTAGCAGCAGAGTCATCTTCCCACCCCCCCTGGCAGTTTGAGCCTTTGGAATCTCCCCACCTCAGAGTAGGTTTGGGATCACCCCACCCTGATACAGATGAGGTATCATTACTATTAGGGCTAGTCTTATCTGTACATGCCCCTGAGTTAAAAGTCTGTGTTGCAGAGCTTCCCCAGGCCTCTGTCCCATTGTCAGTCTTTCTTTCCCCTCTTGGTGATGTCTCTGTATCCCAGGCAGTATTCTGCTTAATAGGAGTCTGTCCCCACCCAGAGTTGGATAGGACACGTGGATCTAAGTCAGTTCTGTTTACAATGCTTTGGAGTAATGTGTGCTGATCAATTTTTCTTCTATCTCTACTCTGACTTTCCCCGGTTACTTTTTCTTCAAGGCGTCCAGTGCTCTCTGCACTACCATCACTCTCCACTGTGCCTCCTGCTTTGGCCCACACACTGTTTTGCTCATTTGTCTGAGATGTGGCAGAACCCTGATCGTCTTCCTCAGTAGATTTCCATCCATTTGTAAGCTTCTTACCATTGCCATTTGCACTGTCATTGGAATGCTGGTTGCTAGGCAGTTTGTTCCACTCGACACTGGATAGACCAGTGCCAGTGTTCTGTGCAGGACTTCCCCATCCTCTTCGACTTCCTCCAGAATTTGCACCATTTCCACTTCCCCATGGTGAACTCTGGGAATTCACTGTCCCAGGCTCCCATACACCTCCCCCTTTATTTGTATTAACTTGAAAGTTAGTGCCCATAGGCCCATTTATGCCAGGCTGCATTAGAGTTGCATTCACAGTGTCACCATTGGCTTGGCCATTAGGGCCTGCACATTTGTCGCCAGAGTAATTAGAACCATAGGCACCCCATGTAGTACCGTAGGAGCCTCCAGTTTTTGACTCTCCATTACTAAGGTGAGAAAGGGAAGTGCCATTCATAACTGACGGAGCCTGTATCTGAGGATGATTCATTGTGCTCACACGCCAGGCCCCTGGATTACTAGTAGGCAGTTCATTATTTTGTACTGAACCGGAGTTTGGTAAACTAGAGGTCATAAAGTTAGTAGTGTTATTTGGTCCAGTCGTTTCAGTGGTGATATTCTGAGGTTGACCACTGAATGAAACCTTCTGTGTACCACTTACTTCAGGCTCACAAGTTTCCTGAAGGCTACCCCAGGTACCATGGGTAGAAGAGCCACTGACTTTAGAGTTGATATTCTGATTGTTAGGCATCTGGCCTATGGTACTACACTGAATATTGATGCCAGAACTCCCACTCCCTACAGGCCCTTTTAGGGCAAGTCCATTGTTTTCTAATACTGGCCAGGCACCATGGTTGCTAGCTGAATTCAAAGTGCTTGGATTTAACCCTCCATTTGATGAAGAACTTACAGTGCCCCAAGCATTCATCCTATTGTTACTACTTTCTGGTTTGCTTTCAGGAGCATCCACAGAGACCTGACATGTGCTTATTAGGGCTCCATGGGGAAAGCCCCATGGGCCAGTACTACTTCCATGGCCCACATTATTGCTGCTGCTACCAACCACAAATTTGCTTTGAGAACCAAGTCCAGTGCTGTTCCGAAGGCCATCTTTCTCACCACCTGTGTTCCCTGAAGCCATGACAGTGATGTTTCTCTCTGACTCAGAATTGGAGGCAGAATCAGCATCTATACATTCTGGAGCCAACTCAGGATCACTGCCAGGGGCTGAGGGCCATGCTTCTTTTTCCAACAAGTCGTTTACAGCATTCTTACAGCTTGTGCTACAGTCACTTGTAGAAGACACAGGTCCCCGCTGGCAATTTTCATAATGGGATCCTGAAGTATTATGATTTATATCTAGAATAAAGGAGAAGTATATCTATTTATAAGTGTTAACAATTTCCAAAATAGTATGTAGGCTGAGAAAAATGACGATCCATTAGAAATACACGTAGCTCCTCAACATTAGCAAGATGCTCCGCAGAATGGCTGTGAGGCGCTGATTATCTTTCAGCCACCAAGGCTCCATGTTCAGTAATTTCACAGGCAGAATTCTGCTGCTTTGTTCAATACCCTACAGTACAGCATGGGACAAAAAGTCCCACAGGGAGACCTGCTAAATATATAAACGGACAACATCCAACAAATATAAGAATTCTGGAGAGAAGACTGAGTGGTAATGATGAATTAGGGCAATCCAGGCTTAGGACTTGACACGGGAGAAAACAGACTGGGATGTAAAAAGCTAAGTAAGCGTAAGCAGCCCAAAATGATTCCGTTTCCTAAAACAGCTTTCCACACAACTCCTTTGGGTTAGAAGAATTCTGTAAGGATCCCAAAGCCTTTGCACTGTATTTCTGGTTTATTAGTGTATACACTTAATTACCATGCTATACATAAGGAAGAACATTAACTTTAAACAATTTCCTAATTTACTTTCATAGCCATGCTTAGTAAGAGACAACACAGAAAAATTGGTATGCTGAAAATCACCAAATTATGATCAGTAATTCAGCAGCTGATACTGAAGGCCATAGGCATCCATCACATGACCAAGCCTTAGATTGGCATCTAACTACCATCTGTTTTTATTTCTATTCTTTCCCGCAGTGTTTTTGTTAGTTTCTCCATCTATCTCATTAAAGGGTCCAGTGGGTAGACATGCATCTGTGACATTGGCTACATAAAACATTTGTACTTAGGCTGTCTTCAAGTGTGACTTTCACTATAGTTCCCAGGATGAAGGTCTGGAAATAAGTCCAAGTCACACTATTAGTGTGATTTGCTAGTATGGAAAAATGTTGCTGCTTGTCTCACTTTTTCTCAAAGTACAAATGCTAAGAAACAAATGATGAAGAGCTGTAATAATGGCAAGAAAAGCAACTAGAGATTGACCTGTAACAAATCCAGTAAATATAATTTAAGTAAGTGCTGCAAAGTGCACCAACTACTACTCCCTTTACAATTATTTCATCACAGTGTGAGTAGCTGGTTCTGGTCACACCGTGAATCCAAGCCCTCAGGAGGCAGATCTGTGATTCAGAGGCAAGCAAGGACTAATTAGTAGAACCCTGTTCATCCGTCCATCCATGCCCCCCAAAAGTAGTCGATGATATTTGTCTTCTTTATTGCTTATGTAGAATCCACATGATAAAAAGAACCAAAAAGTCAGCCTTCCTGGAAGAAATAATTCTATACTGCAACATACAAGGGCAATATCAATCCACGGCTAGCACTCACTGCTACACAGCAGCAGGTCTGCAAACTCTTGCAGCAAGTGCCTGGGACCATTGTAGAGTACAAGTGTTGCCCTCACTTTGTATGTGAGAAACCGAGGGACAAAAGTTAACTTGTAGAAACTGAGTGAGAGAAGCAAGATGTGCTGGACAGTTTTAAGTTAACTTCATACACGCTAAAGTCATGAGAGAAGGAAACCTTCATTAAAAAAATGGTTTCCAAGCTACACGAGGTGGTGTATGGGGAAGCAGGAACAGACAGATCTGAGTTTGAGGCCATTTGGTCTATAGAACAAGTTCAAGCATAGTCAGGACTACACACAGAGACCCTGTCTCATAAAAGCAAAACTAAAACCAAAGTCAAACCAAAACCAAAACCCAATCAAAAAACAAAACAAAACAAAACAAAACAAAAACAAAAACAAAAACAAAAACCTGATCAAGCTGTTGGCAACCAACCCCATAGGGTAGTTTCTTGATTAATGATTGATAGGGGAGTCAGTCTCAGCCCACTGTGGGTGGTACCATCCCTGGGCAAGTGGCCCTGGGCTCTGTAAGAAAGCACCTGGGTAAGCAGCACTCCTCCATGGACTCTGTATAAGCTCCTGCCCTATTGAGTTCCCACACTGACGTCCTTTGATGATATACAGTGATGTGGAAGCATTCGCCAAATAAACCCTTTCCTTCCAAAGCTGCATTTTGATCATGGTGTTTCATCACAGCAGCAGAACATACAACATACACAAGATAATTACAGTCCTCCATACAGCAAAGTAGCAAAAAAAAGAAAAAAAGGACTGACATACTAGCAACAAAAGGCCTCAAGCCCGGATGCTTCATAGACGCTAGAGGACAAGAACCTGTGAAACGAAGTCATGTTATTTTCATTTGGGGGTTGGGCGTGCCAGGGACTGAACCCTTCTCATGCTTGGCAAGTCTTTTAACCCTGCGCTTTATCCCCGGTCCTTTGATTTTTGCGACGGCGTCTCTCTGTGTAGCCCACGCTGGTCCTGAATTTGTGAACAATCTTTCATCATTAGCCACAGGATTGCTGAGATTATGACTACAACCACGTGCCACGATATCTAGCAAAAGAAGAGCGAGGGTAACCTTCTAATAAACTTGGTTGTTCAATTAACCATTAACTACTCAAGAAAAGCATTTAGTAACTGCTGTCAGCAGGTGAGAATTCCAATCACAGCACTTGGGAGGCAGAGGCAGGTGGATTTCTGTGGGTTCTAGAGCAACACTGAGTTTCAGAACAGCCAAGGCTATGTAGAAAGACCCTGCCTGTCTCAAAACAAAACAAACAACAAACCAAGAGACATTTTATACCACTTACACAGTCTCTGAGATCAAAGACAAGCCCTTGTTTCTTTGTCTGCCTTAGTTTCCTTATCTAGATAGCAGGAACTGCTAGAAGAATTAAATGATGAACTCCAGGAGCTAGCTGTACCTGGTCCATGTAAGGCACTACCATCATTAATGATGTACACCCGTGATTATCATCCTTCTACTCTTCTCCCAAACACGTTTTCACTTATCTCATCACCCACATGAAAAACACATCACAGCTAGTGTAACGAGTCTTTACTATTGTAATAAATACTCATACCCCTAGGATGCCTCCTTCTAGAAAACATGGGGTGAAGCATAAAACTTCTTTAATAATTTTCCTTAACTTGGTATTTTTCTCATTTTTAAAATATTATTTTATTTACACATATATCTATATATTTGTGTGATTGTCCCATGACATGTATATATGTCTGTATGTGTGTGGGGTGTATGTGTTCCTAAAAGCCAGAAAAGGGCACTGGATTCTCCGTAGTTGGGAGTCACAGGCATTTTTGAACCCCATGATGTGAATGTTGGGAAGACACTTGGTCTTTTTAATAAGCACAAGACATCTAACCACACTGTGTTCTAAGACCTATGCCTTTGCCTTTATTCTTCCCTGTGTCCAAGAAAGCAAAAGCACCACCTCCCCCCCTGCCCCCCCCCCCCCCCCGCCAGCTAGGGCAGCTAGTCTGCATCACGATCACCACCTTGGATTACTGCATGTGTCTCTGCATGCATGTGCTGGCAATTCCATAAGGCAGGGATAAGAAAAAGACACTAGGCATCTACATCTACAACGAAACTACTCACATTGAAAATAATAAAGTTTAACTATGAGTAACACAAAGTACTCCTACTGCAACATGAAAAAGACAGGAATACATATCAATAAACCTACTCAATCCTGTGCTGAGAGGACTGCCTGACAAATTATAATCCACAAATAAGAAAATAACAAGGACACAAAATGATCAACATTAGAAAAACCATAGTCACTGGAGTGCTTGCTTGCCTAGCATATAGGAAGCCCTGGATTCAGTGCCCAGCACTGCAGAACGTGGGTGTGGTAATAAAAGTCTATAACCCTAGCAGTTGAGGAAGGTAGTGGAGAAGAGGATCAAGGTCATACTTAGCTACAAATGAGCCAGAGACCAGACAGAACACTGTGTACATAGTAAATACTTACATCTTAAAAAACAAAAAAGCTGTCTCAGGGCACTGAACATGAAGTGCCATGAGGTTCAGCACCTCACTTTCAAATGGCTTAATCATAATGACGTGTGCACGCATGTTAATAGAAATAAAAAACCATAGCAAGTCGACTAAGAATGCTTCAGCCCTTGGACTGGAAAGGAAGGACATTCACTGCTCTAGTCTTTTAACTGTACTATGGATTGTGTCTCATGGATAAATAAGAGGTCAGAACACTTTGGCCATAACAGTATTCTGTCAGGGTTCACTATTGTCACCTCCACTAGAGTCTCCCAACTCAGTCTATTTGAGCAAGAGCAGGATCTGCCCTGCCTTTAGAGTATAAAGAAGCAGTCTGAAATCTGTATTTACTGCGTTGCAGCGTGTGGGGATGGGGGTGGGGCTGGGGGGGTGTACCTGAATGCCAGAGGTCAAACAACTCTGTGGTCTCAGTTCCTGAGACTGACTCAGGCCACTAGGCTTACATATATACTCATGCAAGATCACAAGCACACATATTTTTAAAAGGTTTAAAAAATAAGCCTATAAAGACAAAAGTACCAATCTTGTTCCTCAGTGTTTCAGTTTCATCGTCTGCATTCCCTAATGGCTTTAGGATATAATGTCTCCAAATAAATGTGGCCCCCTGCTTGCTACGCTCTTCTAGACACAGGCAGAGGCTCTTCTTCCTCACTTTTGTTGGAGGCTTTTGCCTATGTTCACACCTGAGAACTTTTCATTGGAATGCACATCTATAGAACTTGATTCCTCGTTCCAGGACAGCCAGGGCTACACAGAAAAACCCTGTCTCGAAACAAACAAACAAAAAATCCAAAACTTGATTCCTCTAACTTACACTCATTTTGTGTACATGCCTGTACATGTGTATGGAGATCAGAGGCTGATGCTGGGTGTCTTCATTCTTGGGTTTTGGGGGTTTTTTTTTGCCTAGACTGTGGCTTGTCAACAAGCCCCTTACTTTATCTTCCCTAAGACTACAAAGGGGTGCAGAACACCTGAACTCAGCCCTCATGCTTGCATAGTAGGCACTTTACTGAGCGAGCCATCTCTCCAGTCCCATACTTATTTTTGAAATATACTACTCTTATTGCACTACTGTTGTTTCCATTTTAAAAATAGCTTTGTTTGTTCTTTTCCCAAATGGAAGAGACATACATAAAATTTCATAAATATACTATGTCATGTCACTGTCTGTTTATCATATACCATCAGCCCTGACTCAACATAGGTGTCCAGGCATTTGATGGATAAGTAATACTTTACTAACAAATTGCTTACGCTGCTAAGTAATATACTGTTTTCCAACCTGGCTTCCCAAATGAAATTCAACTTCTTAATTCCATATAACCTGGCCTATGTTCAATGTTAAACTCATTTTGAAAAGAATAGGTCTTTGAGTAAATGTTAGTGTGTGCTGGCTAGTCTTATGTCAACCTGACACAAGCTAAGTTATCTGAAAGGAAGGAAAATCAACTGAGAAAATGCCTCCATAAGATCCACTTAAAGTGGCATTTTCTTAATTAGTGATTGATGGGAGAGACCACGGTCCACCATAGGTGGGGCCATCCCTGGGCAAGTGGTCCTGGGTTCTATAAGAAAGCAGACTGAGCAAGCCATAAGGAGCAAGTCAGTAAGCAGCATTCTTCCATGGCCTTAGCATCAGCTGCTGCCTCCAGGTTCCTGCCCTGACTTACTTCAATAATGACCAGCAATATGGAAGGAAGTATAAACCAAAAAAAACAAAATAAACCTCTAACCCCCAACTTGCTTTTTGATATTTCATTGCCTCAATAGAAAATCTAACTAACATGTAGGGATAAGAAAATTTATTCAGCATTTAAACATCAGGCACTGAGCTGACTGTTTTAATATCTCATACAATTTAGACTTCAAAGCACCCTTACAAGGTAGGATCCTGGTACCTGTATTATAAATTAAGAAAGAAGATCCCTGATGGGTATGGGGGTATTAATCCCAGCACTTGAGAAGCTGAGGCAGGTAAATTTGTCAAGGGTTCAAAGCCACCTAGAGTTCCAAGGTGAGATAGACTCTTAAAACAAAACAATTAAAAACAAAAGGAAGGTCTCATGAATTAGTTTCTTGATCAACTTCACACAGGTAGTAAAGGACTTAGGAGCAGAAGAAGTACATCTGTGTCCTAAAATGTGCTGCTCTGGAGACCTAGCTTAGAAATGTCTTCCCGTCCCTTTCCTATCATAGCCAATGAGCTGCTAGAGAGCACCATGGTGTTTATGAGCATGGCTCTGGAATCATGGACTTGAATCCAAAATGAGCTATTTACTAGCTGTGAAATATCATACTATATCTTACGACAAAGACTAGTGCTTGGTATACATAAAGGAGCATTCAGGCAGCAAGTGACTAGATACCAGGGATGGTCAGGGATAAAGATGATAACTACCCTTGTGTAGGGTAGTTGAGGAATAAATGTATGTAACTGAGTAACACAAGGAGTGGGGAGGGTTCGATTTGAACTACCAACTTCTTAAAGTATGGGACCTGAAAGAAGACAAAAGCAATTCTGATGCTCACTTTCTAAGACAGACAGGAATGAACCTGACAGTAAAGGAGTCTCCTTTCAAGCTCCCTATTCAGGATTCTAAAATCAAAGCCCAGCTCTTGCTACAGGAAACCTAACACCACAAACTATAGATGACAACATTCCCTCACTGCCAGTGAGTTCTGTCAGAACTGTCTTCACTCACCTGACTGGCTCTTGCTGTTCTGCACCTCTCCGTTATTTTGTGGCTGTTGATTTGTTACAGCACTGCTTTCTGATTGGCTGTTTAACACCTTAACAGCAGATCCCAAGTTTGCTGCTATGACAGGAAAATGCTGACCCCTCTTCAGAAGCTGTTTGTGTTCCTGGTGGCGAAATCGTGGAGGTACTTCACGTGGATACCGAGGCAAGGCTTGTGGCTGCTGCTGCTGCTGCTCTTGCTGCGGCTGCTGCTGCTGCGGTGGCGGCGGCTGCTGATTGCTGGCTGTAGCTCGCTTGGCATTATTATTAGTGCTGGTTGCTGTGGAAGTGCCGTTATCAGAGTTGGCAGGCTGAGGCTGGCTTACACTGGGCTTTATCTGTTCTGGCACTAATTCCAACAAAACAAAACAAAACAAAACAAAACAAAACAAAACAGAGTTGGACAAAGATTACCCAGTGAAGTGTACTTTACCTTCAAACTCAAAAGCACTAAGAAAACAACCTGAACAGAAGCTTTAGGCTTCAGAACACCCTCATTCAGACATGCAAGTTTCTGAAGAGACACCACTACCTGGAGTCAAACTCCCCAAACAAGCTACTAAAGTATCCACAATGGTGGCCATTCCGACCAGGATGACGCTCATGGTCATCTCTCTTTACCATATTACACCTGGCCAGAGAGCAAATATTTGCTACTTAAAATATACAGGAAAAGAACAAATGGGGCAACTGACTGATGGCCTAAAACAGGGGTTCTCAACTATGGGCTACCCATCAGACATTAGAATTCATAACAGTAGCAAAATTACAGTTAAGAAGTAGCAACAAAATAATTTTACGCTGAGGATCGCCACAACAGAGGAACTGTAATAAAGGGTCAGAACATTAGGAAGGTTGAGAGCCACGATCCTAAAGGAACTTTCAATTCTCTAACTATTCTTGTTTCACCTTATTTTTATATTCTTGATTTTTAAAAATTAAGCATCTGCATGGGTGTTCTGCTTCCAAGTATATCCTCTGTACACTCCATGTGCAGAGTGCCAGTGGAATACAGGCACTGGAGCCCTTGGGGCTAGAGTTACTAGCTCCAAATTTTACTAGCCCCAAGAGTTACTAGAGGGCTGTTAGCCACCAAGGGGCTGGCAATCTAACCCAGGCCTCCAGGTGAGTCTGCATTTTGTTTTCTATTTTATCATCGGAGACATGATTTCACTGTGTAACCTGGGTTGCTCCAATCATCCATTATATAACTCAGGTTGCCTCAAAAGTACAGTCTTCCTGCCTCATCATCCTAAAGTATAGGGCTTATTAATGGATGCAACCATGTTAGGCTTAATCCCTATTTTAAGTTTTTAGAAGATACAGGTGGAAAACACTTCATTTCCATATAAAAGGGCAGTGTTAACAGTTTTCCATTGGTAAATATAATGTCTGAGCAAAGGACTAGCTTAGAATAGATAATAAATGCAGGTAACAGATTAGAACCTGTGCACCTGCCAAGAAAGAGGAATTAGGTGGACAACACCTTAGACAAACCTAAGAAACTACTTGTCTGGTGCATGTGTAACTGGAAAGTGACAAATAAATATGACTGTTCAGCGTGAATATCTGTAAATAATCTGATGAAAGTACGAAGAATAGACCTCATCTCTGAAAATCTCTGAAACAACAACTGGCATGGTGTCTGAGAACTGGTTTCAACTCAAGCCCAATCCCACTGTCTCCTTTGTTAAGACTTCCTAGTGTCAAAGACGATAGTTATTACAAAACACAGAACCTGTTTAAGTACTGGCTGCTCTGTAATGACTTGTATACTACTGCACCTGCAATAGTCCAATAGTCCACTACAGAACAAAACAGAACTCTGGGACTGGAGAGAATACTTGAGAAAATCCTGGTAAAGTCTTAAGAGCTCTAACCTAGTAGTTAAAGACCCTGAGCTGGACTAAGAAAGCTCTTGTTTATTTCTCTTTTATAAAGCATCACCCAACATACTGTAAGCACAGTAAATAGATGCTACTGTTTTAACAAGAGAGCTATTTATCAGGTGCTTCTACTGGAAAACGCTGTGACTGAGGTTTTAGTCACTGTGTTTTTAGAGTATTCAATCCATCTTCCTCCTACATGGTCAGCTCCAGGCTGCCTGTCACTCAACAATCAAAACCAATTTCCTGAGTTATCTCACACATTAATAGTTTCTACATATAACCCTAGTTTTTATTTCAGTGTGACTATCTATTTATTCATTCATTTATTTATTTATTTTAACAGTACTCAAGCAAACTATAGTCAACAGAACTTACAGTAAAAACTGCCATTCTCTCTTGTTTGGAACTCTTTCACTCTTTATTATTACTGTATTTATTTACTGTGTATGTTGACTAATTTCATGTCAATTTGACACAAGTTAAGAGTCAAAGCAGTGAGTCTTGAGAAAATACCTCCATGAAACTGGGCTGTAGGCTGATGGGAGAGGGCCCAGCCCACTGTGGGTGGCACCATTCCTAACTTGATTATCCTGGATTTCGTTAGAAATTAAGCTGGGTAAGGCATGGGGATCAACCCAGGAAGCAGCGTTCCTTCATGGCACCTGTGCACCAGCCGCTAACTTCAGGTTCCTGGCCTACTTAAGTTCCTACCTTTACTGCTTTTGATGGTATTCAACTGTGAGTACAATAAACCCTTTCCTTTTCAAGGTGCCTTTGGCCATGGTGTTTCATGACAGCAATAGCAACTCTGACTAAGACAGTGTGTTTTTGTGTGGAAGCACTTGTTGGGGCAGAGGACAACTTTCAGAGTCAGAGCCAGGTGACTGTGTGGACTGTGAGGACCAACCAACTTTAGCTTGTCAGGTTTGCTACAAGCCATCTCACTGGCCCCATCATTTTCATCCTTCAAAAAATATTTTTTTGTTTTATATGTTTAAGTGTTTGCCAGCATGAATGTATGAGTGCATGAGTTAGATTCCCTGGAACTAGAGTTTCAGATGGCTGTGAGCTGCTTTGTGGGTGCTGCAAACTAAACCAGGTTCAGGAGCTCTTAACCATGGAGCCATCTCTCCAGGCTCATCCTTTTCTTTTAGTAATAATTTGCGTTAAGCATTTTTTCTCTCTTAACATAATGCTCCCAATAGGTAACATGATGTTACCTATTATTGTGCATCTCACACAATAATAAGGAGAAACTGTGATTTGAAATACATTTTATGGATATCCAGGATGAAAGGTATTTCATAATAATAAAAGAAAATTTATGCAAAGCTAAAATTTTTCATAAGCTGAACATCATAATATCAAATCATATATGAATTGAAGAAAGAAAAAAAAACACTGAAAAAAAGTTGACAGTGGTACTAACTTTAAGGTGGGGAGTGGTGCTGTGAAATCCTGTCCTCTGGACATAGAAGGTTATCACAACCATGAACTCACAGCAACTATCACTTCCGCACAGACCTTCATATAATTTAGGCATTCTGTCATATATGGACTAGATGACAGAGCTCCAGGAACCAGCCCTAACTGAGGAGCCATTGGCACTAGACACTTGTTGGGAAAAGAACTGGACTTGGTTATCAAAAAAGAAGACATGATGTTGAGATGTATGCTGAGGGTCAACATAGGGGGAGTTAGAGGGAAATAGGGGTTACTTGATATAATCACATTTTATTATATATATGTATAAAATCAGAAATTAAAAAGAAAAACTTAAAATGCCACTGTTCAATGAAGCCTAATTTAAGAAAACATTGACCATAAGCACTTAGCTTACTTAGAATTAGAAGTCCAAGCTAATGTTATAAAAGCTATCTGATTCTATGTTTCTCTCTGAGCATATATTTCCCTTTTCTGGGTATGTGTGCCTGGTGCTCCTAATCCCCATCTCTGGAATGACTTCAAACATGGTTTGGTTCTTGATACAGAATATCAAGACTTCTCAGACTATAAATCTTTATAATGTAGGAAATACAACAAATACCAACTAGACAATAATAAGCAAATACAGCTAGCTCATTTGAATTATTAACAAAAATTCAAAGCTACACAAGCAAACAAGAATGGGCAAATCTGCAGCTGGGCAGTGGTGGTGCATGCCTTTAATTCCAGCACTTGGGAGGCAGAGGCAGGCGGATTTCTGAGTTCGAGGCCAGCCTGGTTTACAAAGTGAGTTCCAGGACAGCCAGGGCGACACAGAGAAATCCTTGGATTGGAAAAAAAAAAAAAAAAAAAAAAAAAAAAAAAAAAAGAAAAAAAGGGAAAATCATCAATAACCAGCTCAGTAACTATTAGTGAAAGTGAGGAAACTCCAACTTTAACCTACCAATCTGAAAAGTGTATTTTTTGACTTTGTGTTTGTGTGTGTGATACATGGCTCCGAAGGCCAGTAGAGGATATCAGATCACGTGGAGCTGGAGTTTCAGGCAGTATGGGTACTGGAAAATTAATTCCAGACCTCTGTAAGAGCAGTCGGCATCCTAACCATCTCTCCAATCCACTCTGATACCCGCCCCCCACATCCAAGTTTCAAAGATGATACAACTCATGTCTTAAGGTAAACACAATGTATGTTATTTTCCCTTTACTCCATTGGGCTCTATTTTAATGGAAGGAAAAAGCAAATCACTACCTGGATAAGAAGACCCTGAAGCTCTGTAGAAACTCCTAGCATGTTATCTCAAAGCACGAAAGGTGGCCAGGATATTGCAAAACCAGAGTGGTAGAAACACAAATGTAAGTGTTCTGTTTCACCTGGATGCCAGGCAATGTGTGTGTTATCTCTTCGTCATAATTCTATACCACTGAGGTATTTCCATTTTACAGATAAAGTGACAGAGACACAGAATAAAGCCGCTCAGGCAGAGTATGGTAAACAGCAGACCTAAAAGGTAAAATCAGGGTCATCTCAAAACAAATGTCCTTCAGAGTAAAAAAAACCTAACAATAGAGGGATGGTTAATAATGGATTAAACACTTTAAAAAGTATGTCTGCCTGTTAAAATAAGACATGAATGTGGGCTCAATAAGTTAACATTAATGAAGAAATGAAGGAAAACAAACCAAGCTCTCTGTTCACTTCTGACAGGAACAGGTAGATTTTATCTCAAAGTGTTCTCTCTGAAAAATCAAATTTTCTACCCACATAGTTGAGTATACAATACCTACTCTACATTCTGCCTGCAAGCCCCAGAGCTTCCAATTCACAGCCCATTTCATTCTGCAACACAGACATGGGCTGGGTTATCTCCCCTCTGAGTACTGGTATGGATGCTGGAAAATGAATTCTACTTAAGAAACTTGCCCAAGAGCTGGGCATGGTGGCGCATGCCTTTAATCCCAGCACAGGAGGCAGAGATAGGCGGATTTCTGAGTTCAAGGCCAGCCTGGTCTACAGAGTGAGTTCTAGGACAGCCAGGGCAATACAGAGAAATCCTGTCTAAAAAAAAAAAAAAAAGACTTGCCCAAAACCACAGAAATAAAGATTGCAAAGATGACAGTCAACCCCAGTCACCATCTTTAGCAATGACTCAAAGCTCTCAGCCTCCAGCCATCCTCTAGCACTTTCATAGGACACAGCAGAGCAGGGTCTCATCAAGATCCACTTTGGAGATGTGGGTACTACTGTGATTAGAATTAAAGGGCTCAAATCTGTACAGTGTTAAATACAGATGAAATGTTTTAGTGTGTACTGTCTTTTTGGAGGACTTATAAGTGATGTTATCTGATACTCTTACTAATTCATCTAATTCTTTTCTCAAGATTAAAAGAGAAGTTTCCTTTATTGTTCATTTTCAAACCGAAGCCCTGATTTATTGTTTTTGTAGATTCTCAGACTCTCAGCTCAGGACACACAACTTTGGGATACTCCCATACACACCCCCAAACTATCTTCTCTTCCTAATTTCTGAACCCGGTTATTGATTACAGCTCACTGCTAAGCTGTTTTTCTACTACCTCCTGTTTCCTTGGTCCTTTTCAGAATCACTACACATATTGAAACACATAATCTTTCATTTTCATCAATTTAAACAATTTACTGGTGGCTATGTTCTTAAAGCAAAATGGGGTCCTTAGCATTTTCTGTGAATTTACTGTGTACATTAATCTAATCTTTTGCATGTAAATCCTCTTTTAATAATAGGAAAGGAAAAATGATGACTCTATTAACCAAACAAAATTGTTTTCTTAACTATTTTCCGTGAAAGTTGGCTGCTATTTTCCCATCTTGTTAGCAAGAGCTATAAATCTTATTTGTCACACAACTCAAAGACAGCTCTCACAGGAAGAAAAGAATCTGGCATTAAGAGGCTCTTTTTTTTTTTTAAAAGAATTATTTATTGTATGTATGAGTACACTGTCATTGTCTTCAGATACATCAGAAGAGGACATCAGATCCCATTACAGGTGGTTGTGCACTACCTTGTGATTGCTGGGAAGTGAACTCTTAACCACTGAGCCACCTCTCCAGCCCCCATTAGGAGGTCCTTAATAAGCAATCATCTCTGTTCAGTTCAAACATCAGCACACACTGGCCTCCAGATCAGCTCACAATCCAGAACCATGGTGGCACACTGAGTAAGTCAGACCAACCTCAACACCACTCTAACTCTCCTGGTGACTAACTTGCCAGTGTGACAGAATGAGCTATGGGCATGCACCGGAAAGCATAGGTACCAGGTTCTCTGGGGTGCCAGATCAGCTGTGAACAGCCTTTTAAGTACACCCAACGATCTCAATCATCTATACTACACTACATGCTTGAAGCCACAGCTTTCTTACGTCTCAGTTTTCTACTCTGAAGCTCTATGAAGTCACTTAAGTTCTTGAAGTTTGTTCAATAGGAGGTTTGATCATTGAGAAATTGAAGAGCTAACAATGCCTCCAGAAATGCAAACGGTTTCATATGACCTAGCATCATCTCCTCAGATACACACCCCAAAGAGAAGAATGGAACACTTTCAAGGACCTTATAGGATGGTACAGACTCTAAAGATGTGTCAAAACCTGAATGTCCCAGTAGATAAAGAAACTATGTGCACACACGTAGATGATGGGGAGACATCGTAGAGACACACACTCAGATATAGATACACAGAAAGAGAGAGAGACAAACAGACACACACACACACACACACACACACACACTCCAGAAGGTTCTTCAGAATCAAAAAGGGTATCTTGACATTGGGAATGAGAGAGAAACCTGAAGACTATGCTAAGTGAAATAAACCAAACTACTACATTGGCTCACTTAAATGTAGAATTTTAAAAATAATAATAGTAATAGAGACTTTAGCTCTATCTAGCCAGATGATAAAATACTTGCTTAGCATATGTAAGGCCCTTTGCACAGTTCCCAACACTGTCAAAACAAACGAAGCCCCACACTCCCCAGAACTGACTAGTTATCACTAGGAACAGAGATAAGCAGCAGTGGATTAAAGGGCACAAAGTTACAGTTACTCAAGCTGAATGAATTAAGTCTTGAAACTTACGACATCTTTTGACTCTAGTTAATACTGAATTGCCACTAAAACAGAATGGAAGGTGGATTCAGGTTCTGTTGCTACCAAAACTCAAAGCAAAACAAAACAAGATACACCACCCAGTGTGATGGGTGTGTCACTTGACTCAACGTACTGCATCAGAACAATTCAACACAGGCCAAACCTGGCAATCCAATGCTCCAATCTGTCATTTCTACCCACTATAAACCTCAAACCATAAACATTAACAGACACATACCCAGCATAAAATGAAATACATGTTCATAAATAAAATAACGGGGAGCAGTTGTGAAGGGAGCGGCCAGTAAATGAAGGGTGAAGTGAAACAGAAGGAAACATCACACTGCAACTCAAGCAACTTCCTACAGTCAGTTGAACATGCTCAGGCTGCTCCGAAGATCTAAAAACCAGGAGGTAGTGTAAGCAAGCAAATAAAATGATTGATGTCTGGAAAAGATATTAAACAGTAGGTACTCAAAGATCACACCGAGAAGGAAACATTCGTGGATCAACAGTCTAAGACAGGATGTAATCAAGTGTTCAAGGTTACAAATGTAATAAATGCTGAAAGCCTGGAGAGGGTAGAGAGCAAGAACTTAGAGCAGCCTACTGGAAATCAGGCTGAAGGACGACGGCCATGCTCAAAAACTAACAGGAAAGACTAGGAAGAACAAGTGGTGTACAAGTGTAAAATTGTGGGTTGGCTGGAGCATAAGAGGTCAGATTGAAAGGACCCTGAAAGACCAGAAGATAAAAAACCAAAACAAGTAAAAAACCAAAAACAAAACAAAATAAGGAAAAACAACTCCCAACCACTGGACTAAGTGCAGGTAAAGTTTTAAGCTGCTGTGTATACGCTGCATCACAGTGATCCTAATTCAGTCACAATCTCGCTTTCAACTCCTCTTCTGACCACAGGGTCTCCCAATGTAGCCCTGGCTGGCCTCAAGCTCACTATTTAGACCAAAAGCTGGCCTTATCTCAGAGGTCTTCTTGTTTCTATCTCCAGGACTAAAAATGTGCGCCAACATATGGTAGCCCAGCAGCTACTAGTCTAGCATCTAACGTCTCTACCCTGTATGTACTCTTTCTCTTCCCTCTCTGGTCTTGCTACTCCAGGATCACTATCTAGGCCTATACTCAGAAAGAAATGTTCCATTTTTACTACCTGTTCTATCTACCTGCCTCCTCTGTCCAGAAATGTTTCTGTCTTAGCACTTTTAAATCTCTACTCATGTTTCAGCCAGTTTTCAATGAACAGAGGTTAACAGCTACAAATATGGAAAATGCTGGATATGGCAGCACATGCCTACTATCAGAGATCCTAGTTCCATTCTAGTCTGAGATACAGAGGCAAACAATAAACAAATAAACCTGTGTCAAAACAAATAAACCGTGCCATTCCTTTGCATAAGCTCTTCATTAGTGGCTCCTAGTTGCCTATAAAAATCAAAGCTCCTTAGTATGCTCATATATGAACATACAACATTTACATAAGTTCGTAAAGCTCCCTTGACCTGATTCCCAACTGTTTCTTCAGCCTCAACTCTCTCTAATCGACTGTTTAAGGCTTCGTTCCCTTTTTTGTTTGTTTTGTTTTTTCGAGACAGGGTTTCTCTGTATCGTCCTGGCTGTCCTGGAACTCACTCTGTAGACCAGGCTGGCCTCAAACTCAGAAATCCACCTGACTGTGCCTCCCAAGTGCTGGGATTAAAGGTGTGTGCCACCACCGCCTGGCTAAGGCTTCGTTCCTTAAACAGAGGTGAAATAGCACTCCTGTGTGCTTAAGGACAACTTACTCAATCAAACTACATTGTATTGTATTCTGTTTAAGTGTGCCTCCAGTTTCCACTATATAATAGGAGTCTTATGAATTACAGTTTCTTTTTTTATGCATGCATTCAGTGAGCCTGTCTGCTGGTGTGTGAGTGCATGTGTAAAGCCCAAAAAAAAACCACTTTGTGTGACATCTTCAGGAATGTCATCCATCTTCTTTAGTCTCACAGTGGCCTGGAGCTCACAAATTTGGCCTGACTGGCTGGCTATCAAACTCCAGGAATCTTTCTGTGTCCATCCATCTCCCCAGTACTGAGACTGTAATAGCATGCTGCCATGCTCAATACTTTTCCATGGGTTCTTGTGGTTAAATTCGGATCTGACTTAACTCCCCGAACCAGGGATTATAATTTCTCCAGAAAATAGCAGGTTGAGTAAGGACAGGACACTTATGGGAGCCCTGAAGCTGTGCCGATGACTCTCTTTCCCATGTGGTTTGTAACCTGTACTCACAGTTAAGTCTATATATGCATAGTTTCCTGGATGCTGAATCTTTCCAATAAATTATAACACTGGTATGGATAAAGTAGAGAGAGACTGGTCTCCAGCTCTGGTCAAACTGTAAATAAATCAAATTACACCTTCAAATTCCTCTCTCTGTTTTTCCTTAGATTCATGTAAAACCGTTCTTCAGTGAAATAAAGGTTAACTATTCTTATATACTCTTATACAAGAGAATCTAATAGATGTTGCCGTAACTAGTATGAAGTGAATTACATAACCATAGGTTGTACTGTGAATACACATACTAATGAGATGCTGAGAGCACACTTCTGATACAGCTAAAAGCCCAACTTGGTATGCTGGAGCTGAGTAAGCTCAGTCTCTGAGCTGTACAACTTTGACTACTAAGTAGTCAGGCAGAAGCTGAAGGACTCTTGACTCAGGATTTGCAAGGGATTAATCTCTAAATCTTCAATCCAGGGTGCTTCGGTAACCTGGCTCAATGACCCCAGAGTTAGCAATGTATTATTTAAGTGATAATGCAGAAATAGAGTTACTACTATCCTTTATACAACAGAGAACAAGGAGTGAAGCAGGCAGAAACTAAGTGACAGCACCCCTGTGTAAGAGTTTAGAATGGAAGCCTGAAGTGAAGGCGTGTGCTCAAGACTCACACTGGACAGCATGAGAAAGTGGGATCTACTCAAAAGACAGCCTTAGGACAGCATCTTCTCCATGTGGTGACGCACACCATAAAAAGCTCAAAGAAGACATCAGCGTGACCTCACTGACACAGCCTGTTCCACCACCCCAGTTTCCTTCACACATTTTTCTCCCATCCTGAAGGTGAATAAAAATGCACATAAACAACTTGATTTTAAAGGAAAAAAAAAAGAATAGCTTTAAACAACGTACCTTTGATTTTTTGTTCAGTGGCCTAAAATGAAAACAAACAAACAAAAAACAATGTAAATATGAAACTGAAAGAAATGAGTTGTTATGATAAAATGTTCATATCACTATTATATAAGATATACATTTATTAAAGAAATTATCATCTAGATGAACTATACAGGAAAAGACATGCAAGCATTCTTTTCCTACAGATGTGCCCCATTGTTCTTGATATTATGTTTACTAATAAAAATTTCTGTACTAATTCTTTAGATAATAAAGCATAGAAAACATTTTATGGTGGCTTATAATTTTCTAAATGGGAAGGAATATAACATGTTTCTCATGTATATTTTAAATGATTTTATAATTATCACCTTTGCAAAAATAGCTTTGTAACAAATTTTGCAAGTTTGAATGGCTTCAAATGATCAGAGTTACACTTTCTGTAAGAAAAGTTACACATAATCACTCTGGCCAAATTTGTAACAAATTTAATTTCTGGAGATCAAGTTGATGGTTTAGTTAATATAGTCAACTTTTCAGTATCTGTTATGTGGAAAAGCTTCAAACTCACTTGTTTTTGACACATGTAAGGAAAATGACTAACGGGCAGCAAGGTTAGCTGATGAACCCACTTTCCAAGGCCTGTGCTTACTAGCTCTCTGACACCAAACATGAGAAGAAAGCTGGAGGACAGTGGGGCTGACTTAGGTGAGCAGCTCAAACTGCAAGGGCCTCCACAAAAAGTTAAAAAATATATATAATTAAAAACAACCAGCAAGAGAGGACTCCAAGCAAAATCACCTTCTCATCCGAATCACGGTGTGGAGACCTGAATGTAAAGTACTCAAGAACGTTCAGGCTGACCGGAAAAGGCAGAATAATAATAACTGAATAAGAATTATTTCTAAATTAAGACAAAGCTTTTTTCAGGGCATGGTAATTCATTGTGCTTAATCAAATAAAACTATTAAGGTATCAAAAATTCCATATTAAGTTATATCATATAATACATACTAAAAGTACAACAATTATTCTATTTTTGAAGCCACCCCAAATGTTCAGCTTTCACGATGATGCTTTGTCCAGTTTTAGAGCATTAGAGATACACAAAATAATGGAGGCCCATCTTATATTTTATGATCAAAATTAAAAGAGAAACAGTGATGGAGAGGTAATGCTAAAAGACCTGTCAACAAGCTAGACAACAGTTACTTATTTTAGGGGAAAGTCAGTCATTTTGTTTTATTTTGTTTTTTTAAGACAGGGTTTCTGTGTGCAGCCCTGGCTGTCCTCGAACTAGCTCTGTAGACCAGGTTGGCCTTGAACACAGAGAATCACCTGCCTCTGCCTCCCGAGTGCTGATATTTAAAGGAGTTCAATAACACCACCTAGCTATAATGTTGAAAATCAGATTATAGAAAAAACATAATACTTAGAACTTAGCTCTGTGAAGTGTTAGAAGTACCTTGTTATGCTAAGAAATCTCATGAAGCCTGAGACTCAGCATAGGAATTAACTTGTAAGGCCCTCCCTCCAAACCCTACAGATCTCTTTCAAAGAAAGAATAACTCCAAGTCATAGAAATTATGACATCATGAAAACCAGAAGCATACAGTGATACTTTTCTAGGCTTTGGATGACGGTGTTGGGGGTTGAGAAAGCAGTTTTATGATGTTCTAGAAGAGTGGTTTTCAACCTCCCTAGTATTATGACCCTTATGTTGTGGTAATCCCCAACTATAAAATTATTTTCATTGCTTTTTTATAACTAATTTTGCTAGTTATGAATCATCATGTAAGTCTGTGTGCTGTGTTTTCCGATGGCCACAGATGACCCCACTGAAAGAGTCATTTGATCCCTAAACGGGTTTGAGACCAACTGTTCTAGAACAATGGCCAGCCTCACCCAGTATTCTGATGAACACTGACCTAACACGGTGAAGGAATGAATATGATAGAAATCCAGCACTCATTACAATTGATGAGGAGGAAATGGAAGTGGCAGACTTTTGCTTCTTAAAGCAGGCTTCTGTAGGCTGGTCCAAGAATGCAGTATAATTAAATTATTATGAGAATTTCCAAGTGGGCCCAGTATTTTAATAGTAATTACCTCGACTGGCCCAAATTGTAGCCAATAGTCATACTATAATTTCTGGTCACCGAACTGAGGCCAGTTTAAATGGAGATCTGAAAAATATATACCAGATTTCTAATATTGAGTATTTTTCAAAGAATAAAAACTACTTCATTAATACTATTTTGTATGGATTGTGTGTTAAAACAGCAATATTTGGGGCTAGAGAGATGGCTCAGCAGTTAAATTCCTAAGTTCAATTCCTAACAACATGATGGCTCATAATCATCAGTAATGGGATCCTATGCCATCTTCTGGTGTTATGAGAGTGACAAAGTATTCACATACATAAAATAAATATTTTTAAAAGAAAATACAGCAATATTTGGCCTCTACTAAATTACATAAATATTAAAAATCGTCCTTAATGTCTTCTTTTGTTTCTGAAGCAGGACCTCACTATGTAGGCTGGCTGCTCCTGTACTAACTGAGATGAAACTATCGTGCTCATATTTCAGAGCTATTGTAAGGATTAAATAATAAAACATGACAAATTGGGGTATGAGGAGAATATAGACTATTAAAAGTCAGGTGTCCTACGTAAGACAATTACAGAGTTCTAGCAAATCAAGCATAGAAGTAAACAGTTGGTATCTCAAATATTTTAATATTTAACATTTTTTCACCTTCAAACAATCTTTAAAACAATTCTACAAGTGGAGATGTCAGATAATAGCAGACAGGACAAAGGGTGTTTCACTCCTAACAGTTCTGCAGTACCTGCCCTACCTCTGTAAGTGTCTATGCAAGTTTTTAGAGTTCAAGTTCTGAATCCCAGCTTTATTTTTGACAATGTGTGACCTTTGTCAAATTAGTTAACTTTTCTAAATTAGGTAACTTCCTTCCTCATCTGCAAAATGTGGTCAAGTATAGCCCTGTAAGCTCAGGACCCCAGCTGGCTCAGAGGAAGGCAGAGAAGAGTGGGGAGCGGTCAGCAGGTCATGTGTTCCCACTGCTCTCGGCTCTATCTCACATGTGGAAACGAGCTGCTCCTCATGCTCGGCTGTCTTCCTCCTTCCTGACTGACCCTACAACGCCTTCCGGATATTATAATACGGTGGTTCGAATGACTCCTACAGGCTCTAACGTTCAAATAGCTGGTCCTAGTTGGTTGATGGGAAGGATTAGGAGGTGGGACCTTGGAGGAAGTGTATCTTAGGTATGAGCTTTAAGGTTTCAAAAGCCCACACCAGTCACAGTTAACTCTCTGTGCCTCATGCTTGATCAAAATGTAAGCTCTCAGCTATTGCCCCAATGCCATGCCTGACTCTAGGCTACAATTCTTCCCACCATGGTGGTCATCTGGAACTGTGAGCTCCAATAAACCCTTCTACAAGTTGCCTTTGTCAGTGTCTCTTCACATAGAAAAGTAACTAAGACACAAGGAATAAAGAATTAATTTAGTTCAACTCACTTATTTAAACTGAGATAACAACTATACAAAAGTCTTTCCTTTGAGTTAGCAAATGGTACCTAGTCTAGAACCCTGGTCTGGTGAATGCTAAGGGAAGAGGAAGGTGTGTGGGAGGAGAGAGCTGTAAGAAGATCATCTCACTGCCCTGGATAATCACCTCCTCAGTTGCCCATGTTTCAGAAAAACGCTCTGATAAGACTCAGATCTAAGGGAGGGAAGAAGTCAGAACATTTCTTTTTTTTTTTTAAAGTTATTTTCTTTTCTTTTTTTTTAAATATTTATTTATTTACTATATGTAAGTACACGGTAGCTGTCCTCAGACACTCCAGAAGAGGGCGTCAGATCTCGTTATGGATGGTTGTGAGCCACCATGTGGTTGCTGGGATTTGAACTCCTGACCTTCGGAAGAGCAGTCGGGTGCTCTGACCCACTGAGCCATCTCACCAGCCCGTCAGAACATTTCTACAGCCCAAATCTCTCAGGCTTTAGTAACTTACATCCATAAAAACCTTTCAATTCAAACAATAACAGCAACACCTAAACTAGCATGACTGTTGAAATCTATCTTAACAGAAAATTCCAGTTTGTATCATGGCTGTGCCAACACTTCACTACCACATACTTTCTAGGTACTACGTCACATGGTTAAGTGAAAGATGGTCTACGTCATCCTCATAATTAACCTATTTCTCAACCTCCCTGGTCTTTACTGCTCCTCCCTTAAGATCCCTTTTGAAAGTTTTCTCATGGGCTGGAGAGATGGCTCAACAATTAAGAGCATTGACTGATCTTCCAGAGGTCCTGAGTTCAATTCCCAGCAACCACATGGTGGCAAACAACCATCTGTAGTGGGATTCAATGCCCTCTTCTAGTATGTCCGAAGATAGCTACAGTATTTATTTATATACATTTTTTTAAAAAATCTTTAAAAAGAAAGTTTTCTTACAAAACTGGAACCTGAGGGGAAATTCCTGCTAATCTCCCCTCTCCCCTCTCTCAGGTTGAAGCTATATGTCTGTGCTCTATCAAACTATTTTTTTAGGTCTAAGAACAGAAGATTCTTCATCATATAAAAAGTATTGCACATACATGGCCAGCTTATTAGGATAAGGTTTTTAGAACAGAAAAATGTTTAAAATGAAGTTATTACCTCACTATCATAATCATTTACTAGGGTGGAAAATACTATTTTTTTAAAAAGTACCTAATTTTTATATAAAATTTCTTAGAGAAAGACTAAATATTTGAACAGATGCTTAAATAGCAAAATAAAGACCTGTTATTGTTAAACTACTGCAATGAGTTTTGATGATGCCTAAGACGCTATCAAGAGGGAGAGGCACAGGAACCTGGTTCAGTGCAGAGCTAGCTTATTAGCATGCTCAACACTCTGAGTTTAATATCTAGCATTTAAACAAATCAATTGTGTTATTTGGTTTTTTATTTGAAGCAGAAAATAGCTCATGGCATAAAGTTAGATTTCAAAAGCACACGTGCTGATAGGGAGTTAAGTCTACATGTTTTCTATATTCGTAGCATGAGAACCTACACTTTATATCACATTATAAAATGTTCCTTATGAATGATTTCGCAATTTAAAAGTTCCCCTATATATGGTAAAAAATAAAGAAGTGTGAGATAACACTGTGCATGGAAAACAGAGTGCTGAGGTAGAGCTGTGAATAGACACCCAATGAGAGAATGAGGTTTCAACTTTACTTCTGAATCTGCTGCCATGATGAAAGCAACATCAGCCTTTACACTGAACACAAAGAGACCAGCACAGATAGCTGCTCACATCTTCAGAAGGGCAAGTGCACCGTCCATACACAGACAGAGCAGGCGGGTTGTGATGAACTTACGCTCAAACTCTCATGTAAATGGTCCTGCCCACCTGACTCATGTCTCCTAGAGTGGATATACTTGCTGGCTCCTACAGAAAACAAAAGAAAGCTCCACAAACCTTGTCTTAACAGTTTGTGACTCATGGTCTTTCATATGGGCCAATCTGTGAGTTTTCTTTTTTTACGGAACTATTTGGTAGCAGTGTATGGAAATACCAGCTGTCCTTATTTTGCCAACAGGTTGCATTCAAATTCAATTATAAGCTGGTTTTCTACAATTTGGAGAAGCTGTATTTACACTGTCAGTCTGGACAATTAAATTTAACAATTATTAAGGGTTTTTAACATCCTTTAGACTGTTTAGTGGATTGACAGGATACATAGCAATACCGTAGCCATGTGGAAGATCTGGAAAAAGCAAGCCGTTTTTCTTTCAACACCTGGTGGGTGGTTCTTGTGGGCTATGATGAGACTGAGCCTGGAGCCACTAACGGAGGCAGGGAAGGAGTGGGAAAAAATGAAAAGCTGTCCCTGCAGATCTGACAAAGACAAATAACAAGCAGACACCGGTCATGCACTCCATGTAGACGTATGTATACATAAGGAGGCACCTTACTGACTTGGTGATTTAAACAGTTGACTGTGAAGGAGGCGAAGAACAACTTTCACAACTGAGTTGTTATTTCTATATTTCTATATTTCTATATGCTGACTTAAAATTCTTCTAAGCATCTTCCTTTTGCAGAGTCTCCTCAAAGTCCAAACACATATTCTTAAATATTACCTTAGGCTCTTTCCCAGATATGCTGTACTATAACTTACAAGCTAAATCTTGAACTCCTTAGGACCAACAAGCCCTAAGGCAATGTACTGGCTGGTTTTATGTGTCAACTTGACACAGGCTGGAGTTATCACTAAGAAAGGAGCCTCCCTTGAGGAAATGCCTCCATGAGATCCAGCTGTAAGGCATCTTCTCAATTAGTGATCAAGGTTGGGAGGACCCATTGTGGGAGGTGCCATCCCTGAGCTGGTAGTCTTAGGTTCTATAAGAAAGCAAGCTGAGCAAGCCAGGAGAAGCAAGCCAGTAAGCAACATCCCTCCATGGCCTTTGCATCAGCTTCTGCTTCTTGACCTGCTTAAGTTCCAGTCCTGACTTCCTTTGATGATAAACAGCAATGTGGAAGTGTAAGCTCCCCAACTTGCTTCTTGGTCACGATGTTTGTACAGGAATAGAAAACACTAGCCAAACCAGATTCTACATTAAGCACACCAACTAGCCTTCTCACCAGTCTCTAGTTTATGGGCAAATAGCACCACGGCCCAAGAGTACAGTAAGTTTTTCCCAACCTTAACTTGAGGACACAACTCTTTCATTATTACCAAAAAAAGATGGACCAAACTGCAAAGACCATCCAACATAAAAAAGCCTCTGGAGTCTCAAGGCATCAGCCAACACTAGACTCTATACTAGAGCCCTAGCCAAACACCTATAATGCAGACCTATGTATTTCTTCCAGGTTCCCCTAAGGGTGGCCAGATTGGACTGACAGGTGACAGTGTCACCTACTATCTCTCCTTACAGTCAGTTCTCCAAATGGCTCTGTACTCTATTACTTCTCCCAAGGTGCACGAAGTTTAGCACACCCAGAACTAATTAACTTATCACTTCTTTTTCTGTACTCTCGAAGCAAAGTAACAGCTCCCAAATATATTTAATCACTCAATGGAATCTGAAAGTCAAGCTAGGATGATCTATCTTCATAGCTACTAAATAAGCAAATTCTAGGGTCAACAGTCCCTGAAATCAGTACTTCACTCTCTCCCATCTAATGCAACGGTTTCCTGAGGGAAATACAAACACTCAAAGTCTCAAGAAGAGACCTACCCACTAGATCACTAACTGCCTCACAGCTATCTCCTGATACCCCTCCCCACACCCCACCCCCAAAGCCTCAACATTTTAATATATATAGGCTACAAATTCCTAGTTCTGAATGCCTGGGGTACTTCCTGCTCCTTAATCACCTGACTCATTTCTATTCTGAAAAAATGTCCTATCCTTCTCATCTCAGGCTCCATCTCAGGCTAAAGTATCTTCTTCCTCTGTGCTTCACAGCTTCCCATAGCAACATGCTTCATGCATTCTGCCTTTTGGGTCTGGGCTGAATGATGGGCACGATGCCTTACCTAAGATACATATTTAAAGAGCACAGCAGTACTTTTTCACTAAAATACACAGTGGTTTATTGGATCTTTTGGAACATTTTAAGGTCCTTGAGAATTTGACAGAGAAGACTGAGTGGCAGGTATGTGGTCATTGGCCTTTGCATGCTTGCTGTGGCTCTAGTTTCTTATCCTGTAGTCTACACAGAGTCTTTTCTAATAAACACCTTAGGGCTCGCTTTAAAGTGACTTCATTTAAAGTGAAAATTTAGAAACTCAGCACAGGCATTAAATTAAAGGGAACTTTTATTCTTTTCGTGTCAAAACTTGTTTAAATACGATTTGCTTAAATATAGTTTATTTCCTACTTTGCACATGTATTTTATTACCTCATTTAACTCAACACTTGTTTTATAAAAAGTAAAGAAACTGATGCCCAAGAAGGCTAAATAAAATTGATGGTCACGTCATCTTAAGGTTGTGTGAACAAGTAAGGCATTAAAACCCTCTCTATCTTCATAGCCATTAAGCTTCTGTGTTCTCCCCACTTATAAAATCATAATGAAATACATAAGAATCACTAATTGAAAGATAAACCCCATGAGATGTACTTACCTTTGAAAAACTCAGTATGGGCAAGATTATGCATTGAATTACATATTTAGCAAACATATATGCACATTCAAAGACATTAAATATTAAAATGACTCTTCAATGAAGTTAACAAACTTAATTGAGATGCTTTAACAAAGTCATAATTTCCTTGTATTCTATGTTCAAACTGCTTAACAAAGTTTATCATATACTACCTTCTTTTGAGCAGCTTCCTTCTTTTTCTTGTCGTCTTTTTTCTTTTTCTTTTCTTCCATCAACTGTTCTTCTTCTTGCACTAAATCCCTGAACCACACAGTTGCAATTAACTTTCCCAAAATGGATTTAGAAATAAAAATAAAGTTGCATATTCATTTTCACTTTTGAAAGAGCAGCTCTGTCTTTATTCAACACAACTTGCAACCTAGCCACACAGCTATCATGTAGTACAACTAACTGCCTTTTAATTAACAGAGCTTCCCTTTGCAGGTAAGAGCTTTCATCTTATGTCATATCATGTAAGGCAATGAAAAACTGGTAGTTTTACATGAAAAGCTGCAGGTTCCTTCCAATTCTAGAATGTAAATACATGGTAAGTTGTGGTCACTTTGCTAAGGGGCCCAATGGTCACATAGCAGCAAATGCTGATGGACTGCTATACTTCTGTGCCCCTGCCCCCCCCCACTCATGTGTGCATGTGCACACAGTTTATGATACTGGATCAAACCCAGAGATCTGCACTTTAGTCAAGAAATTCATCACTGAACTATATACTATATACCCAGCCATAGATACTTTTTGAGTACAAATTAATCATAAATAGGTAATATTATTTCAGAATCATAATAATCTCAACCTATTCTTTCTTTGCAATGTTATAAGTTATAATGCATGTTATAAGTTTATTTAAATTTTTGAAATATCAAAGTTGCCAACAGAAAGAACGGCTTGTCAGGATTAGGTCAACTACCTCCTCTTTCTCCCTCTACCTCCTGAAATTCAGGGAGAAAGCAACAAGTATTCAAAACTAATTAGTGAACTACAACAAAAGGAGTCTTATCTGGTAATAAACACACGAGTCTTAGGAAAATTTACCTACCACCCCTCAAGCAGAACAGAAAGAAATCGCGGGGGCGGGGCGGGGGGCAATAAGGGATAGAAAAGCCAGATTCATTCTCATCTCGAAGCCTTTCCTGCCTACATGGTTACAGGAAGCATTTAGTCTGAAAACCAAATTAAAACCAAAACAATGCTCTCTAAGGAAACTAAAACTTCCAAAGGAAGGTCTTTTCCCTGAGTGCACAGCTCTCCTTAACAGAGGCTACTGGTTCTCCATCCATCATTCAAGTGAGGCCTGTCCATTCCCGTGGTGCTCTGGATCAGTCCTGTCATTCAAGCAGAGTACTGAGAAAAGAACTCTAGGAACATGTTGAGGAAACTCTGGGTTCCCACATTAGTCAGCCTCAAGTCTAAGTTTGATGATAGCAGTGAGTAACTATTCTACATATTGAAGAAAACCATCATACATAAAAATAATCTGCAACTCTGCTCTGAATAAGCTCTCTGCAGGACACACTACAAACAACAGAGAACCCAAAGGGACAGTCAGAGGGAAGCAGAACCACTAGTTAAGGCTGAATGGCAGTGAGGATGAAACCAGATAAAACCAGAAAGATAGGCAAGTATGTACGAAACTGGAGGAGGCTATAATGTACTGCAGAGAACTTAAACCTGGCTCTTCTGATGGAAAAAAATGAGGGACATTAAGCATACTAAGAAAATACAAATGAGTGGCATTATACACAATTGAAATGACAAATTCATGCCAAATGTATTATGAATATACTTTCTTATATTCTGTGCAAGGACCTTGCCATAGTCCAAGGCCAAGATGACCAGTGTACAAGAGTAGCAGAGTGAGCTGGGCGGTGGTGGCGCACGCCACGCCTTTAATCCCAGCACTTGGGAGGCAGAGGCAGGCGAATTTCTGGGTTCGAGGCCAGCCTGGTCTGGCTCCAGGACAGCCAGGGCTACACAGAGAAACCCTGTCTCAACCCCCACCCCCCAAAAAAAAGAGTAGCAGAGTGGGTAGTAGGCACAAAGGCAATAAAGGCATGTCCCTCTTAATCCAGGGACAATGCAAAAGCTCAAATTCCTTGACTTTCTTCAGCCTCCTTGTCACCATGCTAGAACTGAGATACAGCCAGGTGTGACAAACACCAGCATGCACAGGCAAAAGGATCACAAGTTTGACACTAGCTTATGCTACACAGTAGGCTCCTCTAGCATGAAGAAGCATGCTTACTTCACAGTATTTCCCAATGCTGGGATAAGGAGGAAAGATTTAATACAATGGTTCTCAGTGGCACCCAAAAATTCTGTCTACCCTACTTGTGTCAAAGTATCAGTCTTATTAGCATTTGTTCTTTGTGGTCTCCAGTTAACTACAGGCTTGTTCTTTGCTGAATTTTCTCCTTTCTCTAAAATTTCTCAAACTTTATTTTAGGGCTAGTTTTGTAAAGTTACCAAGCATCCTTAGTACTTAAAACACATGCTAGATATCTTGAAATGTAACAGGGGCTGACATCCAAAAGACAGGGAAGTGGTTCTTCAACACTGTCATAACCGTCTACCACATAGACTCACTCACTCTATTCACCCACTCATCCATCTTTTTTCTAGGCTCACCCGTCCATCTTTTTCTAGGTTTTTACATATACCAAAATTTTAGCTACTGTTCCCTTCAAGGCCAGTGGCAAGATATTTCAAAGCTATAGTTCTATAAATCTACAAGCTGCTTAACAGGAACCGGATGGGCTCCCCTTCTGGGGCTCTCCAATGAGAACTTAATATTTTTACTTATCGTCTGTACAACTGAAAGCCTTTGAGTGCCCAGAGGGAACTTTGTAGAAGACAGAAATGCTCTGGAGTCACCTAGTTCTATACATTTGTTATGTCTATTACCCATACTCAAAATGTAGATGTTGTATATAAGCTAGATTCTCCATGTAATTTTTTTTTAGTATTTATTTTATGTGTATGCTGCTAAGCAGCAATGGGGATCATAAATAAACTTTCAGGGGACAGCAATATGAGTCAGTGTATAAGCTGCCTGCCACCAACCCTGACAACATGAATTCCATCCTCAGGACCCAGTGAAAGGAGAGAACTGATTCCTGCAGATGGTTCTCTGACCCTTGTGAAGATCCTTGTGCTACGGCACCTTTCTACTCATCCCACTCCAGAAGTCAACAAACAAACAAACAAACAAACAAACGTCACTCTTTACTTTTTTTTTTTTTTTTTTGGCCGAGCGGTAGTGGCACAAGCCCTTAATCCCAGTACTCAGGAGGCAGAAAAGCAGGTGGATCTTAGAGAGTTTGAGGCCAGTCTGATCTACAGAGTGAGTTCCAAGACAACCAGGGCTACATAGAGAAACCTTGTCAAGAAAGAGAAAGAAAGAAAGAAAGAAAGAAAGAAAGAAAGAAAGAAAGAAAGAAAGAAAGAGGGAGGGAGGAAGGGAGGAAGGAGAAACAGGAAGGGAGGGAGGGATAGAGGGAAGAAAGGAGTAAGGGAAATAAATAAATTTATTTATTTCATGTTTTTCTCCCATGAATGTTAATGGGATGATAAGGGAAAAACTAGACCATAGCTAATAAATAGTTGTCTTAGGGTTTCCATTGCTGTAAAGAGATACCAACATTTAACTGAAGCTGGCTTACTGGTTCTGCGGTTCAGTTCAGTATCATTCAGGCAGAAAGCATGGCAGTGTCCAGGCAGCCATGGAGCTGGAAGACCTAAGAGTTCTTAATCTTGTTCTGAAGGCAAACAGGAGGCTCCATCTCCCACGTGGCTAGAAGGAGGGTTTCAAAGCCCACCCCCACAGTGACACACTTCCTCTGACAAGGAAACACCTCCTAATAGTGCCACTCCTGGGCCAAGTGTATTCAAACCACCACAATACTGTAAAGTGTAAACTTGAACAGTTGGATAGGTTTTAAAAACTAAGAGACAAGCTAGTGAAATGGCTCCTCAGATAAACGTGCCTACCACCAAACCTGACTGACAACTTGAGTTTGATCCCCAGGACCAGGTGGTGAAAGGAAAGAAATGTGTATTGATTTCTGTGTATATTGTGACATACACATGCACACATAGTAAACACAGTAACAAAAAAAAAAAAAAACATGAAAGCATAAAACCTTTTGGAAAGTATGAAATACAGCAAGTTAATCCAGACAGACAAACAGATGGATATTTATTCTAACCCACCACACCATCCTTGAGGGTGTGACGTACAGCAGTAAAGCACTAGACCATACGGTGTGTGTATATGAGAATTCACTCCAAGTCTCTCTCAAGGGAGCGGAACACAAACACCTGAAGACCCGTCAATAAAGAATGGCTGCTCATACCAAACACAATGAAAAGGAGCTGATCTGTTTACTCACTGCAAGGAAAGTCCCTAACACAGAGAAGGAAAAACACAAGCTGTACATTCACAAACAGTACTATTCCCAGCCTATCCTGTAGACCAGACTGGCCTCAAACTCACAGAGATCCACCTGCTTTTCTGCCTCTTAGTGCTGGGATTAAGGGCTTGTGCCACTACAGCCCAGCTCAAAAAACAAAAAAAAAAAACAGAACATTTATTTAAGTTGTGTGCCAGTATTACGTTTGTATTATTTTAAGCACAGAGGAAGACACATGAAAATAACCTCCTTAACCTGAAATGGAAACATCAGTGAAAGCTTACAGCTGGACAGTGTTTGGAGGAATGTTTTAAGAAGAACATTAGACATGTCCCAGCATGGCGGCCAACACCTGTGATCCTAGCACTTAGAAGGAGAGAACAGGAGGATGAGGAGTGCAAAGCCATCCTCAGCTACCCCACCAGTCTGAGATAAGCCTGAGCAACATACAACACCCTATCTTTAAGAGAGAGACTATTAACAATATTTCTAATTTGAGGTGTTATAGAAAGCATACATTAATTTCATACAAAAAAAATTTCCAATACTAGATCCGATTTCACTCTTCCATACCTACCACAGCACCACACAGACAAAAGGAAAACTGACAGGAACAAAACTGACAAAATGGTGGCCAAGTTTTGAAAATAGTCAGGGGTAACTGTAGACTACTCACCGTGTTCTATTTTCATCTACTCTTCAATCTTTCCACAGTAAAAACCTAAAAATTCCAAGTCTCCATACATACCACTGGCTAAAGGTAACAGGATGAGCAGAGATGAGAGTGATAGGAATGGAACCCAGAGTACTAGAGGCCCAGGGCTCCACCCCAGCTAGCAGTGCACACCTCACAGCTGGAGGTGCCTCCCAGTTTTACACTAAGGTTGCGCATCAGTTCTAATATTCCTTTCCAAAGAAATTATTGCTCACTGCTATTAGGAATATGGACTAGTTAGGGTTAATATGGACTAACTAGGCCAGGCGTAGTGCGCATGCCTTTAATCCTAGCACTCGGGAGGCAGAGGCAGGTGGATCTCTTGAGTTCAAGGCCAGCCTGGTCTACAGAGTGAGTTCTAGGACAGCCAAGGCTACACAGAGAAACCCTGTCTCAAAAAACCAAAAAAGGGAATATTAAAAAAAGGAATATGAACTAATTAGGGCTAAGATCTACAAGCATCTATTCACCATGAATGTGCAAGTGTCACTCTCAGGTGATCCATTAGCTCCAAGCCTCTGGACAGGGAATGATACATAAGTAGACACCCGAAAATAGTAGCAGCAGGACAATCTACATGAAAACATTAAACCATAGCCAAGGCACGCCAGACTTGTGGATGGGAGGAGGCTTGCATGGTGTGCTGAAAGAGTTAACAAAGTCAGCCCAGCAGGTGTCAGCTGCAGGATGTTCCTTGGCCTGTGTCATTCTCTAACTGATGAGATTAGATACCCAGCACATGACTGCACAAGCACCGCAACGCAACCTCCTTAGCACCTTTTCTCAGAGTATGATACAGGACCAGGAGCCAACAGAAACCTAGAACAATAACTTTCTTTTTAAAAAATATTTATGTTTATATTTATTTTATGTGTATGAATGGTTTGCTTGCATGTCTGCATAACATGTGTGTGCCCAATGCCCAAGAAGTCAGAAGAGTCTTCAGATCCTCTAGAACTTGAGTTATGTGTGATTGTGAGCCACTACATTGGTGCCAGGAATCAAACAAGTCCTCCATAAGAACAAGTGCTCTTAGCTGCTGAGCCATCTCTCTAGTCCAAGGGTAACAAATCCCTAAGGAAACGTCTGGCAAATCTAAGCAGTTTGTTTATGTTTCCCTTTGATGCAGGGAAGATTCTGCATGCCTTCTGCAGCAGCATGGGATGTGACTGTGGAAGCTGACACCTAGTTTCTTCCCAGATTTACCTTAGTCACCTTTCCCTTTGTTGATTGTTCTTTCAATTTCCTTTCATCCTGAGGGACATGGAGTTAGACATACTCCCTGATATTTGTAGAAGGAGAGAGAGAGGGGCCATCCATGACTAGGTAATGAGGATGGTGAACTTCCAAATGGCTGACTTCTTCCTTGCCCTCCTGGCCTGAGACAAAAGCCTAGCATTTTAAAAAAGGCTTTGTGGGCTTTTTCTCCCTCCACTGGTGTCCCCTGCTGATGGACTAGACTAGCTCAGCAAGTTCCAGGCCAATCAGAATGTTTACAGTACAGCTGGAGCCAATCAGACATTCTGTTCTTCAAACTGACCCTAGGGGAAGACGACCCTTCCAAACTTCTAAAAAATCCCCACCCCTCAAGGAGAGGCTGGGCTTCAGCTTCCAAAGTCCCTTCTTTGCTTTGTGGTGTCTTTCTGTGTATTTGCATCCTCGCTCCCACCACCCTGTTTTCTCCCTGTCTGTCTCTCTGTCTCTCTCCGTATGTGTGTGTTTTCTTGCCCCTAGTAAAAGCCGTCATCAGCTAAGTCTGTCCACCACGTTTGAGAATTTTCCCACTGTTACTTGTCATGCTCCAGATGTTTTCCTCCCCTTTAATTATGGAGCCCTACAAGACCCAGTACAGAAACCACTGCACAAAAACTAACATTCCATACAGCTACAAGTTGAGTTCTGTAGGTCCTCCTAGTGAACCAAGAAACCTGAAGAGGCAACATTTCTACGGACAATTTCCTGTCAAGAGAGCCCAGAATGACATGGACCCCAAGGAACATAAAGCCTGGTTAACCTGACAGATTAACAGGAGGGACGCAGAATGGAAGTGTATAAAAGTGTTGGGTAAACATAGGAAGCACATCGATTGTACAGTGAGAAGTCAGTCATCCCAGTGAGTGTGTAATGTCCAAACCACGATTTGAAGGAAAAGCAAAGATAAACTGCAAGACGGCCAACACAGTGCGACAGCTGACAGCATGAAGATACCGACACTAACTAGACTTTAGAGCCTAAGCTTTAAAGACGGATGGTTCTAGTTGCTTTAGGAAAGGAAAGGAAACAGGAGACAACTTTTCTGCTGGCCCAAGCAGCCTATCAGTGGCAGGTCTCCCTCACACACAATCAACTGCATGCTGGTTATAAAACCCACATCTGTCAGAAGGTCATCTGTCCTCCTTCTTCTTCACATATCCACCCATTGCACTTCCCATTGGCTTTACTGTTTCCTCAGTCTTGATGTCTGTGTTAATCAATAAGCTAGTCAGTACTACATCGTAAGTAGCATCAGCAGACCCGATTACAGCAAAACTTGGTAAGGGAATGAGTCGGTAGGGGTCAGTTTTTCCAATAACTCCTGCAGTAAAATGAACAGAACAGAATAGAATGAAATTTGTGATTTCTTTTTGAAACAAAGAAAAACAATATGGAAAAAATGAATGAAAGTAGCAGTGAAAACAATTATGAACAAGGAAACGTAACAGAGGCTATTTTCAATCACAACAGATCCACTAGCACAGAGGACTTTAATTGTGTAAAATGATACAAAAGGAGAAGGGACATATTGAACCTGAAAGGGGACCAGCAAGAAAGAAAACCAGAATGGGGAAGACAATGAGAGAGAAGGATGAAGATCACTTGGTTCACATCGAGACAGTGAGACAAAGAAAAGCACCTCAGCCCTATACTGCTCCTGCCCCAAACACAGCTCTGTACCTAAAGAGAGGAACAGAGAGGCAACCTACAAAACAGCCTTCACTCTTCACACACCAGAAAACCGCAATACAGAGACTGCCAACCAGTTCCAGAGTACAGGCAGCTAAACCAAATACAACCTGTGACCTTGCATTGACTTCGACCACAAAATAAAACACAGACACATACACACACCCCTGTTCTTTTTACCTTGCTGTGAAGAACTGAGCTGGGACAACACAGAACATTTTAGTAAAATCTTTGCATTAGTAATCATGAATGTTAGTGTTGTTTCCCCAGTTATGAGAATGGCACTGTAATTACTAAGAAAATGCCTTTGAATTTAGAATACAGACATATAAATTTTTAGGGGTAGAAGGGATCTTGTTTGCAAGTTGCAACAATATTATGCATACAAAAGGGTGGAAATTTATGCAAGTTAAGGTTGAGGACGTTAGTCAAAACAGATATCCCACCATCAGGAAAGCAGCACTCTACAGTGTACAGTGTTAAAACTATTTATTTTGGACCTACAACCCTGAAATACAGCAGTAATATCATTCCCCATCACTATGAAAAGACACTCTTCCAAGGTTTGCCAGGTACAAGGCTGTATCCTAAAGCTCACCCAGAACCCAAGCTGCCTACTAAATCTCTAAGTCCATCCTCTTTCTGAAGCTTAGCTCAATTACTACTTTCCTTCACATTTCTTTCCAACCAATGCAGACCTCACCCTTGACCTCCAATTAAACAATATGCATGGTCTAATTATTTTAGATGTTAATCTCGCTGTTCCAGAAAGAACTAATTACTGGTGCAGGAAAAAAAAAACCAGTTCTCCTTTAACTGTCCTCCCTGGCACAGAGGGTCTTAATTAGACAACAATCCCTGCTTCCTTCCCTTCCTAAGCCACTGTAACTGTACTCCTTTCACTTTTCCCACCCACACACTATTGCTTCAAAGACCAGATCAAAGGAGCCCTTCTTAAGCACAGCTTGTAGTGCAGAGTTTGGGGGTTCATGTCGAGAAATGAAGAACTTAAACTCCAGATCCAGCAGCAGCTTGTGTGGCCTTAAAACCATATTTAACATCTCATAAGCCTCTATCCTGTAACTAATGAAGTCCAACTGCACATCCCTGAAAAAGTTGTTGTGAAGATTAGATTATGTAAAACAGATAAAGTACTAACTGAAGGCACAGAGCAAGTGTACACTAATCATTAGCTACATGAAACTCACTGCAAGACACTGAGTGATAGGTAGGATAGAAAGAAGGCTGAGCAGGACTATAGACAAAATGTTACTGAATACAAAACACAACTCTGAAAGCACAATACAGCATCTGATGCACCCCAAAGCAACAGCTAACACCCCCAGATTCTAAGTCAAATACCACATACCAAAAACACATAACACTATTACAGGAAGAATATAGATTTATAGCCATTAGAAACACAAACACACTGGGTGTGGTGGCACACCTCTCTAATCCCCAGCACTCTGGTCTCTTGCAAGCCAGCCTGGTCTCCACAGCAAGTTTCAGGACAGCCAAGACTACACAGCGAAACCTTGTCTTAGAAAAAGAAAAAAAAAAAAGACAGACAGACAGACAACAAGAAGTCCAACCTATCAAAGGATTCATCTCAAGAATGGAAGGTTGGTTAAACATACAAATATCAGTGTACTACAATGTTAAAAGAATGAAGCCAGTTACTGATGGCATCAGTATACAAGAGCAGTAGTCACAAAAATTCAAAACACTATCACTAAGAAAAGCAATCAGGGCTGGAGAGATGGCTCAGTGGTTATAAGCACTGACCGCTCTTCCAGAGGACCTGAGTTCATTTCCCAGCAACCACATGGTGGCTCACGACCATCTGTAATGAGATCTGATGCCCTCTTCTGGTGTGTCTGAAGACAGCTACAGTATACTCATACATATTAAATATTTTTTAAAAAAGAGAAAGAGAGAGAAAGAAAAGCACTCAAACTGGATGTAGAAGAAAACTTCATTAAACAGACATAGGGTAGTTACAGAAAAGCCCACAGCTTACATCAGTGGTAACAAATGATTAACATGACCAGTCTTAACATTCTTTTTCAATACTATTATGAAACAGACAAAAACAACAGGGGCTAGAGATATGGCACAGTGGTTAAGAAAACCAGCTGTTCTTTAGAGGACTCATGTTTGGTGGCAGCTCACAACCATCTCTAACTCCAGTTCCAGGAGATCCAACACCTTCTTCTGCCTTCACGGGCAGACATACATACAGGCAAAACAGCCACACACACACAGAATTAAATAAACAAACAAATTACAACAATACTAAGTCTTAAGTGAAATGGAAGGAGACCTCGGTCAATAGGTCCAACACAGCAAGATCAGAAAGGAGGATGTAAACCTATCTGAATTCACTGACAGCGGGAACTGGGGATAGCTGGGTGGAGTATATGCTCAATATGATTATTTAAGCTCCTGGTTTCTATCTCTTTTACCAACTAATGCAGTAGACAATTCCATTTCTAATAGCATCAAAACCACAGAATACTCAGGAATGAATTTTTAAAAAGAAGTACAAATTATGTACTTAAAACATAGTACATCTTTGAAAAAAATTAAAAGCCTAAATAACTAGAAAGTATTTATGAATAAAGATATAAAAATAAAGAATAATGTCATTAAAATATTATCTAAGCTGATCTACAAACTGTTCTTATCCAAAGCTCAACTTTTTCATTAAAACAGACAAGTGATGCTAAAATTCACATAGAAACACCAGGGGACCAACACAACCCTGAAAATGAGAACGGAGGTGGGGGTGGGGGGAGACAGACCCCTGGTACTGGTTTCAAGCCTAACTACAAAACTAATGAAGACAGGATGGCCAACAGACCAAATAACAGATTCCTGAGGTAATGCCCTGCAACTGACCTTCAAGGATACCAGAGAAACCATCTTTTCAACAAATGGGGCCAAACAACTGTAAAGTTCCAAGAATGAGACTGGTGCCCTCACAACCATATACAAAAAATAACAGACCTAAATGTAAAATCCATAAAACTGTTAGAAAACAAAGGAATTTTTGCAACCTTGGAGGAAAAAAAAAGGGAAGGGGGGATTTTTCCAACCTTGGAACTAATATCAAAAGCACAAGCCACAAAACCATCACAGGTAAACTATCTGTGTTTCAAGGGACCAACAAAAAGGTGAAAAGAGCAGAGAGAATAAGAGAAAATACTTGTAAATCATATATAAAATTAAGAACTCTCAACTCAACAATACAAAATAACACACACACACACACACACACACACACACACACACACACAGGACTGATGTGGTGATGCACACTCACCCCGCATGTGGTGAGAAGCAGCAAAGGGAGGGAGGAGTCCCAAGTCAGTCCTCAGCTACCTATCAAGTTTGCAGTTTCAAAAAAAGCAAAAACCAAGCCACTTAAAAATTTAAAACCAAAAAAAAGAGGTTTAAAACCAAGCCAGGCATGGGGGTGAAGACCTTTAGCACTTTAGGAGGCGGAGTAGGTGAATTTCTGTTTGTTCTAGGCCAGAGTAGCAGTGAGACCCTGTCTCAAAAAGAAACACAAACAAAACTCAAAGCTGGAATTTAAAAACGGACAAAAGGCTATAGACATTTTTCCAAATCAAACAGCCAAATAAAGGCCATGAAAAGATGCTCAGTTTCATTAGAGACATGCAAATCAAAACCACAATGAGATGTCTTCCTTCATCCACAAAGGTGCCTGCCTCCCAATTAAACAGGACAAGTGTGTGTGAGGAAGAGCATCTGCTGGTGACGTGGAGAATGGTGTGACTGCATTGTACACAGTCCGGCAGCCCCTCAACAAGTTACAGCTATTGTACAGAACCCGCGATTTCATTACTTCGGAGATACTGAACAGAAGTAACATAACACATCCATATAAATACTAGCACACAAATGTGAACGGCGGCAGCATTATGCAGTCCTTCAGTGAAAACAACTGAAATGCCTACTAAATGATTCGGAGATAAATAAAGTAGCACAGTGCTGAAGTATGGCTTAGTAGTGCAGCACACACTTGGCATTTATTTGAAGCACTGGGTTCAATTCCTGGCAATACAAACAAAAATAAATCACATATTTATGCAAATGCAAGATGGCAAATCTGTGCAGTGGGATGGGATCTTTCACCCATTAAAAGGAATGAAGTGCTTACAATGAATCAATACAAGTAAAGCTTGAAAATACAGTAAGATAGACACAAACACTAAAGAATTCTATTGCATGATTCCATAGTTATGTGGCGCACGCCTTTAATCCCAGCACTTGGGAGGCAGAGGCAGGCGAATTTCTGAGTTCGAGGCCAGCCTGGTCTACAAAATGAGTTCCAGGACAGCCAGGGTTATACAGAGAAAACCTGCCTCAGAAAAAAAAAAAAAAAAAAAAAGAAATGCTCAAAACAGAAAATCAATCAGTGAAGGGCAGGAGCTGGAAGGCAGGCTAAATGACCAGTGACTGCTAAATAGTTGGTGTTTGGAATATGAGCATAAACTCACTCTGAAATCAGAGGTGATGAATGTACAGGTCACACACTTCACATGCATGGAGATTTGATCTTAATAAAGATATTACTAAAAAGCTGAGTCTGTGCCCATAGTCTCAACACTCAGGCAGGGACAGTGAGTGAGTTCAAGACCAGTCAGTAGGGACTCGGTGATGGGGGGAGGCCCTTCAGAGGAATTTGAGAATAGATGAAAAGCAGGACAGTACTGAACAGTTTAAGCTCTGGTTTCATAGTCACTGAGGAACAAGTTTCCAGTAGTTGCCTTACAACTGTGGCCTGAAATACTAACCTACAGGAATACCAAGAATATTCACATGTCCCTTTCCATTTTTATACTTTTTGTGACAAGGTCTCATCAAGCAGGTGACCTTGAACCTGTATGTAGCTAAAGATAACCTTGAATTTGGGTCCCCATTGCTTCTACCTCAGAAGAGCTGAGGTGCACCCCACTGGAGAAGGGACCCAAAAGAGCCAAATGAGCAAGCAACCTGCCACATTCCCACTAAGTCTCATGTACACACCTCACACCTGCTTGAGGATTCAGCGAGAATGCATTTCTCTTGCACCCTTCTGTTACAGCAGTTAACAACAGGCATGCTACAATGCTCTTAAGATCAGTGTATATTTAGGCAGCAGGCAGCACCAGCTTTCCTTCTGCTAGCCCACAAATGTGTTTCTTGGGGAACAGAGACACAGGAGAAAGAAGGGGCTAAAGTCAACAAAACACATCAGTATAAAAAACACCCAGCATCACTGCAGCACACTACCCAGTAAATGCTATCAGACTTACAATTCATTAGCAAGAGCAGCAAAACAAGTGGGCTGGCTCAGGCTTGTTTGTTATTATACAAAATCCAATCAACTGCTGTTGGCAGAAAATATTTTTTAAGGTTCAAAGTATAAACGTTTTTCAACTAGGTTTCAATTGGTTTTGAACATTCCTTTAAAATGGGAAGCTGAGTCATTGTGATCTAACACTACTGCCTTACTGCCGAAAATGCAAATGTTTCTCCCTGGTTACAAGAAAGGAAATGCTAGGATTTCTGCTGCCTAGCCAACTCAAAACAGGATGCAAAAGATGCTTCAAGTAAGATGTCTTAAATAGGACTGTTAACTATATTTATGTTTGTGGCCATCCTTTTAAAACTAAAAGAAAGCCTGCCTCAGGTCCATTTTACTCTCTTCAATCTCAGTTTAACTCTTCTGACAGCCACTCTAACACACACCAAATCTTTGAAAGTCTGATAAATACCTTATCCCGTTAGGTTCTGGGTTGATTTTATGCTTTGTTTTGTTTAAACACATATTCAATTTTTCAAAGTACTTCTTTTCACCTGTGGTTCCTTATAACTCAGCATAATTGCCTTATCTAGAGCCACAAGACCAAACTAGCTTAAACAGCAGGCATGGTGTCGCAGTTCATAATCTCTGAGCTGGGAACTGTAAGGCAGGAGAATCCCAAATTTCAGGTCAAGCTAATATAGTAAGAATGTCTCAAAAGCAAAACAAACACAAAGCCAGAATACACATTACAAACATAACCAATGTTTCATTTTCTTACCAAGTTTATTTGAGCATCACTAATCAAGGTTGAAAACAACTTTTATGTCCATCAATAAGAAAGCTATCTTCAAAATAACACTTTAAAAGGTAGCAATCACCACCTTCAAATTTAAAGTGGATTTGCAATTTTTGTAAATTTAATAATACTCTGAGTTTCAGTTTAAACTACGTAGCATTTCCTAACATGCAGGAACACTAAGTAGGCCAGCGTCAAGTGCAAGAGCTGAATAAGCCTCAGAAAGAGTAAGAAGTCTGGATCGGATCACCCTGAGGGGACGGACGCTACACACTCCATGTGTGGTCGCCGACCGTCATGCACAAGAGGCTCTGTACTGCATGAACATACTTCTGTATTTGGGGTCTGGGGTATAAATGATAAAACAAACATAGTAACATACTCCTAAGAAGCGGTGCTACACTCGTTTTGGTGCTTTGTTTAAGATTAGAAATGACTTTTTGTTAAGACTAACTTTATTTTTAATTATGTTTGTATGTGCATGTGTGAGTGCAAGCACCCATGGAGTCTAAAAGAGGATATCAGATCCCCCAGAACTGGAGTTACAGCTGCTTGGGAACCAGCCAATGTGGGTGCTGAACTTGAATGGAACTTGGGTCCTCTGCAAGTGCAACAAGAGCTCTTAACTGCCTACTCATCTCTTCAGCCCACAAGTGAAAAATAGAAGATGGATTTTCCTTGGAGTGAGATTAGTTCAGACTGAATGGCATATATGTAACATACCCTGTTTTAGTATTTCCAATCATGGGCAAAATTCCTGGGGTTGTCATAAAATAAAACTACAAAAGACTTTGTCTTTCAAGTTATACTTTCAGATATATTTGATATGCCAAAATTCAAAACTATTTTTATGATGTTTAGATTCAAATTTCCAGAGTATTCTCAGTTTCAAGTTCACAGCCTGCATTTTTTAATAGCAACTAATTTGCTACATAATCTCTAAATTAAGCTAGGAAGAAGCCTATCCTGCAAGCTACATCAGAGGAAGCAACAGAAAAGTCTAACAAAATTAGGATGATGGCAAGAAGAGACAACCCTATCTAGAGACGTATACCCTGGCCACTCCTATTATCCTGGGTTTCCTGCGACACTGCCTCTGCTCCAGACACTCATGGTTCAAACAAAAGTTTCCCACATTAGATGCTATTTGGTTTACAGCATCTTTAATATTTGTTGTACAATGGCCATTTAACAGTTGACTTGGGAGCTGGGATCAGTATCACAAATTATGTTAACTTCTACTTATACAACATACCTAAATTATAGGAATCATTAGAATGTGCATGAAAAAACTGACATCATTGTTGTTTTTGGAAAGAAAGCAGAAACATGTTATATCTTATCTAATGGGTAGTAAAAAACACTTGAATTGGAGAAGGCTTGTTGGAATCCCAGCTCTCTCATTTGAAGACTGTCTCTCAATCAGAATTTTCTCACTTGAAAAAAATGATACCAGCTGATATCTACCTTAAGGTCCAGCTCTGAATATTCAGTAATTTTGTAGCTTAGCCTCTAAAAATACTTTCAAAAATTACAACAGTTGGGGACTGGAGGGATGGCTCCTCAGTTAAGAGCACTGGCTGCAGTTCAAATTCCAGCAGCCACACGGCAGTTTAAACAACCTGTAACACCACTTCCAGAGGATCTGACACCCTCTTCTGGCTTCCAATGAGTACCAATTGTACACTGGGACCAATGTGTGCACTGATATTCCTGCAGGCAAAACACTCATACAGACAAACTTATTTTTTTAGAAGTTGTTTTGCATCAACTAAATTGTACTAGTTAATGGAAGGTTTCTGTTTCCCCTCTAAACTGGCAATTTTTACCAATATTGTTTCTCCTCATACAAACTTCTATTTTACTCTGAGACTGGGTCGATCTCTCCTTTATCCTAAATGGAGAATCTTAGCTATGTGAACTCCTCTCACAACTAACCTACTTTGAAATGCCAGGATCCGCTCATACTTACTTTTCTCTACCAACACTTTCATGCAAATCCTTATCAGCTTTCACCTAGAGAACTACTGCCAACAATTATACCTGGTCACAATCTCCAGCCTTAAAGAGTTTCCTATCACAGTGCTATCCTACCAGGAGGTGGGCAGTGGCTCCTTAGACTATGTATATAAGTTTTCAGCCTTAGAGTAAAAGACCTCCACACACCATGTCTTAAGACTGTCTGGTTAACTGCTTGCTATCTCTGCACACAAAATCCCTGTGTGCTTACTAGGTTTGAGTCTTTTCTTCCTTAGTCCACTCCAGTGGCAGTCACCCTCATCTAAGCATTACAGCTCCCTCTCTTGAATGTTCATGGTACTGACAGAACGAGGCAATTCTAAAGGCCAACAATTAATTTAAAAAGCTAGCTAAATGCATCCCTCATGCCACTGTGTTTGACACCTGGCACTGCCTTGGTAAGGACTTGCTACTTACCACAGAAAAGAAGAATGCCAGCCCAACTCTGGCCCACACAGAACAGAGCTTCTAAGCTAGACACACACACACTAGTGTTCGCTGGGCTTCCATGATACAAAAAGATTCCTGATGAATTATTTACATATTTAGAACTTTTCATATTCAAACCCTGAACCAAGATCTCCAACAATGCTATCCACATCCCTACCTTCCATTCCCGATGGACCTTTCTCAGAAACTGAAAACATGCTGATCATTACAAATACTGAGTAGAGGGTACTCCTGGTAACAGTGGACATCCTGCACTATAAAAGACAGTCTTCAAATAATTAATTAGCTGGTCCAAAATGTGTCCATGGTGAGAAACTCCAAGATAAGCATACTGCATGCAGTTGTAGGTTCTATTTCCTAAAAGAAATTTTGCAGTTTTTCAAAGTGCAGCACCTTACCTTCAGTAAAGAGTTTAAACACAGCATGAAAACTGATGGCTCCTGAAATTACTAACGGTCAGACTTTAAACTCAGCACATACCTCAAGCCTCTTATATGTAAAGCACAAGAACTAAGAACACCTAGTTCACCCAGACACTCAAGAATAAGGAGGTATACAAAGTCTTTAGATGGGTATACCAGGCAGATGATACTGGTTCCCAGAAAATACTCAGTTTACTAGGGTGAATACTACCAACCATGACTTCCTGAGCAGGGTAGTAATGGATAAAGAGTGATACTTTCAAACTCGGGAAAAATAAAGCAGGTGCCCATCTAATCTAATCTAATCTAATCTAATCACCTTCCTCCTACTCAAAGCACCTTAACTTTAAACAAAAAGAACTGGTCCCACCTCACTGGACGTTCTGCCTTAAACTGTTTATATATTTCTTTTTCATACCTAATGATCTTATGAATGAATCTCCTCAAGCAGGAGAATGAAATGACATCTCCTCTCGACCCTTCCATCAACTACCTTGTACCACCGTTATTTAAGTATATATGAGAGCTCTCCCACCTAATTGTACATGCCCTCTGTGGACACTGACCTAAGGGGGTCTAACAGACCTTAGTAACTAAGATGGCCCAAGCCTCTCGTTTCATAGATTAGACAGAGGCTAAGTGACCTGCCAAGAGTCAAGGTCATTTTAAGTGGCAGAGCTGGAATTCAAACGAGGCCAAGAGAAGAGATTCCAAGTTCTGTCCAATCATAATGAAGTGGAAAATCATGCTTGTGTTACAATGTTTACCTAAATTCTAGGTACCCTCACAGAAAAATTGAAAGGAGAAAAAGATCCAAAACCTATACTATTACTAAAAATTACATCTCAATAATTCAATCTATTTCGTTCGGTTCTGTATCTTATTCTTTCTTTCCTGCTTTTCACAATATAACTTGTTTAAACATCCAGCTGACATTTAGCCACTGGTATCAGCTCTTAAGGTCCCTTTAAATGATTCCATAATTATTTAGAGTTCCAGAAAAACCCCTTAATGGGTAAGCCAATACTGTTTCTTTGCCAAGAGAACAGATTCTGTAACAGTCACCCCAACAGATTAACATTTATAAAATCAAAAAGCCAGAAATTTGGAACAATTAATTCTACATGGTGAAAAATACTTGTGCAATTACAAGTGTGCTAATAACCCCAACATAAGCCTAGAACTTCCAGTAAACAAACGTAAGCCATATTAAGACCTAAAACAAATGGAAGTTGTTTTTACTGTATTAATCTGTAAGTTTCTGAGTGTCTAAATATGATGCAAAAACAAATAGGTAAAGGAAAAGTCTGTTTAAACGTGGATCTGAAAACGGGTCAAGTATAGTACAATTCTCTGATAATTTAGAAATTACAGCTCAATAGAACTAAACGTTTTCCAGAAATGCATTACTTCGGGGTAGGAGACAAAAAAACAAACAAACAAACAAAACCTAACCAAACAAACAAACAAAAAAAAACCCCACTTCTCTTTTGAGGTAGTATTTGATGCTTACCAGTTACCAGTGCAAAAGCACTCAGACCCAGCAGAAGTGATAATCACTTACTGGTAACAATTTTTAATTACTTTCCCAACTGATAAAAAGAGCACACACTGAACACAGACTAAAATGTAGTTTCAAAGGAAAACAAAACGCAGTTTATGCTTCATGAAGTTCAAGGACAAAACTGTTTCCAATGCAACAGAATCCGCCTGACTACAATGTGCAGAGACAGAGAGGAAAAAATGTGAACACATAGTATCTTTTTATAAAGGCAACAATTTAGCTACAAAGTAATAACGGGGAAGCCAAAACAGTTTGACAGCCCGCCATAAGGGCCGCCTCAATCATGAGTCACACAATGCCTGCAACCATTTACAATAGTAATTAATGCACAAGTCCCCTAATTAAATTCTAAAAGGGTGAGAATGCTTTAACTAAGTTTACAAGAACTGCCTTTTGCTTTTCTTTTTAAGAACGAACACACTCGTAATTACGCGTCTCCCTGCAATGCCCCCCCCATGCAATATTCCCTGAGGCCGTTTCTCCCGAATGTCTGTTCCGTGAGTGCGAAAGCAAATGACACGGGGTTGGGGGGTGGGGGTGGAGGTTGGGGGGGGGGGGTCCGTAAACCCAGGAAGAGCGAAGCAGAGTGGAAACACACGATTATAAAGGGGCGGGAGACCGAAGGCTCGCCCATCTTACCTGCTAAGATTTCTCTCTACGTCTTTGGTAGCTTTAGCTTCCAATTCTCTGAAATAGCAAACAAAAACAAACACAAAAAAAAAAAAAAAACGGGGGGAGGGGATGCGCGTGAAAACGGAGCTGCTGCGGCAGAGCGCCCGCGCGGTGGGGGAGGGGCGGGGCTGCGGGCTGCAGCGCTGCGGGCCGCCGAGCCCAGGGCGACCGAGCCCAGAGCCGTAGCCCGCGCCGGACCAAGCTTCCCGGACCGCCCGGGACTCCCGCCCACGCCCGCGTCCCCCCGGGGACTGCCCCGCGCCGCCGCCCATCAGCCCGAGGGGGTCCTGCGGCAGCGCCGGAGGCTGGCTCCTGGCCCCCCGAGCGAGCCTCCCCTCCGGTCCGCTCACCTCATGTGTGTAAAGTGCACTAGCGCGTGAGGCGCGGGGAACGAGGCTCGCGAGCCTCAAGCCCTCCGCAGCGCCGCGGGGACAGGCCCGAGCCGCTGCACCAGCGCCATTTTCTACACCGTCCCGCTGCCGCCGCCGCCGCCGCCGCCACCGCTGCCGCCGCAGGCCCCAGACCGGAAGTGAATGCCCCACTCGCAACCCCTTCCGGGGGCGCCGTGGCCCGGGAGCCCCAAGATGGAGGTCCTAGCAACTAGGCCTGCCGGACGAGGCAGCCACTTGACAACTGTCTGACGCGTCCAGGACTTCGCCGGAGCTGTCGGGGAACTCCGAGGTTCCCCACGAGCGGCTCTGGGGCCTGGCAAGAGCGGAGCGCGGCCTTTTTCGCCGAGGCTGGCTCGGGCTTGCCTCGGACCATCCCCTCCTCCTTCTTTACTGCGACACAAGTTTCCTTCCCCTCGGCCCGGCCCCTCCCTTACAGAAACACGCCTTTAAAAAAAAAAAAAAAAAAAAAATCCAGCAAACCGCAAATTCCACCCCTGCCGCTGCCAGACTAGCCCGCGCCGTTTTTTAAATTCACCCACATCTAATTACTTTTGACCTTCAGCCACATTTATTTAACCTCTCGATTTGTGCCTCTTCCCAGGTGAAGAATGCATCCCAGAAGTTTCATTTTTTTTATTTTTGTGCCTCAAATTTTTACACACCCTTGACTCAGCAATTCCACTTGCACGAATTTCTCTGCTCAAGAAATAACCATTTGGGTATCACTTTTAAGTACTTCACAATCAAGATATTAACTCAAATGCACAGGAAAGGTTGAATAACTGTAGCCAGCTACGACATCTAATGCTATGAGGTGGCATTAAACGCAGCTACTTGCAATACCTGGGGTCTTGGTTACAATAAAAGAATGGAAACGCAGATGCCATACTAGTTCTCAGAAAGACATGTGAACACCCAAAAATTCTTACATGTGAACACTGTAAGATACATGTCTGTAGGTAAAGTATGTAAGTCTACATGTAGATAAAATAAGATACAGTAATATAATACATGAAGATACAATTATTACAATTATTTTCTTAAATTACAATATAGACACATACCTGATTGTAAATACAATAAGATACATACCCAAAGGGGGATGCTGCAATATAATGCATTAAGATATTATAATGCACATAGGTACATACATATTCGGTGCATATAATGCTAGTAATCTGCACATTTCTCCTCTACTTAAAATCTACTCCCTTTTACTTTCTCAGAAAACTCGCTCTGCAGACAACCTTCTTTTGCCCTTTTCTATTCTAAGTCCTTTAACTGGTTTAAACCTGCTCCAGTCTCTCCCATGAAACAAGCTCTGTGATTGTCTGCTTCTGCTCTAGGAGAAATGTGTGTTGTAGTTAGCTAATGAGTGGATGAATGCCCAGAAAGGAACTAGCCAGCATGTTAACGTCTGTTTTGCATTTTTCTTCTTTTGGTGTTCTTAATTTTATGAACACCCTATAAACATTTTTTGGAAAAAAATTACAAATTGCAAAATGAAGAATAACAAATAAATGCTAGTAATTTTTACATTTTAATTTATTTGAGATGGGGGTCTTACTCTATATCCTTGGCTAGCCTATGTAGGCCAGACTGGACTCAAACTCAGAAATCTGCCTATCTCTCTCTCCTGAGTTCTAGTGATCTATAACACACACACACACACACACACACACACACACACACACACACACAGGATCAACTTTGGTTAGGTTCTTTGTTAAACTGATACAAGATGGAGTCATCTGAGAAAATGCCCCCATCAAATTGCTGTAGGCAACTCTATAGGCATTTTCTTGATTAATAGTTGATATGGAAGCTCTTTAGAGGCCATCCCAGGTTGTATGAGAAAGCATGCTACAAGCCATGGGGAGCAAGCCAGTAAGCAGCACACTCCTCTATGTCTCTGCTTTAGTTTCTGCCTCTAGGTTCTTGCCTTGAGTTCCTGCTCTGATTTTCCTATATGATGAACTATGAACTGTAAGCTGATAAACCCTCTCCTCCCCAATTTGCTTGTCAGTATGGTGTTCATCACAGTGATAGAAGGCAAATTAAGACAGAATCTTTCCTATAATGTTTTGCCTTTGTTTCTGCCCAATTCCTGTGATTACCTCAACACCCATCTTCTCTACTCTATATTCCTTGCCTTACCAAGGTTAAGTGATTAGACTAATTCACAAATTATAATTTTGGAAGGTAATGATTACTTTTTCCTCTATCAAAACCACAACTGAGGCTGTAAAAAAGAGCTCAGTAGTCAGAAGAGCACTGGCCGCTCTTCCAGAGAATCTAAGTTCAGTTCCCAACACCCACATGGTGGTTTACAACTGTCTATAACTCAAGTTCCAGGATACCCAATGTCTTCTGGCCTCCTCAGCACCTGGCACGTATATGATATATATATATACACTGGCAAAACACTCATACACGTAAATAATTTTTTGCAATGCTGAGTATAGCAAAAATGTCTGCTAAGTAAACACTATACCACTGACCGATATCCCCATCCTTTATCTTTAAACTTTAGAAAGTCTACACATTAATAAATAGAAAGAACTTGGACACATGAACACGTAGATACTTTACTGGAAAGAGTGTATTTACTTCATCTAATTAGGATTTCTCCAGTGCGTAGTGAATGTTATCCCAAACTATTCTAAGTACCTTATACAAAGATTAATTAGACACTAATTGTTGTCTTTGTACCTCCCACTGAGGTAGGAGTATTACACACCCCCTGTGCCAACAGGTGTGATTAATTTTCCCAAAGTCATGTAAGCAATAAGTGATTAAGATTATATGTGTGTGTGTGGGTTTGTGCATCGATACAATCCATTGCCATCCCAAAATAGTGATCACTGATAATCGAATCCACTATATATAATCATTCTACCAAATATCATTTCAAATATATATGTATACACACACACTGTAAAGGAGAAAGTAACAATGCCATTCAGTGTGTAAATGCTCAGAAGACTACATTACATGTAGAGGTCTATGTCCCACACAGAGACTGGCATACCAGGGTCTAGTGAGTTACACCTCACACTAAACTAATCACGCTGCACACACCATTGCTCTAGAGCAGAGAACAGGGGAAGAATGACAAGGAAGTCTGTGGCCAGCCAGCACAGATGCAGTGTTGTCCTACAGGTTTTCTGCGTGCAGCTGATTGAAGCTGCAGAGACAGATCCCAGCTGTGTGCTTCATTAATGGACATCTCTGTGCTATCATCAAAGAGCCAAGGCGTGCACCCGAAGGAAGTCTGATACTACACTGATGAAATCATCAAGATGGGAGAGGGGAAAACATAGAAAGCATGTTGTAATGGAGCCAAAAGACCGCTGAGTAGTAACAGGACCAGTCCTTAAACTGTTCCAACTAGAGACCTAAAGGTTAGCTTTAAGGCAGGACGTTTCACTTTGGAAGTATCTTCTTAGGTTTTTCTTCCTTTCTTTTCTCACTGACACCGCTCAACACGTCTTGAAAACCCAGGGTCCTCTTTCTCCTTATGGTGCTATACTTTACACAAAACATGATTCACCCATCTATTGTGAAAAACCTCATGAGTCATGACACATACATTCATGTAGCCGCAACCACAATCAATAGAAAAGAGTTCTATCACTCAAGAAAACTCCCTTGTGCCTCTTCTCAGTCCCTTTCTACAGTTCGCTCCCATATGCTCGCTGGGCACCTTCATCAGAGAAGGTCATATAAATGAAAAGTTATCGATAAAATAACAAATTTGGTACATGCAACAATATAATATGATATACCACAATTTGTTTGCCCATCTTCCCATTGGTCAGTGGTTGTTTCTGGTTGGGGGAGGGGTTATTATTATTATTATTATTATCATTTGGTGGACAATTCTGGGGCAGTTTCCTCTGAACTGAGACATTACCTTCTGGAGACGGGAGGAAGCCCCTCGCCAGTTTGGGAAAAGCTGAAGCCTGGGATTCACAATGTTCCTCTCCAAGGTTCCCAGCAGCCGGCAATGGCTGGGAAGAAGAGACTTTCTAAGCAAAGGAGCTACGTGTGGTCATTCTGCAAGCCTGGGAGGCGCAGCTTTCCTGAGTGGTCCAGGCTGGGGTGAGCTTTCTAGGGATGAGGCTACCTTTGAGTTACCCCTGCTCCCATAACTCTTCATTCCTATTGCTGTAAGTAGCCCAGTAAACACCTTGATCATTAGTTGGCCTTCGGTGGCACTATCACTTTGGTCTGTGATGGACGCTCCATTTGGAATGAGTAGAAGTCTGCCTGCATCTCCCCAGGAAAACTTAACACAACAGTGGGCACATTTTTTTCCTTTGTCTTGGAAAAATACCTAGTGCTATAGTTTGGGTTATAAATGACCTCTAAAGGTCACGTGCTAAAGGTTCTAACCCCTGCGTGGTATTACTGGGAGGTGGTAGTTCTTTAGGTGGTAGGGCCTAGTGAGACCACCTCAAGTCTTTGAGGGTGGGCCCTTGACAAGGACTGGGAACCTCTGCTCCTTTTCTCTTGGCCTTCTCAGCTACAGGGCGTCTCTGCTCTGTCTTACACTTCTACAGTAGTGTACTCTGAACCTCAAGCTCATAAGCAATGGGATCAACTGACCATGGGCCCAACTGTCCAAAATGGTGAACTGGAAACAAACAAACAATCAAACAAAAAATCTTTCCCTCATTCTAAGTAGATTATCTCTGGAGTTTGTTATGGTAAGAAAGAAGCCGACTAGCATACCTCCAGAATAGAACTGCCACATCCCAGAATACATGCACATTTAACTATATGAGAAACAAGAGAATGTTACTGAAATAATCTGTGCCCACTTGCATTCCCAAGTGGGTGAAGGGTCATTCTCCCCCCTCCAGCCCCCCAACCCCCCCCACCCCATGCTCACTCTATTTGCAGTGTGTCGGGACAATTTCCACACAGCAGTCTGGATGCTCTTACTTTAAATAAAAACACCACCACCACCACCATCAATCATCATCTTACTGTCCATCTTAAAATAACACAAAGGCATTGAGGACTCTTGACTCCAAGTCTAGTATCTTTATCCTCCCTCCCTCCCTCCCTCCCTCCCAGGGTTACCTGTAGTCCTGACCTTGCATCACCTCCCTTGCTCACCTTGCCTCAGGCACTTAGTCTTCATTCTCTAAAGGATTCCTGTCTTCCTGATCAGGAAAATCTCAGCTTCTCTTTATCTCTTCAGGTTCCTTCCCTGGCTTTGATGCTCCCAGTCACGTACTCGGAAGCCATTCTGGACTTCCCATCACATTTGTAACGAAATGTCACTGCCATCTATTTAGTCTCTGAATCTCCCGAATCTTTGCAAAGCTAGGAGGGCAAGGCACCTGTCTGTCCTGTCACTTCCATCTCCACAGGTAGAAGAACGCCGGGTAATGCTTGTTAATGAACGAATTATCTTCCTAGCTCTGCTTATCTCTTCCATCTAAATATACTGCCAAAGTGGTGTTTCTAGCAAGTAAACCCGATGGGCTCCCGCTGCCACTAAATGATCTTGAATGGCTTAAAGGCTGAAAATTCCTGAGAAGTTGCACTCTGTAGAACACCATCTGAAACCTCTCACGTAACAGAAAAGGCCTATGAGAGTCTACCCTGCCCCATTTCTCAGAATCCCTATTTTATGATCTTGGGACATTGAACTGCTGCCAGTTCCTGGGTCTTGCAGTAGCTCTGTGACTTGAATGTACTGTTCCGTGTGAATGGAAAACCGTTCCTCCCCATTGTGTCTACCTAATGAATTCTACTTCAAAGTGGAGTTCATATCCAGCCTCCTTTGCAAACCTTCTCCGAGACTCTCTGATTCTCGTCGGAATACAGATATGAGTCAAGTCCTGATAGTTATTCACCATCATTCCAGTTCCCTGTCACTGAAGTGAGAGTAAAAGGACTCCTGGAGCATTCAGGGCTGGAGTCTCATATTTTTCACAAGTTGATTTATTTTATCCAGCCACTGCTGACATATCCGGTCCCAGACAGCAGAGTGTTCATTGGCCCTTGTATTTGCTGTATCGCCAGTACTTAGCTTAGTACTTGGGAGGCCCAAACACTGAACTGAAGGTGTCTGTAGAATAAAGAACAAATGTCACATACACCCTTCTCTAGTATTTCCTTAATATTTGCTAAGGAGCATCATACTTCTGCCAAGCAGCTGTCTGTCACCATCAGGACCACTGGTATTAAAAGGATTTCTCTAGACTCCCCTGGCCTCTTCGACTGCTGGTTTGCTTTCTGTTACAAATGCCAACAGCATTCTTCCAATAATGCCCCAACTTGCCACCAGACCTACCAGGCATCTTCATGGCTTTAGTGAGGATCAAATGGGTACCCCCTTTCTTGACTAGGTCCCTCAGATAGTTACAGCCAAAGGAATCAGTTATTGCTCCAGAAATGCCCCTTGTCTTGTCATCCAGGCTACCTTCCTCTGCTCCCAGGCTACAGGTTTTAGCCCAGAAATGCCCGAGTTAAGTATTTTATAGGAATGATGCTTATGCCTCCTGACCAAGTTGAAAGTAATTTGAACATTAAAATGCATTATGCTTGTAAGGTATTATAACAACATAATGGGAAATTATACATCTATACAAAGATATATTCATAAAATATATTCATTCGTTTAAAGTTTGATGATTACAACCAAGATGGATTAACTAGAATATTTCCCTTTTCTCTCAAAGCAAGTTAAAAAAAAAAAAACAGACAAAATGATGAGATAACAGTTTTAAAAACAGTAGAAATCAAGCAATGGGGGCAGTGACCTCTGGGAGATGGGAAACAAATGATGCAAATTCTACAATTACCTCAGAGTAACACCAGAGGACCAGCTACACTGTCAATCAGAATGGCCTCTGAGTCCAGAGTCCAGGTTAGAGCTGTGCCTCTCAACCTTCCTAACGTCTCCACCCTTTAACACAGTTCCTTATGTTGTGGTGATGCCCAATCAAAGTCACCTTCGTTTGTACTTCATAATGGGAATATTGCTACTGTTATGAATCATAATGTAAATCGCTGTGCTTCCCGGTGGTCTTAGGGACCCTGTGAAAGGGTTGTTCAACCCACCTCAAAGTTGTGATCCACAGGTTGAGAACTGCCGGACTACAGTATCAGATAAGAGAGAGCTAGACAGACACCTCACAGAGCCTGGAAGGGTCACGTTGAGAACCAAGTAACACATGCGTGTCATGAATGTACATGAGACCGGGGGTTAAAAACCACTCAACAAACGGAACAAAGTAAATGTGGGTTCACAGATAGTGTGGAATAGTCGGGGAAGAATGTACTCAGGGGCCCAGGGGAAATCATAACGTAGAACCAGCAAGATGGCTCAGCAGATAAACGTGCTTGTCACTAAGCCGGATGACGAAAGCTCATCTCCCAGTCCCAGGTGACTATCCTCTGACCTCCACAGGAATGCTGACACACGTGTGTCCCCTCTCCCCAAACAAGTAAATAGATTCGTAAAGATAATTTAATGGACTTGCTGGCAGACTAATTCTGATGCCTCGGGTTTGATCTCTGGGACCCTCAGAGTGGAAAGCAAGGGCTGTCAGCTGAACGTTGTCTTTAGACTTCCATACATGTACTATGGCACATGGCGGGATAGGGATGGACCACACAGTTACAACTCACAATACATAAGTAAATAAACACATAAGTGTAACAAGAAATTGAAAATATACAATGGAGAAGATGCCCAGTGCACTGCGGAAGAACTTCACATGCATGGTTTGGGGGAGACTCCAGGACAAATGTTTTGCTCCTTGCATAGGATGAAATTTTTGAAGACAAAATGCAATCCCCCCCCCCACCCCCAATTTGAGAAAAACCATAGCTGCCCTGACTTCCCTACAAACGGACGGTAACCTGGGATTGTTCTGGTTTGTTGTTTGTTTTTTTTTTTTTTTTTTTTTTTTTTTACTTAATGAGTGGGGATGAAAAATGCTCCAATGGCTTCCTGGTTCTGGGATATAGCAACAAGACAGCCCTTGGGGAAGTGGAGAGCAACTCTCGACAGACATTCAGTCGCCTTGATGTTGAACTTGCCAAGCTCCAGAACTACGAGAAATAAAATTTTGCCTTTTACAAAGTAAATAATAATAATGAATCAATCAATCAACTAAACCCAACCAAGGTATAGAAAATGTGATTTCTACATACAAAAGGACAGTATACATCAGCAAAGAGGTGGGCAATTGACAGGCACAACACGAAGGAATTTCAGGGTTTTCATGCCGATAGAGAGGGGCCAGAGCCAGGGGGTGAGGGAAGATGACAGGGACTGGATGAGTCATTGTATAAAGTTCCAGAAGATATAAACTATTCCTTAGTAATAGAAAAGCTGTCAATGGATGCCTGAAGACAGGAAGAGTGTGGCGGGGGGGGGGAGATGAGAGGGAAGGATGACAAAAAAGCGGGAAATGTTGGGAGACGGCAGATACGTTTACTTTCTTGATTGTAGTGATGGTTTCACAGCTGTAGACAGATGTCAAAACTCATCAAATTGTGTGCTTTAAATATGTGAATCAATAAAGCTGTTTCAAAAGACTCTGATGAGAAACGGGGTGTTTACATCATTTTAAAATACCTCCCGCAAATTGCTTATAAACTAAAAGGAGGGGAAAAGATACCATCATCTCATTGAACTGATCAAAGTTAGCACCACTGGGGCCTGCACAGGTGAGCCTAGCATCCCTGGGAGGATGCTAGAGAAAAACACAGCATCACTCCAGCTTCTTTCTGCCCGAGATGTACAGTCTGAATCCAATCGTGAAGAACTCACACAAATTAAACTTCCCAAGGGTGAGCTGCTGGCTTTCAGGGTGCCAAGATTTTAAGCAGTAAGAGAAAGTGAAGGAATTGTTGCTGGCTAAAGGGGGTCAAAGCCAGGTCTGATGAAGCAGGCCTGAAATCCTAACTACTTAGGAGACAGCTGTGAGGAGGACTGAACATTCCAGATCAGCATGGGCAACTTAGGGAAGTTTCTTCCTTCCTTTCTTTCATTCGTTCGTTCGTTCTTTCTTTTTTTCTTTTCTTTTCTTTTCTTTTCTTTTCTTTTCTTTTCTTTTCTTTTTTTTTAAGGCTGGAGATATAGCCCAATGATAGAGCATTTGCCTAATGTAAGTCCCTTGGTTTCTATCCCTGGTACCAGACAGTAGGGGGAGGAAAAAAGAAAGGAAAGATGACATTACAAGGCAACATTTAATTGTAAACTGGGTCCTCCGTATGACTGTAATCATGGGACTAAGAGGATCTGATGGTTTCCATGTTAATTGCTTGAATTCAGTGGTTGTACTGAGACTAAAACTTCCCATTATTCAGGAAATAAGGTGTGCCTTTCTCTCAAAGAGAGGAGGCATACATTTGGATATATTTCTAAATGGCTGGCAGTTTATTTTCCACAGATTCAGGGAGAAAAGGGCCCTTTGGAGTACTTCAAACTTTTCTGCTAGTTTGTAATTATTCTAAAATTTCTTCTGCTTACACATTCGTTGATGTATTTGAAACACTGGTGGCAGAGACTCAGAAATGGAACAGTTGGGTTAAACATAATGAACATTAGCAATTTTCCGAGGGAGGGGTTGTAACAGCTCCGACATAATGAGTGTTATCAGTTTGTCAGGGGGTGTTGTACCAGCTCAGATCCTCATCTGTCACCAGAGACACACATCTTCTTTACCACTTCGAGGAGTGCTTTGTCAATCCGTTCCTTTACTTTAATTAGCTTGTCTGTCAGTCTTTCCTCCTCCCTTTCTTCCTTCCTTTCCTTCTCTGTGTGTGTGAGTGTGAGTGTGTGTGTGTTTATAAATAATCTAAATTTCTTTAGGAACAGTTCCTATCTATTCCTTTTAATTATGAAAGATCTTTGTATACTAAAGCAGTTGTCTTTTTGTCTACGGTATGGGATGTAAAAAGCACTTTTATGTTTTAAGTAACCTTAAAAAAATTCAACTTTTTAACTAACCGTGCTAGGGATTGGACCCTGGCCACTAGGCAAAGTTAGGCAAGTACTCTACCTCTGAGCTCCATATGTTCAATGTTTTTAACCATTGTGTTATCTGCCTTGTAACTTGGTCTAAGGTACTTTAATACTCTGGCTATGTTAAGTTTATGCATTCACTTTGGCTTCTTTTACTGTGTGAGTTTGGGGATCTCGTTTCTAAAGTTTCCCCCCAATTCCAGACCACAGGGGAGGCCACCCTTCATGTTTTCTTCCTGTTCCCATCACCGTCACTTGCTGTTCACCTCATTTTCTGTCAGTCCTGTGGTTTAGATCTTCCGTGTCCCCTCAAGGATTAGTCCCCAGGTTGGTACCACTGAGCTGTGGAAACTTTCTCTAAATATATAAATACACATATACCTTATTTTTAACTTTATGACTGTATATTCTGTGTATGGGTGTGTGCATGTGAACCTAAGTGTTTTCATCGGATCCCTTAGAGCTGGAGTTTCAGGTGGCTGTGAGCCATGGATGTGGGTGGTTGGATTCTGTCTTCTGCAGGAGCAGGGTACACTCTTTACAGCTGAGGCATCTTTCCAGCCCTAGATGTTAGAAACTTTAAAAGTGAGACTTCCAAGCCGGGCGTGGTGGCGCACAACTTTAATCCCCAGCACTTGGGAGGCAGAGGCAGGAGGATTTCTGAGTTCGAGGCCAGCCTGGTCTAAAGCGTGAGTTCCAGGACAACCAGGGCTACACAGAGAAACCCTATCTTGAAAAAAACAAAAAAACAACAACAACAAAAAAGTGGGACTTCCTGGGAGGTCAGCTGGGTGTGGAGTTTTACCATCTGAACAGCATACATCCAGGTACATGTTCACATATGTACGCACACATGAAAATGCACATGTACTCATTCATGCATACACAAAAAAATGTTAAGAGAAAGAAAGGACAAGGATCCCACAATCTCTTTCGAGGACACACCAAGGAATCACAGTCACTTCTGAGGAATCGCCGTGGGATTCTTTGTAAAAATTAACAGGTTGATCTAAAATTGATGGAGAAATTCAATGGAGCCAGAATTGACAGAACAATCTTGCTAGAAAACAAAGTTAGTGCTCAGGGTAAATAGCTCCGTGGTGGAGAACTTGATTAGTGTGACAGGGCCCAGAGTCCTATCTCAAGAGCGAGATCTCTCTCTCTCTCTCTCCTTCCCTCCCTCCCTCTCTCTCCCTCTCCTTCCCCCTCTCCTCCTCCCTCCCCCTTTCCCCCTTCTCCCTCCCTCTCTTCTCTCCCTCTCTCTCTCTCTCTCTCTCTCTCCCTCCCTCCTTCCCTCCCTCCCCCCCTCTCTCCCTCTCCATCTCCCCCTCCTCCCTCCCCCTTTTCCCCTTCTCCCTCCCTCTCTTCTTCTCTCTCCCTCTCCCATACACACACAAACAAAGTTGGAGGACTTGTACTGCTGGTTACCAAGAGGGCACATTAATTTAGCAGTTTGAGACTGCTGTAAAAATGGCCACACAGATCAAAGGAATGGAGGTGATGGTCCCCAAAATCAATGTCACACTAGGGTCAAGGTAGCTACAATAAGAAAGTTGAACAATTCAAAGAGGAAGGAGGGAGATTTTGGGTTTTTTGTTTGGTTGGTTTTCTTTTGGTTTTTGTTTTTGTTTTGTCTTTGAAGACACAGTTTTTCTGTGTAGCTATGGCTGTCCTGGAACTCTCTCTGTAGTCCAGCCAGCTTTCCTCTGCCTCCCAAGTGCTGGAATTAAAGGCATGTGTCACCACCTTGAAGCTATAAAGGAGTGTTTTTTTATTTTGTTTTGTTTTGTTTTTTTTAAAAAAAACAAGGTACCCTGGAGCAAATAATATCCAAAAGCCAAGGAATAAAGGCAGTGCCCATGACAAACTTTCATTTCCCTTCATTGTAGTTCCTCCCACATATTATGTGCACACATTAATTTAAGCTGGATCAGAGATGAACACTAATAACTACAAAGCACCTAGAAGAAAACATAGATTTTACCGTCTTAGGCTCATAAATCTTTATGATGCCGGGTTTGGCAATAATTCCTTAGCCAGGACACTAAAAGGCACAAGGAACAACAGTGAAAAGGGGAATGTGACATCATCCAAAGTAGACAGTGGATGCATCAAAGGAAACACTGATGGAGTGGAAGCAGAGCACTTTATTATGAGAAAAATCTTTGCACATCATATTTTTATCAAGGGACTACATACAGAAGGTAAATGAGGAGCTCATACAACAGGACAGACAGACGCACAGCTCCTAAGCTTTACATGTGTAAGGAAGATGTACAATAGGCTAATGAGCATCAAAAGATGCTCAGGATCTCGAGCTAAGACAGATGGGAGGCATAAGAGTCATCGTGCAGATGCAGAACAAAGCAACAGTGAGATTTCATTTTACACCACTCGGAAGGCTGTCATCAGGAAGACCGTTAATGGCAAGTGATGACAAGAATATAGGTAAATTGGAATCCTCCTGCCCTACCCACAGGAATGGCAAGGCTGCAAAAAGCCAAACTCTCATTGGACCTACCAACACTAGATGTTTCCCTAACAGAAAGGAAAATGCGCACTCAAACACTTATACATGAATGTGTATCACACTGTCTTTCTAACAGAAGTACAGATAACTTAAATGTCTATCAACGGAAGAAGGCAGAGATGAATGTAGAACCTGTACATATTATTCAGTAAGGCTAGTTGTTGTAAAAACTAGTGGACAGCTGATCCATGCCACCATGAGGATGAAACTTTGGACTATTTTGCTAAGTGAAGGAAGCTGGGTGGGAGAGAGCACGTGCTATTACTTGACTTCATTTACACGGCCTGTTCTGAACAGAGAAATCCACAGAGACAGGAAACAAATGAACGGTCACCTAAGACTGGGGCAGGAGATTGGGAGATGATAGTGGTAGTCATGACAGTCTTCTCAAATTGTGTTTATGGTTCTGTGAATATCCCTATTGCATTGCATACTTTTTAAATGCGTAAGTTTTTAGGATCTGTGGGTTATGCCACAGCTCAATAAAGCGAGTGCCAGCAATGGCAATCAAACATTTGGCTATTGTTTAGTGGAATGTTGCACTACTCTGCTGTGATCGGAAGTATTTAACAGAGCTAGGTAGGAAAGAACGCAGGAAGTTTGCCTGAATGGAGCCAGGCATTATGGCTCATGATGTTAGTCTCTGATTCCAGGAGCCTAAAGCAGGATGATTTTAAGTTTCAGCCAAGCCTGAGCTACATGTGAGACCTGTCTCAAAACAAACAAACCAATCAACCAAAACCGCGTGCACACACTATTACCAGACCATAGGAGGCCGGGCCGGGAGTGGGTTTGTTTACTGAAGGACAGGAAAGATTTAAGCTTTTTACTTTTTTTTTTTTTTTAACAGATTCTTTTATTGTGCATGCATGTGTGTGGGCACACACGTGTCATGGTGCATGTGTAGAAATCAGAGGACATTTTCGAGAGATGGGTCCTCTCTTTTTACCATGTGGGTTTCCTAGCTCAAACTCTGGTCATCAGTCAGGACTAGCAGGAAGCACTAATCCCCACTAACCATCGTCAGCTCAAGAGTTGTGCTTCTCTATAGGAGGAGCGGAAAGAACTGGCCGAGGAGCGGGGTGGGGGCGGGGTGGGGGTGGGGTTGGATGGTGATGATGCGGGTAGAAGCCGTGCCATCTTCTGTAAGCCCAGACAGATGGACACATAAACAGAAGGATCTGTTCTGATACCCCTTACTCCGCACACAGCCATTTGTTTCTTCTTGTTTGTCTCAATAAGGAAAGGAAGTGGCGAATGAGAGAGGAGATAGCAGGGCCTGGGTTTGAAAGAGGCAGGTTAGAAGAGTTGGTCAGGGTTGAGAGAGAGAGAGAGAGTGAGCCTCAGCTGCAAGTAAGGAAATGGATTGTGCCGGCACCAGCAAACAAGAGCTGCTCCTGAGCTATCTTCTCCTGAGTCATCTGAGCCAGGCCAGACAGCCCCAAATGCTTTCAGAGTTACTCACTCACTTTGGCCTTAAGCCTTTCACTCTCTGGACACCCTCCTCTAGATTGACTGCCTTTTGGCATCCTTTCTCCCAGAACTGAATGTTCTTCTCTAGAGACACAAATCCACCTCCCTGGTTCTATACCATATGCATTCCTTAATTCAAGCTGGGGTGCCCGTAGCACATCTCATGATTTCCTTGCATCAGGACAGTGAGAGATCAAAACCCAAAACAAACACCAGAGAACTCTGTTAGCGCAGGGGTGGTAGGGAACCCTCTAGCTTGTTAAGGAGTTACACTGAGACATTTACCATGATAGCTGGACAGCATAGAGGGGTATAGGGTCAGGGATCTGGGATGGGCATGCTTAGATAGGATATTTTCTGGCTTCTTATTGGTTTAAGCCAGCCAGCTAGGCAAGGGGGGGCAGCCAGTCATCCTGGACCTCTATTTACTGAGCACAGCCACAGTACCCTCACTATGATGATCCAGGCCAATAGGAGCTCAGAACAGCAAGAGAAGGAGGCAAATGCAAAGAAACCTTCAGGGCTATGGCTGCCACCCAACACTGGCATTGTTGCTGGGCCAAGCATCTAGGCACAGATAGCACAGGGTGCCTGGCATCAAGGGGCAGAATGGCACGGGGAAGGAACAACACCGTCTTTGCCTCAGATCTGGACTTCGAACCTGCTTCAGCTGCTGAACTTCCTGGGGCACACTAGCATCTGGCTGGCTGCTAAGCTTCTCTGAGCTTCAGTTTCCTCATCTGCAAAATGCAAGATCCTAAAACCCGCCCCTGAGGGCTGGCTATAAGAAATAGACTCCAGCCTGGCAGCGGTGGTACACGCCTTTAATCCCAGCGCTTGGGAGGCAGAAGCAGGTGGATCTCTGTAAGTTAGAGGCTATCTTGGTCTACAGAGCAAGCTCCAAGGCAGTCAAGGCTACACAGACAAATCCTGTCTTGAAAAATGAAAGAAAGAAAAGGAAAGGAAAAAGGAAGGAAGGAAAAGAAAGAGGGGGAGAGAGGAGAAAGGAGAGATGGGTAAAGAGAGAGAGAAGAGAGGAGGAGAGAAAGAGAAGAGAAGAGAAGAGAAGAGAAGAGAAGAGAAGAGAAGAGAAGAGAAGAGAAGAGGAGGTTTTCAGGACTCTCCAGCCCATTTCCAGTCTTCTGTATTTGTTAGCCCCCCCTCTCAAGCACCTAGCACACAGGCACACTGAGTAAACTGTATAGCTTCTGGCCACCCTCTGGTCTTTTCTAGAATCTTTCTTCTTCTTGGAAGCATTAGTCTGTGCCCCATGGACTTTCTCTACTGTTCACACCTCTTCCCAGGACACGTTGGTCATGTATAGCCTCTTCCCCGCCCCCCTGCCCGCTGCCTCCCTCTCCCCCACCCCCACGCTGCCTGTGAAGACAGAAGAAAGCTCTTGCTCATGTATTCCCCAGTTCACAGCACATTCCCACCATGTGCTCAACAAACACATGTGTTTAACCCTTGCTCCCCAGGCCTCGCTGACTTGAAGGTGGAACAGAAACACAAATTGTTGTCTGGCCCATACTCTCTGCAGGCTCTTAGCTCCTCTAAAACTCGCCCCAAAGTCTGAGGTGAGCTCAAGAAAAACAGCACAGACTCTGCAGAGATGCTATGGCTTCTAGTATTGGCTCTGTAGCTTATCAGCTCTGAAACTTGCCCTTTCTGTGCCTTGGATTACTCATCTATGGAATGAGTCATACGGTTGCCGTGGAGATTAAATAGGCGGCTGGCACAGTGCTTCTAACGGCACCTGGAACATAGTAAATACTGTATAGGAACTTACTCTCAGCACATTGTTCTCTCTGGCTGCCCCACTGGTTCCTTCTCTTCTACAGCCAGCTATGGTGAGCTAACCCAATTACATTCGTTACTGCTTTCATTGCTGCAACAAAATACAGGACACAGGCAACTCAAAGGAGGAAGGGTTTGACTCCCATTTCAGGGATTCCAGTCCAGGGCAAGCGAGCTGATTACAGAAGCTGTGGCAGCTTCAGCGGGATGGCATGACAGGAAGCTTGGAGCCAGTCACATTGCAGTGGCAGAGAGGAGGCAGAGAGCTCAGGCAGGAAGTGGGCTAGCCTCTAACCTTTAAAGGCCTGCCTCCAGAGTTCCCATGACCTCTCCAGAAAGCAGCACCAGGGCAGAGCAAGTGTTCAAATACATAAGCCTGGGCATATTTCAGACTTAAACCATGTGGCTGATGGTACCACAAGTGTCACTCAAGCCATTCTGGGGGAGCCCAGACAACATCTTTGTATGAGTGACGTGGCCTTCAGCCACAGTTTACAATCACTGAAACTATGGATCTCCGTGCTTTAAAATTGTTGTTGTTGTTGTTGTTGTTGAGGTTTCTCTGTATAGCCTTGGCTGTCCTGGAATGTGCTCTGTTTTTGAGTCAGGGTCTCTCCGTGGGACCTGAAGGTTTCTAATTTGGCTACTGTGGCTGGTTTGCCTGCCTCCAGGGGGACATCCCCCCCCCATACAGGGCTGAGATGACAGGTACGCCAGGAGTTTTTACATGGGTGCTGGGGTCCAAACTCAGGTCCCCATGCTTAAGCAGCAAGCACTGTTACCTGCTGAGCTGCCCTCTGAACCTCCTTCCCTCCTCACCTAGATGAACTGTAAAGGGCACTGAGGAGTCTAGGGGTTCTGTTTGGGATCTGGGACAGGCCCAAAGCTGCATCTCAGGCAAGGTCCCAGGTACTGCTGTTGCGGGTCTGTGGACCATGCTTCACCTTATGAGACCCTAAACAATGAGGATTTCTTGTTCTCACCAATCTGTGTAATGAGGCAATGAGAGAAACAAGCTTACCAATAAAGGAGCCAAGGAAGAAGAGGAAGAAGAAATGTAGGCTGGCAAAATGGTTCCCAGGGATAATGTGCTTGCCACCCAAACCTGATGACCCGAGTTGTGTCCATGGGAAAACGTTGGAAGGATAAGTGACACCCCAAACCGTCCTCTGACGTCTACACACATACAGTGGCGTGCACACACTCACGTGCGCACACAAATATCCTATGTGAATACACATATCGAATAATAAATTCTAAAACATTTTCTAAAAAGATACTTAAAGCTGCCCAGGCATAAGTAGTTCCCTCCTATAGTTTCAACATTTTAAATGATCAGGACTGAGGAGTCAGCGACTTTCATGGCCTTGGAATGAGTGCTTGGGCTCCAGCCACCAAGCTCATGACTAGGGCAAAAGGAAGAGATGGGTAAAGGCAAGAACGGGTTCTGAGTGCAACCCATCTAATACAATAGTACATCTATACCCAGATACCTGAAACCAAGCCTGTTCACATCCTGGTCTTCAAAGAAGGACAAGAGAATGTTCAACTTGGCTCAATTTGCCCCAAACACAATGACAGAGGATGAGAGAAACAGACATTAGGCAAGTAACTGAAATCAGGCACAGCCTCTGCTCATTTCTAGAATCATGCACATACCGCCTGTCACCCTTGGGATGACAGGGTCACTGTTACAGTATCTCCCCAACTCTAACGTTCAGGCTTGCGCACTGGGATAGTAGCAGATTATTTGAGTGCTACCAGAATGAACCCTCATTTCTAGCTCCTCATTTTTGAGCTAAATAAACACCTTTATCACAAATTCTTCTGAAGGCAGCTTCTCAAATCCTGGCTCAGGAGAATAGTACAGTTCTTCCCTCCCCACCCATCAGCTGCCACTCTGCCAGGGAAGGCACTCCGCTCTCCTTTTGGCTGGCGCTGCTAGAAACTTGGACAAAACTGCTTAATTCAAAGGTCAAGGGATGGAGTCCATGACAGAGCCTGAGCCAGCCAGTGCACTCTTTCTCCCTAGCAACCAGGGATTGGGTCAGATTTGTGACATGGCCACATGAGCCTTCAGCTCAATCATCAGAGGCTGAGACAGGCAGATCTCTGAGTTCCAGGCCAGGCTGGACAACACAGAAGGCTCCATTGAAAGAGAGAGAGAGAGAGAGAGAGAGAGAGAGAGAGAGAGAGAGAGAGAGAAGAGAAGAGAAGAGAAGAGAAGAGAAGAGAAGAGGAGAGGAGAGAGAGGCCTCAACCAAGTGCTTTTGCTTGAGACAGTAGAGAAACAGACTTACATATCCACAAGGGTTTTTGTAGCTGCAGAAGCTTCTGGAAGCCTTCTTGACTAACACAAACAACTGAATGGAGAAGCATGATGGAAAGTTGCCCACACTGTGTAACCCGAGCTCAAGCCATCAGGTTTGGCACTCAGATTTCCTCAATTTGAGGGATCTAGTTACACTGGGCTTTTGTGATTTGCAGCCCCAACTTCAGGGGTGAAGACCCTTAGTGTGGAACCAACCCTCAAACCCAGGCCTCTTAGTGCTGAGCTCACTTCCAAGAGCCTCAATTTCTTCTTTAAAGTGGAAAACAGTTGTCCACAGGCTGGGTTGAACAAGATGTCTATGAAGGGCAAGGGATGGCGTGTGTGTGTGGTGTGTGTGTGTGTGTGTGTTGGGGACAGGGCAAGGCAAGCTTGTTGGATGTGTCTATTCAACCATCAGTGAACTAAATGTCCTTGAGGATGGTCACATCTACAGGCCTGGGAGAGGTCTTGGACTTGGTCTTGATCACTACATTCCAGGTCACTATTTGGATCTGTATTTTGTTGGTATTTGGAAATTAAGTGGCTTGGTTGCTGCTGTTGTGCCCACCTGGGCAAGAAGCCAAGGCCAAGCTGGGAGCCTCAGGCCCCAGTCCAAACAGCTAACGTGAGATCATTTGTCTGTGAAGCTGCCTGCTTCCCAGCAGGTTGTAAAAGGTGGGATGGCTCCTTTGTTCTCCCTTGATCTGCCTGTTTCTAACCCCAGAGTTGTTCTCCCTCAGTCTTCCCTCCACCAGAGACACTAGCCTTTCTCTTCTGTACTCAGAGAGGGCCCAACCTATGGCCCACCACAAATAATGTTTTGAACATTTTGAACATTGTCTTCATTTCCAGCTTTTTTTTTCTCTCCTCTCCCTTCCTCTCCCTTCTCCCTCCCTTCTTTTGAGGCAGGGTCTCAGTGAGTAGCCCTGGTTATCCCGGAACTTGTTTGTAACCCAGGCTGGATTTGAACTTCTGGTGGACCTCCTGCCTTTGCCTTTGCCTCTGCCTCCCAGGTGCTAGGGTTGCATGTGGGTGACACCATGTTTGGCTGTCCACTCATTTCCACTCACTGTCCTGTCAACAAAACCTCCCCTGGTGAGAACATGCTGAGTGTGGCTTTACTTCCAGCATGCAGGGAGGGACGAATCCACCAGGAACTCAGACTTAGTATCTCAGGAAATGATGGTGCCAGGTGGTGACTGTCTCTCTGATTCTCTCTTCAGATTATCAGTATTTTATGCAAGCTGCAATTGGCAATGTTACAAGTTTGCCACAGGGTAAGTAGAGATTTGGCTCAAATCTGAGACCAAATTAAGATTTCTGACAAATAGTGTAATGCAATGTCTGCCATATAACTATGGTAAATATTAGTTTTTCTCCCGGGTTCTCCCTCTAAGCAGTTTCTAGTAAGGTGTGATGTATCCAGGACTGACTGCATCTTAAACAAAGAGTTTTCATTTCAGTAGCATTAGATAACATTTATGTTTTTTTTTTTTAAGGTGCATCAGGTGCACAGACTATAGTACAACATGGTTCCTAAAGAAAAAGGAAATATGTAGGAAAATACATGAAAAGATGCACACAAAATTCGCTGACCTGGGCTAAGAAGAGAAGGGTAGGGACGGTAGAAGTAATTAAGAGAAATTTTAGTCTGGGTGTGGTGACCTATACCTTTAATTCCAGTACTTGGGAGGAAAGCACAGGCAGATTTTTTTATAAATTTAATGCTAGTTTGGTCTATATATTGAGTTCCCTTACAGTCAGGGTTACACAGAGAGAGACTCTGCCTCCCAGCTTGGCCTTGGCTTCTTGCCCAGGTGGGCACAACAGCAGCAACCAAGCCACTTAATTTCCAAATACCAACAAAATACAGATCCAAATAGTGACCTGGAATGTAGTGATCAAGACCAAGTCCAAGACCTCTCCCAGGCCTGTAGATGTGACCATCCTCAAGGACATTTAGTTCACTGATGGTTGAGTAGACACATCCAACAACTTTAGACTGTTATGTCTTAAGTTTTAAGCTTTTAAATGAGAATATATATGTGTGTACGTATGTATATATACATATATATATACATATATATAATACAAATTTTTAAAAAGTTTTTGTTTTCTTTTTCACATTTTTAATTGATTGATTGACGTGTGTGTATGTGTACACATGTGTACCAACCCTAAAATACTTAAAAAGTTATTTTGTTTAGCATCTTTAAAAACAAGCTATTGTATAGTTTAAAAAAGAAAGAGGTGGCCGGGAAAGAATGAGTCTGTCTGCTTTACACCTTTAGGGAGTCGGGAAGGCAGTGAGGGGATGGAAGCCAGGCCTCAGGCACGAACGCCTGCACCGCGTGCTGTTCTTCAGCCTTCTTTGCTTGGTGCCTATTGGGACTCAACCCTGGGTTTCCACAGCTGCATGGATTCTTCTGCATGGGAAAGAGCCAGGAAGTCCACGTTCTTCAATCTGCTTGACTAATGGCTTAAAGCAGCGCGAATCTTCATTCTTCTCAGTCTAGTCTAGGTTTGCTACTTAGGTTTTTCGTTTGTTTGTTTGTTTTTGTCAACTTGATGCACGTTCCGGATGATAAATTCATCTAGAAAGAGAGACCCTTAGAATGCCCACTAGATGAATTTGTATGGTCAGTTTCTTTCTTCTTCTTCTTCTTCTTCTTCTTCTTCTTCTTCTTCTTCTTCTTCTTCTTCTTCTTCTTCTTCTTCTTCTTCTTCCTCTTCCTCTTCCTCTTCCTCTTCCTCTTCCTCTTCCTCTTCCTCTTCTTCCTCTTCCTCTTCCTCTTCCTCTTCCTCTTCTTCTTCTTCTTCTTTCTTTCTTTTTTTTCTTTTGGTTTTTTTGAGACAGGGTTTCTTTGTATATCCCTGGCTATCCTGGAACTCACTCTGTATACCAGGCTAGCCTCGAACTCAGAAATCCACCTGCCTCTGCCTCCCAAGTACTGGGATTAAAGGCGTGTGCCACCACTGCCCAGCTATGGTCAGTTTCTTAATTGATGAGTGATATAGAAAGGTTCAGCCTGCTGTGGGTCCAGAGATATATAAGAAAATAGGCTGAGGAAGCTAAGTAAAGCAAGCCAGTCAGCAGAGGTCTTCTACAGTTTCTGCTTCGGTCCCTGCCTCGGTCCTCACCCTGCCTTCCCTTCATGGTGGACTGTTTGTCTCCCCAGATCATTTTTTGGTCAGTTTTGTCACAGCAGCAGGAAACAAAACTAAAACTCCAGGTTTCCAATGAACTTCAGGTAGTCCTTCTTTGGAGACTTTAACTTTGGAATAAACAAACTGGGAGCTAAGGTAGGCCAGGGAGTGGGTGCTACCCAGGAAGAATAGCAACAGGACAAGCTGGGTCTTGCAGGAAGGGTTAACCCTCTTCACCCTCTGTGATGGTTTGTGTATGCTCAGCCCAGGGAGTGGTACTGTTAGAAGGTGTGGCACTGATAGGAGGTGTGGCCTTTTTGGAGTAGGCTTGGCACTGTGGGTGAGGACTTTAAGAACCTCATCCTAGCTGTCTGGAAGCCAGTATTATTCTAGCAGCCTTCAGATGAAGATGTAGAACTCTCAGTTCCTCCTGCACCATGCCTGCCTGGATGCTGCCATGTTCCTGTCTTGATGATAATGGACTGAACCTCTGAAGCTGTAAGCCAGCCCCAATTAAATGTTGCACTTATAAGAAATGTCTTGGTCATGGTATCTGTTCACAGCAGTAAAACCCTAACTAAGACACCCTCCTAAGAAGACCTCTCTCTTTTTTCATGTTGGAAAGATGTCATTCACCTAATCAAATATAGACTTCAAGGAAACACATTTGGTTTGGGGCTTTGTACACTCAAAACAAAGCAAGGAGGTTGCTGACATAGCTTAGCTGGCAGAATGCTTTCCCAGCATGAACAAAGGCCTGGGCTTGATCTCCAGCACTGAACAAAAACTGGTGTGCTGCCTCACACATTTCTCATCACAGACATGCTCCTGTCTCCACCTCCTATCTTACGGAAGTGCTGGTACAGATGTGTGCTAGCATGTCTGGCTTTATGTGGGTTCTGACACATATGCAGCAACTACTTTACCCACAGAACTATCTTCCAACCCCTAACTTATTATTAAGAAGTGGTCTTGCTTTGGTGGTTAAGCTAGTCTTGAACTCCTCACTTCAAGTGATTCTTCTGCCTCAGATACTGGTCAGAACAATGTGCAACATTTTGTTTTCCAGCTTTGGATGTCTCTCCTGTTATCAGCCCTGACGACATCTACACCACACATCCACTCACAGTGTGGTTCTGCCTTTCATCCTAAAGCCTTTCCGATTCTTTACTGCCACCAGAGAGCTTTTTGAAGCACCGTGTCCCATCCTGTCACTTAGGAAGAACATTTGCCATCTCTTAAAACTTGCTCAGATGCAAGTTCTCTGTTCAGGCCCCAATCCCGTGCCACATGTTTATACCACTTAAGATGTCCCTAGGCATTTTAAAGGCCAGAAAACATATTTTCAACTGGTTTTGGTGCCATAAGGAATCCTGATCTGCAACCATTGGTAACACGTCTCATTTGTAGAGTGGCTTAGCTCTCCATAGATTGCTTTCTGAAGTTCACAGACAGAAAGCCGCTGTAGTAGAATGCTGGCCTCTTGCCTTTATCAACAGTATCCAAGGACACAAGACTAAAGTTTCTTCTTTCCATACTGGGGATGGAATGCTAGGCTAATGTCCTACCACTGAGCTGCATACCTCCTCCTCAAGGCCAGCAAATCTTATGGGTGTCTTCAAGACTTATCATAAGTCCTTGTCTGGCTTCCTGCTGGACCTTGCTGGACTGAGTGTATTCATTCATTGGACATCTGTATTTGTTAACTTGGGTAAGTTGACAAAAGCAACTCGCAATTCCAGGGCAGAGCACATCAAGCTGGTGAAGTCATGGTGACAGGTGCTGGAGTCCGTGAGTCACATGGCATTCAAAGTGGGAAGCAGGAGGAGATGGATGCTGGTATTCAAAATGGGAAACAGGAGATAGATGCTGGTGCTCAGCTTGCTCTCTCCTTTCACTCAGTCTGGATCTGAATGAACATGAATGGGCTGGTGCCCTACAAGGGCGGGTCTTCCCATCTCAGCTAGCCCCTCACAGACACCCCCACAGGTGCATCGTTTAGGTGACTAGCTGAAGTGATAATCCAATCACTATCATAATACTCATAGCTCAACTTTGTCTCAAGCATTGTATACTCTATTGCAGTATGGTGGTCCAAGGTCCGGATCCTCTCCTCTCCTCTCCTCTCCTCTCCTCTCCTCTCCTCTCTTCCCCTCCCCTCCCCTCCCCTCCCCTCCCCTCCCCTCCCCTCCCCTCTCCTCCCCTCCCCTCCCCTCCCCTCCCCTCCTCTCTTTTTTTCTCCTTTCCCTCCCTCCTCCCTTCCTTTCTTCTTTCCTTCCTTTCTTTTTTTGTTGTTTTTGTCTTTCTTGTTTTGTTTTTCCAGACATGTTTTCTCTCCATAACCCTGGCTACTCTTGAACTCACTTTGTAAACCAAGCTGACTCAGAGATCCGCCTGCCTCTGCCTCTCAAGCACTGGGATTAAAGGCATGTGTGGCTATGGTCTGGATTTCTTAACTGGTTACCGACACAGACAATGAACTGTTGATTGGGTTTGTGTCAGGCTCCAAAGTGTCCCTGCTTCCCTGGAGCTAGGGACCAAAGATGAAAAGGAGATTTAAAAAAACAAAAAACAAAAACCCCCCAAACCCCAAAAAGGTATTGAAGAAACAGCAGCATTGCCTCTCATACTTTCCTCCTCAAACTGTTGTTTGCAATAGCGTTATTTTGAATATATGTAAGTGAATGTACAAGAAAGGTTCTACCAGATAGGGGAGAAAAAGGATCTATTCAAGAAAGCTGGATAGTAGTTGATAGCGGCATGGCTTCTTAGTGTACTGTAACTGGAGCGTGAGGTGATAGGCTAGTGAGTCTTTCCTGAATTTACTAAAAAGGTCACAGTCAAATGGTGAAAGAACAAGTTTGACTGGACCATCTTGTTTTCGTTTTGCTGACAAGATCTCACACTGTAGCCTAGGCTGGACTGGGACTCATTATTTATGTAGGCCAGCATGCCCTCAAACGCTCAGTAATCCTCCTGCCTCAGCCTCTGAACTGTTGAGGTAACAGGCAATAGCCACCACATGGCATGGGCCAACAGGCATGGGCTGACTCCATCTGCAATTTATTCCATCGTTCATACTCCACTGACCTCTAATTCCAACCATTGAGGCACATGTGACCTCTTACATCAAGCAGGGTAGTCCAGGCATTAAACAAGTAATTAGGGCTGGCGTATATCTCAGTGGTAGAGAGCTGGCTTAGCATGCACGGGACTCAAGTCAGATGTCTATCAAAATGAAACAGCACAATCCTCTCCTTAGTAGCAGCAACCAAAAAAAAACAAAAAACAAAAAACAAAAAAACGACCCAATAATGGCACGCAAAGGTAACTGAGGGGGCTGGGAGGGTGGCCCATGAGGTAGTGTGTTTGCTGTGAAAGCCTGAGGGAGGACCTGAGTCTGATTCCCAGAAGCCATATAAAAATGCCGGCTGTGGGGACCATAGCCGTAATCTCAGGCTGGGGAGGCGGAGACAGACAGATTCCAGTCTGACCTAAGTGGTGAGCTCCAGACTAAGAAGTCTCTCAAAGGAGATAGATGGGTCCTGAAGACGACACCTAAGGTTGTCTTCTGACCTCCACACATACGTGCATGTGTAAGCATATCTCCCCAACACACGTACCACATGCACATGCATGCACACATAAATATATCTATATATATATCGATATCGATATAGATACGAAAACAGCTAATTGCACAGATGCTCCAATCTTTATTGAAGGTCTGCTGCCCACCGCCCTCTACTTCTTTAGGAGATTCCCTCTCTAGGCTAGCAGGAGGTCCTGAGGCAGCATGGTTGACAAGTACCACAGTAGGGGCCAAGTTTATCTTCTGTCTGCTTGTTTGTTTAGAGACAGGGTATCTTTGTGTAACCCTGTTTGTCCTGGTACTCACCCTGTAGACCAGGTTGACCTCAAACTTAAAGATCCGTCTACCTCTGCTTCCCAAGTGCTTGAATTAAAGGCGTGTGCTACCACCACCCAGGATGCCAAGTTAAGGCAACTTCTGGCAGACAGGATAAGAAGCTTGCTGCAAGACACACAACTCGGGTGGAGGTGTGGTGGGGACATCCTCTTGGAGATGGGAGAGGAGGAATGGGATGAGGAACAGTCAGAGGGCAGACTGGTAGGGGGATAACGACTGGACTGTAAATAAAAAAGGTTAAATAATAATAGTAATAATAATAATAAGTAATAGACATACAGCTGGTTCATGGAAAGCTAAGAACTGAGCCTACTCATGGCAAAATGAAGACTTTTAGTCACTGTGCTGTATGCCACCTCTCCTATAAGAATCTCACTGCTGTCCCCATTTTATAGACGAGAAGATGGAGGCTCAGGGCAGACTCTGTTTAAGGTTACTGAGTCTAGGAGCCAAATCAGAATGTAGGTAGATGTAAGTGATTTTGCTGCTCACTACAATCCCACACCAGCACTGCAGGGGCCTGTGTCAAGGCCTCGGCCATACTGCAGTGTCTAGTCATTTACACATGTCTCCGTTCACTAAGGCTACAAGACCAGGCTATTCAGTTCTGTTTCACTGGCCCTAGAACAGTTTTGGTGTTTAATCCACTATGCAAATGTTTGCTGAATGAACTAAATAACCGATAACTGGAGGAATGATTGCTAGGGAAGTTTCCAGACCCAGGGTATGGCCTCAGAGACTGTGTCTGAGCCTGTCCTCGGCCTCAGTAACAAAGCCCTCCAAAAGGAAGAAAGAAAGAAAACGGGGCGTAGCAAGGATTCCAGACTGGATTCCATGACGTCACCCGAAGTTGGATGTCTGCAGTCGTAAACAAAGGCTCTTGTGACATGGCCCCTGGCCAGGCTAGCCACTCAGCTCCTGTGGGGGAGGTGGTTGAAGAGAGCAGCCCCCATGTTGGCCTCTACCCTGTATTCAGCCTCTGGATTTAGCAGGTAACTCCTCCAAGGGAAAAACCAGGACAGGAAATCATGTTGCCATGGAGACCAGAGAGGCCTTTCCAGACAGAGGGAAAATAAACACACTGTGCTTGGACTTAACCCCCACCAAGCCACGGAGGCCTCATCTCCTCGCTAGAGAGGCCCCAGCTTTCTCGAGAAACTTTGAGTGGCCTCTCTTCCGAGTACCCTCGACGTCAAGGGCTCCATGAATGGGTTACTTGACCTTAGCAGTGTACCTGGGGCAACAGGAGCCTGGGGGTGGAGGAAAAAGCCCTTTTGTAACTCCACCTTCAGGCCTCCTCAGACTCTCAGAGCTGGCAACTGAATTCTGACCATGACGAAACATTTATGTTGTGTCTGTTGTAGGCCAGGTTCTACCTACTTTAGAGTTTTTAAACTCATTCGGTCCTCATAGCAATCATTATTATGATACTTTTACCAGTGAGGAAACAGGAGACAGCCAGAGATGGAGTGGCTCTTATAAGGTCATCTATAGTTGGTAGTGGCACCAGAATTTAGTGTACTTTGCAATGTTTGAACTACAGATTCATTGTACAGTGTGACCCCCCCTGTCGTTTGATGAATCACTATCCTGAATGATTGTTATGACAGGTTAAATTCAGTGTGCAGTTAATGAGCACCTAATGTATAATAGGCACTATATCGAGCATAGAAAGAGTAGCAAGAAAGAGACAAAGATGATACCAGGGCACACAGCTTTCGGTACAGAAAGAAGGGTCCTTCTTTTCAGTCCCAAGGTGGGAACAAGTTGGGTCTTTGGGAGAGGTGAAGAGAAGCCAGAGGAGCCGAGGAAGCAAAGGCCGGAGCACACAGGGAACAAGGGGGATTAATTTCTAATTGAGGGCTGGAGAGACGGCTCAGTGGTTGAGGACACTTGACTGCTCTTCCAGGAGGTCCTGAGTTCGATTCCCAGCAACCTCATGGTGGCTCACAACCACCTGTAATGAGATCTGATGCCCTCTTGTGGTGTGTCTGAAGAGAGCAACAGTATACTCACATACATAAAATAAATAAATCTTTTTTTAAAAAAATCTAATTGAAGGGGTAGAGTTTGCTCCCATATCTGACTCAGAGGAAGCAGTGAGGAAATCAGTCTGTGCCCTGCCAGGACCTGTGCCTGTCATGGACCTGGGGCCAAACCAGTCTGTGCCCTGCCAGGACCTGTGCCTGCCATGGACCTGGGGCCAGCCCCTTCTGGCTGACTGCCAAAAGACACCCACCAGGGTTATCTGTCTTGATAAAATCATTACTTTTTAGGTTAACATATGAAGCGATGGGTTTCCTCGTGGCATCCTCATCCGTACATGTCATCGCTCTCTGCTCTCATTTGTTCCCCATCCCCACCTCCCTCTCCTGTGCTCCCTCACTGCCGCCCACCACTGTATTTCCCCTTTGAGAACTGTCTCAGTTAACCCATTACTTGCGTTCCTATCCCATGTATATGTTCGTTTGCTTCCTATTGCTATGGTGGAACACTCCGACTCAAAGGAACTTGGGGAGGAAAGGGTTTATTTGGCTTACGCGTCCTGATCACAGTCCTTCAAAGTAAACCAAGGCAGGAACCTGGAGGCAGGAACTAAAGCAGACGCCATGGAGGGATGCTGCTTACTGGCTTGCTCCCTAAGGTTTGCTCAGCCTTGCTTTCTTATACAACTCAGGACCACCTGCCCTGGGGTGGCGCTGTCTGTGGTGAGCTAGAGCCCTCCCCCACCCAACATTAATCAAGAAAATGTACCACAGGCTTGCCTATAGCTCAATTTGATGGGAACATATTCAATAGAAGTCCCCTCTCCCTAGGTGACTCCAGCTTGTGTCAAGCTGACAAACTAACCAGCACAGTGTATCCCACTACCCTCTCCATTACCAACTTCCCTAAAGATCTCTTCCTACGAAACCAAACAGACAAATATCGTTTCAAATCTAAGACCCACATACAAGAGCCGATGTCGTTCTTCTTTCACTGCTGAGTCTCAGTCCCACTCATTGCCCTGCAAATGCATGTTTTCACTCTTCTTTATGGCTGAATAAAGCCCCACAGTGTAAATGTACCACATTTTCTTTATCCATTTATCTGATGACAGACACCTAAGCTGGTTCCATTTCCTGGTGGTTGTGGATAAATATAGATAAGCATAATAAACATGAATGTGTAAGTATCTCTATGGCATGCTGACCTAAAATCCTTAGGGTAAATGCCCAGTAATGGCATAGACAGATCACATGTACACCTGTTTTTGTGTGGCCCACAGACTAAGAACGGTTTCCCATTCTCATACTATTGAAAAAAGATGTAAAGTAAAATAAAATAAAATAAAATAAAATGAAAAGCATTTTTAAGTTAAAATGTGAAAAGAGAAAAGGGGAAATTAAAATTTAACAGAAAGAGAAAATAATTAACATGCTGTTTGATGATATAGGAAAATCACATAAAATTCCAGTTTGGAGCCGGGCAGTGGTGGTGCACACCTTTAGTCCCAGCACTTGAGCGGCAGAGGCAGGTGAAATCTCAATGAGTTGCAGGCCAGCCTAGAAAATATGCTGAGTTCCAGAACAGCCAAGCCTACACAGAGAAATCCTGTCTTGAAACACAAAACAAAACAAAATTCCAGTTTGGGTGTTGTAATGGTTTGTGTATGCCTGGTGTCAGGGACTGGGGTATTGCTGTGATAGGCCTGACCATGCTTTTGTTTGGAGAAATGTGGATTTGGGGACTTTGGAAAGTGGTAGAATGCTTTAAGTGGGGCTTAATGGGCTATCCTATGGAAGACTTTGTTGCTGAGAGTAATCTGAACTCTGCAAACCTGGCCCAAGAGGTTTCAGTGGAGAAGAATTTTAGTGTGTGGCCTGGAGACTATTTCTGTGTTATTTTGGTGAAGAATGTAGCTGCTTTTTGCCCTTGTCCAAAGAATCTACCTGAGGCTAAGGTAAAGAGATTTACATTATTTGCATTGACAAAGGAAGTCTCAGAAAAGCCCCCCAGAGACTCTGTTCTTTGGTTAAGTTATAGGAAGAGCGTTTTGAACAAGCATAGCAAGCTTAGAAGGAAAAGCATAAACTGCATGGCTTGAGTATTAAAGGGGCATCAGGAAGTTAAGTGGAGGTGTGGTGGTCTAAGTGAGAATGTCCCCGTAGCCTCGTGGGTTTGAACACTTGGTCCTCAGATGGTGGTGCTGTCTGTGGAGGGAGTATGTCATTGGGCATGGGCTTTGGGGGTTTAAAGACTTGCACGGGGCTGGAGAGATGGCTCAGAGGTTAAGAGCACTGACTGATCTTCCAAAGGTCCTGAGTTCAATTCCCAGCAACCATGTGGTAGATCACAACCATCTGTCAAGGGATCTGGTGCCCTCTTCTGGTGTGTCTTACACACTAGTGTGCTCATATACATAGAATAAATAAATTTAAAAGAAAAAAAAAAGACTAGCACGAAATCCTTTGTTCATTCTGTTTCCTGCTTGTGGTTCAAGATGTGAGCTCTCAGCATCCTGTGCATACCACCATGCCCACTGCCCGCTGCCATGTTTCTCCATCATGGTGGACTCCTATCCCTCAGGAACTGTAAGTCCAAATAAACCGTTCCTTTTATAAGTTGTCTTGGCCATGGTGTTTTATCACAGTAATAGAAAAGTAATTAATAAAAGATGTGGCAGAGCCAGGCTACGAACCAGGGCCTCCAGACCTCACTTTCTTCCTTCTTCTCTTTCTTCCTTTCTCTCTTCTTTACTTGCAAATGTTCATTGCAAGAAGTCATTGGTCTGGTTTGAGGCCTTTAGCCTCTGTTACATTATCAACACTGGATCGTCACCGGGACTCCTCTCAGTTATCTGGTTGTTGCCCTGTGCCATCGAGATCCTGCAGCTTTGGATCTGCAGGATGGGCCCCTTCATGTGCTCCAGCAGTTCATAGATGAGGTGGATGTTGGGGTGAACCAACTCAAAGTCCTAGATCTGGGCCTAGAATATAGCTGAGTTGATCAGCCCTCTACCTCTCCCTGACCCACACCACCAGGGCAAGCTCTCCCGCACTGCACTGGCTAGCTCAATGCCTCAGCCAGCAAGGAACAGGGCCAGCTCTTCTCTCAAGCCCTTGGGGCTGGCTTACCTGCACCAAGCTACCAGAGTCAGCTCTACTGTGCTGCCCAGACGAGGTGCAGAGCCTGCTTTCCAGAGTGCTGCAGTCGGTGAGGGGCTGGGTGGGCCTCTAGAGTTTTAGTTCTCAGCAACTGTTCCCCTCTCTCAGGATGAGGGTGTGTCCCAGAGGCTGGAGAGCTGAAGAAGTCACTCTCACACTGGATGTTACCTGAGCTGCTGCCTCGGTTGGCATAAAGGCTGCAGGTGGGGCCAGGAAGCTCCACTACTTTATAGTGTTTGCCCTGAGCACATAGGCTCCTTGACCTCTGCTGTGCAACAGTTTCCTCGATGTTTAAAACCTCCCATCCAAGGGGGAAGCTCTCTTTAAGACACAGGATGCTGTTAGAGGTCAGTGAAACAACAGGATGCTGTAAGGCAGTGGTTCTCACAACCTTCCGAACACTACGACCCTTTAGTACAGTTCTGCATGTTGGGGTGATCCCCAACCACGGGATTATTTTTATTGCTACTTCATAACTGTAATCACGTATGGAAGCAAAACATAAATTTGCTACTATTACGAATCATAATGTAAATATCTGATATGCAGGATATCTGAAATGCGACCCCTGTGAAAGGGTTATTTGACCTCCAAAGGGGTCATGACTCACAGGTTGAGAACTACTGCTCTAAGGGGCTATGGAACACTCCTTCTTGCAGGGAAGCTTTAAAAGATCAGGAGTAAACAACTCAAAATAGCATCAGGAAGTTCCTGAAACTGACTGGATTCTCTAATGCCTGCCCAACCCCACCCCCCAAGCTTATGTAAACTGTAAGAACTATAGAGAGACACTCTGAGGGCAACCAAACTTCCTGGAAGAGGCTCAGGAGTAACTGAGCTACTTGGAAAGGACACTCTCTGTGATGATTTTAATAAGAATGTCTTCCATAGGCTCATAGATTTGAAGGCTTGGTCACCAGGGAGTGGCACTACTTGAAAGGGATTAGGAGGAGTGGCCTTGTTGGAGGAAGTGTGTCGCTGAGGGTGGGCTTGGGGGGGTTTCAAAATCCTCAGCCAGTCTAAGCGGCTCTCTCTCCCTGCTGCCTGTGGATGCAGATGTAGAACTCCCAGCTACTTCTTCAGTCCCATGTCTGCCTGTGTGTCACCATGCTCCCTGACACAATAAGGACTAAACCTCTGAAACTGTAAGCAAGCTCCAGTAAAATACTTTGTTTTTAAAGAGTTGCCTTGGTCATAGTGTCTCTTCACAGCAAATGAACAGTGATCTTACATTCCCCAACCTGTTGAACTGCCTTGCAGTTTATGTGATACACCTCAGGTTTCTAGCTTTTATAAGCTGTTACCTATGTTGCAGTGTGCCTTGGTGATGCAGCTGTCATTTGTGCTCTTTTAAGTAACCCCTCACCTATATTCCTGTAAATAATGCCAATAAAACTCATTGGTCACCAAGTTTTTGGTAGAATTGATATTTTAGCTTGTCATATGTTCCTTTCTTGCCCCCCCCCCCCCGCAAGAATAGTATTATACAACAACCTTAGGCTCGCCCCCTCGGTCCTTACGAATATGGAGCTTTGGGGCCTCCAAAATCACAGCGAGACTTTAGTCAAACTCATCAATCTCCCTGTGCCTTCCGTTTATCTTTGCCATGTAAGGATTATCAGAAGGATTAAACTTAGTGGTACATTTACAGAACACTTAGTGGATATCATAAGCCCTATGTCTTGGGAATCTGAGAGGTCCTGAGTTCAAAGGGCTGTATGGCTTCCTATTGGTTTTGACAAATAGTAACCCTGGAGGATAGGAGGGAGGGGAGCAGGTTTGACATATATTCTATGCCCCATAGCTATGGGTTCTACCTACATTAAAGATGCCTCTGCTACCCTCATGGCCTTCTGTATCTTAGTCTGTACCTCAGTCTGCTAGAGAGGCCACTGCTCCTCTTGGCTTCTCCAACCCCATCTGGCTACAAGAGCCCACGTTCTTAGCCTCATATCCTCTTGGGTTTCTTTCACTTCATCCTCTCTTTGGAAAATTTCTTTCCATGAAGTGCTCCTTATGTGACCAAATTAAAGGCTGCCTCCTCTGTCCTGCTGGGGTCTTACTGAAGCACTTCCCACTGAAACTCATTAGCCAAGCACATCTGGGAGACCTCATGGGTCCTGCCCAGCTTCCCCAAACTAGAGCTCCCCAGCTCCTTTCCACAGCATCTACAGTTGAATGCCCCATCAAAATATGTCACTATCCTATTCCCTAGAGATAGACAGAGGTACTTTCACATGTTGGTGGGTAAAAATCACAGTATGGCACAGGCTAAGCACACAGGGATTTGGCAATACATTTCAGCAGCTGGGTCCCTTTGACCCAGTAACTTAATCTTTAGGGATTCATCTCAAGGATAATAATCCTATCGGTGAGTACTGGGATGACAGTATGTATCTGACAGTAGTTGGCTAGTTAAATTAATTCAATCATGGACGTGGAGAGATGGGTCAGTGTGTACAGGCACTTGTTGCTCTTGAAGAGGACCCAGGATCAGTTCCCAGTTCAGAACCCAAGGTTCACAACCATCTATCTGTTACTCCAGTTCCAGGGGATCCAACACCCTCTTTTGGCCATCGAGTACTCATATGGTACATATACATACATACAAGCAAAATACTTGTATACCCATAACATAAAGTAAACAAATATAATAAAAAATTAATTGAACCATTTTAAGGGCTGAGTGGGGCTGGGTTGTCACTCAGAAAAGTCCTAACCCTGACTAAGCAAATGCTCTACCGCTAAGCAACATCCCAGTATGTATGTATGTATGTATGTATGTATGTATGTATGTATGTTTATGTATGTATGTATGTATGTATGTATGTATGTATGTATGTCTATGTTCATGCCATGGCAGGAGTGTAGAGGTTGGAGAACAACTTTTAGAAATCTGTTCTCTCTTTCTACCTTGTGGGTCCTAAGGATAGAACTTAAATCCTTAGGGTTGGTGGCATGTACCATTATCCACTGAGCCATCTCTCTTGCCCCACAAATTGAGTGTTCAGTAACTTGCAAGCTTTCTAAGCTCCAAAGATAAAAGCTGCACCCAAGTCTAATACAGACTCCTTCTCACCCATCTTCCATCTAACAGCTGGATTACTGGTAACAGCTGGATTACTGGTAACAGCTGGATTACTGGTAACAGCTGGATTACTGGTAACAGCTGGATTACTGGTAACAGCTGGATTACTGATAGATGAAAAGATAACTGTGCAAACCTTAAATCCCACATTTATGGGGCTAGACGGGAGAATCAAAAGTTTGAGGTCATCCTTAGCTACAAGGAGTTCCAGGCTAGTCTAAACTACTTAGTGAGAATCTGTCCTGAGACAAGGAAGTTAGGGATGGGGGGATAAATTAAGTATTTACATATCCATACCATTAGAAGATGTCCTATCTCATTAATAGAAGAAAATTACAGATTTCAGAACAGGAAGTTAAAAAAATCCATTTATCTCCCCAGGTTCTGGGAATCAAAATTTACCTTCAGTAAGCTACACAAAGGCAAGGGCATAGCATGAGCTTAGGATGTGTAATGTGTGTAAAGGTCTGGACCGATCCCTAGCACCAAACACAAAACAAACTCCACTGTCCTGAAGACCTTTTCATAGAAGTGGTGTCTTCTAATTATCTTCCAGTATTTCATTGTGTGCATGTGCCACAGTTTGCCATGGAGTATCAGAAAGCTTAGCTTTTATAGCAATAAACTGTATATTATATTATACGATACACAATTGTTATACAGTGATCCATTGCTATATAACAAGTTACCCCAGAATTCAATAGCTTAAGACATCAAACATGTGTCATTCCATCTTCTCCCAAGGTTGTGGCCAGGTATGTGTCAGGCCTGTGGTCTCACCTCCTAGCTTGGATCTAGGAGATTTTCCTCCAGCCTAACTCATAAACGTTGGCAGACCTCCTTTCAGTTTGCTGGCTGTAGACTCTTCCTCTGTTCCTTGACACATGGCCCTCTCCATACATTACAGATGAACAGAGGCGTTGTCTCAAAGAGAGCCAGGATGAAAGCAGAATCTTATCACCAAGGAGGGACACGGATTCTCCTCATTTGGGCTGACTCTGTTAATGGGAAGTGGTTCACTCTCTCCTACATTCAAGGGGCAGAGACTTTATAAAGGGCATGAATAACAGAAAGTAATCACTGGGAGAGACATGCCTGGAGTGGTGGTGCACACTTTAATCCCAATACTCAGGAGGCAGGCAGGGCTCTATGAGTTCAAGGCCAGCCTGATCTACATAACGAGTTCCAGGCCAGCCAAAGCTACAGAGTGAGGCTCTGACTCAAAAAAAGAACAATGATCCAGGTATAGTGGAGCACACTTTTAATTCAAACACTCAGGAGGCAGAAGCAGGTGGATCTCTGTGAGTTGGAGACCATCCCAGTATACAAATCAACTCCCAGGCCAGCCAGGCTATTTAGAGAGACCCTGTTTCAGAAAAAAGAAAGAAAGAAAAAGTCAAGGACACTGCCATCCATACAACTCTAAGCACAAAGTCAGAAAGTAGGCCTGAACGGTGAGTGTGAAAGGGACGATGGAAGAGGCACCATCAGTCCTACGCAGGAGCTGACAGGCAAGGCATTATTAATTCAACAAATACACGTGGAGTACCTGACCGCCAGCCTGGCATCATGTTTATATATCAGCAATAAAATGGTAAATAGAACAGAAAAGTCTCAGGCCCCTTGAAGTCAGCAGTATGGCAGAGATGAGCCGAGGCCACGAAAGAGCTAAAAGCACAAAAACCAAAGCCTCATAGTTCACAGGTGACTTACAGGCAGACTCCTCAGTCTGTGACTGACAGGACATGGGTGAGTCACGGCAAGGGAACACTTGAGGGTCAAACTCCCAGGCTCAAGGTTGGGTGGCTGGTGGATCCTAGTGCTTTTCATGTCAGAAAGGAAGTTGGAAGGAGAACAGACCTAGTGAAAGCTAATAGCTTATATTGAATTTAAGGAATCCACATGGGCACAGGCCCACCATCCTAGCTACTTAGGAGGCAGTGGGAAAAGGATCAGAAGTGTGAGGACCATGCTGACCTACAGAGAGAGTTTAAGACCAGCCTGGACAACTTAGTGAGACCTTAACTTTAAAAAGAACTAACTAACCAACCAACCAAATAACCAAACAGAAAACAAAAACAAGAAAAAAAAAACCTGAGAAACAAACAACAAAACAAACAAAACTCAGGACTGGGCATATAGTCTTTAATCCGAGCACTCAGAAAGCAAAGACAGGCAGATCTCTGTGAATTCAAGTCCAGCCAGGTCTACATCGTGAGTTCTAAGGCTATGTGGTAAGACCTGTTTCAATAAACAAACAAAGCATGAACAAACCATTTGTTTAAAGGTCTGGAGTTGTAGCTCAGTGATACAGTGATTGCATGTGCAAGGTACTAGGCTCAATTCTCAGGATGGAAATAAGAATTTAAAGAATCAGCGGGCTACTAGGTGATATTCAGGAGCTGAGTGGACAACAATGGAGGACCTTGGAACTGATGTCACCTCACAGTAAGAAGGCAGTGATGCGACGGTCAGTTTTAAAGCCATCCCAGTGAATGCAGAAAGAAAAGAAGGCTTGCAGAGTGTAGAAACTAGGAATCTATAAGGGATGGGAAAGAGACAAGAGACGAAAAAGAAGACCAAGGGGGACGCAGCATCTGGAAGGGTGTCATGGATTCTGTGAAGGGATCTGGTAGAGAAAATAATGACTGAGTACATTAAAAAAAAAGCCCTCAGGCACCCGGTGTGTCTCCACTGGTACAAAAAGGAGGTCACTGCCTGCAGAGAGGGGAGTGGGAAGATGAACCACTGAGAGCCAAGGATGGAGAGAGGAGCGCAGACCACTGTTGAGTGTTCACATCCTGTGGACACATGCCCGAGTTGGGAGACATTATCTAAATGAAATGTCCTTCCCGGAAGCATCTAATGTCTGAACGGCTGCCAGCCTCTCCTATTTGATTTGCTCCTAATGCACAGTTCCATTAGGCCAGGTGATCAGGCGAGAAAAGCTGAGGGTGGCCTGTCGTCCTGAGCTCTGGGACAGGAAGTAACACAATGTCCAGTGGACGGTGAAGCAGAGGCCCCCAGAGCTCAGGCAGCAGATGGTGCGAGTTCCCAGACTTCATGTACAGAACCCGAACGGACCCCCCCCCCGTTCTCCCTCCTCCTCTTCCTCCCTGGTTTATATGAAAAGCAGAGGCTGAATCCACCTGGTTTTCTTAGTAATTTTAAATTTTTAATTAAAACATAATTCTATCCTGGGCCCCTTCTCTTTCCTCCTTCCCATCTCCCCCTCCCCTCTTACTTTCTCTTTCTTTATTATTGTTACACGTGCATGAATATATAAATACAACCTGTTGAATCTGTTTAGTATTGCTTCTCTGTATGTGATTTCAGGGCTGACCACATGGTATTGGATAAACAATGAGGGGATTTGCCTCTGAGGAGGACCAATTCCCCTCTCAGTCATTAGCTCCTGGGCCTCTTTGGCTCCCTTCTACTTTAGCATGTCTAGTATTTTTCTCAGTGCTCAGGTCTTGCTTAGGCAGCCATAGTGTTGTGGTGTCTCGACTGAGAACCCGTCATTTCTTTTCTTTTCTTTTTTTTAAGAATGGGTAATTTTCTTATTTATTTATTTACTAATATGTAAGTACACTGTAGCTGACTTCAGACACTCCAAAAAAGGGTGTCAGATCTCATTACAGATGGTTGTGAGCCACCATGTGGTTGCTGGGATTTGAACTCATGACCTTTGGAAGAACAGTCAGTGCTCTTATCTGCTGAGCCATCTCACCAGCCCAACTCCGTCATTTCTAATAGACACAATCCAACTACAGCCTTCATGGTCCTCGACTCTATCTTTCTGCCTCTTCTTCTGAGATGTTCCCTGGGCCTCAGGGGAAGAGGCTGTACTGCAGATGTATCCTCTGGGGTTGGCACCCCTGGCTCAGTTGCTCTCTGTATCTTGAACATTGGTGGCTTTTTGTGATGACCTCTGCTGAAAAGTGATGTTTCTTGGATGCAAAACCATCTCTCTGTACACTTCTGCCCATTCTAATAAATCATGTGTGTGTGTGTGTGTTCCCACGTGTTTCTGGGCGTGTCCTTGTGTGTCTACCTGCAGACTTGCTGATTCTTTGCTTCCTTTTTCCTCTTGGGAGACTCAGAAAACTGCATGGAGTAGGTAGTATCAGTAGAAGAAATTGGGTTGTGTTAGCTTCCCTTCCATTAGCATCCTTGTGGCCCTGCATGAGGAAACTGTTTTCACATGCTTGTGCGGATCTAAGAGTACAGTGACTGTATGCGTGCAGGGTGGGGTGGGTATTTTAAGAGAATAAAAAACGCTTGCCAGGGTTGGTTTATGAAGTCTCATCATCCTTTTCAATCAATACTTTGAGGACTTTGCGTTTCTGCGTAATTCAGTTGCAGTAGTGGGGGAGGGACACCCCACTTTCATCTGAAATCTGTGCTCAGTCCCTCTCCAGGCCACTTTCTAAGGAGCTCCAGACTAAGGTCTGGAATAATACTACATTTATTTATTTTATTATTCAGTGCCAAGCAATTAAACCCAGGGCCTTAGGTTCTCTAAGCGTGTGCTCTGTAGCCAAGCAACACTGTGCCCTAGGAAGTTTGAATCGTAAGTTGGAAATAAAAAGTTTACAAAACATCAGGCTTGAGATTGTCTTCCATTGGAAAGTGAGCATTTATAAAAGCCCTGATATCAGGGCTTTGGGGAGCTTTGAATGAATTTGCTGTTTGCCCCTCCCCCATCTTCCCTTTTGCTACTGCTACAACCCGAGGCTCCTCTCCACACAGAGCAGGCACCCCTGGGTGAGTGTAGACCTCTCTCTGGGAAGAGCTGAGCTGTGAGTTCATTCTGAGACACCAGCTGTGTGACCTTGAGCTTTGGCCACCAAACCTGTTTTTCCTAGCTGCTTTTCCTCACTCGTTTTCTTTTTTAGGAACATTTTCATCCATGCAGAAAGCTGAGAGAAAAATGCTCGGACAGCCGATATGACAATATAGAATTAATAATCTGATGGTGAACTTACCCTTCAGGGGTATCCGGCCTTTGAGTATTTATTTATTTATTTTTATTATTTGTGTGTGTGTGTGTGTGTGTGTGTGTGTGTGTGGTGTGACGGTGCTGTGCTGTGGAGTTAGTTTTCTCTTTTCACCTTTACATGAGTTTGAGGAACAGACGGAAGTCAGCAGGTTGAGCAGTCCGACCATCTGACTGGCTCCACGTCCAAGCTTTTGATATTGATACTATTATCTGGAATACAGACTAGTTATTCTGGGATTCATGGTCATGCTCCCATCAGTCCTCCACCATGGTCCATCATTTCAACCTTCCTAGATTCAATCATTGTCAATATTTTGCTCAACTTGCTATACAGGATGTATGTGCCTGAATTGGTCTGTAATACACCATCATATGTACCAGTAATTTAAAGGCTTTGTATATCTCCCCTAGATAGTCTGACCTGTATCACCTAGAAATAATATTTTCCTACATAAGCACAACGCCAGGATCACAGTCAAAGAGAGGTCCCAATGACTTCCTGATGCGATTTCACTGTGGAGTTCTTCCTCCAACTCAAGTATCCCTTGTTTCTTTTATGGCCGTTTCAGTTCTTCTCGTAAGGCTTCAGTCTGGTACTGGAAACCAAGTTTATGTCTCTCAACATTTTTTTCTTCCTGCATTTTGTGTACTCATTAGTAAATAACACTGGATTTGGAAGACTCTAAGGGAATCTTCGTGTAGAGCATGTTCCTAGGGCCTATCTGATTTCTTGCTAGGGAGGGAGAGCTAACTTTTCCCCAGCCTTGTTTCCCTTCTGGAAAATGAACAGAGTAGCTCCATGCAGTTTCTACATGCGCAGTCAGTGTGAGGACTCTACGCCATAACGCTTGTAAAAGTGCTCGGTAAGGTTCCCGGAACACAGTTTCCGTAAACGTCCTCGCTGTTGTCACCATAACAACCAGCTCTCTTTGGCTGTGATTGCCACCGCCATCTTTAGTCTCTTAAACTCCAAGGCATAGTGACGCTTGAACTTTCTGATCACTTCCTCGACCTTCTCGGATATCTTACAACTTGATCTTGCCCCTCCCCCCGAAACCTAATTGGTGACTCTCAGCCAGGTGAAAAACTCTCTTAAACCCCCCAAGAACTCAGAGTTGAGCCTTCCCCATCCTCCTAAGGGTAGCTTCCTTTTCCAGAACCGTAAGGTGGTAACTTGCAAACGGCTCAGACAACATCGAGGCATCATCTGATGCCGTGCCACCCAGGGAGGAAGGGGATGCTTCGTCATTGCTGGCGCTGCGGTGACCTTGGTGCTGAGGCTGTCTGCACACAGCTGCTGCAGTGCTGTTGAAGGGATGCTGGGGAAAGGAGATTGGCTGGCAAGGGAAGTGAGGAATGTGCTGCCAGAACTCTGGGCTCCCAGCCAGATGCTAATTATGATGGCCTGGGGGTGCCATGGGCCCCTGTCAGCCCATGGAAGGAAGTGTGGGGGCTGGTGGGGGTGGGAGAGGTGAGGGAAACAGGAAAGGTGACAGGGTCTGACAGGTTGGAGAAATACACTTGTTCCCCCAGGGTCCACCCTCCCTGCAGACCCAAGCTGTCTGGGAGAAATTGTGGCTGTCACCATAGTAACAGCAGCAGCTGATGTGTGATGCACGGTGTCTTTATTAGAGAACCCTGCTCAACCTTGTGCCAGCACTTTTCCATCTGAATCTTGTTTCTTCAGTGTACAGGACTTCAGATGTCACTGGTGGGGCTGGGGGCTGGTGTTTGGAGATGGAGCAGAGACGGGAATTTTATTATATTTCTGGGGAATGCAGATAGATGGCAGAGAAGCAGATTTGTACATGGCTGAAACATCATTTAAATATTCAAGCTGCCTCAAGAGAGAGAGAGACGCAGGACCCAGAGACCACTGTACCAGAATCCCCTTCAGGTACACACAGGCTGCTGAAGCAGTATAGCAGTATTCCCTTCTCTCTACACTCAGGAGACCCCTGTGGGAGGAATAGTCCGGGATACTGTGGTCCTGGCAGTCAGGGCGAACCTTGTGCCCCAGCCCTGAAAACTTCCACCTGGGAAGCACTGGCTTTCTCGTTCCCTCATTAAGACTCAACGTCATCATCTGTAAAATGTAGACGCTAGAAAACAGCATCTGCCTCCTCACGGTCATGGTGAGAACTGAATGCACTCAGGGGCTAAGGGGGTTGAAACCTAATACTGGGCCTCCGTTAGGGGCTCAGTATCCTCAGTACTCTTGCCTCGGCTCTGCCCCTGAGCTGCACTGGGACTGGGGCTGCTCCTATTACCCCACAACTACATCCAGCACTCCACCACCTCCTCAGCTGCCACTGTGGAGAATGGCACTCTCTGGCAGAGCATGACTATGAGTCACTGGTAACCAGTCCTTCCCCACAGAGGACAGCAGAATGTCTGAACCTAACGGCACTTTAGTGAGACGCTGGGGTACCAGACAGGGGAGAAATGGATGTTTCCTGCGGCAGACAAGGGCCGGCTCATCAAACTGCTGAGAAATCTAATGGGAGGGAGGTAACTATTTACTGGTCGTTTACTCAGAGATGGGTTCTCTCTGTGTGGTCCAGGCTAGTCTTAAACTCATGGTCCTCCTGCCGCAACCTCCCAAGGGCAGGAGGCACCAAGCCCAGCTGTCTACTGTTGTTTCTGAGACAGGGTCTTAGGCAGGCCATGCTGGCCTTGAACTCAATATGTAGCCAAGCTTGGACTTCAGATCCTCCCGTCTCCACTTCCTAAGTGCTGGGATTGCAGGTGTAGGCCACCTTGCCCGGTTTATGTGGTGCTGGGGACTGGACCCAGGGCTATGTGCACCCTACTTGAGTACACTACAACTGGGTCTTCTGCTCTGAACATTTTTTCCCAGTGTGGTTCAGAAGGAAACATATAGTACCGTAAGAAAGTGTGAAGCTAGTATCAGGGCCCCGAGGAAAACTGTGGAAACAAAAACTATGAAAAACTGCAGGATCATTGACGTCTGGCTGATACTCTCCTCATAGAGAAAATTTTGGAGACTCTGCTATAAATGGAAGCTGGCAAGTCACAGAGAGAAGGTGTGAAAACAAACTGTAAATTTCTCCACTAATCAGGACTAAAATGTGTGGAGAGGGAGTGGGGCTTACCAAGGCACTAGTGCTGTCTAGTCTCCAGGGGTGTCTCTACCCAAAGTCACTGCTGACCTGAAGGAAGAGCAAAGAATGACCTCTCCTCAGAAGGTGGTGTGTGTGTGTGTGTGTGTGTGTGTGTGTGTGTGTGTGTGAGAGAGAGAGAGAGAGAGAGAGAGACGCAGGACCCAGAGACCACTGCACCTCAGTGCACCCAACTACAGTCATGGAGACAGATGAAGGAGTGTTCCCAGGGAAAGGCACAGAATTAGTGACGTCAGAGAGAAGGCCTCACAAGGTTCCCTCCAGGCCATTCCACCCACTGTGGAGTCAGAGTACCCCGGGAGGAAGATGAGTCACAGAGGCCTTGTTAACTGCACTGAGCAATTGCAATTTCCTTCCCCATGTCAATCTCGGAAACACACAGATTGTGGCTGAGCTTGAGGACAAAGACTAAAAGAACAGGTGCAGAAGAAAATCCTCCTGTCCTGCCCAGAACTTGTTGATGCAGGTAAGGGGAGTGCAGTACTCAAGACGGTATAAAGTGATGGTAGTATCGGTACTGAGTCCAGTCCTAAGAGTAAAATGTTCATCTAAAAGCAAAAGAAGAAATACATGAATAAGAGAACTCTGGTGGTTTGAATTAAAAATGGCTCCCATAGGTGCCTAGGGAATTATCATTAGAAGGCCTGGCCTTGTTGGAGTGGGTGTTGCTTTGTTGGAGGAAGTGTGTCACTAAGGGGTGGGCTTTGAGGTCTCAGATGCTCAAGCCTGGCCAATGTGTTACTATCTTTTCCTGCTGCCTGATGATCCAGATGTGGGACTCTCAGCTCCTTCTCCAGCATCATGTCTGCCTTCATGCCACCGTGCTTCCCCCATGACAATAATGGACTAAACCTCTGACTTTAGTGGACTAAACTGTAAGCCAGCCCCAATTAAGGGTTTTCCTTTATAAGAGTCGTTGAGGTCATGGGGTCCCTTCACAGCAATAAAATCATAACTAAGACAAAGATCTAGAGTGACAGCCTCCATGTTAGAAGCAGAGTCACTGAGTCATCACAGTTCTGGGATGGGAAATATTGTCTCTATCCTATAGACAAAGCCACCGAGGACTGCAGAGGTCTCAGGAGCTTGCTCATATGTGGGTGGCAGAATGACTGGAGTTCTCCATCCTTCCTTTCTGGTCACATGGCTGTCATTCTGCAAAGTGACAGAAGCTTCTCTCAATGAAAGGGAAATCTCTGTTTTCTCTCTTTCCTTGCCTTGTTGTGTGCATGGACTGGGAATAAAGAGGGGAGATGGTGGGTTGGTTCCAAGCCTGGGATGCAAGGGACCACACACACACTTTCATCTGCTCTTTGGGAACCTGACCACAGCCACATACCCAAGGCCAGGCTAGCTTTTCAGGAGGAGATGCGTGTTAGAGTGAAGTCTGAGTCCAGCTGGGGCCTGGACATCAACAGAGGCCAACCTGAATTAGCAGAGTTGCTGTCTCCAGCCTACAGTTGACCATACATGTATGAAGAAGTCCTAGCCCAGAGAAACCACCTTGCTGACCTACAGACGCACAAGCAATTAGGAGCAGTGCAGTTTTAAGCCATTAAGTTTTGGACTGGCTTTGGTTTAGTACAAGTGAATTGAAAGATCAAGGTATGTCAGTGAGTCGATGCTGGAGCTGGGGCTCATTCCAGGTGTACCCCTCCCTCCCTCCGCACTGTTCTTTTCACATTACGTTTCTCAGGAACGCTCACAAAGATTCCAATTTGATTGAGATTTGCTGTGTCTTCAGTACAATCCCATCATAGCTTTCCACCCAAAGTGAATTGAATGGAAAATAAATGTTTTAAAACGTATGCTGGGGAGGGGGGCGCTAGGGAGATGGCAGAGTGTGTATGTTAAAAATAAACACGGTGTTGTATGCTTATAATCCTGCACTGACACAGTGGGGATGGGCAGATTCCTGGAGCTCACTGGCCAGCCTGCTTAGCCTGATCAAGAAGCTCCAGGTCCCAGGGTCTCAGAAGACAAAGTAGATACGCTGAGGGGGGCAATGCTTGACATTAACTTCTGGCGTTTATATACATGCTGGCGTTTATATACATGCGTACACGGCCACGTATATCCAAACAGATGAACACATGCACACACACACCTACACATAAGCACTCCATATCCAGAAACATATACACATACTGTGGTAGTTTAAATGTAACTAGCCCCCATAAGCCCATGGGGAGTGGCACTCTTAGGACGTGTGGCCTTGAGAAGTGTGTCACTGTGAAGGTGGGCTCTGAGGTCTTATGTATATGCTCACATCCCTCCCGGTGTGGAACTCAGTCCCCTTCTGCTGCCTGCGGAGGAAGATGTAGAACTCTTGGCTCCTCCAGCACCAAGTCTGTCTGCACACTGCCATGTTTCCCACCACGATGATAATGAACTAGTCCTCTGAAACTGTGAGTCGTTTCCAATTGAATGTTTTCCTTGGTGTTTCTTCACAGCACTAAGACCCTAAGACACATACATATGTGCACACCTCTATCATACAGAAACACACATACTTTATGTTGGCTTCTTATCCCCATTAGAAGGCCCTCCAAACTTCCAGGTTATAGTACAATCTAAGTATATGCACTATTCCATCTGGGAAGTGTCTTCTTCCCTTGGCTTCTTGGTATTTCTGTTTACCACCCTTACCCTGGTCCAACACTTTTTCTCTGATGTAAGACTTTGCCTGCTCGCAGATCTCTATAAGACCTTAAATCCTTTTCAGGAATTCTCACAACCCATTCTTATGGGACGGTTGTTGGCCAGGCACCATGGCCACATGTCTTCTGACAACAGCTCCCTGCTTCCATTGATATCTCCTTCAAGAAAGAGGGAACTTGGCAGGCCTGAGATGGACAAATCCCTCAACAGTTCAAAGGCAACACTTCTCCTTGGTCATTTCTAGGCAGTAACCTCTTAGTCCATGGAATATCTTGTCTGATAATCATCTTAGTCAGCTGTGGTTGTGTGGAGGGGAGGCTGTGTTTAGTAGTTCATGTTGTCTGGTTTATGATGGAGCCCTTGGGTCCTGCTGTATCTGGTTTTCCCCTGATCCAGAGACTAGAGACTGGATAACTGATCCCTAATAGAAGCCATCAGTGCTGTGGCTTGGCTTATTTGCCCTGGTCACATTAGGTTTTCAGGGTCACTCGTCATCAACACTGGGGAATGAAGTACAGTTGCCTATGTCTGGTGCATCTCTGTCCCATGCTCACTTTAACAATGCATCCTTCATTGTCATAACTGGTCACTCTGATGGCAGTGGCTTTTCTGAACACTGCGAGTTCTCACAGTCAACCATCAAGCTTGACCAAGCCTCTCCCTCCCTCCCATCTCTTCTCTTTTTCCAATGGACTAAATAAAACAGTTCTTCTACTTTTCTCTGGCCAAATGGCTCAGACCACACTGGGATCATTGGCCATCTCACACTCTCTTCTAAGTGCTTCACTGGCAAATTAATTTCATACGAATTCAATGCCGTTTGGGGACACGACACTGGTGATAATTATTTGCCCCAGCACAGTCTGTATTTTTGCAGAATTCTGGCATGTGAATATGCTTGTTTGAGTGCAGCATACCTATGTTCTGCTTTATGCAAATAAGGGAAGGCTTCCTTAACCAGTGCACATACCACTGGTGGCTGCATAGGTTCTACTGTATAACTTTCTCCAGCAGTTCTCAAGTCTTGGCTACTTAGATCATTTGTGCTTGCTCCTATAAGCCAAGCACTAACCACAATTCCTGAGGAGGAGTCATTAGGCACTTTGGCTATCATTATCTTAAGACAAATTTCTATCCATTGAATTTCTCAATTAAAGAGAAATTTAGTCCCCAGATGTTGATGCAACTGGGGAGGTGGTGGAGACATGAGGAGACATAGCCAGAGGAGGTGGGTCACTGGAGGGCAGGCCTACTGGATTCTAGTCCTGTGCAGGCTCCAGCATGGCTGACTCCTCGCTGCTGACTGAATGGAACCAGCCTTCTCATCTACGAGCTATTCCAGCCATCGAGCCTTTGCTTCCACAATGGACTGTTTCCTCTCAAACCATGAGCCCAAATGATGCCCCCTTCCTTCCTTCAGGTGTTTCTTTCAGGTATGTTGTCACGGTGATAGGAAAAAGCAACTAATACAGAAGGCAAAGGTGGCCACTCTGGAAATACCAACAGCATCCTGCAACTTGGAGAGAAGCAGGTGAGGAGAGGAGCCAGAGGGTGGGGAGACTAGCATCCCCTTGCTCATGTCTAGGCCCAAGAGAGAGCTGAGAGGCACCTAGGTCTGGCACTATTTAGTAGAGAGGGTACTTGCTATCACATTGCCTTCCATGAAAGAGAGCAGATAGAAGAGAACCCAAGGAAAATCACCCAGCTGTGGCCTGTCAGGCAGAGACACCCTGCAGTCTACTTCCTCAACACCCCTGGTCAGCAGTTGGAGGGTAGGATCACCGGATACGAAAGGGAAGGAACACCCAGGGCCAAGCCTACCAGGAACAAGGGTTAACTCAACTGCAGAAGCCGAGTCCAGGACCTCCTCCCCTCTTTCTCTTTGCTGCTTCTCCACCTGTCTCTGATGTAAAGACAAATGAAATGCAGCGAACCAGCAAGCTCAGCCATTTCTTTCCACATCTGTGGGTCAGTAGATACATTCAGAAACTGACGATTCTGGAAACCAATTTAAATTTTCTAAAAGGATAAAAATCCATCTAGAAATGAAGATTAAAACGGCACACACAAATTAACAGCACAGAGGAGCTAGCAGTGTTTGTATCAGATCATAGGACATGTTAAAGAATACAAGATGACCAAATTATATCAAGTCATACTTGAAGTCTTCATCAATGAGCTTGGAAATTAAAATCCCAAAAGAATTAATTTAAAGAGAAGAAAATTTAGATTGGCTCAAAAAAGTAAAATCCTGAGTTCATAGGGCTAGAGATGTGGCACAGGAGTAAGAACACGTCTTACTCTCACAGAGGACCTGAGCTCAGGTTCCAGTAAGCACACCAGGGGCCTCACATCTGCCTGTAGCTCCAGCTTTCAGAGATCTGTTTTTATCTCTAACATCACCAGCATATATGCACGCACGCACGCTCTCACACACGCACACACACACATCTACAGACACACACATGAAAATAAAAATTTTAAACAACCAACCATCAACAATAACAACAAAATCCAAGGGTCAGGGTAGAGGGATGGCTCAGTGATTAAGATGACTGACAATCATCTGTAACTCTAGTTCTAGGTGACCTGGCATCCTCTTTAGGCCTCCCTGGGTACCAGGTACCCACATGGTGCATAGACTATGTATAGGCAAAGCACCCACACACAATTGGAAAAAAATAGTTGGAAGAGCAATTCTTAAAAAAAGCAAAGAGACAAGAGCCAGGTGTGGTGGCACACACCTTTAATCCCAGCACTTGGGAGGCAGAGGCAGCCAGATTTCTGAGTTCGAGGCCAGCCTGGTCTTCAGAGTGAGTTCCAGGACAGCCAGGGCTACACAGAGAAACCCTGTCTCGAAAAAAAAAAAAAAAAAAGCAAAGAGAAAGAGACAATAGAAACTCGAGGGCTGACCAGATGAGGGCTCTTGACGCCCAGCTGGACAGTTAGCTGAGTTCTCTCCCTGAGACGGGACCCACATGGTAGAAGGAAAGAACTGAGTCCCATAAGTTGTTCTCTGCACATTTACACACACACACCTAAAATAAATTAAAAAATATATAATAATTTTTAAAGTAAAACTTTAGCTTTTGCTTGGAAACAGAGGAATATGCCAAAGACTGGGATTAAATGTCTAAGGAGGGTATAGCAGAACAAAGATAACTGGGAGCTACTAGGTTCCTGATCTCAGTGTCAGGTGACATTGGGTCCAAGACAAAGAGTGCGGAGCTCCAGGGAAGCCGAAAGCAAGAACACACTGTCCCGCAGACTCTAAGGACCAACTCTTAGCCTAGAGTCAGTAAGGAACTTAAAAAGAAAGATATGGAGGATCCAAAGGTCAGTCAGTCTGTCTGTCTGTCTTACTTAATCACTTTGTAGCAGGGTATTTATTGTACACTCCAGGCTATCTTCAAATGGGTATATAGTCAAAGGTGACCTCGAATAGCTAAGGTTGACTTTGGACTTATTTTTCCAAGACAAGGTTGGCTGGCCTTGAACTCACAGATCCTTCTACCTCTGCTTCCCAAGTGCTGGGACCACCACCACAACCGTTGTTGCCTGACTGACCTTGATCCCCCTGTCTCCACCTCTCAAGTACTGAGATGACAGGTATGTACCACCTCACCATTTATGTGGTACTGAGGATGGGGCCCAGGGCTTCTAGCTTCCTCAGTGACTGAGCTACATCCCGGTTGTGGATTGTATTCACTCTGAATGGAGATATGTTTAAAGATCAACTTTGCAGTTTTGTGTCAAGTGCTATAACACCAAATGGTGAACACATCTTTTATGGTCCTGTAGAATTTTTATAGTAATAAAGGATATTAACAGTCTGCAAAGAAACTCTTAAAGATCTCTGAAGCAGAAATCATAATTCACTTTCTTTTCTTTTCTTTTTTTTTTTTTTCTTTTTGGTTTTTCGAGACAGGGTTTCTCTGTATATCCCTGGCTGTCCTGGAGCGTAATTCACTTTCTAGGCATGATTCAAGAAATAAAGAAGTAATGAAATGAAAGAGAAGGGGAACTGGAGACTCAGGGGTCAGAAGTGAAGAACACTTGTGGCTCTCACAGAAGACCCACATTTGAGTCTACTTACATCCATGCGTACACATTATTAGAAATAAACATAAATCCAAAGAAAGCTAAATCTTGAGTTGAATAAACAGAAAAAAAGAGGCAGCTCAAACACATTTCACTAGGAATACAAAATAGAAAGACAATGTTCTGGGAAACTTTTAACAATTAAATTAACATGTATTTCAAGAAAAACACAAATAATTACCAGAATAAACACATTTTTATTTTATTTTTTTAAGATCATATTAAAGACAGGTTTATTGGGAAGCTGTTCTAGGGTGGCTGAGTTCACTGGCCCCAAGGACCAAAGCCAGGGAACTTGCCATGGGGAAGGGGAGGCAGGTAGAAGAGGGAGAGAAAAAGAAGTGGGCAATCGTGCAGAGAAAGAAGAGAAGGGAAGAGACAGAGAAAGAAGAGAAGAGAAAACCACATTTTGATTTGTATTTGATCATTTTTTAAAATGTGTGCATGAGTGTTTTGCCTGAATACATGCATGCAGTTCCTATGAAGGCCAGAAGAGGATATCGAGTTCCTTGGAACTGGAGTCGCAGACTGTCGTGAGCCACCATGGGGGTACAGGGAATTGAATCTGGGTCCTCTGCAAGAGCAGCTAGTGCTCTTAACCACTGAGTCATTCTCTTCTCTTCTCTTCTCTTCTCCTCTCCTCTCTTCTCTTCTCTTCTCTTCTCTTCTCTTCTCTTCTCTTCTCTTCTCTTCTCTCCTTCTCTTCTCTCCTTTTCTTCTCTTCTTTCTTTTTAAACATTTATTTATTTATTTATTTATTTTTATATAAGTACACTGTAGCTGTCTTCAGACACACCAGAAGAGGGCATCAGATCCCATTACAGATGGTTGTGAGCCACCATGTGGCTGCTGGGAATTAAACTCAGGACCTTTGGAAGAGCAGTCAGTGCTTTTAACCACTGAGCCATCATCTCTCCAGCCCATTTTTTTCTATTTGAAGAGTAAGGAAGTAGCCTTTATTGAGAAGCAAAGAAATAACTTGCTGTAGGCATGAGGGGGCTGGAAAATGAGTTGTCTTTAAATTATACTTCTACACTACAACTACTACTACTGATATAGTTTTATAAATACTACATTGATGATGATGATGATGATTGATGAGGGCTTGCATATGCTCGATAAGTGCTCTACCTAATATCCACCATCCTACATGATTTCTTAAGGAAGTACTTCCAAATAGCCTGAAACAAGGCATTCAACACTCTTATCAACTGTATCAGAGCACAGAGAAGCAAAAGACATTTATTTTCTGAGAAAACCACATAAAAACTAAAATAAATAAATAAAATTCCACAACACTATTTTAAAAAGTCAATACTCAGCCGGGCGTGGTGGCACATGCCTTTAATCCCAGCACTCGGGAGGCAGAGGCAGGTGGATTTCTGAGTTCGAGACCAGCCTGGTCTACAGAGTGAGTTCCAGGACAGCCAGGGCTCCACAGAGAAACCCTGTCTCAAAAAACAAAAACAAAAAACAAAAAAAAACCAAAAAAGTCAATACTCTGCGGTCACTAGAAATGACACAAAATAAACATGGCATTATGTAGGGAACCTAGCATTGATATAGGAATGAAGCACTACTCCAAATTAGTATGTCAATAAGCATCTTTAACTGTATACTTTGGCTCTTTATGTATGTAGTATGTATGTGTGCTCAAATGTATAGGGCTGGGTGCATGGGCATGTGGGTGCATATGTGTGTGCAGGCCCAAGGCTGACCCTTGGTATCTTTCTCAGTCACCATCCATGTTATATGTTGAAGCAGAGTCTCTCGTTGACCTTCAGCTAGTCTGGCTTGTTATCTCACTTTAGAGTCTCCCTGTCTTTGAGGGGATGACAGGTGGGCCACCCAGCTGCCCGGTTTTAGGTGGGTTCTGAGGACCCAAACTCTTGTCCCCATGCTTGCTCAGCAAGTACTATGCCTGCTGAGCCATCTCCTTTTAAGTCCCTATTTTAGCTTAAAAGAAAGATTTTTCTTTCTTTCTTTCTTTCTTTCTTTCTTTCCTTCTCTCTCTCTTTCTTTCTCTCTCTCTCTTTCTCTCTCTCTTTCTCTCTCTCTCTCTCTTTCTTTCTTTCTTTCTTTCTTTCTTTCTTTCTTTCCTTCTCTCTCTCTTTCTTTCTCTCTCTCTCTCTCTCTCTCTCTCTCTTTCTTTCTTTCTTTTTTTTTTGGATTTTTCAAGACAGGTTTCTCTGTATAACCCTGGCTGTCCTGGAACTCACTCTGTAGACCAGGCTGGCCTCGAACTCAGAAATCCACCTGCCTCTGCCTCCCAAGTGCTGGGACTAAAGGTGTGTGCCACCACGCCCAGCTAAAAGAAAGAAAATTTTAAAAATTTAATTAGTAATGACAAAATATTCCCTCACTGTCCACCTATGTTTCTGTCTAAACCCCTTTTTACTTCAAAATATTATAATTTTATCGATTGTATTTAGCTGATAAGTCTCTCTAGGGTTTTACTTTATTGGCTTTATCAAAGGCTTGGATTATGATTGTATTTAATGTTTTTTTGCCCTCTGCATTGTTTAATTCAGTGATGTCAGGTTTTATCCTGAGTCCTTCTGTTTACCTGCCGCTCACAGCTCCTTGGCCCTTTCTCACGCATCCTTTTCTTTCTTCTTGTCATTTGTTTGTTTATTTAAGATTTATTTATTATTATACATAAGTACACTGTAACTGTCTTCAGATGCGCCAGAAGAGGGCGTCAGATCTCATTATGGGTGGTTGCAAGCCACCATGTGGTTGCTGGGATTTGAACTCAGGACCTTCAGAAGAGCAGACAGTGCTCTTATTTGCTGAGCCATCTTGACAGTCCCCTTCTTGTGTTTTTGTGTATGGCATCCATGCATGCTTACATGTGAGTGCTAGAATTTGTGGGTGCGGGTGTGGGTGGATGGGTTACATCACCTATGTGTGGAGGCCACAGGCTGGTACTAGGGTCCTTTTCTCCACAACTCCCCCCCCCCCTTTTTTTTTTCGAGACAGGGTTTCTCTGTGTAGCCCTGGCTGTCCTGGAACTCACTTTGTAGACCAAGCTGGCCTCCAACTCAGAAATCTGCCTGCCTCTGCCTCCCGAGTGCTGGGATTAAAGGCGTGCGCCACCACGCCCGGCTCCCCACCTTTATTTTTGAGACAGAATCTCTCTCTTGACCCCAGAGCTTTCCAGTGGAGAAGCCTGTCTCCAGTACTTTGGCATGCTAGGCGGGCAGCAGTGCCCACCGTGCATTCTGGTGTTTATGCCAGTGCTGGGGACCCTGATTTCAGTGCTCATGATTGCGTGGTGAGAACTCCACCCACAGAGATGCCCTTTGCCTCACTGTCAGAACTGTCTCCATTCTCACATGATAAAAATATTTAAGATTACTATTTCTTTGATTTCACCTCTGGCTACAGAGCTCGCTACACCTTTTCCATATTGATAGCTCCATGATTTCGTTTTCATTTTCTATAGAAACTGCAGACCTCTTTTCCTCAAGGAATGGTCCGTTCTCCTCCCTCTCTCCCCCCTCCCGTCCCCCTCTCTATAACTCTCACCCTCCTAAGGATCGTCCTACGGACTAATATTGGCCTTGAACCTAAGATCCTCATAACTCACACTCTGAGAGCTACGATTACAGGTGGGCATCACTGTGCCTGGCCTTGGATGATTTGCCGTCCCCTCCCCCAAGACTTGTAAGTATTTTGATTTCTTAAAATAAATAAATAGATAAATAAATAAATAAATAAATACGTGCGGGCCAGTGAGATGGCTTGGAGGTTCAGGTGCCCACACACAGGTCTGAAGACCTAAATTTCATCTCCAGTCCCACAAGGTAGCAGGAGAGACCTGACTCTAGAGAGCTGTCTCCTGACAGCACAGTGCTGCTGTGGCACATATGCTACCTGCCTGTGCATGCTCATTGCACACACGCATACACGAGCACATGCAAGTGCACAAATCAAAAATTAGCATAATTTTGCTCTTTGCTTCTATCGAGTGCCTGACTCTCTAGCTTCTGCCTTGGGAAGCACTCGGCTTCTGTTTGTCCTCACACATTTCCATGTTTATGTGAATTCTATATGTCTGAGTAGCACGTGAACTCTTGTGTGTACTTATCACTTAGGATCTGTTGATTCCATGATTTAAGTCTTGACGTTGCATTTTGTCCTCTCTGGCTGAGAATAGTTGATCTCTTGCTCCGTTTTAGATTTTTCAACGTTGTCAACCTTTCTGTAGGATAACAGTTGGTTCTTCGTTTTAGCTTCGCTTGAAGTGTGAATGCCAATGAACTCCATGGCCCCTAACAAAACACTCTGAGGTTGTGGGACCCAAGGAGTTTTAGAATACAAAAGATGGACTTCTATCTAAAGAGTCTTAGGTTTTTAAATACTTGCTTTTAGTTCTTGTTACTGTGTGTGTATTATGGTGTGTGTGTGTATAGGTGTGTGTGCCACAGTGCATAGGTGGACTTCAGAAGGCTGTGGGAGTTGGCTCTTTCCTTCTACCATGTGGGTTCTAGGGTTGGAGCTGGTCATCCATCTTTGTGATAATTTTCTTGCCCTAACTAGATTTCTAGAACATTCTAAGCACTCTATAAAGCATGCTAGCTGCTGCTGAACAGAACATTAAACTATGCCTTAACTTTACACATTCCTGTCTTTTCTTTCTTTTTTTCTAAGTCTGAAAATGGCAAGACCTCTCAGCTTTAGTCAGAGGTTGGTTTCAGTGGTGCTGAAGTCAAAATAATAAATGCCTGATACAGCCGTCATGTTTGTCAGGGGACTCACTCGTTTGTTTGCTTTAAGGTGCAAACCATCTGTGAGTGTCAGGTAAGCATTTTGCTGTGGATCGGCCTGGCAGTCCTGCAGAGGGTTGTCATGGAAAATAGCGCTTGCCTCTTTGATGTCTCAGGCTACACTTGGCTTTGGAGTGGCTCCTTCTTGCTAATCTAGTACAATGGACTCAGCCAGTGTGTGAACTGTGTACACACTTCTGGATCCAAGAACTGACTCAGTGCAAGGAACAGTGTAAGACACATGTGTTCAAGTTTCTGTGTATGTGTGTCCATGTTTATGGGTCCCCATGTGGGTGTTCATGTGCCTGCTTGTGGAGACCAGTGGAGAAAACTAGATCTGTGAGCGTGGGGACCCACTTTCCCCACCTCCCCAGTGCTAGGATTTCTATCTTTCTTTTTCATTCTTGCTTGCTTGTTTGCTTTCTTTCTCTCTTTCTTTCTCTCTTTCTTTCTTTCTTTCTTTCTTCCTTTCTTTCCTTCCTTCCTTCCTTCCTTCCTTCCTTCCTTCCTTCCTTCCTTCCTTCCTCTCTCTCTCTCTTTCTTACTTAGGTTTTTATATAATGTATGAGTGTCTGCATTCAGGTCGATGTACCAGGTATCTGTCTGATACCCATGGAAGCCAGAACCTGAGGGTTTCCGATTGCCTGATACTGGAATTACAGATGGTTGTGAGCCACCATATGGGTGCTGGTAACAGAACCCAGAACCTCTGCAAGAGCCCCCAGTGCTCTTAACAGCTGAGCCATCTCTCTAGCTCATGTGCAGTTTTTGATTGTTTGTTTGTTTTTTAAAGTGAGTTCTGGGAATAAAACTTAGGTTGTGGAAGTGTTTTATTGACTAAGCCATCTCCCTACCCTTCATGCTATATCTTTAATTAAAATCAAATGAAGTAAATTTAAAACAAAAACCAAAACCACCTTTTTGAACTATCTTTGCCAAACATCCTATTCAATTGTTTTATTATCAACAGTCTGGTCCCCGTTGTGTATCGGGTGTCTTAACACGCTCTAGAGTGAGGGAAACATGTTTCAGTCCTTGGGAAGCTCTGTGTCTGATGCGTAAAGAGAAGCAGCTCACAGGATTGCTCCTGCAGCAGAAACGGGTGTTGGTTACGGTAAAGAGGCTTAGAGACAGAACTGCACTTTCCTGGACAATATCTATTCGAAAGATATTTTTATTTATTTATTTGTGTATCCCTGTGTGTCTTCATGTGGGCTTGTATACCATGGCACACGCGTGGTGGTCAGGGGACAACTCGTGGGAATTGGTTCTCTCCTTCCCTCTTGCGGGTTCCAAGGACTGAACTCAGGTTGTCGGCCTTGGCAGCAAGCACCTTTACTCGCTGTGCCATTTCGTCAGCCCAATATCTATTTCTCCTATCTCTCCTTCAGTGCTTCAGTTATCTGTGAGTGTTACTATACTGGTCGTGTGTGTGTGTGTGTGTGTGTGTGTGTGTGTGTGTGTGTGTGTGTGTGAGTGTTATTCTGCACAGTGAAACAATACTCTGTCTAGAATGCTTTGTGTTCCTGTCCTCTTCCCTCCCCAGCTAAGGCTACTGCTCTGTTTCTTTTACTTTGTATTCCGGTTATTTTAGGCATCCTTTGTCTCTTCTCTGTGCACCTCTGGTTTGCTTTGCATTAGGCAGGCCCGGAAGCACGACACAGCAAGCTTTGAAAGGATCTACTCTGCCAGGCTTTGTCTGTGCTGTTCCACTGGGTGGCATTTCGTCCTTCCTGAGGTCAACAGCCTCTGCCTGTCATTTGCAGCATGAATCATACTGTCCTTGTGCTGACAATGTTCTATTTTTAATAACCTGTCCATTTTTGCCTTATTCTCAGACACACACCCACAGTTCCTGACTGAGGATGTTGTGTTTTCAACCCAGCAAACACTTCTGAGAAGCTCTGAGTTCAGGGTGCTTTTCAATGGAGTTCATGATGATTCTCTGGCCTCTTCTAATTTAATTATCGTTCTTGACTAATTTATTTATTCAGTGTCAGGAGGGGTTAGGGTAATTTGGGGTTTGAATTCAGAATTAGATGCATCCATGCATGTCCTATAGGCTTCATTAGCCATTTCCCCGCCTCTAGCCCCAGCCCAAAGCAAGGCTGTGCTGGTTAGGCATTGTTCCCCAATTACCATTTATCCACACATACATTTAAGCCATGTAAAAAGAGAAGGCTGAAGGAAGAAAAGGAACAGAGGGTCTGAGCCTGCAAGAAGAACTGGGAACAACCGCTGTGCAGGCTGGGAAACGCTGAGCAGGAGGATGGATGCCAACGGTCCTGTGGCTGAAGCCTCTGCAACAGCAGCAGCCTGGGATGTGTTCTCTGGCCGCTAGCCAAGCTCCGGAGGCAAAAAGCTTCGTAAATTAGTTTTGATCACTGCCTGGCATTTCCCATTTTCAGCTTATAGAGAGGCCACCATGTAATTTGTATATCTTCTCCTTGAAGAATTACTTTTGACATTCGCATTAAATATTGTGCCATGTGATAACTTATTTAGCCACCTTATAATGTGTGCTGCAATTAATTCTATTTAATTGGGTTCTTTGTTTATCTTTCTGCTTCTGTCATGACTTCCCCTTCCTTAAGTTCTTTCTTCTTCTAAGTTAGTTTTAATTATGTGAGGACTACTTGAAGGCTCAACTTCTTATCAAACCCAGGTTGATCTGAGTTATCTTTCTCCCTCCAGGGAAGTACAGAGGTAGCCACCCCTGAGTGTGTGTATGTGTGTGTGTGTGTGTGTGCATGTGTGCACATGTGTGTGCATCAAGTGTTTGGGTCATTGTACACACGTGCATGTGTCCAGTGCAGAGGCCAGAGGTTGACCCCCAAGTTTGTTTTTTATTGTTGTGGTAAAAAACCATAACCAAAAGCAACTTGAAAAGGAAAGGTTTATTCAGCTTACATATCCCTGTGGCAGTACATTATCTGAGGGGAACCAAACTCTAGGGGCAGGACCCGAAGCAGAGACTATGAAAGAACCCTTTCTCACTGGCTTGGTCCTCATGGCTTGCTTACCCTGCTCCCTTACATCACTCAGGGCTACCCCAGGGGCCTTCCCACATTTCCCCCACATCGTCCCACATCTTGATTACATCAGTAATCAAGGAGATGCTCCACTGAGTCACCTACAGGCCAGTCTGATAGGAACTTTTTCTCATTTTCTCCCTCTTCTCAGATAACTCTAGCTGTGTCAAGTAGACAAAAACTAGCTAACTAATTAACTAACGAATGAGAATATTGACATCAGATGTCTTCCTGGCTCAACTGCACATCACTCAATTTATTTAGACAGGATCCTTCACTGAATGGAGAATTCATCAATTCAGTGTGGCAGCCTGGTCAGCAAATCCTGCTTGCTAAGATGACCGTCATTCATAGCCACACAGGCTTTTTAAGTTGGAGGATTGAACTTCTGACCTCACATCAATAGATCCAGGTATCCTGGCTGTGTCCTGTTTATCTACGTGTCTGCTACCTATTAATGACTTATCATTTGCTTTTTAGAAGGCTTATTTTTATTTTATATGTGTTTTGCCTACAATATATGTCTGTGTACCTTCTGTATGCAGTGCCCAAGAAGGCCAGAAGAGGGCATCAGTTCCCCTTAAACCAGAGTTATTGTGGCTGTAAGCCACCATGTGAGTGCTGGGAATGGAAGCCAGGTACTCTGGAAGAACAAACTGTGCTCTAAACCACCAAGCCATTTCTCCAGATCCCATCTAGCCTTCATCTTAAAAGTACAGTATTAAAAAAATTGTCACATGGTACAACTTGATTTTCCTCCATCCCCCTAGTAATATAATAATACATCTTTGATCTAGCTGTGTGTCTATTTTTAAATCTGGCCTAAAGGTCCTCAGAATAGATACATGGCGGACGTTACTATTGTTTGATTGCTTTGGCATCGTCAGGTGAGGTCAGGGCTATATGAGTTGCTCTGGTCAGTGGCTGCTGTCAAGGACATTGCAGGATATCCCTCCCACCAACCTCTCTGGGCACCTACTTAGACACTGAGCAGAGAACCGGTCCCCGTGTGGTTATCTCCGGGGACCAGAGCCTCCCTGGGCATAGAGTGGCCACACATTGCCCTTCAGCACTTCAAATATGAGTGTGGTGAGTCATTTTAGCTTTATTCAATTTTTTAAAATCTTAAATGCTAGGGTTGAGGGGAGGAACCCTTAGATTTTGTTTGTGGGGATGAAAATCAGCCCAGCCTCTATGGCCACCCCCACAGAGGAGCGTGAACAATGTTGAAAAGGCCAACAGATAGTTTCCTGTAGAATAAAAGAACGTATCAAAGTTAAATTAATTAAAGAGGTGAAACATCAGTACATTTTTAGCTGAACCGTGTCATTAAGATGCTGCTAATGGCCATTAGTGTTAATTAGCCACAGCTCGACAGAATGTAGAATCACCAGGGAGATGAGCCACTGGTCACCACTGTGGCGGGATCACCTTGATTACTGATAATGGGAAGCGCATCTTAGCTGTGGGTGGGGCCATTGCCGGGACAAGGGATCCTTTGCTGATGATAGGGTGACCTTATGCTTTGATCCCTAGTGTGGCTTTCATCACTGTCTTCTAACTGTGGACATAACTTGCCCAGCTGCCTTAACTTCCCATGGCCACGACTTCCACCCTGACGGACCACGAACTGTGAGCCGAAAGCACTCCTTTCTCCCTTAAATGGCTTTTTTTCCCCACCTGATTTTTGTTTCTTTTTTTGTTTTGTTTTGTTTTAAAATCACAGCAACAGAAAAGAAACCAAGACACCGCCCAGTTAAAGTTGGATATAGTCACTGTAAATGCCTTCCAAATTTATCAAGAAGCGCTGCCAACTCACAATTGTGGAAGGGATTGTTGTGATCTTTTACATTTGGCATTGAAGAGTTTTCGGCTAGCTATGAGAATTTTGTTCCTGCCATGCCAGATGGCGCTCCAGAAATGCAGACTCATCGGGATCTCCAAACCGGAGGAGAAGTGATGTTTCCCTCTATTGCTTCGTTCCACCGTATGAGACAGACTCAAAATATCTGCGCAGCGGGCGTTCAGGAGCAGACTCGCAAGTGTCATGGACAAGTTGCTAAAATGTCTCAGTGTTGTATGTACAGTGCAGTGAATCACCACCAGTGTGTGGAACCTGTGAAAGATTCAAGGCTGTGAACACGGGGAGGCTGGGGCTATGCCAACGTTTGTTGCCTAAATTGTGCATGACTTCACAAAGACTCACAAGACCGTCGGTCCCAATTCAAACAAAACTACGTGCTTTGCCAGGAACTTGGTAGTCAAAGACAGAAAGTGACGGTGATCTCTGTTTTGTTTTTTTCACCATTACATCATCATCACAGTGTATATGAAGATAAACCTGAAGTTCACAGGGAAAGAAAAACACACTTTTGCCCTATCTAGGAAGGAATTGGAATTTATATTATAATCTAACTTTTCATGATGCTAACCTGTAACTACGATTTTATGCACTTTCAAACACAGATCCAGGGCTGAAGAGATGGCTCAGTGGTTAAGAGCACTAGTTACTCTTCCTGATGACCCAGACTCCCAGAACCCACAGGCAGCTCATGATTGTCTGTAACAGGTCTGGGGATCCCATACCCTCTTTTTTCCTCCACAGACACCATACAGTCAGACATGAGGACAAAATGCCCATATACCTAAAATAGATAAATAAATCTTTTTAAAAATGAAGCTAAATACAAAATATTTTCAGTGGTAGTCACTAACACTATGTTAATTTCCTGCAAAAGCTACAAGAAAAATTTGAAGAATGTACTGCTGGTAGTTACACACTTTGAGTTATTTTTCAGTGTATATAGCTGCCTTTGCTCCCCAAACTCACAATTCAGAGACAGTGGCTTGACACCGTTTGGTCAAAAACAGTTTTAAAGCCACTGAAATGGACAAGCTTCTGATTCAATGCCAAACAATTGTGACAAAGATCGCTATGGAGGGAATGCATATTAGAGGATAAAAGTTCTGGGCTTTTTGTGGGACTCCTAACAATGGGAGCAGGAGCTGCCTCTGATGCTGTTGCCTGCCTTTGGGACCCTTTCCTCCTACTGGATTGCCTTGTCTAGCCTCAATAGGAGAGGAGGTACCTAGTCTTACTGCAACTTCATATGCCATGGCTGGTTGATATCCATGGGAGGCCTGACCTTTACTGAAGAGAAAGAGAAGAGTGGAAGTGGGGAGGGAGGACCTGGGAAGAGAAGAGGAAGGGGGAAACTATGGTGTGGATGTAAAATAAATAAATAATAAAATATTTTAAAAACAAAAGTAAAAGCTCACTGGGTATTTAAATCACCAATGGGAAGATGTGACCATACATCTAGAACAACGGGGGTGTGTGATACCTCTTCAACTGAGAATATAAGTGTAGATAATTCTACATCTACAGCAGGAGCAGAACACACCTATGTTAGATAATACATAATACATCTAATGGAAATTGAGCATCAAGAGTTGAACTGTGCTTTAAGAGCTAAAAAAAAAAAAAAAAAATTAAAAACAAAACAACCCCTGGGTTTCAAGGGCTTAAAAAGAACATACCACTGTATAATGTTTATATTGGTCACATGTTGACATGGAATTTTAAAAGTACTGGATTCAAAACAATGTTAAATTAAGGGCTGGAGCACTGACTGCTCTTCCGAAGGTCCTGAGTTCAAATCCCAGTAACCACATGGTGGCTCGCAACCATCTGTAACGAGATCTGACGCCCTCTTCTGGTGTGTCTGAAGACAGCTACAGTGTACTTACATATAATAACAAATAAATCTTTGGGCCAGAGTGAGCAGAGGTCCTGAGTTCAATTCCCAGCAACCACATGATGGCTCACAACCATCTGTACAGCTACAGTGTACTCATATACATAAAATAAAGAAATCTTTTTTTAAAATGTTCAATTAGTTTCATGTGTTTCTATCTTTAAATGAAGACACAGGTATCAAAACACTTGAAAATTCCATGTGCAGGGCTGAGGCTGTGACTCAGTGGTACACCAACATGCTGAAGGTGCTGGGCTGGCCCCTATCACTGCTAAACACATACATACACACATATGACAGACAGACATAAAATGGCTTGTGTTTTTATTTTATTCTACAGTGTAAAGCTAGAATCACTTCCCTTGTTTTGGACACCTTGTCTCCTGGGAGAATCATCTCCTGAGAGAAGTTCTAACAAAAGCTCATTGTAAGGCTCCTGACTTCTGTCCCTAAACTGAAGGATCTGTCTAGATTCGCGCATCTGGCCATGGACCTGGGCCACTGTATACTGACTCCTGGGACTATGACTCGGCAGTAAGTAGAGCCAAGACAGTGGTATCCGGAGTCTAACTGAACAGTCCCGCCACTGATGGGGTGGAGAGTGGAGACGTGTAGCCAAGCCCCAAAGCCCAGTGAGACAGAAAAGCCTCCACAGGGAACAGAATGATAGAGGCTGGAAGACAGGGCACATCGAAAAGGGAAAGACCCTGTTGTGGAGGATGAATTCCTGGGAAAGGGAAGCTACAGTTGAGAATGAATGGTGGGGAGCAGGGATACCCAAGGCGGACGGACAGAGATGCAGGGACAGACACGACACGAGGGTTGTATGCCTTCCCTGATCAGCAGTGCTGAGAAAACATCCTCTTGAGTTTGGGAGTGAGAACCTGGGTTAATTAATGAAAAAGACTCTCAGGGCTACTGTTGTCATGGCAACCATGAAAGGACTAGTGGGGATTCGTACAGACAAAAGGAGCAACAAGTGTTATCTCCTCCTTTTTTCCTTCCTGCCTGGATGCTTAGAGATGGGGGCTCCCTCATCCCACATCCTCTGTAGCAGTGTGGATGGGAAAGATCCTGTCCTTATTCAGGAGGGACTTAGAGGTTTGTGTGCTCAGTCTCACCGACTACATATTTAGGTTTGAATAAGGATCCAGGCTTATGACTGGCCTCTTGCAACCCTGTCTTCTGTCCTAGTTCCAAGGTCACCTTCCCCACCTTCCTCTACCTGAACCTTGCTCCAACATCTTGTATGGAATAGAACATTCTGTTCCCAGGAGTGGGAAGTGATTCGGGGACCCTAGCCCAGTGACCAATTACTTCCCAGGTGCCTATGTCTCACACCCTGCCTGACCATCGCCCTGAGAGTAGATGCTCTTAGACTCCCTTGGGGAATAGCCACACCTGTAACAAAACGCCTTGATCCCTTGGTGCCTGACTACCTGTTTTAGACGGTCCATTGTACATTCTGTTCTGCCAGCCTTTCCCCAGGGTGCCTCTGCTACGGTGTATGCCCAGATGTCTGCTTAATCAGGAAAGCCAGCTCAGGCAGGTCCTCAGTGGTGTTCATTAAGCCTGGAAGAATCTCAAACCGACTTAGTCCAACTCAATCTACAAATATAGGTTTTTTGAAGCGTTTACCTTAATCAATAGTATTGAACTAAGTCATTTTTTCCTAGGCGTTCTCTCCCTTCAACTTTTCCAAGTGACTGACTTATTTGGCAACCTCGTTCTGACTGAATTCCAGATGTTTGTATAGTTCACTTGTATTCCAGCTGCCTGGTACACAGTGGGTTCTCAACTAATAATCACTGAATGGATAGAAAAAAATGGAAATTCTGCCTCTTAAGAGATATGAATACATATTATCAATGAGTGGTATCAGGGCTTACACCTAACACTTAGGCTATATCTGACTTATATAACCTAGCTGAATTTTGTTTGCCAATACGTGGCTTAAGAAACTCCTTGTTAGAAATATGTGGAAATATATGAAACCAGAGGCCTCCTCCTTTCCCATTTTGATGGGCTTTACTTCCTGTCTGCGGTACAGCATTCCTAGTGACCAATGTTAGCTACCATTAACCAGCAGACCTCTACAAACACCTCCAGCAGCTCTTTGTCTGTAGTTTCCTCCTGGATCGCCAGAGGAGCCTCCTAATTGGTCTCTTGGATTCCCTCCCCCTCTGACCTCCCCATGCATCCACTGCAAGCAGCCACTGCTTTTTATGACACTGTGCATTGCATTGGTGAGAGCCTGGGTAGCAGAGTGGCCAGATGAGTCACGGCCACGCTGTTTGGAGATGGACATGTCTGGCCAGAAAAAAAAAAAAAAAAAAAAAACCAAAAAACCAAAAAACAAAAACAAAACAAAAACAAAAACAAAAACAAAAAAACCCACCTTCAGAAGGGGATGTTTGCCATGGGGGTATGGATATTAGTTGCTGTCTTTGGATCTTAGGGGCTGAATTTCAAATATTTGATTTCAACCCTATTCAACACATCAGGATTGTGAGTGGCTGCTTCCTCTGTTGACTCAGTGCATATCAGACACCTCAGGCTGCAAGGACTGATCCACACCCCACACTGTGAGATACATTACCTGTTCCATTCCTCAGGCAGTGGAGTATCTTGAGATCCAGGACACCTGGCTTCTAGGCTGGGCTCTGCCACTAGTTGCATGACTTTAGGCAAATCACATCACCTCTCTGGGCCTCAGTGTCCACACCTGAGAAATGAAGGAATTACAGATTGGTCATTGGCCACCGAATACCAATCCCCCACCTCAGACACAGCCCAAGTGTGTTTTCATATGAAATGCAGGCACTGTAAGCAACTCCTGGTGCAACCTCTGCCTGTATTCCTTTCCTTCAAGAAATTCTATTATAACAAAGGGAAGAATAAAGAAATGTGAACACTGTGGTGGTTTGAATACACTTGGCCCAGAGGGTGGCACTACTGGGAGGTGTGGCCTTGTTGGAGGAAGTGTGTCACTGTGGGGGTGGGCTTTGAGACCCTCCTCTTGGCTGTCTGGAAGCAAGCCTTCTGTTTGCCTTCAGAACAAGATATAGAACTCTCAGTTCCTCCAGCACCATGCTTCTTGCCTTAATGATGATAAGGGACTGAACCTCTGAGCCTGTAAGCCAGCCCTAATTAAATGTTGTCCTTTATAAGAGTTGCCTTGGTCATGGTCTCTCTTCACAGCAATGAAAACCCAAGACAAATGCTTTCATTAATATTTTAAAAATAGCCCATCTTTGGTCTGGGGCTCTTGCTAAGTGTAGGAGCACACTACTAGAAAAAAAAAACAACAACAACAACAATTCAAACTTAGTGTTTTAACTACAATAGAGTTAGTTAAAGTGTAATTACTATAGTTACACTTACTGAGAACTTAAATGTATAGTTTCAGGTGAAAGAGAGAGGGGAGGAGGAGGAAGAGGGGAGAGAGGGGAGAGAGGGGAGAGAATGGGGAGAGGAGGGAGAGAGGGGAGAGGATGGGGAGAGGGGGGAGAGGGGAGAGAGGGGAGAGAATGGGGAGAGGGGAAGAGGGGAGAGGGGAGAGCACAATTGGGGAGGGAGGAGCCTGGAGGCTTTGGAAGTTGCTGGTCTGCAGAACATAACTGCTGGTTTTGAGGATCCCAGGGCCAGCAGCTGGGTGCCCGTGAATAAGAGCTGAGACTTTGAAGTCAGACTACCCAGTTTAAGATCTTAACTGCCGGGTGAGTGATAATGTATTACTAATGTTAAATACAATTTTTGTACAAAGCCCCTGTCCTAGTTTCCTTTCCCGTTGCGGTGATGAAATCCTTGATCATTGTGATGGCATCACAGAAGCCTACGGGAGCTGGTCAGGCTGCATCCATAGTTAAGGAGAGAAAAGGCCCCTGTGTGGGGACACACACCTTTAACCCTAGCACCGTGGAGGCAGAAGCAGGTAGATCTCTGTGAGTTCAAGGCCAGTTTGGTCTACATAAGGAATTCCAGGACAGCCAAGGCTATACAGTAAGACCTTTTCTCAAGCAAAACAAAAGGAACAAACAAGAAAAATACAACAAAAAATCCACTAACCAGCACAGACCCAAAATGCAAACAAGTAATGGCAGCCTGTGTGCAGTGAAGAAACACACATCTGTACCCGTGATGCAGGAAAGGAGAGTCGGACATCTCCAGTGACGTCATCTCATGGTTTATTTCGGCTCTTTCGGGACTCCACTGCAGAGCCTGGCTTGTCTGGTTCATAGGTTTCATGACTCACCTTATGCAATTGCTCTTTTTGTGAGCAATGCTGACAGCTGCAGAATGGGGTGATTTCTAAAGTCCTGCCTATCTGCTGGAACATTGCCTGTGTCACCCTACCTGGTTCTCTTTACTACGTTATTGTCTAAGAGGAATGCCACTTAGCTATGCTCATAAATTGACGCATCAAAATTATATCTTTTAGCTGTTATCTTCTTGAAGAAAAAAAATCACTTTAAAAAAAAATCAATTAAGGTGCTGAAGAGATGACTCAGCAGTTAAGAGCAGATCTAGGGGAGAGGGCAGGTGCGTGTGTGTGTGTGTGTGTGTGTGTGTGTGTTGGGGAACTGGGAGAAAGGGAGGGAGGGGAGGCTGCATCCAGGATGTATTGTATGAAAGAAGAATAAAGAAAAAGAAAAAACGTACTTGCTGCTCTTCTAGAGCAGTTAGATTTAATTCCCAGCACCCATAAGCAGGCTCACACAGCAATCTGTAGCTCTAGCTCTAGACGATCCAAAATCCCTGCTTCATGGTGCACAGACAATACGCAGGCAAAATACTCACATTAAAAGGCCTGCCCTCCCTCCCTTCTTTACTCCCTCCCTCCTTCCTTCCGTCTTTTTATCTTTTGGGTTTTTTTCAAGATAGGGTTTCTCCAAGTAGCCCTGGCTGTCCCTCTGCCTCCTAAGGACTGGGATCAAAGGTGTGCACTGCCGCCACCACCCCTACCTCCGCAGCCGCCAACAGGTACTTTTTTTTTTCACTACTATAGTATGTTTTATTTATTTTTTTTTTAATTTTTTTTTAATTAGGTATTTTCCTCGTTTACATTTTCAATGCTATCCCAAAGGTCCCACATACCCACCCCCCAATCCCCTACCCACCCACTCCCCCTATTTGGCCCTGGGGTTCCCCTGTACTGGGGCATATAAAGTTTGCAAGTCCAATGGGCCTCTCTTTGCAGTGATGGCCGACTAGGCCATCTTTTGATACATATGCAGCTAGAGACACGAGCTCCGGGGTACTGGTTAGTTCATATTGTTGTTCCACCTATAGGGTTGCAGTTCCCTTTAGCTCCTTGGGTAATTTCTCTAGCTCCTTCATTGGGGGCCGTGTGACCCATCCAATAGCTGACTGTGATCATCCACTTCTGTGTTTGCTAGGCCCCGGCATAGTCTCACAAGAGAGAGCTATATCTGGGTCCTTTCAGCAAAATCTTGCTAGTGTATGCAATGGTGTCAGCATTTGGAAGCTGATTATGGGATGGATCCCTGCATATGGCAATCACTAGATGGTCCATCCTTTCGTCACAGCTCCAAATTTTGTCTCTGTAACTCCTTCCATGGGTGTTTTGTTCCCATTTCTAAGAAAGGGTAAAGTGTCCACACTTTGGTCTTCGTTCTTCTTGAATTTCATGCGTTTGGCAAGTTGTATCTTATACAAATCAAAACAACCCTGAGATTCCACTTCCCTCCAGTCAGAATGGCTAAGATCAAAAACTCAGGTGACAGCAGATGCTGGCGAGGATGTGGAGAAAGGGGAACACTCCTCCATTGTTGGTGGGATTGCAAGCTTGTACAACCACTCTGGAAATCAGTCTGGCGGTTCCTCAGAAAATTGGACATAGTACTACCGGAGGATCCCGCAATACCTCTCATGGGCATATATCCAGAAGATGTCCCAACCGGTAAGAAGGACACATGCTCCACTATGTTCATAGCAGCCTTGTTTATAATAGTCAGAAGCTGGAAAGAACCCAGATGCCCCTCAACAGAGGAATGGATACAGAAAATGTGGTACATTTACACAATGGAATACTACTCAGCTATTAAAAAATGAATTTATGAAATTCCTAGGCAAATGGATGGACCTGGAGGGTATCATCCTGAGTGAGGTAACCCAATCACAAAGGAACTCGCACAATATGTACTCACTGATAAGTGGATATTAGCCCAGAAACTTAGGTACGTTTTTTTAAAATGTAAAACAAACACAAGAGTGATCAGAATTCAAGTGGGGCACATGGCTGGAGGATTGTGTTTTAGACCAGACTGTGCTAACTTACCTCAAAGCCAAGAGCAAAACCAATTAACACAGAAATGCAGAGGCTGACACAACAGGTATTCACAGGAATGATTAAAGGATTGAATAAAACTAGTCAGGTCCACTGATTCCCTTTAAGCAGAAAAATTCCTGTCTTTCTTGTCTCACATGATAAAAACTCACACAAACACTGAAAACAGGGCTGGAGAGATGGCTCAGCGGTTAAGAGCACTGACTGCCCTTCTGAAGGCCCTGAGTTCAAGCAACCACATGTTGGCTCACAACCATCCATAATGAGATCTGATGCCCTCTTCTGGGGTGTCTCAAGACAGCTACAGTGTACTTAGATATAATAAATAAATAAATAAATCTTTAAAACACTGAAAACAAAGGGACAGGGATCCAGCCAGTTGATAGTATTTACCAGCCAAACTTGAATCCTTGGGTCAGTCCCTAGCACTGAATAAACTGGGTGAATAAACTGGGTGTGGTGGCCCACACTTGTAACCTTGGGAGGATGGAGGAGGGCCAGAGGTTCAAGGTCATCTTTGACTACACTGTGAGTTCAAGGCCAGCCTTGGCTATATGAGAACCCACTCCAAGAAAGAAAAACACTAAAAAACAAAACAGACCTAAAATTGGAAGTGGAAATATTGAAAATATTTGCCAGTATTCTCTTTATTTTATTGCAGCAGGAGACAGCGGCCAGCAGCTCCTTCTGGCTATGCAAGGCTGTTCTGCCCAGCTGCACAGTGGGCCAGCATTCCGTTTGCAGATCCCCACAGCTCCTTTCCTTTTAGACCGCTGCAGTCTGGCATCTGCTGCTTCTGACCCCATGATGTGGCTTCCAGTAACACCATCAAGATCCTGCAGTTGCCAAATTTGGCAACCAGTTTCTGCCCTCATTTTACTTGATGTCTTGATGCTAAATCCTAAAACCATTTGAATGTCTGCAGGGTGAGTTATCATTCTCATACAAGCAAAAAAAAAAAAAAAAAAAAAAAAAAAAAAAACAAAAAAAACAAAAAAAACCAAGGAGTCTTTAAAGCTCCGGAATAACGCTCAGCACTTCTGAGGTCCAGACAGGAGGACCACCAGTGTGAGGTCAGCCTGAGCTACATAATAAGACCTCAACTTAAGGACAGAAGGGCCAGCATGAAGCTCAGAGTGCCTGCCTGACACCAGCAAGGTCTTGTGTTCCATTCCCTGCACCGCAAGGGAAGACGAGATGGGAGTAGGGATGACTAATTCCAGAAATTCATTTGTTTTAACTTTTTTTTTTTAAGACAGGGTTTCTCTGTATATCCCTGTCTGTCCTGGAACTCACTTTGTAGACCAGGCTGGCCTCGAACTCAGAAATCCGCCTGCCTCTGCCTCCCGAGTGCTGGGATTAAAGATGTGCCCCACCACGCCCAGTTTGTTTTAACATCTTAAAGATAGATTTATGTGTCTGAGTGTGTATGCTACATGTGGTCCTAGAGGCCAAATGAGGATTTGGGTTCCTTAAAGCTGGAGCTATGAGGGGCTCAGTGGTTAAGAGCACAACTGTTCTTCTAGAGGTTCTGAGTTCAATTCCCAGCAACAACATATGGCTCACAACCATCTGTAATGGAATCTGACGCCCTCTTCTGGTGTGTCTGAAGACAGCTACAGTGTATTCATACATAAAATAAATAATTTTTTTTAAAAAAATCTGGAGCTATGAGTGGTTGTGAGCCACTTAAAGTGGGTGCTGGGAGCCAAGCTCGGGTCTTCTGGAAAAGCAGCAAGTGTGCCTAACCACTGAGCCATCTCACCAGACCAGAGGCAAATTTGTTTAATCATTCACCTGTTCACACACACACACACACACACACACACACACACACACACACACACACGCAACCTACATTGTGCAAGGTGTTGAGGAGTAAGACTGATTCTTAATTAAGAACTCCACTGGCATGTAAGTAACATTACTAAAGAAAACACACATGCTATCTGTCTACAGTCTCATGAATGTTCACAAACAAAGCACACTGATTAGCAGTAGCACCTGAATAAAGACAGTCTGAGCAGGCCCCCAGAGTCCCCTCTGGGTCTCCTTGCAGAGCCTTGATCCCCTCAACAGCAAGTGCTTGCATTCTGTAGAGTTGAAATCATTCAGAATGTATTCCAGATGAGTCCCTGCCTTTGTGCAGTGATATTGGTGAGATTTGTGGACTGTGGTTAGCTGTAGGCCATACAGTCTTGTTACTCTGGAGTCTCTCTGCCTCTCTACTTTGGAACTTTCCACAGTAATTACATTCTCCTTCTAAGGAACACTTACTCCCTTTGTTCTTTTTATCAGAAATATGTTTGTTTTGTGTGTGTGTGTGTGTGTGTGTGTGTGTGTGTGTGTGTGTGGTACATGCATGTGGGTATGTGGATGTATATGCCTGTAAGCACATACAGGGAAGCCAGAGGACCCCTCTCTCTACTGCATTCCTTTAAGATAATGTCTCTTCAGAGACCTGGGATAAGGGGGTAGCCCAAGAATCAATGGGGGTGACCTTAGCTGTGACTCACTACATTGGGGATATAGAACCTGAAGAGGCCATGTTCTATAGCAAGTAGGAACTCCACTGGGGCGGTAGAGATACCAACCCATCCACAGAACTTTCAACCCAAAATTTATCCTGTCTACAAAAAATGCAGGTACAAGGGATGGAGCAGAGACTGAGGGAATGGTCAACCAACAACCAGCCCAACTTGAGACCCATCCCATAGGCAAGCACCAATCCCTAACACTACTAATGATACTCTGTTATGCTTGCAGACAGGAGCAAGCAGTCCTCTGAGAGGCTCCACCCAGCAGCTGACTCAGACAGATACAGACACCCACAGCCAAAGAGTGGTTGGAGCTTGGGGACTCTTATGGAAGAATAGGAAAAAGGATTCTGGAGCCCAAAGGGGATAGGAAATCCACAGGAAAACCAACAGACTCAACTAACCTGAACCCTTAGGGTTCTCAGAGTCTGGTTTTTTTTTTTTGTTTTTTTTTTGTTGTTGTTGTTTTTGAGACAGGGTTTCTCTGTATAGCCCTGGCTGTCCTGGAACTCACTTTGTAGACCAGGTTGACCTGGAACTCAGAAATCTGCCTGCCTCTGCCTCCCCAGTTCTGGGATTAAAGGCGTGCGCCACCACCACCCAGCTGGGTTCTCAGAGTCTGAACCACCAACCAAAGAACATACATAGCCTGGACCTAGGTCTCCCCACACATACTTAACAGATATGGACATCTGGACAACTGGAATGGGGGCTATCCCAAAAGCTGTTGCCTGAACGTGGGATATGTTCTTCTAGCTGGGCCACCTTGCCTGGCTTCAAAGGGAGAGGAAACACCTAGCTCTGAAGAGACTTGAAGTGCCAGGGTGGGAGGAATACCCAGGGGTGTGGGGGACCCATCCGATCAGAGGAGAAGGGGAGAGGGTATGGGGGAAAGACTGTGGGAGGGTGTGACCAGGAAGGGGCAGTAAACGGAATGTAAAGTGAATAAGTGAAAAAATAAAATTAAATTAGATAGAATTTTTTAAAAAGATAATGTTTCTCCACCATATATTTTGGTTGTAAGACATAAAGAAATCAATCTGGAACTAACTGGGCAGCTTCCTCCATGCTGGCTAGCTTTCTTTGTGACAGAAGGTGCTCTGTATCCCACCTAGAGGAGAAAACACTTAAACAACGGTGCCCAGCACTGGCCCCTGTGTGCTACAATACCAACCTTCCAGGAAGTACTCACTCTGTAGACCAGGCTGGCCTCGAACTCAGAAATCTGCCTGCCTCTGCCTCCCGAGTGCTGGGATCAAAGGCGTGCGCCACCACGCCCAGCTGAAGTCTATGCTTTAATGGGGCAAACTACACAGATGCAGAATAGAATGAATTTTTTTTTAAGATTTATTTATTTATTATATGTAAGTACACTGTAGCTGTCTTCAGACACTCCAGAAGAGGGAGTCAGATCTTGTTACAGATGGTTGTGAGCCACCATGTGGTTGCTGGGATTTGAACTCCTGACCTTCGGGAGAGCAGTCGGGTGCTCTTACCCACTGAGCCATCTCACCAGCCCATAGAATGAATTTTTATTTTTAAGTTTTGCTGTGCTAGGATGGAATACACAGCTTCTCTGTGTTAAATGGGTGTTCTTCTACTGGGTAAAAACCCAGCTCTTTAATATAATTCTTTTTGAAGAGAGAAGCTGGGCGGGAGGGAGAAGGGGAGAGCTGGGAAGATGATGTAATCAGTAAAGATCCCCAGCACCCGTGTGAAAGCCAGGCAGCACGCACCTATAACTCTGGTGCTGGAGCGGGGAGAAACAGGCAGATGCCTAGTGTTTGTAGCTTAGTCAGTCTAGCTGAATCGATGAGCTCCAGGATCAGCGAGCGATGTCTCAAAAAACAATACGGACAGCAACAGAGGAAGAGACCCAGCATCAACCTCTCTCTTCCACACACATGCATACACACATGCATACAAAAACACACGTGATTTCCAAACAAATCATAAAGTAACTGCTACTATAAAGAACATTGACCTGGTTGTGGCGATAAGACAGATACAGGGGTGTGGAGGGGTAGATTGAAGGGTCCGATAGGACCATGGGCAGTTCAATAATAGAACCCCCGCTTAGCATGCAGAAGGCACTAAATACAATCCCCACCAGCACTGAAAATAAAGAGTAGTCAGGAGCCACTGTGGTTGGAAAGTTAATGAGCCAGCCAGGGTTAAGTCTTACCAGGGCTTGTAGGCTACACTGAAGGGCCTATATTTCATTTCATTTTCTTTTCTTTTTTTTTTTTTTTTGTTTTTTGTTTTTTGTTTGTTTGTTTGGTTTTTTTTTTTTTTTTTTTTTTTTTTTTTTGGTTTTTCGAGACAGGGTTTCTCTGTGTAGCCTTGGCTGTCCTGAACTCACTCTGTAGACCAGGCTGGCCTCGAACTCAGAAATCCACCTGCCTCTGCCTCCAGAGTGCTGGGATCAAAGGTGTACGCCATCACTGCCCAGCTTGTTTTGTTTTGTTTTGTTTTGTTTTGTTTTTGACAAGGTTTCTCTGTGTAGCCCCGGCTGACCGAGAACTCTGTAGTCTAGGCTGGCCTTGAATTCAGAGATCTGCCTGCTCTGGTTCCCACGTGCTGTGATTATAGGTGTGTGCATTTTTAAAGACAGAGCTTCTGGATGCCGATGGAAATCATTTTATACAGGGAACACATGATGAAGAGAGGAGAGTGGGATGCTATCAGGAGCAAGATGCTTGAGCAAGTGGAGGGAGAGGGTGCAGCCCAAGGCTAAAGTGAAGGAATTGGCCTATCGAGGTCCATGGACAATTCTCAAGAAGAGGGAAAGCAGATACTACAGTGGTGGCAAAGGCAGTGAGGAGCGAAAAGAAAAAAGAAAAACAAATAAATAAACAAACAAAAAACCCACCACATCATTTCCTAATTGATTCTATGCTAGCTAGTTTTATGTCAACTTTGTGAGGAGCTTTTGGGGCCGATTGACAGGAATCTGACCTTGGCCAAGGACAAGGAAATGGGCTTGAGGCAGGAATCTGATTTTAGGCCCTGACAAGGAAGTAAGCTCAGGCAGGAATCTAATCCTAGGCTAGGACAGGGAAGTAAGTTCAGGCAGGAATCTAATTTTAGGGTGGAACAAAGAAGTAGGCTTCAGGCAAGAATCTGATTTTGGGCTAGGACAGGGAAGAAGGCTCAGATATTTAGGTCATCCTGATAAGCCCTTAGAAACAGTGATCATGGGACTTTGTTCATTGCCTTGCTTGTTCCTTAACCTAGAACTGACCTATTACTTGCATGTAATTAAAATGGTATAAAAGCAGATTGGGAACAAAAAATAAACCTTTGTGTGCCTCAGAATTGCCTGGGGTCATGCTGCAGTATTGTCTAATTGTCTCTTTCTTTTCAATCCTCGCTCCTGCACTGGAGAACCTGTTGACTGAGCAGGCTTGGTCACAACTTGACACAAGCTAGAGTCATTTTGGAGAGGTAGTATCAATTGGGGAAAATGTCCCACTAGCTTGGCCTGTGGTTCATCTTCTTGATTGACAAATGATATAGGAGGGCCCAGCCCATTTTTGTGGGCAGTGCTATCTCTGGACTGATGGTACTGGGTGCCATAAGAAAGCAGACTGAAGCCGGGCATGGTGGCACACGCCTTTGATCCCAGCACTCGGGAGGCAGAGGCAGGTGGATTTCTGAGTTCAAGGCCAGCCTGGTCTACAGAGTGAGTTCCAGGACAGCCAAGGCTACACAGAGAAACCCTGTCTTGAAAAAAACCAAAAAAAAAAAAAAAAAAAAGGAAGAAAGAAAGGAAGGAAGGAAGGAAGGAAGGAAGGAAGGAAGGAAGGAAGGAAGGAAGACTGAGCAAGCTATAAGGAGCAATCCAGTAAGCAGAACTCCTCAATGGCCTCTTTTTCAGTCCCTGCCTTGAGTTCCAGTCCTGACTTCTCTAGATGATGGACTAACAAATTGTAAGTTGAAATAAACCCTTTCTTCCTGTGGTGGTTTGAATATGCTTGGCCCAAAGGGAGTGGTACTGTTAGGAGATGTGACCTTGTTGAAGGAAGTGTGGGGGTGGGCTTTTAAGGTTTCCTATGCTCAAGCTCCACCCATTTAGGAAGAGAGCTTCCTCCTAGCTGCCTGAGGATGCTAGTCTTCACTTGGCTGCCTTTGGATAAAGATGCAAAACTCCTGGCTCCTGTATCATCATGCCTGTCTGGATGCTCCCATGCTTCCTGCCTTGATGATAAAATATTTGCCTTTATAAGAGTTGTCTTAGTCATGGGGTCTCTTCATAACAATAGAAGCCCTAAGATGCTCCCAAGTTACTTTTGTTCAAGACGTTTGATCCCAGCAATAGAAACCCTAATGAAGACCGTTTCTAACAGGTACAATTAGATGGTTAGGTGAGAAGTGGGGGAGAGATAAGTGGCCAGAATGCTTTGAAGACATCAAACAGTTAAGGTTATGTATTTTGTGTGACATCTTATCCCAATTAAAGTAATACATTATGGCCAGTGAGATGGCTTTGTGGGTCAAGTCACTGCCACCAAACCTGAGGAGCTGAGTTTGATACCCAGAACCACATGGAAGACAGAAGGAGAGAACCAGCTCTCTGACTTCCATGTGCAAGAGCAGTGGGCACCAGGGGAACAGGCTCCTTCTCGCAGCTGTTAGCTGACTGGTTCCAGGGAGGTGAAGGGAGCAGGGGTTGGATAAGAGAGTGAATGATAGGAAAGCTGTGGTTTAGTATGGTGGCATACACTTGTAATCCAAGGAAGGCTGTAACAGGGGGAGTCACGAGCTTGGGACCAGCCTGGGATACCTACATATTTGTGATTTTATTTAAAACATTTTAGGAGCATTTGATTGATTTAGAGTGAAACCAAATGTTTTAAAATTTCCAAGTTAGTAATTACAGACTCTTTAAGATTGTAAATTGTGTTAAGCGCTTAGCAGTATCTGTTGAATTGTAAGTTGGCTTTGTCAGCTATCTGAAACACTTAAGAGTCTTAAATTTGTAATTGTAGTTAAAATGCCAATGCCAGGGAGATGTTTGCTAACCAAGTTTGTAGATGACTTTAATACTTAAGAGAAATTTACAAGCTAAGTCAAGTTTACAAGCCGAGTCGGCTACACAAGAGAACAAATAAAAAGTCAGCTTCAGACAAGATGGGTCGAATTTATTAATGCAAGAGTTGAATCTGAGAATTATATAAAAGGTCTAGGAGGGACTGGGGTTTTAGATACATAATTTTAATAGGTTGAGCATTGGTTAGAAAATGAGTAACTGTGAGTATATTTGTCTGCAGCCTGAGGCTCAATGTCAAGTATGAACAGCCGTGTTTGCTGTCTGTAAGACTCCTAGGACAGTCTCAAGATCGTATGTTCTGTGTTTTAATGTCTACTCCTCACAATACACTCGAATTTCACCAAAATAACAGATAAAAGTATACTTATGTCCATATACACTTTATCAGATAAGTCCATCACTACTCCCAAAGAGGAAAGAGTGGGCTAGGGGTTCCTGGGCCTGGCTCTGCTTCCCAAGGAGGCCTCTGGGAAAGTCAAGGTGAGATGCACACCAATATGGGGGTGAGATCTTTCTCCCCGGGCCTCTGCTAAGCTAATTAATTACAGAGCCACATGTGTCCTGGCTGGGTCAGACACTGCCTTTCTGCCTTCTAAAATCAGGAGAATTGAGCATCCTGTGGCTAATTTTTGAACAAAGGACTATGTTTAATTTGCTCTGGGAAAGGCTCTGAACTTTAGGACTGGCCAGGATTGGGAGGCAGATTCTTTCTCCCCCCCCCCCCGCCCCCATTTTTGTGTGCATTAGTGTGTGTGTGTGTGTGTGTGTGTGTGTGTGTGTGTGTGTGTGTGTGTATGTAAGGACCATGACACATGTATGGAGGTCAAAGGACAACCGCAGGAGTAATTTTTCTCCTTCTATCACATGGGTTCTGGAGATCAACTTCATGTCTTCAGGCTTGGTAATAAGTGTCCTTATTGAAGGGCCATCTCGCCAGTCCTCCTCCTCCTCTTCTTCCTCCGTCCTTTCTCTCTATCCCTCCTCTCCTTTTCTTCCTTCCTCCTCCTCCTTCCTTCTTCTTCATGTTGTTATTGTTTTTATTATTATTATTAATTAGAGCCAGGGTCTCTCACTGAAACTAGAATTTACTAATTCAATAAGATTAGCTGGCTAACAAGCCCCAAGTATCCTGTTCCTACCTCCCCAGGGCTAGGATTACAGGCTAAAGCTGCTGTGCCCATCTTTTTATGTGGGTGCCAGAGATCCAAACTCAGGTCCTCCTCTCCAAAGGAGCCTTCTCCACAGACCTCCAGACCTCCTTTTACCATAGGGCCTCTGAAACAATGGAGACTGAGGTTAAAGCAATATTTGTCCCAGATCTCAGCTTCATGCTTCTCTCTAAGACAGAAGTAGCCACTGGCGCTACTGAAGGCCACCAATGCTGGGCTAATACTGAACTCTAAGAAGAATACAGAGCCCTCCTCTGAAATATAGGCTACTTGGTCTGGCAATACATTTACCTCCATCCTTTTTTATCCCATGAGTTGGCTCCTGAAAAAGGAACAGGATTTTCATTTGGATTAATGGCCCAACTTCTAAAATCATAAAGTCCAGAGAAAGGACGCTAAAGACATACAAGCCAGAAGTAAGGGTGTGGAGAGATGCTCACTGCTCAAGAGCACTTGCTGCTCTTGCAGAGCGTCTGTGTTCAGTGCCCAACACCTGCATGATGGTTCACAGCTTTCTGTTACTCCACTTCCAAGGTTCCAACACCCTTCTCTGGCCTCTGGAGACACTGTGCCCACACTGTGCACAGAAAATACACTCTTACACCAAAAAATAAATCTTTAAAAAACTGGAAAAAGGGGGGCTGGAGAGATGGCTCAGCGGTTAAGAGCACTGACTGCTCTTCCCGAAGGTCCTGAGTTCAAATCCCAGCAACCACATGGTGGCTCACAACCATCTGTAATGAGATCTGGTGCCCTCTTCTGGAGTGTCTGAAGACAGCTACAGTGTACTTACATGTAATAAACAAATAAATCTTAAAAAAAAAAAACTGAAAAAAAAAAACCCTCAACCCACCCTCCACAACCCATAGACAAAATTGATGAGAGGAAACATCAATTACAATAACTGTAACTGGGTTAAATCTCCTCATCAAAAGAACTCAGGTGACATTGCTGAGGTTCAAGTTCGTTCAAATTCCCTTACCTCAGCACTGTCTCTGTGAATTTTCTGTGGTTTCAAGATTTTCACAGTAATAGTATAGTGTTCTTGCAACCTCTTAAGTTCATGGTAAGGGGGAAAGAATCTTTGAATGTTTCTCTAGCCTCTGTAGGCACCTGCGTTCATGTGCACACACCCACATGCAGAGACATGTCTACATACAATTAAAAACGATAAGAAAACAAATCTCAAATCATTTTATATATAGGGCTGTGGAGATAGCCAGTGGCTAAGAATGATCACTGTACTTTTTGCCTTGATACCTAGTCCATTTCAGGCAGCTTGCCCACTGCTTGTAACTGATGGCCTCATATGGTTTCCGCAGGTACCTGCATACATGTGGTGCACACACGTGCACATAAAAATAAAATACATTTTAAAATCTTTAAAATTTTTTTATTTAGGCCTTGGGAGGTGGTTCATTGGGTAAAGTGCTTGCTGAGCATGTATGAGGGGTGGGATGTGGCTCTACAACACCTATGTAATGTCAGGTGCATATGGTAACCTTTGCATAGTCCTACCATCTGGCAGGCAGAGACAGAGGTTCCTCAGAGCAAGCCAGCTAGCTAGACTAGCCAATCAGTGAGCTTTGGGATTGAGAGACTTTGTCTCAGTATGTAAGGTGGTGAATAAGGAAGTGAACGAGGAAGACACCAGATGCTAGCCTCTGGCCTCTGTACACATGCACACACATGTGCGTGCACATCCCCCCACATGTGCACCTGAATGCATGTGAATGCATATGTGTGTGTGTGTTGTGTGTGTATGTGTACATCTGTTTCTACCTACCTTTGTCTTTATCTCTGTGCCTATGTCTGGGCTAATGACAGATCCCATTTTTTTCTATTAAATTAGAATGTATTAACAACTATTTGCTTTTAAATAAGGCAGCAAATGTTTGATGACCCCAACAGTTGGTTCCACACTGACCAAGAAATAATGGTGAGGTTCCATGGAAGACTTAGCTTTTCATTAGCAGCTAAGGACACACCTCACTCCAAAGCTGAAAGGTTAGATGTTTTAACTAGGCAGGTGGCTAGCTGCAAATAAGTTTCTAGTTAATTTTGTTTGGGTTCATCACTGGAAAGACCTTCTTCACATTTCCTGGTATTTTGTACAGCTCTTAAGTACATGCCCTAATACATTAAATAATGTGTCTTTTCTTTACCAAAGAACAAAGAAGCTGAGTGTTTGGAAAGTGTTCACCCGGCTGCCAAAGCCTCCTCCTGCAATGAGTTCAATTTCCTGGTGTCTTATCCTCAGTACTGAATGTCCTATTATGCCAGTCTGTCCCTCCAAGCCGCTGACCACAGCGTGTTGACACACCACTTGAAATCAGAGATAACATTTCTTCCCACCTCTGACAAAGACAAGGGCCAGGCCTGTGATTTCTTTGGCATTGTTAATGCTATACAGAAATTGTAACACCTCTTTCCTTTCGATTATTCTTATGAGTATTGTCCCCACTGGACAGCTAATGTGCGTTGGTGTTGAAAAAGCATGAGTCACACCACCGGGTGCTTCACAGGATACTTGGAAAAGGAACACCCTCTGGGGAGGAGGCAGTGCTAACAATCTTCACCATCGTCAATGCCTGCTTCAAATCAGGCTGCGGACTGTTAACCGAAACCATCTCTAGCAAGCAAAGCACCAGGCAGCTCAGCACTCAGACGTGTCTGTTTCTGAGTAGTGGAGTGAGATCGGGGGATCCGTGTATTTCTGCCCTTTGTTTTTAACACCTATCCACTCCCTGAGCTACCGGTCATGTGGCCTGCTGAGGCCCAGTGAGATGCCAGCAAATTCAGCCATCCAGAGATGCTGTGTGTTGTATATGTATGGTGCGAGCATTTGAGTGTGCATGCCCTTGTGTCTGCATTTGGAGGCCAAAGCAGGGTGTTGGAAGGTCTGTGTGTTCTATTGCTCTGGGTGGTATTGCCTTGAAACAGAATCTCACTGAGCCAGATTGCCATTAGGCCACAGTGGCTTGCCAACAAGTTCTCGGGCTCCCCCCCCCCCCCCCCGACTCTGCCTCTCAGTTCTGAAGTTACAGACACATTCAGCCGTAGCTGGCTTTTTTTTTTTTTTTTTTTTTTTTTTTAAGATTTACCTATTTATTATATGTAAGTACACTGTAGCTGTCTTCAGACACTCCAGAAGAGGGAGTCAGATCTTGTTACAGATGGCTGTGAGCCACCATGTGGTTGCTGGGATTTGAACTCTGGACCTTCGGAAGAACAGTCGGGTGCTCTTACCCACTGAGCCATCTCACCAGCCCCGTAGCTGGCTTTTTAACATGGGTGCTGGGATTCAAAGTCATGCCCTCATGCTTGCAGAGTAAGTGCTCTTGCCCTCCCAGGCATCTCCCCAACCCACCATGCAGAGATTTGAAAAGTGCTTGCATGTCTGTGCCCCTATGCTTTAACAAATGAAGATGTTTCAGCACATGGCCAACATGTGGATTGGAGTTGAACTGTTCAGTTGTCTTAACCAACTCTGCCCCAAAGTGAACTCGGCTAAAACCACATGACCTTTGGGTTTGCAGAGGGCTTTGTGTTAATGAAGGCCCCATGCTTGGTTCAATGCTCTCTGGCCCTCGTCTGGAAAGTCTTAATACTTTTTAGTAAGAGGACCCCATTTTCCCTGTGTGCACTGGGAAACGTGTAAAGCACGTTGCCGGTCCTCCTACATCTGAGCTCTGACTCCTGAGTGAGTCTTGGGATGTCCATCCTTGCCATTCTTCAGACACCAACAAGCACATCCTTGTTCCTTCAGCGGGTTGTGTTGCTTTGCAACACTGTCAAGATATGTAAACTAAATTGACTGTCCTCCCTCAGAAGCCTCTCAATACGCTTCTTCTTCAATATATTTATTTTCATATTTTTGGTTGTGAGCCTAGCCTTTAAAGGCTGAACCATCTCTTCAGCCCAATATTTATTTGTATGTGTGTGTGTGTGTATGTGTGTTGCACTGTATGCATGCAGTACCAGAATGGGCCAGAAGAGGGTGTCAAATTCCCTGGCACTGGAATTATAGGTCTTTGTGAGTGGGAATACGGGTGCTGGGAATCAAACCGAGTTCTGGGGGGGGAGAGCCAGTGCTCTTGATCACTAAGCCATCTCTCTGGCTCTAGAATGCATTTCTCAAAAACCCAATAGATTACATAAAAAATAGAAAAAAAAATAGGAAAAAAAAAAGCCTTTGGGCTTTGCTTCTGGTGACTGCTACACCTCAGAACGGTCACATTTCCTTTTTCTTCCCTCAGCACTGAGAACTGAGTCTCCTCCAGGCTGGGAAAGTGCTCTACTGCGCTGTAAGCTCAACTGTTGTTTGTGCTTTTAATTTTGAGATAGGCTCTTACTACGTTGCCAGGCTTGCCTTGAGCTCACTCTGCCACTCATCTGGCCTTTGTACTTGTAGCTTTTCTGCTTTAGTCTTCCAAATAGTTGGGATTGGAGACCTGTGCCACCAGGCCCCCTCTATGTCTTTCTCACATATGCTTTACATGAAATGTGATTTTTCTCTACCAGTGGCGACTCACAGAGGACACAATGTTGGCTGGTGGTGTACGCCCATGTTTGTTGGGCATCTGCTGTAGATAACCCTAACTCTGCACTTGCTTTCTCTCCCAGCTGTTTTTTGTTGTTGTTGTTATTGTTGGTTTGCTTTGACTTTGGTTCTTTAAGACTGGGTTCACCTCTGTAGTCCAGGCTAGGCTGCAACTGCCAATCCTCTGACTTTCCCCTCCTGAGTGCTGGGATGACATCTGTATCAGTGTATGGATTCTCTTAGCATTTTGTTTACCATCAACTTTGTGTAGGGTATGTGTGTGTACAGTGTGCGAAGGTGGGTATGCGTTTGCCATGGCGTCCATGTGGAGGTCAGAGGGCAACTGCAGGTGTCTGCTTGAGGCATGGTCTCTTGCTGGGTGCTCATTGCTGTGTAAGGCAGGCTCACTGGCCAGTGTCTTCTGTCACCATAGGAAGACTTGGAGGGCAGACGCTTGTTCACTGCATCTGGCTTGGGGGAGGGGGAGGGAGGTCTCTGGAGATGTGAACTCTGTCCTCAAGCTTTACAGCAAATGCTTTATCCACTGAGCCATCCCCCACCCAAATCCTGCCCAGCACTGCTGGATATTTTGTTTTGAGACAAAGAATTCACTATGCAGCCCTGACTGGCCTAGAACTCATAAAAAGCCTGCTTGCTGCTGCTTCAGAGTATTAGAATCAAAGGCTTCTGTCACCGTGCCCACCAAGCCCACTGTGCCCACCATGCCCTGGCTTTCTACTGTTGTTTCTTCAGTAAAAATGAAAATGAGAACCATGAGATGACTCAGCAGGTAAAGACACTTGCCACCAAGGGAGTCCTAAGTTAATCTCTGAGACCCGCATAGTAGAAGGAGAGAAAACTCCCTCAGGTTATGCTCTGACCTCTGCATGGGCATTGTGGCATATGTATGCGCACGTGTGCATGTGCACACACACACACACACACACACACACACACACAAAACAAATAAATATGCAATAAAAAATAAACTCAATTAATTAAATTGTGTTTTAAAGTTGAGTGATTACTAAACTAGGAACTCAACACTTTTTCTTTCAAGTCCAGGGACAGACCCCCACAGCTGTGATCACATGAGTCAGGGAAGCTCTCGACCACTGAGATCCAACCCCAGTTTATATTGCATGTGGCTGAAGAACACTGGTTGGTCGCCCAGGTAATTCCATTTTGGAAATGATGTGAAATCTCTGGCCGAGTCACGCAGCAACCTGACAAAGTTGCTAATGGAAGATCCGGTGCAGGCAATCTCTTGTTCAGTGAAATCCAATTTCCAGATCTCCACAGCCGCCTTTCCCATTCACACTTTCCCCACCAGCCACGCTGGTGAATTCATCGCACCACAGATGATCTGGAAGTCCTGTTCTCTCATTAAGCCTCTGCAGCAATGGCTGGAACTATTTTTATCATTGCTCTTACACTCCAGTGAACCACATTTTAGTCATTAATCTATTTTTGTTAATCGGAGTCACAACACAACATAGTAGTAACAAAAAGCAAATTTTACACGAATAAACAATGGTATGCAAATGATAGGGCTGAGACAGACTGTGTTCTACTAACTGAATTCTAGCTATAACCTGTTAAAGACTGACCATCGTACACCCAATTAACAGCAGTATGCAGTAAATCTTTATTTCCTTGGCCATTTCAGACTTATGAAATGCTTAAGCAGGTGACTTTTTCACTACTTTTGCCACAGAAACTGCAAATCTGTGGGTCGCTTTTACAGACACGTTGGTTGATTCCATTTTAGAAACACTGACTTAAAAGATAAAGTCTGGAGCTAAGGAGATGGCTCAGCTAATAGAACCCTCGTTGCATGAGCAAGTAGACCTCAGTTCAGCCCCAGAATCCACATAAGAAGTTGCCATGGTGGCACACACCTGAACACTCAGCACTAGAGAGGTTAAGAGGCAGAGATGGGCACATGTGCAGAGATCAGAGGACAAGCTCCTAGAGTTGTTCTTTCCTTCCACCAAATGGATCTCTCAGGCTAACTCCAGCCCTTACTCTTGATGGTACGCACATTTATGGGCAGAGCCATCTGGTCAACCCCCTCGTGAACTCTTAAAGCTGGGTGAGCTGGCCTCCTACTGTGTTCTCCTTCATCCCTCCTCCTGTGGGTACTTCTCTTCTTCCATCCATGTTTTGTCTTTGTTCTTACAGATTTCCCCGGCAGGGCCATGTGGTAACACAGGACCTGTTCTGCCCAGAGAACTGGCCTTCTACCCCTGTGGCTACCTGGTTTTCTCCGCTGTTTCTCTTTATATCATCCTGTGGACGTCAACACGCCCTTTATCATCCCATTTGAGAGCAGTGTCTGTCTAGGCACATCCATGGTTGTTACCTTGGCTGCAGTATCAGCCCAGATTTCATTTCTTTCCCATCTCCACACAAAAGTGTGAAGATGCCTAGAGTGACAGCTGAGTTATTAAGAATCCCAGTAAAACAGAACGAATCTACTCCACTATCTGACTGCTCCCCAGCCTCTCATTACTCGGCTCTGCTTATTGACGTGTGCCTCAATGAATAGGCAATTCCTTACCTCCTAATGTTCTTCTCAGGCAGTAGGGGAACGGAATTAACTCTATTATAGTCGCTAGTTAACTTCATGAGACAAGAAGAATATATTCTGTTTTACCTTCTCTGGTTTACTTACTGAGAGAGAGAGAGAGAGAGACCCACAACAATAGAAGTTTCTAAATTCCCTAACTCCAAAACATAGAGCATTGCTTAATAAAGACATACAAAATACAATCCTACCACAGTGAAAAAGACTGGTTTTAAAAATTATGTTATTGTTTTCATTTGTTTTGTTTTGTTTTGTTTTGTTTTGTTTTGAGACAGGGTTTCTCTGTGTAGCCCTGGCTGTCCTAGAACTCACTCTGTTAGCCAGGCTGGCTTTGAACTCAGAAATCCGCCTGCCTTTCTGTCTCCCAAGTGCAGCGATTAAAAGGTGTGCTGCCCAGCAGCAAGACTCTTTCGTTAGCGCTGATAATAATTAAGAAATCTCTTGGGGGTGAGGAGGGACGGAGAGATGAATTAGGGGTTAAGTCCACTGTCTACTCTTTCAGAGGACCTAGGTTCAATTCACAGCACATACATGGTGATTCACAACTGTCCGTAACTCCAGTTCCAGGAGCTCTGACATCCTCATCAGGATTTCAGGGGCATTGTACACATATGGTGCACATACATACATGTAGATGAAACTCTCCTACACACAAATAAAAAGAAATAAATCTTCATTTTAAAAAGTATAGAAGGCTTTATGAATGGGGCTGCTGTATATTATATAAATATACAGCAGGTCCATTATTTTCGTTCTGTACGCTGGTGGATCCCCACTCTGGAACCTGCTGAGTATATTTGCATCTCTTGTCCATTGGACATTGCATCTCACATCCACAGGATAGTCTGTCTCACTCACTCCATCATTTAACCACCTGGAGCCTCAGCTGCTTCCCCAATCAGATGGAAATAATAACCTGTGTATCACAATATATTGGAGGTAAAGTCATGTATTTAACAAATAACTAGGGCTGGAGATGGGAAAGCAGTACCTAGCATGATCCACCATGACTAACACAGGAAACAGACAAAAAACTAAATTGCTGTCGAGGGCTATCAAGGGATGTCTAACCTGTGGCCCGTATGCCGCATGTGTCCTGGGATAGCTAAAAGTGAGGTTCAGCACCTTTGTAGATGACAATGTTGTGTCTCAATGTCAAAACCTTTGGGCTGGGAAGATTTCTCAGTGGGTGAGGCACTTGCTGAGCAAGCGTAAGAATCTGAGGTAGGGTCCTCAGAGCCTACAAAAAGTTCATGGTTGTGATTCTATTAAATGAAGACAGGAGGGTCCTAAAGACTTGTTAACCGAGAAGTCTAGGCCAACAGGAAGACCCCCGTCCAATGAGAGACACCATTTCAAAAAGTAAAATGGGGAATAATGGAAGGTACCAGAACTGACTTTCATATTATATGCATCCCTTCCCCCTTTACACAAAATGAACAGCCCTGGTTAGAACTGGATATACAACCAGGCAAAGCATCTGGATTAGTGGCTGGCACATGCAAACAGATGAGTCCAGTCAGAACCGTGAATACAGCACAAACACAGAGAAAAATCAAAGGCCTACAGTGCAACTCTTGAACTGACCACAGGAGATAGTGGGGGGTAGTGGGAGCTAGTCGGAAATAATAGTCAGAGATAGCTCCTTCTTCTTAGCAGGCCTTTCTGAAGACCAGACAAGTAAGGACTTGACAACAGAAAGACAGGCCCAAAGCCACACATCCTGTGTGTGATAGCCACAAGGTGACCATTTGTTATGGTACACTGGCTCATAGGAGTTACTCATACATCTATCTTACTAATGCAATGGTTCCTTGTTATCACTGAGGGATTTGCTTCAGCCCTTTACCCCAGATCCCAAATCTCTAAGAGCTGAAATCACAAATGGCACAGCGTTTTCACATTAGCACTGACTATATTTGTGTCTATTTTATTTTTCATTTCTGTTCTTGATGATGATAGAGCCTCACTATGTAGCCCAGGATGATTTCAATCTTGCCTTAGCTGCCTGAGTGCTGGACTTACAGGTGTGCGTCACATCGGGCTTCAGAAATGTAATAGGACAACTTCTGGCACCCATGGCAGACAGGTTTGAGAAGCAGTGAGCCAGAATGGGGAGGTGGCTCAGCAGGTAAAAGCCACCTGAATTCAATTCCTGAGACCTACATGGGGGTGAGTTCCCCTGCCCAACCTCTTAACTTTTAAAAAGAGAACCACTGATTCACAGACATGGTGAACAGGCATACATGCAGGTAAAACACAACACTAAAATAAAATAAATAAAAATGAGAATAAAATTGGAATAAGATAACATAAGGACCAAAAGATACATTCTTTTACAACCATAGAAATAATATAAAATATAAAACATGTTCCTAAAATTATAAAGATGACATGTTTATGTTATCTCCATATTACATATATGCAGTATGTATAATATAAAATATGAAATAATTATATATAATAAATGATTAATAGATAATATGTGAATATATATTACCTCTATAATTATAGAAAGGTATTATTGGATTTCTTTCCACCCAGAGAAAACAAGCACACAAAACTTCTTATAGACTTATACAATATGATTCACTTAAATAAACTTTGAATCATGGGATTGGAGAGGTGGCTGCTCTTCCAGATGACCTGGGTACAATTCCCAGCTTCCACCTGACAGAGCTTATCTGTAACTCCAGTTCTAGGGCACCTGATGCCCTCTTCTGGTCTTCCTGGGCATTACATGCATTCAGTACACAGACATAGAAACAAGCAAAACATCCATACACACAAAATAACAAAATAAAACAACTTGAAAAAAAAAGACTTTAATGCCCCAATTTCCAAAATCCATTGTTTTTAAAGTATACATGGAAATTTTACCCAAAATTATCATGCCCTGGGTCAAAAGGAATTTCTCAACAAATATTAAAGAATGCGTGTGTTCTCCGACAACAGTCAACAGTGAAAAACAAAAAGAGAAGAACCATCTCCCTTCGTGTTTTAGGAAGAATACGTTGCAAATAATTTTCCTGGTGGAAATGATAAGACATTTTTAAGTCAATGATAATAAAAATATTATATGACAAAGTATAGGGTCCAGTAAAGTCATGCTCAGAGAGGGATTTGCAATTCTACAGAGCTAAACCAGAAAGAAAAAAGATGAAAGAATCAAACAACCAAGCACTCACATCAGGAAGTTTTATAAGAAAATTGCAAGGTAAACTCAAGCCAGGCATGGTGGTGTATATTTTTAATCCTAACACTCGGGAGGCAGAGGCATGCAGATCTCTGTGAGGTCCAGGCTAGCCTGGTTTCAACAGTAACACCCTGTCTCAAAAGCAAAAGCAAAAGCAAAAGCAAAAGCAAAAGCAAAAGCAAAAGCAAAAGCAAAAACAAAAACAAACACACACACACACACACACACAAAGGAAGAAGAAGACCTCAAAGATAAATCTGGTTACAGCAAAGGATGCTGCGTGATCATGGCAAAGCTGAGACCACCTCAAGAACTCCCTCCCGGGGGCTGGAGAGATGGTTCAGACATTAAGAGCACTGACTGCTCTTTCAGAGGTCCTGAGTTCAAATCCCAGCAACCACATGGTGGCTCACAACCATCCGTAATGAGATCTGATACCCTCTTCTGGGGTGTCTGAAGACAGCTACAGTGTACTTACTTAAAATAAATAAATTTAAAAAAATAAATCTTTAAAAAAAAAAACCAAAACTCCCTCCCACCTAGCGTCTGAGAGTTAAACCTCACTCGCTACCCTAAAAGAGCAAAGTGGAGAAATCATGTTAGAATTTCAAAAGACAAAGAAAAAGCCACTTGACAAGCTAAGGAAAAAATTGTGCTAAAAAGAAAATTCAGAGCAATAGAGGAATTTTTCCGAATCTGACAAGAAATAATAAAACTTCTTCCAACAAGCAAACCCTTGGGTAGCCATGCCATCTAACCGAGCTCTTTGCCTTTGAAGTCTGGAAACAAGGATAATTGTTTTTGTTTCTGTTATTTTATTAGAAGCCTTAGCTGGTGTAAGGAATCAAGAGAAAACGAGATTAAAAGGTGTAAGACCTGGAAAGCTCTCTGCTACTGGCAGAGCAATTTGACTCTCGCTTACATAGTGGGGCTGAGGCTTGTTCTAGGATCCAGGACTTCTCCCTGTACACACACAACCTGCAGGCATTCTTCCACAGGTACAACACGAAACACGCTCAGAATGTGCACAGTCGAGTTATCCACTAGAGCAGGAAACTGGGGGAGGGGGGGACACATTCCAAATGCCAATCAAGAACAGATAGATGATCAGCTGGAGTCTGTCACAGATGGAAATGAACAGATTTTACAAATAATCTCATCAACACGGACAAACCTCACAAAATAGTACACCTGCATCAGAGTCAGACAAAGGTTAGAAGGAGTTAAATAAGATATTCGTTAGGATTACACGTAGGTGGTAAAGCCATAAAGAAGGCAGAAATATTATTACAAAAGTCAAGACAGTAGCTGCTAGGGAGGAGACGTGGTGTCTTGGGAGAGCTCCTTGGTGGGGCACTGGCTGTAACACAGGGAGAGCTCCTTGGTGGGGCACTGGCTGTAACACAGCCTTCTGCAGCTTCAGGCTGCATGCTATGTTTTGGATGTATTCTCGTAGGCCTCATTTGAAGGTATTGTCATTTCTCTTCTTTTAAAAAAAGGATTTACTTCTTTTTATTTTATGTGTATGAATGTTTGCCTACAAGTGTGTATATACACCAATGTGTGCAGTACTCAAGGATTCCAGAAAAGGGCATCTGGTCACCTAAAACTGACGTTGGAAGCAAATGAACTACCACGTGAATGCTAGGAATCAGAATGGAGGCTTCTGGAAAAGCAGCCACGTTCTTAACCACTGAGCCATCACTCCGGCACTCCAGATTTATACCTCTTTGAAATATCTCTTTGAAAGTATTCCCTTTATAGCTCATTACTAGTTTAGAAAAAATATATGTATATAAAGGACAGATGAATCTATTAGATGACACCATGATTGGCCAAGTCTAAATTGAGCCACGAGATTTTTTTAAATGATCTTTTCCTTTCCCTCTTCCTTTCTCGTTCTCCCTCCTGCTCCCCCCCCCCCCCCCGCTTTCTTTTTTCAAGGACAGAGTTTCTCTTGTGTAGCCCTGGCTGTCCAGGAACTCACTCTGTAGACCAGGTTGGCCTCCAACTCAGAGATTCACCTGCCTCTACTTCCTGAGTTCTGGAATTAAAGGCATGCCCAGCTGGGACAGGCAATGTTATTAACACAAAATTCTAAGAAAAAAAATTAAGAAGCAAATCAATGAATAAAGAAGGTGGTAAGAGCCGGGTGTGGTGGCATACGCCTATAATCCCAGCACTCGGGAGGCAGAGGCAGGCGGATTTCTGAGTTCGAGGCCAGCCTGGTCTACAAAGTGAGCTCCAGGACAGCCAGAACTATAAAGAGAAACCCTGTCTCGAAAAACCAAAAAAAAAAAAGAAGGTGGTAAGAGATATATTAACTAGTTGCTACCTAGGGGCTTATTTAAATATTCAAACTGATAACAGATTAAATGACAGATGACAATTGCCACCGTGTATGCACTAACTGGGCAGCTCAGAATAGGGACTTACTTTTGATTTGGGGGGACATGGTGATGTCATAATAGTTATGTTTAAAGGAGGCGGGGCAGTCCTTGGAGCTGGAGGCATAGTTCCACAGTGACTATAACTTCCTATGGTCACTATAGCTATAGGTGACTGCCTAGCTTGTGAAAGGCCTAAGCTCAATCTTAGAACTGAAATGAAAACAAACCTTTAAAGAGATTAAAAAGAGAGACAGTTATGGATTTGTTTTGTTTTGTTTTGTTTTTAATCACACACAGACTTTACTGGATAACTGGGAGACAGACTGGCTGTAGGTCACAGACCAGTGATCAAAACAAGTCATGATTGGAAAAATGCTATCTGTGGGGCAAACAACCATGCCAGGGTGTCCCAAAAGCTCCACAGTAGACAAGTCCCCACTAGTGGGCAAAGCCACACTAGAGAGTGGTAGGTCAGGTCAGATACTGTTAGGGACCCCACGTGGGGATCAGTCCATGGCCATCCAAGCTCCTATACATATGGCTGAGTGTGGTAGCCATAGCTTTAATTCCAGCACTTTTTAGAAGCAGAGGCAAATAGATCTCTGTGAGGTCGAGGCTAGCCTGGTCTACATAGTAAGTTCTAGGTCAGCCAGGGCTACACAGTGAGACTTAGTCCCAAAACAAAAGCACAAGACAAAAACAAAAGCAAAACTACCCCCCCCAAAAAAAAACTCTATATGCAAAATTATATCGTACCTAAAATTTTAGTTCAGATAGTCTTGGCTGGGAGGGGTGGTGTGGGGTAAAAAAGATTGCCTTTGAACTGAAAATTATTGAAGATAATTGTGTGGGGTTTACTATATATTATCTATATGTACATGTTTTCAATTTTGAGTAATAAAATATAAAACGAAAACCCGGGGCAAGCAAAGGAAGAAACACTGGCTAAATCAAGACCTGAGTTGAAAGGAGAGTAAAAATAAGGAGTGTGGGAGCTGGGATTCACGCTCTTATCTTGCTCAGAATAGCACCAGTTTTTCCCAGCGACAACCCAGACCCACGGTTCTCAAGCTTCCGTGTGTTTATGAATCACCCGAGCTTCTTGTTAAACTGCGGTGGGGTGCAGAAGGCCTGGGTGGGCCTGGAAGTCAGCCTAAAGCAAGTGACTGAAGACTCAGCTGATACTCCCAGGAGGCTATCTGGTAGAACTCAGTCATTTGGGGTTGGATGTGGTGGTGTATGCCTATAATTCTAGCACTCAAAAGCTGAGGCAGGGGGATAGTGCAGCTCTTTCCCCCACTGTAGCTGGTACTGCTTTGAGAGCTTCCTCATTCCCTCTCACTCCTTCCTGCTCATGTCCTTGCTCTAGTCTTGTCGACTCTGAGATTCGTTTCACCTTCCATTCTCTCTCTCTCTCTCTCTCTCTCTCTCTTTCTCTCTCTCTCACTCACTCTCTCTCTCTCTCTCTCTTTCTCTCTCTCTCACTCACTCTCTCACTCTCTCCCTCCCTCTGTGAGATTTTTCAACCTGACTGTCCTCTACCATGTCCAGGTACTTGGTCCCAAGCAGCTAAGTGTTCCTGGAGACAAGTGCAGACTTTAAGCACGCCTCTCTGCTCTTCCTACTTATTTTACCCTGAGACCCTCACTACCTGCTCACACTCGCTTCTCCCTCTTCAAGATGACCTGTATCTCAACCACATACCACCAGCTGTATGGCTCCTACACTAAACTGCCTCTGTCCTTTCCCTATCCTCACCCCCTAAAGCCACGTTCTTTGTGCCCCAGGACCTTTGTGTGTGCTGTTATGGTCTGAAAATAGAAGCATACTGAGTTCTATCTGGATTCAATTTCATTTTAGGGAAACATCTCAAAAAGATCCTTGGACATTCTCAATAATATTGAGAAGAGGAGACCTTGCAGGGCTACGTCCATCTCACACTAGACCTCTAAGGTCTTTACCAATCAAGTACATAGAGCCTTGTTTGTTCTGACCATAAAACACTGCATGACCAGGATAAGTTCATCCCTATGCACAAAATGGCTTCATGGTACCTCTGGGCTTCAGTTCCTCCCAATGTTATAGAGGCATGTGTGTGTATATGTGAGTGAGCGTGTGTGTGTGTGTGTGTGTGTGTGTGTGTGTGTGTGTGTTGGATCCTGTTGGGTATGTTACCTTGATCACTCTCCACCTTTAACTCTTGGACAAAGTTTCTCACTGAGCCTGAAGCTCAACCATTCATTCAACTGGACTCGTTGGCCAATGAGATCGAGGCATCTGTCTGTCTGTACCCCACCCACACCCCACTCCCCTGCCATCCTCCAGAGCTGGGGTCATAGGAGTGTGTCACCAACCCCGGTTCTCTACACAGGCTCTGAGGATCTGAACTCGGGCCCTTAGGCTTCTGAGACAGGTACTTGTTGACGGAGGCATCTCCCCAGCCCCCAGCTTATCTGCTTGAATTCATGTAGTCAGTCTGGAAAATAAGTAGGCATAGTATTTTATAAGTTCCCCAATCAAGGTTACATCTCTCCACTCCGGTCCTGACTCTAATTTGTTTAGGCCAATGGGGCAGCGGCAGCAGCAGCAGCACAGGTAGCTGTTTGAGAATGGCTGCAGTTTGAGGTTTCCCTCTCTGGCTGCTGCTTCATGCTAGCCATCTCATGAAGACTGAATATGGAGATGCACAGATCAGACAATTTGTTTATTTTTTTCTGCTTTATTTTTTGAGAGTTTCATACATGTATATAATGTGTTGTATTTTTATCCACTCCTTATCCCATTTCCTCTGACCCCTTCTTTTTCCCAGCTCACCCCCTCCTACTTTCATGTCGTGTGTGTGTGTGTGTGTGTGTGTGTGTGTGTGTGTGTTGTTTGCATACATCTTATCCAGCCACAGTTGCTGCGTGCTTACAACTGCAAGGGCCACGCCATATCCAGATGATAGCATGTCACAGCACCCCCGCCATCCTCTAGCTCTTCTGATCCTTCCCACTCACTGGGCCTTGGAGGGAGTGACACAGATGTCCTGTTTCAGGCTAAGCACGCAGCAGTCAATTTTCCCTATCGTTTGACCACCGGTCTCTGCATCATCCGAGGTGCACGGGTAGAAGGCCTGATCAATTTCAATGCCCCCGCATCCACCAGTCCCTGATCACGACCTCTACTCCCAGCCAGCCTACTGGAGACCTAGCTGGACAAGCCAGTCCTACCAAGTGCAGTGCAGCCCCTGCCGTGCCAGCTGCAGTGGCTGACTCCCAGAACAAAGAGCTACAAACGATCCTATTTGTAAGCTACCACTTTGGAGGTGGTTTGCAACCCAACACACACTGGTTCGTTTCATGGAGGTTTTTTCTCATGCTGAGAATCCAGTTCCCCACTTTCACCTTCCATGGTGGCTCATCAACCCTGGGATGAGACCTAAGACCCCTCCCCCCGCACCCCCAGCAGGTCTACAACAGAGCCCTTTGCCATCAGGAGCACCCCAACTGGCACCGGCACATCCACACACCCTGTTCAGTCCACAGGTTTCTCATGAGACTGACTTGGTCCCCTAGCCAGGCCTTTGCCCCTGCCTCTCCTTCTGGTTGGAGAGCTCTTCTTGACTTTCATCTTGCTCACTCTGACTTAGATCACATATTACCGAGGCCACCTCTGACCACATTTCATCTATCCCCACTTCTCGCCTGAAATTGGTCTTCTATATTTTCCGAGTACCCTGTTATTTCATTTCTTAGCAAATAGCCTGGTCTGAAACAACAGATTGCTTTATGCCGTGACTTGCTTAATCTGTGTAAGAACAGGGTGTTTCTATTTGTGCATTAATTCAGTCTCAAACCTGCACGGTACCTGTTGCATGGTAACTGTTGGCTGGTTGTTGGTTTTTGTTTGTTTGTTTTGTTTTGTTTTTTTAGCAGGTTATCATGATGGTTAACTGTGTAGGCCCTAGGTAGAAAGTCCAGGGGCCCAAATCCCACCTGGTCATTTACTAGTTGTGTGACCTTAAGCAAGTAAGCTGTGCCTCGGTTTCCCTGAGGGGCTAAAGGTGACACTCTTTCTGAGCTGACAGGGAGTTCTTTCTTACTGGCAGGTCTGCACCCACCCACTTGCCCTGTGCCTACAAAGGTCGCCATGATGGGATTCTCATGGGATTCACACCAGCTTCCCCCAAGGCCAGTTTCTCAGCCAACTCTGCCTCCATGTGCAAAGGTGTGCCCTCAAACTCACAGCAAGCTCCGTGAGCCACCCTGTGTGTGGCACCTGAGACTGCCCCATGGCACTGAACTCTGGCCCTGCCTGCTGCCTTGATGTCTCCCTCAAAATCAAATATTTGGAGTCGTAGAGATTTGCCTCCTGATGGCTGTCACCCTGCTTCCTGTCACTTGATGAGCCCAGCTGGGTTGGCATCTGGGGTTAACAGATAACCTTTTCAGACAAACCCAATGGCAACATCATCTGGGTGAAGAAAAAGCTGACAAGGGACCTTAGGAAATCCCCAGCGACCAAGTCCTTAGGACCGCCTGGCCTCTTCGTTCCTGGGCACAAACGATATACAATCTAGGTATCCAAAACAAAAACAAACAAACAAAAAAGATTTTAAAAACAAGATGAGAGGTGCGGCGCAGAGAGAGGGGAGGGAGGGAGAGAGAGAGAGAGAGAGAGAGAGGGAGAGAGAGAGAGAGAGAGAGAGAGAGAGGGAGAGAGAGAGAGAGAGAGAGGGAGAGAGAGAGAGAGAGAGAGAGAGAGAGAGAGAGAGAGGAAGGAGGGGGAAGGGGGGCTCATGAAAAGGGGCAGAGAAGAACAGGATGAGAGGTGGAGAGGCTTAGAGGAGGAAGAAGAAGAGTGGCAGGAGACAGACTGGGGACAGGAGGAGACACGCAGTTGCTTGGTCCACCCAGCAGAACCCAGCTTCGCAGGGCAGGGCCCAGAGCTTAGCTCCCCAGTGCCTCGGGTGCTCCCCACTCCCCCCACCTCCTACCCTGGGAGGGTGTCCTGTGCATGTTAATGAGACAGTTGAAGACAGCTTCCCAGATAATTGTTAAAGTGTTCAGTAACTTACCAGGCTGATAGTCAGAGGACTGCAGAATGCTGGGGGGACGGCTCCTGGGGTGGGGGCAGCACAGGGGCCTTGTCTCCAGGTACCCGGAGCTCACAGGCTGCAAAACGAAGAAGGGTTTTCCATTCGGTCAGGCACCAACGCAAAGGTAGAGAGAGCCAGACCAAAAGGCAAAGGGAAGGAGGGGAACCTGCGTGTGTTTTTGTATTTAAATTGTTTTTGAGCCCACGTAGCCCTGGGAGTCACATGCCGCCTCCAACATCACCGGAGCCATCACATGATACAGGTCCCCCATCATGTGATGAGAAAAATCTGCCTAACTTCAGGCCCCCCCCCACCCCCACCCCTGCTCACAGACTGACAGACGAAGTGTTTCTAGAAGAGCGCCCCCCCCCCCCCGCCGCCCCAAATCAGTGACAGAGGGAGGGATGCAGATGGGGGAGTCTGAGCCCACGCAAGGCTGATCTTGATGAATTGTTAATGTGCCTCTCTCTCCTAAGCCCTGAGACTTGGAGCCATGCCAGACTCATTTGAATTCCAGCCTTGAATAACCAAGTGTTGCCACCGCTGCCCCAGCAAATGCAGGGCGCTTGAGCTCACACCATCCTGCCTCGTTGTGGGGAGCCTGATGGCTGCCTTCCCTACCCACAGCGTCCGAACCGACCGCGTCACTAACAGTGGAGGTGGAAACGGCGGGGGGTACTGGGGCGGTGGCGGTGGGGGACCTGCAGAAGAGGAGCCGGCTGCAGCAGAACCTTCTAGTCCTTCGTCCCACCCCTCAGCCGCAGTCTGAGTCAGGTGGAGCCGGCTGGCTCTCTGATTACAACGTCTCCTTTTATACTTGGTTCTGGGACCTCTGTGGGTGGAGACCTTCGTATTCTTCTGTCTGTCTGTCGCCCTCTCCTCATAACCATTCCCGAATCAAGACACAAATTGTGTTTAAAAATCTCCCGCCTAGCTGCTTCCCTTTGTGCTCATTTATTCTCACACTCTGATCCCTCTTTCCGTACAAGCTCCTTCTCAGGGCGCCTATTCCACTGCAGGTTGTACACACACGCACACGCGCGCACACACACACACCGAGATGGGACAGAGGTTATGGTGTGGAGCTCTGTCCTTGGCATGCATCTGGTCTGTTCCGAGGCAACAGAAACCCAGACAGATGTGGCAGATCCCAATGCCAGAACCACACAAATGCAGAATGAAAACCCTCTATTAGCCCAGTCTGAAGGCTCGGCTTCTGCCCTCACCCTATCTCTACCCCCAAACTACTCAACAGAGGAAACTTCCTCTGCACCCTACAACACACAATCACCTGCTTGCTTTGTTTCTTCTCTGCTTTGATTTACAAGTCAACTGGAGATGCCACCCTCCTCCCCCACCACCCACCACTCCCCACCCCCAGTGTTAACATTAACCTCTGATTCTTACTCACGGGGGAGGGGGGAGGGGGGAGTGGGAAACAAGCAGGCGAACAGGTGGGCTACTCTCCTTGGGGGCAGTGTGACCTACTGTCACTTGGTAGTTCAGGAGATCGTGTGGAAGACCAGGTGGTCAACAATATCAAACACCTCCGAGGAAGGAGTCTGCTTCCAGCCAGAAGTTTTTGTCCAGGCTATTCTCTATAATGAGAGCAGAGGAGGGGGTCTGTGGAGAAACGCATGGCTGCCCACCAAGCCAGGTTCCGTAAGGACATATAGTATATATCCCACAGACCCTTTCTAGGCTACTGTTGGTAGGGGTTGAGTCTGGATATAGACCTGTATAGTTTTTACACTTGAGTTTGTATAGCTGTCTTCTTCAACACAGAGGCCCAAGCCATCAGAGAGAAATTCTGTGTAAATAGAATCGACACTCTTATAAATGGGCTCTCAAAATAGGAAGAAGAGACGGCAGAAAACTGGGGTGCTCAGCATGACCGCTAGCTGGTGTCCATCTTGACATCTTGGTGGGCACATGGCTGTCTTAGGGCATGGGAGCTGTAAACAGTACCAGAAAAAGAAAGCCAAGTCTTGTGCCAGTGGACATCCACAGCAATTGGAGACCCTTAGCTTATTTTCTTGCCCATGTGTGTACACATCTGCCTGTGTGCCTATTTGCCTGCAGGTGCACACTGAGACCAGCAATTAACATGGGACCTCCTCAGTTGCTCTCCACCTTAGTTTTTGAGACACGGTCTCTCATTGAACCTGCAGCTCATGGATGGCAGGGCTAGCTGGCCAGCATGCCTTAGAGATCTGCCTGGCTTTGTCTCCCTAGCTCTGGGACTACGGTTGCGCTCCCCTAACTGACAGGAGATTTGAACTCAGATCCCACTTACATGGTAAGTATTTTACCAACTGAACCCCAGCACAGCAACTCATACAGTACTGCACCCTCAGTAGAAAGGTATGTGATACATTAGTTTTGTGTGTCAGCTTGCCTAGACATGGCGTATCCAGTGTAGATATTATTTCAAGGTAAATTAGTGGGAGTATTTATGGCTGAGATCAACATTTTACTCCCCTGAGACAGACTCTCAGTATGTAGCCCAGGCTGGCTTTGAACTCTTGATGTTTCTGCCTTGGTCTCCTGAGTGGTGGATATGTGGCATCACAGCTGACAGAGTTTAATGCTCTGATTGAGCCACTCAGCCGTATGCTTTCCCCTTCCTGATATGAATGGGCTTCCTTCAGTCCTGTGAGGGCCTGAATGAGGAGAAAAGAGCTTATTTGGCTTCAATATCCTGATCAGAGTTCATCATAGAAGGACATCAGGATAGGCGCTCAAGGCAGGAACCAGGAGGCAGGAACAGATGCAGAGACCGCAGAGGGATGCTGCCTGCTGTTTTCAGGCTCACTTAGCCTGCTTCCTACCCAGGGGTGGCACCCGCCACCACCACCACATTGAGCTGGACCCTCCCATATCAATCATCAATCAAGAAAATATACCACAGACTTGTCCACAGGGCAGCCTGATGTCGGCATCTTCTCTGTTGAGGTTCCTCCTTTCCATATGATTTGTGTCAAGTTGAAAAAAGAATACTGACTAACACACTGCCTGAACTTAGTTCATCTCATCTCCAGCTTGCACAGTGCCTACCTGGTCCTCAGGCCTTCAGACTCAGACTGAACTCCATGGCTGGCTTACCTGAACTGCCAGATTACAAGCAGTAGGCTGAGGGGCCTCTCAGCTTCTCTACCTGTAGGACGTGGCTCCTCATGCTCTCGACATCCCTCTGAAGAACCTGACTAACAACCTCAGAAAACATCAAAAGTTTACCTGAATTCTGGGTCAAAAAAACCCCAAAACCCAAAAACAAACAAAAAACCTTCCATGATGAGGCTGGAGAGGTGGCTCAGTGGTTAAAGCACTGAGTGCTCTTCCTGAGGTCTTGAGTTCAATTCCTAGCAACCACATGGTGGTTCACAACCATCTATAATGGGATCCAATGCCCTCTTCTGGTGAGTCTGTAGACAACAACAATGTACTCAGACATGTAAAATAAATAACTAAATCTTTTTTTAAATCTTCCATGATTATTAATAACCAAGTGGGTTTGTTTGATGCTTGAATATATACTACTTTTATAACCCAGACATAACAAAAATAAGGAATGGGGGCTGGGGAGATGGCTCAGTGGTTAGCAGCACTGGCTGCTCTTCCAGATGACCCTGGTTCAGTTCCCAACACACACACAGTGGTCACAATCATAGGTGACTCCAGTTCAAGGAGATCCAATCCCATGGGTATTGGTCACACACGTGCTGCGCAGGTCATACATGCAGGCAAAACACTAATACACATACCATAAAACAAATAAATGTAAAATATTTTAATGAGGAATAATCTTTACCAATTATACACGCATAGAAGATTACTATCTAAGATATAGAAAGAACTAAAAACAACTACCAACAGCAGCAGCAGAAACAGCAGCAGCAACAACAACAACAGCAACAGCAACAACAACAATAACAACAACAAAATCCAACCAACCAAACAAACAAACAAACAAAAAAAATCTCTGGACATCAAGAAACAAAATAACACAATTAAAAAATGTTTACAAATCTAAACAGAATTCTCAAAAGATGAAACACAATTTGCCAAGAAACATATAAAGAAATGTTTAACATTCTTAGTCATTAGTGAAATGCAAACCAAAACTACTTTAAGATTTCATAGTACACCAGTCAGAACGGCCAAGATCAACAAAACAAATGACAGCCCATGCTGGCAAGGATGTGGGGTAAGGGGGACACCTGACCTTTGCTGGTAGGAGTGCAAACTTGTACAGCCACAATGTAGATAATTGTGGTGGTGGAAGCTGGGAATAGCTCTACCTCAAAAGCCAGCTACACCACTCCTGGGCACATACTCAAAGGACTCTGTATCTTGCTACAGCGGCACTTGCTCAACCATATTCATTGTGGCTCTGCTCATCATAGTCAGAACTTGCAAACCGCCTAAATATCCGTGAATGGATAAATGGGTAAGGAGAATATAGGACATTTACACAACGTAACATCATGAGAGTCTCAGGTAAATGGGTGGAGCTTGAAAAAAGTCATCCGGAGTAACCTAGATCAAAAACTACAAATATGCTGGGCGATGGTGGTGCACACCTTTAATCCCAGCGCTTAGGAGGCAGAGGTAGGCGGATTTCTGAGTTTGAGGCCAGCCTGGTCTACAAAGTGAGTTCCAGGGCAGCCAGGGCTATACAGAGAAACCCTGCCTTGAAAACAAACAAACAAACAAACAAAAACAAAAAAAGAAAACCCTACAAATATGGTATATATTTGCTTATATGTAGATGAGGGCTGCTAAGTCTTGGATAAGCAGGCTACAATCCATATGACCACAGAGATTATGTCTAGCACTGGGGTGTGTGTGTGAGGGATGCTTCCTGGGGAGGGGAAATAGAATAGATAGAGGTGGGGGAGGGGGCACTGGAATGGGAGAATCAAACAAGAGAGGGAAGGACGAGGGGCAAGGGAGGGTATATGGAGAGGGACAGTTAAAATTAAGGGACATTCGAGGGCTCCTGTAGAAACCTAGCACAGTAGAGGCTTCTTAAAATATATGCATATATGAAAGAAATCTAAGCAATGAGGGAGAAAAGCTGCATCCAGATATCTCTTGCCTTCCACTGAAAGCCCCAGGCCCAGGAATGGGTTACATCTAATCATGTCGTTGGCCAAAGGGGCTCCATGAAACCCCCTAACAACACAGGCTACCACCAAGCCTATTGGTTTCTCCCCACAAACTGATGAAGCCCTCCTACTGAAGGTGATAGCTATATAACTCACTCAGCACAGAGAAGTCGAGCTGCTGTCTACCCAGAGCCTTTGCCCCTACTGACTAATGTTCAAGCTACTGGAGATACTCTGAACACTGCAAAAATAAATGGCAACTCAGCTATAAGCCTTTCGATCTTATTTTATCATTTTTTTAAATGCCTGTTTGTTTTTTAATGAGAGAGAACAACAAAGGGTATGGATTTGGGTGAGTGGAGAGGTACAGAAGATCTGGGAGGAGTTAAGGGAGAGAAAATCTAGAAGAAAAAGAAGGAGAAGGAGGAGGAGGAGAAGGAAGAGGAGGAGGAGGAGAGGAGGAAGAGGAAGAGGGAAGGAGGAAGAGGAGAAGGGGATGAGGAAGAGGAGGAGGGGGTTGAGGAGGGGAGGAGGGGGAGGAGGAGGAGGAGGAGAGGAGGGGGTGAAGGAGGAGGGGGAGGAGGAGGAGGAGGAGGAGGAGGAGGCGGCAGCAGCTTCTTGCAGAAGAGCTGGGTTTGATTCCCAGCACCTACGTGGTGGCTCACAACCATCCATAACTGCAGTTCCAGGGGAGCTGATGCTCTTTTCTAACCTCCAGGGGCACCAGGCACACACACAGTGTCACACATATATGCAGGCAGAACACTCATATACATAAAATAAAATATGTAAATTTGAAGAAGGAGGAAGAGGAGGAGGAAGGGCTGAGGCTCAGCTGATACACTGTTGAGCTAGATTATACAAAGCCCTGGGTTCCATCTTCAGCATTGCACAAACTGGTGGAAGTGGTACTTGTCTGTAATCTCAGGTTGGGATTGGAGGCAAGGGCATTAGAAGTTTCATGTTATCCTCTGATACTTAGTGCGTTTGAAGCCATCCTGGACTACATGAGACTTTGCTTCACAGTAACAAGAACCCCCAAAACCTAAGGATTCATCAAAACGAAACTGAAAATGCCTACCATCCGGTCTCAGATACAGGCAAGAAAGCAGAAAGTGTAACCTGGCAACGCTGACCGCTGACCGCTCAGGCAGAGGAGTCGTTTCGCTTTCCAGGCTCTTGACCTGGGTTTCCACAGAAAAGGCTGGGCCAGCCTGCATCGAGAAGGAGACCCTGTCTCAAAAAACAAGCAAACAAAACAAGAAAAAGGAAACCCACAACAACAAAGAAGTAGAAGCAATGGCAAAAAAAAAAAAAAAAAAAAGAATTATAAAAGAGCGAAGGAAAGTACCCCACAGAAGACGCACAGAGAGAAGGGAAGACTGGGACGTGAATGGAGAATCTGTGGGCTCCAGGCAAGCTCAAGGAGCCCAGGGCAGGGAGGGAAATGGAGAAAACATGGTCATGAGCTATGCCTGAAAAGCTCCCAGATCTCAGATGAAAACCATAGACACACAGGGTTTAAAAGGCTGAACAGACAGCAAGCACAAGAAACAAAACAAAAACATGTAACAAACGGTTACATGTAACAAAGCCGACGAGTATGGTGCTGCAGGCCCTGCCACCCCAGCATTTGGGAAGGGACGGCAGGAGGAATGTGTGCTCAGGGCAAGGCCAGCCTAGGCTCCATAAGAGAATCTCAGGGTGTGCGGAGCTATTAGACTGTCCCAAGGGGTCGGTCGGAGTGGGGCAATATGGGGTAGTCATTAAAAAAAAAAAGCAAGGTGGCCATGGTGACGCACACCTTTAATGCCAGAACTTAGGAAGTAAGGCAGGCAGGAAGATCTCTGTGAGTTCATGTGTCTAGGCCAGCCAGGGCTATGAGACCCTATTTCAAAACAAAGCAAAAACCAAACAAAACCTATATAATTCCAAGTTTTGATTTTAAGGATTAGAGAAAGTTAAACACACAGCTCCAACAGACCCAGTAATTCTGAATACAAGTATTTACCTAGATGAAATGGAAACATCTGTTTATGCCAGATTTATACAGGAGTACTCACAGCAGCATTATCCCAAGAGGAAAAGGCAAAACACCTCAAATGTCCATCATCTAATGACTGGATCAGCAAGATGTGGAATATGCATACAACTGGAGAAAGAAATTCAACAGTGATGCAGGTGTCAGCGTGGAGGAACATTTTTAAAAACTGTACTAAGTGACTAAAATATATGTTGTGTAAATATATTTATGGGAACAGCAGCATCTTAGGAATTCTATGGGGCCGGGGATGTGGAATGGGGTGGGGAGAGGCAGGGGGATAGAGGACAGAAAACCAGAGGGAAGGGCTTTTCTTTTGGAAGGATGTACAGAGATCGATGGAACAGAAAACTAAACACTAGCATCAATGAAAACACAAGCTGTTATCTATACTCAAATGAAAACTGTAAGCCTTTAAGCCAGGTGAGGAAGGAGATGGGGGCAAGTGACCAACATTAGCAATGACAGATGCACTGAACACCAGAGCACACAGTATCATGGAT